>NC_135573.1:131067500-131692500 GCF_965152235.1 Eretmochelys imbricata | reverse complement strand
AAGCTGAGATACCCAAAACAACTTGTCATATTTGAAAAGTAGACCTAGAGGCCCATGTTAATGATCCTTATGAACCAAATAAAAGACAACATATTTGAAACTATTGATTCACTCAGCTATATTTTAATTTCATTCATTTGGGTGGACAGAGTTGTTTCAGTAAGGACAGAATATCAAATTAAATTTTAAAATTTCCTGGCTTTTGACAAGTTAAGCAAGACTCTCCACTTTATTTAAATGTGGTTTTGTATTTAATTTACCTTAAGCAGGCACTAAATTTGTATAACCTTTAGAGTTCTGTTAGTGCTCTTGTCCTAATCAGGAATCTTAATGAAATTCTCTCATCTATTAATAAATTACATGACTTTGCATTTAATTATAGAGAGCACTGATTATTAAATGAAATAGTCTGTAAATGAGCTTTCAAGATAACTTTGGCACTGCTTGGAAACCATAAGTGCCAAAGATGAATAATAAGTGCCCTAAAGTCATGGCCTTACTTCTGTAGAACTGCACCATTAGACTATGTGGGAACAAAGTAATGGAACATTGTTACAATTTGGGAGACTCTAGAAGTCTGGCCAAATTATGTTTTGCTCTGCTCTGAGAGGCTGTAGTCAGTTGAACATCTGGCAGACACAGATCAGGAAGTCAAGGCAGTTAAAATGATAGAGCATGTTATAGTAATTTTATATTGTATATCATCTGAGAGTTAGGCTTCTTGAAAGTTAATGTTTTCTTGTTCCAAAATATACTAAAAAAATGAAAGCCTCGCCACTACACATCAGTCAGAAGGCTTGCCAACAATATATAGGATGACTTTACAATTTATAAATTATGGGGGCTATTTTCATGAAGCTCATTCAAGTTTGGATGGTGCTCCTTGCAGGATTGGCAATTTCATGGAAAAAACTAGTTTATGACAGGGTGTTGGTAAATACCTGCTTAAACCCAGTTTAAACCATGAAACTCAGAAAAATAATTGCAGATTCAGAAAGTATAGAACAAATCATTTCCAACTTTGGATATGTCCATTGAAAGCTGAGGAATAGGCATAGTCTATCCAGTACATCAAAGTTTGTCTTCAGAATGCTGCATGACAAAATGAACCTGTAACTCTGATGGTTCTGATTGCTTAATTCTTTCAGCCTATAATTCTGCATTATTGTCATTTTCATATAATCAAATGGGGTTTTCTTTGATTTTTTGCAGCACCCACCTCCTCTCTCCTTTAGGTGGTCAGATACCAGGTTTGGCCAAAACCTGCTGTGGGCATTACACTGGATGCCCCCTTTTTAGGGGGGTTGGGAAGGAATTTTTCCTTTACGAGCAGATTAGCTTGGGTGCAGTTGGGTTTTTCTCCGCCTTCCTCCCAATGGGTTCAGAAAGGGCTTTGTTCACTAAATATATAAGTGTAGGGTGGATGTCCAGTGCAGGTACTCCATAGGAAAAGTATATAGTGACCAGAAAAATGGCTTGGAAAAAGACTTTAAAAGGAGGTGTTTGTTAAAGGAATGAACGGGGAGGGGGGTGAGATTTGCGGACTCCTATATGATTGGTACAGCAGGAAGCCCATCTCCATTTTTTAAAGCCCACCTTAATTCTCCTACGGGGTGGAAGGGAGAATGCTAAGATCCCAGGGATGGACCGGCTGTGGGAACCTGGATGGAAAAAGAGGGGGAGCTGGCAGAAGCCCCCTCCCCCCAGGTAATTATGGACTAAATGTGGGGTTACCTGCACTGTACACTTATCTGCTGGGTAGTCCTAGAAATCTAATAATAAAGTTGCAGCCTGATTAAACCCATGTCAGAATGTCTCCTGTCCTTCTTTCAGTATAGCTGGGCAAAGAAATGAATCTACCTAAACATACCATGAGACCTCCATTGAAATCATCCTTCAACCTCTAGCCTCTCCTCCTCTGAACTCCAGCCTACCACAAGGCCTGTGAGAAAAGATGGATTTTGCATTGTGCCTGCAAAATTAAGAAATGTGGGCTCTTCCAGCAATGGATCAAAGCAAATGAAAGAGTTGATGACCCCCCTGATCCAAACTACTATGCTTCTGCAGCCTGCCAAATTTGATTTGCTTGAAGAAACCATAACTAACACATTTGAATTAATGAAGGGCTTCACAGTGGAATGAGATTTTTTTTTTCTGAACACTTCATCTATCCAAAATACAGCATATGCCAAAATGTGAGCCCCACCCCAAAAAAGTGGGTGTGAATGATTAGCCAGTGGATGCAGATGTATAAATGAAGATGGGTAGGCCTTGGCAGAATCTCTGAAGGGCATTTTTGTTTTATTTTCCCAAAGGGGTGGTCAGTTATTGTACATTTGGGAAATGCTGTGGTAAGATAGTTTGTTCCCGTCAAACCTCATTTTGCAACCATAAACTACCATAAACTTAGAATATAGGGCCACCTCTTAATTTGCACAAACACATATGCACAGTTCATTTACTCCATTAGTATATGATGCCTACTTGTTTTTTATTTATTTTTATGTCCAAATTTTAAATGATTCTGCATCACACTGAGTTTGGCACATCCTAGCCACAATAATCCTAACATTGTGCATTTAACAATTTCAATTTGTACTATGGGAGATTATCTGCACCCATAGTGCAGCATAAATCTGTTAATAGTGATTCCACCTGTGTACCAATTAGGGTGATGAGGTGTCCAGTTTTCAACCAGAACACCCGGTCGAAAAGGGACTCTCACGGCTCTGGTCAGCACTGTTGACCGAGCCATTAAACGTCCGGTCAGCAGTGCTGCGGAACCAAGGCAGGCTAGTCCCTGCCTGTCCTGGGGCACCGTGCTGTGCCCCAGAAGCGGCCAGCAGGTCTGGCTCCTAGGCGGGGGGGCCCACTAGGCTCTGCGCCCGCCCTGAATACCAGCTCACCCAATGGGAGCTGGTGGAGGGGAGCAGTGTCTGTGGGAGAGAGAAGCATGCACCCCAGAGCCTTTTTACTTAACCATCATAAAGTACAGAGCAAAGGTTTGGCATGTTACTTCAGTATCATGTATTGTTGATCAACATTATTACAAATGTTCTCATATATTTAAGCCTCGTCCACAAATATTGATAAGTGCAAATGATAAGCAGAGGTTTTACCCATCGGTTTCTGCAGCATTGAACTCTTTATTAAAAAACAAAAATCAAGTTTCTAGCTCTTATGGCCAAAGTTGATATGTAACCTTACACAGGGGAAACCTTATTATTGAATATCTACAGGAAGCCTGAAAGAACAGAAAGGTCTGAAGTACATGTATTCATTTCAATGGAGTATATTCAATGTGGCTCCTGTCTTGGTGTTACCCCTCCGAACTGCTGTATGGCTGGAAGTTTTGGGAGGCAACAATCTTCTCGCTCATTCTGAACAAAATTTGAGCCTTGTGAGCAGGTAGGATTCTAAGTAATTATCTACAGGATGATCTGTCTAGGCTTGCTCCTATCCACTGTTTCCCCCCCCCCCCCAATATCAACAACTTGTAGGCCAACATATTGCTCATGAAAGAACATACAATTACAAGAAACTATTTTGTGAACAATCATTGTTTTGCTATAGGTAATTTCTGTTCACTCTCACTCCACCTGAAGCAAGCTACAGAAATAACTCATGAGATTTGTTACTTTCAGCAGATCAATCATTGAGCCTCTAGATTAACATAGAATTAAGGGTTAGCTAAACCTCAAAGATGAACAATGAAAAAAAGGCACTCTGGGATATAAAATTCTGATGGTTACAGCCTTAACAATTGGATGGGTACAGTCACTTGTTTTAATTTAAAGTCTTTGAAATATGCTGTGTGTCTATTCCTGGGTCTTCCCCTGTCAGATCAGGTGCCAGTAAGCTGTTCATTTTGTTCATTATGTCTTCTGTATCATTTTGGATTATAGCTTTCAGGCTTGGATTAAGCCTATTCTTAGTGCTTCTAAATCAAAGCTGTGTATCTGGTTTTCATTCTGTCAGAAGTATCTAAGTAGCAGGATTTGGTAGGACATACTTAATAGCTCCAACAATAAGCCTGACACTAACACCCTTCAACAGAAACAGGTTTAAAATTAACAGAACAGGCACATGATAATGTACATGTACTACATTAAAACTTAGTTATAATGATCAGAGGAATGCAAAATAGATGTGTCTACTGAGAGACTGTGCAAAATGACATCAGAATGCAGTTTCAGCTCCCCTTAATTTATGTTAGACCATATCTACAATACTCAATGTACACCATATCAAATTTAAATAGACATTTATTAAAATAGAATAGCCTTTACAATAAATATATGTATTTTTAAGTCTCTGTTCTGCCTTGACTTGCAAAACCATGCTCTGAAGTGTCCCTAGCCTCTGTTTGCCAGAAGCTGGGAATGGGTGATGGGAGATGTAACACTTATTCATTCCCTCTGAAGCACCTGGCATTGACTACTGTCGGAAGACAGGATACTGGGCTAGATGGACCATTGGTCTGCCCCTGTATGACTGTTCTTATGGTCACTTACCTCATACATCCTGGCTGCAGGGTGTAAATCAGCTCAGATTTTGTCCCTTAACTAATTGTGCACTTGAAATGCAGGGAGATGTCAAATAAGGTAACCTTTACCTTGGCAAAAGGTTCTCCCATGAACACCCACCCTCACCAAAGACAATTCAAGAAGAATCTTTGGATACATCAGAACCAGGCAATACTTCAGAACAAATACATCCATTTGTAATGAAGACATTTATCTCATCAATCACAGTACAGTGTAATTTACTGCAGATAAATATCAAAGAATTCTTCTCACCTGAAGTTACAAATGGCAAGAACATGACAAATCTCCCCTCCACCATTTTCGCTACCAGAAGCAATGAGTTTGAAACAGCTTCCAACTTCTTCCATGTTACAGAAATCCCCTAGGATCTCACCCCAAATCAACATCTGTGCACACACCTTTTTCGACCCAGCATCTATCACATCTGTTCCTCAGATCTGTTCTGCTGCACAGCTTTAAATTCGTTCTGGTCCCTTTCCCTACCTCCAACATCAGAAGCACCAGATGTCACAACCAAGTCTAATCTGGCTCCTCACAGCACTCTTAGCTGCAGATATCATTTGCTTGTTAGTACATAGGCTTGTCAGTCAGCCTCAAATAGAATTTTGTGTTTGACCTATCAATATTCTTACACTTTACACTAATATGTGTGAACAAAGAACAAAAACAGAGTGTGTGTTTCTTCTGCCTGGCCAGATGGGTTTGTTAGCATAATGGGAACAGAGAAGAGCAGTTAAAGTGTTACTCCTATCTCAAGGCCAGGTCAAGCAACCAGTTGGGAGGTGCAAAGAGGGATTGGGAGAAGGTATAAAACACTAAAAGGCCAAAGAAGAGCCTGTCCCTGACCATAGCACAACTTCACTCCTCACCCCTCCCATGGGATACGAAAGAGGTCAGACAAAGACCCGAGATTCACGACCCCCCCATAAAGGAACATGACCATAAGTTTGTAAGGGGTGGCACTGAGGATGTGCATTGCAGGTATATTTGGGCCTGCTAAGAAGGGAGAAATGGGAATGAGGAGGAATGGGGACATAGGCAAGGTTCTGCGGTGTCAGAACTGGGAAGGGGGACGTGGGTAAATGCTCTGTGGCGTCAGAGCTGAGAACGGAATCCTTGGAAACAGACTCTGCCGGTGTATAGAGCGATGAATATGCTTGCTTGGAACTAACCCCAATAAACATTGCATTGCCTGCACTTCAGACTTCTGGTCTTCTGCTTTCTGTCTTCATGACAAGAACCGGGGAGAGGGTGAAGGGAAAGACCTCTAACACTGCTCTCGCCCCAATTCATCATGACCACAACCCATTGGTATTTTAGTCCTCTATCCAAAAAACAGAACATCTCAGCATCCCTGTCTCTCTCCTTTCACCAAGCTAACCCCAGCAGCCCCCATTCCACCACCAAATATAGCTAAAACAAAATGGTTGATAGAGGGAGAGTTACTCTTTTTTAAACATTTTCTCTTATGTTTTAAGAACAACCCAGATCCTGCAAGTCATGTTTTGAGGATGAAGTCTACAAAGCACAATTTTTCAGTTTTCTAAACCTGTTCTTTTGTGTTTCATATGTGTTCTGTCTTGTATATTAAAATCTAATTTGGACTGATAACTTCCCAGCAAGGTAAAATAATTCAGAAAGCCCTGAAGTTCAAGATATGGATAAGCTCTCTTAAGTCAAATGTGTGTTGACAGTTTGGTGTTCCATCAGTCTCATTCAGCTGCATAGTATGGCAACTCATCTAGACCATATATAATAAAGGCTAGCTAAAGGTCATTTTTGGGATATGAAGTTTTCCACACAAGTGTGATACACCACTTCACATACGAAGCCTGTAACCTAGCAACTGTTTTATAAAGATCAAGTTATGCTAATGGGTCATTCACTTCTTTGCTTCTTCAGGCAATGCTCACTGAAAGCAGCAGGGGCTACTTGTATCTCTCCATTCTGCCCCCACCCCATCCCTGTGTGCCTCCCATCCCCATCTGTTTTCCAGGGAGTCCCAGCAACTCCACCCCACCTCTTCACCCATACCAGGAATTGTGTGTACCCCTACAATCCCCCAACTCATGTCCCCTATTTCTTCTTTCCACCATACCATGGTCCATCATTCTCCCCCATGCCAGGGAATCTGGGGGCCTCCAATGATACCTCCCTACTAGGGTTCCCCATTCTCCTTTTCCTCCCCAATGCCACAGTTCTTTGTGCTCCCCTCCATTCTCCTCTCCATCACATGCCAGGAGCTGTGTGTGTACGCCATTTATTTTGTGACTGGTCCCATCTTAGCCTACCCATGTCTAGAGGGTCACAAACTCCATTGCTTCTTTAGGCTGAACTCATCATACACACAGGGACTCCTTGCATCCCTCCATCCCCACTCTAAAAGCTCCTGGTGTGCCACCCTCCCATCCTCCTCTATGTCAGGGACACATGCAAATATGTAACCTTGTGTAAATCATTGAATTATTTATTTTCTTTCGGATTGGGAGATAAATCACTCAGGATATCAATATTTTGAACTCTGTTGGAATGATGGGCTGAGCTGGGGTGTCATTGTTATGCTAGAAAATGACAATGGCTTTCATCAACCAGTTCTTTGATCTACAGAAAATTACAAACCTGGTTAAAACTAATAGATGTACTAGCCAGATGTAAGGGGTTCTGTGTATCCCCTATTTCTCCTTCTGTTTTTTCCAGGTTTCACCAAAAACAATAAAGATCTGTGCACTGATGTCTAGAACATTTCCTGACTATTTTGAATTAAGCAGGTGCAGAATTCAAATGTTATTGTGTTACAGGCAGACATAAATGCCATTAAGTTGAGAGGAAGGCCTTGCTTTGCTCAGCCAAACAGTGTAAATCTAGGGTAACTCCATTGTAAGAAATAGAGTTACTCCATATTTATATCAGGGTAAAAGAACATAATGTGGCCGTACATTATTATGAGCCCACCATATAATTTAATTTGAAAACAGTTTTTGTTGAATTTCACTGTGTCCTAAAGAGAGGCTCATCACAATATAACAAAGAAGGATCCTAATTATTTTTTCCTTCTGACATTTTACTTTTTTTCCTTAGCACATTTTGCTGGAATGACTTATACTGTGCTGCTTCATGAAAATCCTATACAAACAATAACAAGAGTAGAAAAATTTGAGATCTACAATAACAAAAGAAAGCAAGATTTTCTTAAGATTACCAGTTTTATAAAACTTTCTGCACCCATGGTCACAACACAAAGTGAGTGAAAAATATGACACATGCACTTCCAAAGGCATTTTTTGAAGACGAAGAAAAAAAGCATTGTGTGAATGAAGTGCTATAAGAGTACATGTTATTTTGAAAGAATATTGAGTATAAAATAAAGGAAAAAAGTGTGCATCTATGTATAATATAAAGGCTGATTTCTTAGGCCTTAAATTTATGTGTTTTAAAAGTGATAATATGCGAGTGACAAGATTTTTTTTTGGTGGGGACAAAATAGCTCAGAAAATTGGTAATGGGACTCCATATATTTGAGACTCTGTTGCATCTTCTGTGATATCCAGAATATACATGCAAATACAATTTGATCCAGTGCAGGTACAAAGACTGGGATCACTAGCTATCCAGAGATGGCCAATTATAATCAAGTTCCATTATATCAAATGACTGATCTTCCTTGATTAGAACAGACATAATACATACTTTACATGCATCTGATGACACCATGACTAAGGCTGCTTAAAGAAAGTTGCTCTGCAGTAAAACCCACTGCAAAGCCAACATATCATGATGGAGATCTCAGTTGCTCTGTACTGTGGCAATTGCGGCACTGCAACATTGTTTAAGAAATCTTAAAGGCATATTTTAATCAAATACAATTATAATTAGATTTTTTTTCTTTTCTTGTCTATTAAATCAAGCTATTTCATTTAATATGCAGTTCATTATAAATGTAGTCCTCTTACTTCAATGGCACATACATATTTATGGGTGTTAAACTCATAGGCGAAGGCAATCCTACTCGTAATCAAAGATTTTAGTTGCTATTCTAAAAGAGGTTGTGTGCAAGATTTTGTCAAATTGATCAAAACAAAGTGCCAAAAATACTTAAAAACAAAAGGGAAATTGGCCTCACAAATAACTGCAAAACAGGTTTTTACTATGATAGCATTTTTACAGATCTTCTTGATCTAAGCCAACCTTTAGAATATGCTGTTTTTAAGTATCTTTTGATCAGATATTAGATGTTTTTCTAGATTTACATTTTGGAGATTTCAATATGCAGCTATAACAGTCATATAAATATGGAATATTTGATCATCATTTTCTTCATATAACTAACCCACTACATTAATTTTTGTGGCAGTTGTTCTGGAAGAAGTAAAACACTTACGTTTGTAAACAAATTAATCAATTTTAAATTGTGTAAAACTACTCTTCTTTTCTAAATCATATAGATCATATCCAAAACAAGCTGGTAATTTCAAATTGCCTGCCAACACCTTCATTTCTAGACCACCAGTTCAAATTCAGTCCAGCTTAGCAGAGACTAACATTTTGTTATTGACTAGTGGCTGTTCATTCTTTCTATTTGAAATTACTTTGTCGGTTTCATTGCTCAATAACTGATTCCATATCCCAGAAAGTGACAATTGAACACTAGTTGCCCATTTCAGTAGAAAAAACCGGAGTACTTGTGGCAACTGTTCTTTTTGCTGATACAGACTAACACGGCTGCTACTCTGAAACCATTTCAGTAGAGATGTTAAGGATTGACTGCACATGGAGGGTTGTTCCCTGCAGGTCAGAGATGAGGAAGTTGGCAGCTGGTATAAAGCAGAGTGCCCCAGGAGTCGGTCCTGGGGCTGGTTTTGTCCAATAACTTAATTAATGATCTGGAGGATGGTGTGGATTGCACCCTCAGCAAGTTTGCAGATGACACTAAACTGGGAGGAGAGGTAGATACACTGGAGGGTAGGGATAAGATACAGAGGGACCTAGACAAATTGGAGGATTGAGCCAAAAGAAATCTGATGAAGTTCAACAAGGACAAGTGCAGAGTCCTGCACTTAGGACGGAAGAATCCCATGTACTGCTACAGACTAGGGACCGAGTGGCTAGGCATCAGTTCTGTAGGAAAGGACCTAGGGTACAGTGGACGAGAAGCTGGATATGAGTCAACAGTGTGACCTTTTTGCCAAGAAGGTTAACAGCATTTTGGGATACATAAGTAGGAGCATGGCCAGCAGATCGAGAGACATGATCACTCCCCTCTATTCGGCATTGGTGAGGCCTCATCTGGAGTACTGTGTCCAGTTTTGGGTCCCACCCTACAAGGAAGATGTGGAAAAAATGGAAAGAGTCCAGCAGAGGGCAACAAAAATGATTAGTGAGCTGGAGCACATGATTATGAGGAGTGGCTGAGGGAACTGGGATTGTTTAGTCTGCGAAAGAGAAGAATGAGGGGGGATTTGATAGCTGCTTTCAACTACCTGAAAGGGGGTTCCAAAGAGGATGCAGCTAGACTGTTCTCAGTGGTAGCAGATGACAGAACAAGGAGTAATGGTCTCAAGTTGCAGTGGAGGAGGTTTCAGTTGGATATTAGGAAAAAACTTTTTCACTCGGAGAGTGGTGAAGCACAGGAATGCGTTACCTAGGGAGGTGGTGGAATCTCCTTCCTTAGAGGTTTTTAAGGTCAGGGATGATTTAGCTGGGGATTGGTCCTGCTTTGAGCAGGGGGTTGGACTAGATGACCTCCTGAGGTCCCTTCCAACCCTGATAGTCTATGATTCTATGAATATGAAGGACTGCATAGGAAAGTTTTCACTTCCTCTTCCCATGCTCCTTTGGTCCAAAAGATACACCAGAAGATGGCAGTATTTAAGACAGCCAGTCAGTATGATGCCTTTTCAAAAGTATGAAATTCATACAAACCAAATATTTTATATAACTAAGAAAAGCAATATACTTTATATTTAATATCACAGGAAAAATATACAAATGGAATGTGAATAAATAGTCAGATACAATGGGTATAAGCTCCACTATGAAGAAATATACTTAATAGAAATGGGGAGGGAGAAGGGGATGACAAGTAGTACATTATATAGTTATTTATCTGCAAAGCCCCCAGAAGTATGGCGGACACCATGCAGACAAATAGTGAGGATGCAGTCTCAATATATAGGGGATATAATTGAAGTTGCTGGCACAGCATATGAGCACGAAGGGAGAAAAGGCTGTCAAACATCTTAGCAGGGTGCTGGTGTGGGAAAGGGGAATCTGAAAGGATTACAAATGCATTGCAAAATAGTGACTCAGCACTAGAGCATTAGACTGGTCAGCAGAATAGCAGGCTACACAGTCAGTGACAAGGGATGCAAAGAAAAAAATCCCTAGATGACTGTTAGTGCTTAAGAAGAACTGGAGGACAAACAATGGTTAGGAGTTCATCGAAAAGGATCACATATAGACAAAATTGTGACATGAGGCCTTAAACCCAGAAATCTCCACATCCAAGCTGAATTCCATAACAAGATAAACGTGTTACAGTTAAGTTTGAGCTAAACTATAATATATCATATATCTGGTGGCAATACTCATTTAATAAATCACATGTATAATGCACCTACTTCACTATACATTTCTAAGGCACCTATCACCATGGTAACATTGACTCACTTGCACATGGTCCATTATTCTATATTCCTTGTGTCTATCTGTGATATTCCAAACCTCTGAATATCTTCAAACAGCTTAATATATGATGGTAACAAAGCATCATAGTGTAAATCCTGTCTTTCTGCTTACAATGTCAATCAAATGCCATTGTCCTGATTTGAGAGACCTCAAGCCAGTGCAAGATGCTCAGTCACCTTCACAACTCCCCCAATCTCCCACCAAAGTAAAAAAAACACCACTTATTGAGTCAAAACTAACTACAAAAAATCAGGTGACAGATGCACATGAAAGCATCAGTTGGATGTCTTCTGGAATCAACATTTGAACAATCGTTTCGGTTCATTAGGATCGAGAATTGTTTCAATGGCTTTAACAAGTTTCACTAGATGGGGTGTGTTTTTGTATCATTGAAAATCTATCACACTATTTCCAGATTTCGGGGCGGGGAGGGGAGAGTTTATTTTCTTATTTTATGATGGGTTATCTGACTGTGAGAAAGAAAAGGCCCATGGAATTATGGGGAGCCACTCTGAAGGATTAACCTGGAAGGGTATCCTATGATAATTATATCAAATCCCTTTTGAGAAGCCCAGCATGGAATCACAAGGGGATAGATAGATAAGAAGGACCCAGATGCAGTTTGCAAAGCTGGTCACCTCTATTATTCTGAGTTCTACACTAGAAAAAGAGACTCCAAGGAATGCTCTTACCTTTGGAAAGATTGTTGGTCAAGGCCAGAGGAGAAGCCAGCAGCAACTACTTACTAATGGGAACCACCATTTTGGAGTCTTCTGAATTAACCTGACATGCAGCTGATTGATAAGTATTAAACACCATAAGGAGGCAGAAATGTAGCTTTGCATTCTCTCATTAAGTTAGACGAAAAAGGTAAATACATATTTTCCCTGTATAAACATTTTTTTCTTCTTCTTGCTTTATTCTGTCTCCTTATATGTGGTGTTCATTTAGTGCAGGTTATGTAACGGTTTTAAAAAACTAACAAAAAACTGGAAAAGAAACATGGAAAAGCAGAGGGCAAAATAGATGCAAATATATAAAATCAGCAATTTATGTGTAGCCCTGCTTTATTACATTAAGCAAAAAGATTGTTATTTTTTTAAAATCTTCTAATAGTTGAATAGAACAATATTCTTTATTATGCTCCTAAAAGCAATATAAATTTAATACTCATACTACGAGTTTCAACTATAAGAACACACACTATATACAATCTGTAAGACAAATAAGTGTACTTGCATTTAGCACAATGGGAGTCAGGAGGAGCTAATGGCGATTGTTTCAATGGATCAGGGGCAGACACATTCTGAAGCATTGTTCTAGTAAGTCATCAGCAAATGGTTGGTTGGTTGTCAGAAGTTCAGTAATAAAGTCAGTTCCTTTGTTAACAAACCTATAGGAAGTTTGGATATGATAACCAACATCAAAAATTGTGAGAATGTGTGACATCTATTTTAATTGTGAGAATGTGTGACATCTATTTCCATTCTTTGGTTTCTCTCTGGTCACTTATACCACAAAAATAATGCTTTCAAATACTAATTCCTCGAAGAAGGAAGAAAGAAGTCATTGAAAGAACGGTATCTGTTTATAAATTCTAGAATGGTCAATAAGGCTTCAAAGATCCAGATAATGTTGACAAATAAATAAAAATAACATCTTATTTTCTTAGATGTATAAAAATGTGTTCAGTTTCTTGCTACATGCATCTTCAAAACATTCTATTATATTAATGAAATTAAAAAAAAGACAATTAGCAAAACTGAGCGAATGTCAACTAGGGAATACTATACAGAATCCAGTTTAAAGGACTCAACAAAATTCTCACCTCTAACAGACCACAAAACCTGTCCAACCAATGTCCTCAAGCAAAGGCTTTAGCAACAAGTGAGGCCCATGGGTCAAAAGTCTTGGGCAGGGCTACAAAGACCAGTGTATGAGGCCATGAATCCTGCAGTTGGAAAAGCTCTCTCAAAAATACCCTGCTACCAACCCCCACACCAGCTGATCTTAACTTTTGGGGAAGAACATGAGAAGAGAGATGGTTTTTAAGGTAGCCAGGACAGAAATCAAAACGCTTTCAGAGGTCAAAGCTAACATCTTGAATTGCACAGGGAAAGAAACTGGAAGAACAGCTACCATATGCTTACACCAGTAACAAAACAATAGCAACTTCCTAGCCAAGTGTAGATGGAAGAAATAACACTTGGCACAGCCTGAAAATTGCTATTTGGGAAAACTCGGTGTTTCTGAATAATAGCTGAAAATGTTTGGCTCCTCGACCTATTCAAGAGAAGGTAAAACTGGGGTTGCCAATGGAGGAGGGAAAACAGATGGGTCCCAGTCCCAGATGTCTCCAAATAGTAACAGAAAACAGGCTGTTCTGGATCCCAAACCTCACATTACATTACAATTGTCTTTGGGAAGCTGTTTGTCTAGCCATCAGCTGCATGTTTAGGGTGTTTCTCTTGTAACTGTTTAGGACCTTTGTGATGCAATTCCTCAGCTCGAGCCTAACCAATGACAGCAGTAAGAGCAGGACTAAAGCTACTTTTGTTGCTGTAAAATGGAGGTTGTGAGTATGCTGACAACTATATGTATAAGAACCTTTACATTAGGAACAAGTGGATGGATGTAGCTTCACTATAAGCTTTGTAGGTGAAATTTACATAGACTGAAACAAGTCCACTAAAATTAGAACTACTTCTGTAACCTGCAGTGACAGGGCTAATCACACTAATTTAATCATCAAGGCAGATCCTGGATTTTCTCAGTACAGCCTCCATCGGCCTGTATACCTACTGACTGCCTTCTGTTGTTCACCTGCTGAACTCCTATCAAGCTATATGGAATTTACTTACAAACTATTTTATTTTTGCATGTTGAACTGGTAGAGGCTTCACTTAAAATCACTAAACACAAACATGAACTGTAGAGACAGCTCTGATACCCTGAAGCTAACCTTGTGACACAGTCTGGTAAGTGTCAATGATTTCTTTCGGAACATTGAAATACCATCCTATTTTAGAATTCCTATTACATCAACCAGGAACATGGAGAATAGTTGTTTATAAATGGGGTAAAGCCACTAGTTATTAGACTTTGTCTGGATATAACTAGCCTCCACAGACAGCTCGCTATTGCTGTTGTATTGTATGTAGATAAAACACAAACTGATTTCTAAACAAAATAATTTCCAGTAGCTTAGAAGTATCAAATGGAAGAAAGAAAGAGACCGAAAGAGAAAGACTGAAAGAGAAAGACCAATACTTCTGGGCTTCCCCTAAAGTGAAGCAACACGTACGTCTTTAGAAGATATGATTAAGAACAAATGTTCAAAAACAGTTTCAATTATTTTTAAACACAAGCAGAAAGAGTGAAAAATAGTTTATATGATTTATAAAACAAACATACCTCAAACACACAGGTATCTTAATTTCACCAAAGAATTAGTATCTCAGCTGTCTTCAGCTTTTTCGTCTTCAGCTCTTGCATTTGTTGCACTGGCCTAGGAAAAATAAATCTCAACTTACTTTCAAACAGAAAGCATAAGGCTATACCAAAGGAAAAAAATGTTAATAGCATTGCTGTTAATTCCTCAATCCTACTTCATTATCGTAAGGAAATAAATCTCAGAAAAGGATTGCCTTATTAAAAGTGAATTAGAAAATTGAATGTCATCAGTGCAGGGAGGCACTCTCTTAAAATGCAATCTGCAAGACATCGTATAAATAGGGCACTATACAAAAATATTCCTATCAGGCAATCTTTAACAGATTTTCAACAGATGTGTACATAACTTTGATTTCATGAATTCCTAAAATAAAATATGTCTACATTATTTACCATGATCTCTCAAACAAATAAGGCAACAACAACAAAAAAAGTCATCATTTAGATTCTACTCAAGGAACAATATTTTAAAGGTATGTAAGGTGAGTGATTATCAAAATATCATTCATGCAATTTTTCAGTGTCATCAAAATATTTTATTTACCTTGGAAGACTGAAAAAACTGGTTTTGTTTTGATTGTATTGCTATATATAACCCATGATTAAAAAGAAAGTGTAAACCCTTATGCACATCTTAAACACAAATCTATCTCTAGCTATAGTTATGTGTGAAGGGTCTGAGCTGGGCAGAAGCAGTGCACAGTAAAAATGCAAACTTGGGACAACTCAGCACAGTGCTGAGTTAATTAATAGTATCATATTAATATAACCGTTTCATCTAGCACCACAATATCTATACCTCACACACATCACTTTCAATCATGTTATTTGAAAATAGGCAGCATTGAACAATTGCTCATTGGAAAAACTCATCAGTATTAAAACAGATTAAAACACTATTTATATAGAAATGTCAAACTTTTATTAAATATATGGGGAAAAAACGGGTGTGTACAAGCCAACTACCGCATGTCATTTTTCTTCTCATTAGTATCACTATTTCTCTTCATTGTTTCCAAAATTCTATTCTAATTCTCTACCTGGTGGTCACCCTTTGAATATTTCTATAATTGACATAGCTTTTTGCATTATATAGCCGTAACCGCTGTAATAAAATTATTTTGAAGAAAATATAAAAATGATGGTGCAGGTACAATATAAGATGAGAAGACTAGATCTGAAAGATATCCATACTTTGTGGAACCTAGTTAACACCTGGAAACAAATGGTGGAGACCTTTAAAGCATTCAAATGAAAAACATGTATTCCCTTTGGCCGTGTTCATGACACTTTCCACAAACACTATTTTTTTCACTGAATCCTAGTCTCAAATTCAAAAGGGATATGTGTTTTGTGAAAGGGATCATGTTGGAAATGTCTGTGGGAAGAGATACAATTTTGAGGAGTAGAGCAACAAAAGGAGAGCACATTTGATTCTTATTTGTATATCAATATACAAGTATTTCTCAACTTTTTCTCTCACCTTAAAGTTTATTTTATCAATCTATATTAGGGGATGCCACTCATCACAACACTATCTGAGCACTTACACATGAATTCAATAGCAATAGTAGAGTCCCTAGTTGATTTGCATTATCCCAGAGGAGTGCAGCTGACACAGTGGTTCATAAATTGAAATATGCTTTTTAATGTAATTAGGGCTTGATGCATTAATTGCTTTGAAAATTAGACCCAGAGCTTTAAATTGGGATCAGAATCTGACTAAGAGCCAGATGAGGGATTAGAGCATAGAGTGGATGTGCTCATAGCAGTCTAAGCCAGGAAGATGGTGCACAGCTGTATTCTGTACCAGCTAGAGCTTCAGAGTAACAGCTGTGTTAGTCTCTCTTTGCAAAAAGAAAAGGAGGACTTGTGGCACCTTAGAGACTAACCAATTTATTTGAGCATGAGCTTTCGTGAGCCACAGCTCACTTCATCGGATGCATACCATGGAAACTGCAGTAGACATTATATACACACACAGAGACCATGAAACAATACCCCCTCCCACCCCACTGTCCTGCTGGTAATAGCTTATCTAAAGTGATCATCAAGTTGGGCCATTTCCAGTGCAAAATGAAAAGGAGTACTTGTGGCACCTTAGAGACTAACCAATTTATTTGAGCATGAGCTTTCGTGGAAATGGCCCAACTTAATGATCACTTTAGATAAGCTATTACCAGCAGGACAGTGGGGTGGGAGGGAGTATTGTTTCATGGTCTCTGTGTGTGTATATAATGTCTACTGCAGTTTCCACGGTATGCATCCGATGAAGTGAGCTGTAGCTCATGAAAACTCGTGCTCAAATAAATTGGTTAGTCTCTAAGGTGCCACAAGTACTCTTTTTTTCCAGCTAGAGCTTGTGTATCTTCTTCACATTTAGCTTCAGATCCAGTGAATTAC
Source organism: Eretmochelys imbricata (assembly GCF_965152235.1). Classification (NCBI taxonomy): domain Eukaryota; kingdom Metazoa; phylum Chordata; order Testudines; family Cheloniidae; genus Eretmochelys; species Eretmochelys imbricata. Next base: position 131,675,413 of record NC_135573.1, on the reverse strand, counting down.
AGTAATCAAGACTGGAGATGACAAACATATGGATCACTGTGGACAGCTCCTTATCCAGGAGAAAGGGCCAAAGTGAGGAGTGAAACAGTAACTTGAGACCCATGCCACTTTGATGAATGGGGACTGCATGTCTTCAATGGAAGGTGGAGACAACATCCTAGCTGGCTCTTGAAAATGATTCTCCTTTCTGACCAGCATAACTTTGGTCTTGCCTGGGTTAAACTTGGACCAGCTACTTTCATGCAGGCATTGATTTCTTGTACACATTCCAACATTTCAGCAATGACAGTGGCTGCATCCACAGAGAATGAAATATTTACTTGAATGTAATCAGCATACTTCTGGCAACTGAACACGTGTGTCTGTCTCTCCCAGTGATCTCATGTAGATATTGAAGAAAAGAAGGGTAATACAGCTATCTGGGGGACTCTGCAAGCAAGGGTCTTTAGCAATGAGGAAGAGTTACCCATCACAACTCTGAGGTTTGCTGTAGAGGAATGACTGGAACCACTGTGATGCTGGACCATTTACTCCTGTTATGTCATGTAGGTGGGTTAGCAGTTCCTTGTGTCAATGGATGCGGAGAGGTCTAGCTCGATGAGTATGGAGATCATGCTTGTGTCCATGGTCCTAAGAAGATTGCTGTGTCCTGATCTGAACCTATTGTGAGGCATCCAATCCCAAATGTTGGCTGATGTCCATGTTGTTGAAGATCAGTGGTTACTACTTTCTCAATTATTTTGCCCAGGCATGGAAGGCTGGAGACAGAACAGTAGTTGGAGAAGTCTTCCAGATTGAAAATTGAATGAACTATTGTGTTTTGCAGTAGGTGTGCTTCTCTGAAGAAGCCCTGACTATTTTTATTACTAGTACAATAGTTGTTCTTCGCTGGCTTTTACCAGCCAGAATGGGATGGATGCATTTCACAGATTGGGGTGCTAATATTTTCCTTAGGTTGGTATAGTTACTCTTATGGATAATGTATGTTTTAGATAGCTCTTTAGAAGTTACTATATAGTACATTGTTGCTAAAAAACAAAATATTTTACAAATGTTGGTATCTGTCTTTATTACTCCTTAACACAGGGAGCAGGGGTATGATGTGAGAAGGGAGCTCTTAAAAGTTCTCGGGTGGAACAAGGGACCACTTTAAAGCTTTGTTTGGAGGCTACTGTATTACACAAACCATTTCATCTCTGGTATCACAAGACTGAATATTTCACCAGATTTACTGATCTCATGGGACTCTTCCAGGCTTGGTAAAATGCCTAAATCTTTGAGACTGCCAAACTATTTGTCTAATCTATTTCAGGTATGTCTAAGGTTCCAATCAACTTGGTATTTCTGTGCTAAATAAAATTGTCTGGAATCCTCTCTGCAGTTTTCAGAGCAGCAAGGAGGGATAAACATGTTTATATTTATCACAGATTTAAAAAATAGCTTATATATATATATACACATACACACTCACTGATGTTTGTGTTGTACCTAAAGAAAAATGTATTGAAGAAATATGCCTTAACTCTTGCTCTGGCCAGAGACAAGCATGGACTCTTATTATTTCTTGGACTCGTGTGTATGTGTGTGTCTGTTGCTTAGGAATATTCTGCTTCTGCATCTGATAGTTTTAACCTTACTCCCACAAGCTGTATAGTTCTTGTGGTGCATAATTGTCTTTCAGGCCCTTGCAGAACTAGATCAAACATAGTCAGGTCTTAATTTAGAAACACTCAGTGGATTAACACTAGTACTTCAGGCCAGGATTTTCAAAGGAGTCTAGGGAAGTCAGCTGCCCACCTCCCACTGAATTTCAGAGGCATTTGGGAACCCAACTCCTTGGGAAATCCCTGAATCAAATTTTGTTCTGAAAAGAATGGCAGTGGAGTTTGTGACACACAAGCATAATGCAGTTCCGTCAGACTATGAGCTGGTGTGTGTGGAATCAACTTCATCCTTTTGTGGCAGTTGGGCTCTTGGGAATGCCTGTTTTTAGAAAATGTTGTGATGGACAGTTGGAAATGAAAATACATTGTTAGTGTATTTTCATTGTTGAATGTCATGGTGTTTCCCAGGATGATAACATTAGATGCAGTGGAAAGAATTGAGTGCAATGAAATTAGTTTAGACCACAGGGGTCCACTCCCCGCAAATGGCTTGCTGGTAGCTTGAGCCATTTTTTTAATTAAAGCTTGGTTTTATTTAAAGCAACATGAGCATATGTTGGTAGTGACTGTTTGTGTTTTCACTGTAGATAGCTACCACTGTCATAGGAGACCTATTTAGACCCCATCCCTAAAAGAAAAGATGGAGGATGGGAGAGAAAAGCTGGTGTGCGACATCTTGGTGAAAACTACTGCCCCAAGCTTGCAATCAACCCCCAGACGAAACATTGCTAAACTTGACAGCCTGCAGTTTTTCTTGCTTCCCACAGGAGGTTAATATTTCACTGGTGCACCTAATACACATCTCAGTATGTCTTAAACTGTATAAAGAAACAAACTTATGCATGACAGCGACATGACTAAAGATTTAAGTCTGAATTTTAGTCCCCTAAAATTTATATTCTAACATGTAATGTCTCCAGAATTAAAATAATTAACAAATATTACACCATTATTCTGTAGTGAAATAAATCTATAACTTAGACACTGATTATGTAGGATCTACCTTATGATTTGTGCAGTTACTCAGCAAAAGGAGCTTTAGTTGACCAAACCCCCACAAAAGATGGTGCTTGCATCCTGGATGGCAGCACTGTTGAGTGTGTTAATGAAGATAAATGCACTGCATTTTATTTTTTTCTAAATTAGCTCCATTGACAACAAAGAAAAAAATAATGGAACTTGGCATCCTCTCCTCAACTCCTACTAATATGAAAGAGCCAGAACAGGTAGCAAAGGGAGAAGATGTGGTTCTGTGGCACACCCACTGATTCCACATGCACTCAGAGAAGTCCTTCTTGTAGAACTGGAGATAGTTAGTTTTAAATATTATTTAGATGTGGCATTCCATTAAAGTTTTGAGAATAAGCCTGAATACACTAATTTTTACTCTTAAAAAATCATGCTTGAAAAAAACATTTTATAAGACTCTGCTTGCACACCAACACAGCAAAGAGGCAAATTACCAGGCTGCAATAATGAAGCACTCTCTTTTTAACAGGATGAATGCTTCTTCCCCTATTGGCCACAGATGGCTTTTAGAAAACAAGGAGCTTGCCATCACCTGTATAACAGGAAGTCCAACATCAGACAGTATGTTGCAGGTTGTGCATTACACCTGAAAGCACGTTAAATGTCATAGAGGGAGGTGTTCCTGTCTTGCTGCTGGGTTTACCTGCACAGACTTGTGTAAGTGTCAGAAGAGTGAGAATATTAACAAAAAATCTGCTGAACCTGTCTTTCACAATGCTGATGTGTCCGACAAGAGTTACTTTGAGGAGTCAGATGCCATGACTGTCAGACTGGCAAATAAAAGTGTGTTTTACTGAGGGAATAAGCCCTACGGAGCCAACAACAATATACATGACTCAAAATGAACACTGATTTGAAAGAAAATAAAATGATTTATATCAATAATTATGTCAATTCAGGCCAATCCAGCTAAGATGTCAGTTTTAAATATTTGAGAAATAAATGTCAAATACAAGGGGATTCCCATAAAAAGTTTTATGTTTTACCTTTTTCAGAACTGGGGCTGAGGAAAATATGCTGGTTGTCAAGGGAAAAAGCAATATTTTAGGTATTTACAGAGAAAAATTAATCAGATGTATCAAATTTATAATTTCACATAGTTAGGCCGGCTTATAAACAGTTATTTTGGGGACAAATGGTAACATAGTCCAGCCTACAGGGAAAGGTGAGTATTGCCAGGAAAAACAAATTATGGGAATACCTTGACCTATATTTACCACGAAAAGGTAGACATGGTAATTTATTGAACATTATTTGTTAGACTGATGATTGTAGAAAACATTGATGCATAAAACATCCCAGTAGGGCAAGAATTTTTAGTTCTTTAGGACATTTTATTGTCCATAATATTAAAAAAAAATAAAAATTTTATTCCAAATTGGCTATTTGCAATATTTTTTCTTGTGTATGATTTTTAAGTTCCTCAGTCCATTCAGCCTTACCTTTAATGTACTTTGAGGCACATTTTGATCATTTTCATCCAATTTGGGCCTTTACGGGGCAAACATTAAGGAAGTTATGCACAAGAACTCTGTTACTATGATGCCAAAACTGATAACTTTGGATGTGTCATGACAGAAAACTGCAGCGTTTCTTGTGGAAAACTTTTAAACCCAAGGTCTCTCAGATTATTGGCTATATAAATTTGCAGAGAAAAAAGTAGCGCTCCTGTTGCTGGAACAAAACATAATTTTAAGCACAAGGGCCTTTCCATACAGCCTATTATAAGACCGAGTCAGAATCAGACACACTAAAAACAAAAGAACAATAAAGCCCAGGCACAATGGACCAAAACAGAACATGCAGAAGACGAAGAATGCTTTAGACAATCACAGCAGCCACAATATCTCAATTTAATTTACTTCAGAGAATGAGAGTGAGACTGAAAATTGGGACAACCACATTTTCTTGTCAAACAACCAATATTCCTTTCTTTGCCACCTATAGAGAAGTGCTGTGAATTTCTTTCTTCAGCATAGATTAAACTCTGCTGATATTTTTCACAGGGATGTACAAAATATACTGACGATAAGGTAGCAAACAACATTCTTAATCTACTACAATGCTGCATTCAAGAATGGCTTTGGCCCCATAAAAAGCTCCACAGCATATTTTAGATTGCATACTGGTGCCCAACTATTATTTCATAAATGTACCCTTAGTCCTCTGAGATTTCAGAGAGGCAACGGACCAGCCAAGATGTGTTGGCTATTTCCATGTAAATTGACTCTACGTTGAGGATGTGGTCTGGGGCTTGTGAAAAAGTGATCTATGGTTTTACTGCTTAGCAGATGAAGGCTCTGAATACCCAGTGCTGGCAGCGGTCTGACAGTAGTCTGGGACTGTGCCTAATGGCAGAGCATCCAGCCCAGTTTGGGCCTGGGGGCAGATAGAAAGATACCTGGACACAACCGGGCTTGATTTGAGCAACTGGCTTTGAGGAGGAAAGCTTTGTTTCCTAGTATTGTACTTAATTTAATTGCTGAAGTCACAGCAGCTTGAGCCTTTAGTTCCATGGGGAGCTGGCCCTGGCTCAGGCTTGTGGACTGTGAAAGGAACTAATTATAGTGTGCTCTTTCAATTTAAAAGTGATAAATAAAAGGAAAAAGAAGAACAAAAAAGATTGAGCTGTACAGGCAGAGCAAAGTGCTAGGGTGTCAGCACTGCCAGGGTCTATATTGGTTATGTCACTTGCTCCATGGTTGAATCCCTTAACCATTATGTGCCTCAGTTTCCCTATCTACGGAATAATATTATATCCCCCTAACTTTTAAAAATTAAATTAATGCACATTTGTGAAGCATTTTGAGCTCCTAGACTGGACATAACTAGGTAAGTGTGAAGTCGTTAAAGATGAAGTTAATAACTAATTTTCTTGTATGCACCTACCACAGTTGTTGACAGAAGCCACAAAATTTAGGGTCCAACCATGCAACCCTTACTGAGAATAGGTTCTAAAGGATCAAGATCTAATTGTATTTTTGGGAGAGAGGGGCAGGTCTATATACATTTCTCTAAAAACCTATGAAATTTAATAGAGAGTAAAATCTTTTGTGTAGGGTCTATGGGATTTGGTTTGGGGTATTATTTTTGTTTTGTTTTTTACTGTTGTATAGAATTTTATAGCAAGCACAGTATCCACATAAAAAAAGGTGATTTTCAACTGTATATTTTGAACTTTACCATAGGCACCATCCTATTGAAAGCATTAGATTAAATAGCCCACTAACATTGGCAAATCACAAATGTGGACCTACCAATATTGTAAAAACGTGAAGAGGAATATTTTCAAAGCAGTGCATGTCAGTTTGCCATGAAACCTCTTTTGAAGATAGTGGGAATCACACAGCTAAATCTCCATGCACTGCTGTGAAAATGTAGTAGTAAGTAAAAAAAGCAATAAGGTATTCAGACAAACATGCCCAGTATCAAATTTTCAAACAGGTATAGAAATAAGCCTTATTGCTACAGTTTAACCACTGGACTACCTGACCCAATAAACTCCTTTTTTCCATCCTTAACTATGCACTAGCTAGTAACCGTAACAATCCAAAGATCTAAAATGAATAAGGCAAAAGATGGACAATTTTGTAATTTAAAAGTTATTAACATGTATATAGTGTAGTTATAAACACCATGAGAGTGCATGACACTTTACAAATATAGAATCAACAACAGCTGTGATCTTTTTTTAGATGAGCATATGGGAATCAAAACATCTTAAGTATCTCTTGGAGAAAAAAAACAAAATGCCATGAATAAGAAGGTAAAGAGGTAAGTCTGTGAGTAGTGTCTACATTTCAGTAAAAAACCCATAGCTGGCCTTGGCCAGCTGAGTTGGGCTTCTAGGGCTTGGGTTAAGGGGCTGTTTAATTATGGTGTAGACATGCGGGCTCGGGCTTGAGCCTGGGTTCTAGGATCCCAGAGCTCAGGCTGCATCCCAAGCCCGAATGTCTACACTGCAATTAAACAGCCCCTTAGGTCAAGCCCCATGAGCCCAACTCAGCTGGCAGAGGCTAGTCTCAGGTGTCCAACTGAAGTGTAGACATACACTAAAAGGGCAGGGGCCTTAGTGGGGAAGGGCAGAGGTGGGGGAGTCATGGTGGCAGTGAAAGCTTTACCTGGACACCAGCTTCAGCTCCAGAAGTTCTCCTTGCTCTTCAGCAGCTCCTCACCAAGCAGGGTCCCTAGATGCCTGCAATGCTGGACAAACTGCATAGCAGCTTGCCTGCTGGGAGAAAGCTCAAACAGGTGCCAGCTGGCTCTTCTGTTGAAAAGCCAGATCAATAGTTCTGTAGCCTGGCTTTTATCTACTGGAACCTAAATGATCACTCCAATACCACAATCTCAAGAGATTAAAAGTTGACTGTCAGACACCATCAAGATAAAGAAAATAATGAGTTGGAGCCCAAAAAACCATGATATTTGGCTACAAAAATATTATATTGTTATTTTTTGGTCTGTGTCTTGATTTTTTAAATCTCCCTGCCTATCCCCAGTTTGTGTGTGTGTGACAGATAATGCAACCACATGAAAAGTCTTTGGAGACTATTATATTAACCTTATGAAGGTTATATGTATGTCTGGGGTCTAGGGATTGTATTCTACTCCATTGGGGAGGGTTACCACAGCTCCTTTAAAAATTAAAATCAGTGGGGGTTTATTATGGTCCCTGGACTGTCAACAGCTCCAGAGAAGTACCATCCTTTGACATGGTGTATATATACTGGCTGAAGCTGGATTTTTAAGATATGCAGGAGACAAAGAATGAAACTGGGACATAAAAGCCTGAGTTTGAACTGACAGAGGGGTGGTTCTTTGTCATTCAACAAAGGGGCATGACCTCTTGTCCAAGGGAGCACGCAATCCTGCAGCACGTTTGGAACGATTGAAACCTACCAGAGTCTCCATAGGACTGATGGGCAGAAAGGGCTATTGGTAAAGCATTTTAGATCCTTTACTTGTGTTTCATGTTTTCGCAAAATGCTTTCATTCTTAAATAAAGATACTCTACTTTGGAAGGTCTCTGTGGTCACGTGTAACTGTTGGCATGCACTGGTTCATAGCCCTTGGAAAGAAAGGAAAGTGCAGGGGCTGGATATCAGTCAGAGCTGTTGAAATAATCACAGTGCAACCTCAGGCAGCTGCAACCTAATCCTCTGGCCTGGAGAGAGAAGGGCCCCTCCCCAGTTGGGATGATGGCTAGAGGCCTGAGAGGATATTCCTGGAGCAGAGTGGGATCAAGACACAGTCCACTCTCCCAGACTTTAAGGTGATTTTGGCCCCCACTGCAAGACATTATGAGGTAAGGTGATTTTGGCCATACATCTACCTGTCTCCTGCCCATCAATTAATTTTGCCCCCCTTAGCTCCCACTCCCCATCAGTTCAGCCTCTGAGCATCATCTCTGCTCCTCAGTTCACCCACCCTCTCCTGGGTCCAGGTAGCTGCAGCAGGGTCCTCTCTTCCCCTTCCAGGCTGGGAGGTGGGTGGCTCCAAGGGCTCTTTACCCCCTTCTGACCCTTCCTAGTGTGGGTGCTGCAGGAAGGAGGAGGAGCAGAGCACCATTCTGTACCTACAGCTCACAGGAGTGGAACGAACAGCTGGGCTCGTTAGCACCATTATTCCCCTTTCCCCCCATTAAAAATGGCTTTGGGTTGTTTAGGGGAAGCAGGACAGAATTCCACCTGCAGAAACTCTGATTGGTTGTTCAGCCCTAGGATGTGGGCAAGTAGCCAATCAGAAGGCTCAAATTTGGTAGGCAGCTGGAGCTTCTCTCATCAACACCAGATGGGGATCCAGTCCAAGCCAAACTACTGCCACCGTGACAAAAATCATGAGAGTTGTGAATTCTGTCACCCCAACTTCCCTGAGGGGACAGGAGGGAATTCTTCCTGCGTCCCAGCCCTGCAGGGGCCAGGCTGCAGCCTTTGCGGGACAGGGAGTGCAGTGGCTTCCTGTGGGGGACCCTTTGATCTCTGGGGCTACCTGCAGCTGCAGGTTTTGCAGCCGCTCAGAACCAGCACTCTGTCTTTTTGGAGGATAGGAGCTTTGGCAGTGTGATATGGAACTACACAAGTTCGCCTCAGTAAATTGAGCCTGGCGGCTGAAGGAGAGGCGTAGCAGAAAGCCAGCCAGCTGTGCGCCCCATCAGAGTACAATGTCCATGTACACAGACACAGTATCCAACACACCACTAAATAAAACTGCTACTCCAGCATGGTCAGTGAGTGTTACTCACTGTTACAGCGGAAAGTGAACAGAAGTATGCATTTTGTTTTTCAGGCATTTTCTGGTGCACTGCAATGTACACAATGACTGCTTGTTTCAAACAAAAAGATTTTTCTTTAAGAGGCTTTGGCTTCCAACGAACTCATGTACCACCAGTGCTACAAAAAAATCCTGCTCTAGTTCATCCACAAATTGTTAGATTTCACACAATAATCACTGGGTCAGTTTCTATGGCCTGTGTTATGCCAGAGGTAAGATTAGATGATCAAAATGCTGCCTTCTGGCATTAACATTCTATGAGATCTATAGAATTCCTGGACACTGAAGTCCTGTGTTTATTTACAGAGCAATTACTAAAGTGCAAGTGTAGTGTAAGCATCCCTATAGCACCCAAACAATATACCTCAAACCTACCCTATGACTGTGATCTTCATTTTATGAACATGTATTAAATTATTCCTTTCCAATAATTGCAGTTCTTATAAATATGTATCATAGATAAATTATTGGGGGGTGAGGGAAGGAGGGCAGGGTATAAGAGAGATCCCAGTAAAGATCAAAGGCAGGGTAATATCAGAGAGGTGAACCTAACAGTAGACTTTCAATGCACTACAGTGCAAAAAACAAACTAAAAATATCAGGAAATGATTTGTCTCATTTTTCTTACTTTTAAGATACAAACCTGGTGATTACATTACATTCACAAAAGGTTTATTGTTTAGGTTTAACTTGCATATGTCTATATTTCATTAAGTTGATTCAAAAGGATGCTCTCTTGGGATCTGGCACTATAAAGCGCTTTGCTTGAGATTTTGAACAGCAGAATACAAACAAATATACATTGTTTACATTAAGGCATAACAACCCTTCCCAAAAATGCAGTCAACTTGTTTCTTGTTTCATAATCTATAAGAAGTACGATGGCACTGCCTCACCATTGCATATGGGAGCGTCTGGTTCAGAAAAAAGTAGATGGCATTTTATTCAAGAAGCCACGCACCTCTTTGTCTCTAGTGAGACAATTATTTTGCAAGAACAGTCTGTGTCAATCAGGAATTAAGGTAAGGTGAATAACGGGCAGCATTTCTCCGCTGAAAGCAGAGGGACAGATCACTCTCCTCTTTCTGACCCTGGCGTGGAGGAGCTCCTCTTCCTTCCTAGCTGGGGACAGGAGGACTCACCACACTGGAAATCCTGAAGAGGTTTTAAGGGGATTTCTGGAATTGCTAGGGTTTCCCAAAATGGGTGGAAACAGCAGAACCTGACAGGGAAAACAAGGGGCTCCTGGCCTTTCTTCCTGTAATGGAAGATTCTTCCCGGGGCAGACTCTGTTATCTTTCCAACCCTGCCAAAGGGGAGGGAAAAACTCCCCCCCTGCATGCTCCGTGTGGGATGACAGATACATAACTCATAGGTTTGAAGCTAAATCTTTCCCTTAAAATGCTGTACAATCTTGTAAAATACAGAAAATTATGGCAATCACCAAGGAAGAATCCCCCAGTCCTTTCCCACAGTTTTACACCAATATAGATTTGCCATCCTGGTAAAAACTGGGAAAGAGGAGGAGCCCCATATACATTTGGGATGGGGGCTTGGTTGTTTTGTTAAATGTTTTTAAATTATCAAAAACAGCTAATAAAATGCTTCATTTGCCAGTAACTCACTTTTCAGCAAATGGAAATTTTCTATCATGATTTTAATACAAAAATCAATGTAAAGAATTTTGATTGACTAATTGATGTGAAAAAAAAAAAACTAAAATGGGTTGATTTCAAACCCAGTAGAAATGGAAACAACTTCACATTTATGAAACATTGGAAGATTTTTTTTTTTTTAATTTTCAACCAGGTCTTACATTCTTACTTAGTTGGATGCAGACCTAGCTATAGGCAGGGACTCCTTTTAGATCAGTGGTACCCTGTGGCCCATCAGGGTAATTCAATGGCAGGCCGTGATACAGTCTGTTTATATTTGCATGGCCATCTGCAGCTCCCAGTGGCAACAGTTCACTATTTCCAGGCAATGGGAACTGCGGCCAGTATATCCCTGTGGCCCGCGCCGCTTCCCGCAGCTCCCATTGGCCGGGAAAGGCAAACTGCAGCCACTGGCAGCTGCGGGCGGTGGTGTAAACATATACAACTGTATCTTGGCCTGCCAGCAGATTACCCTGACGGGCCGTGTGCGGCCCGTGGGCCACAGGTTGCCCACCACTGTTTTAGATACTGTTCTTTTTTTGTCCCCATGTTTCCTTCTCACCACATACTAATAAATAATGAAATGCACACCACCACATATTAAAACCTATGTTATCAGCCACAGGTGCACTCCTGAGCTTCCTTAGAATTGTGCTATAAGACAGTTTTTTTCAGACTTTGAATCATCATTGTAACTCTTTTCTGTGACCTTTCCAATTTATCAACATCCTTTTTGAAGTATGGGTACCAGGACTGGACAACACTTTAACAAACAGGACCAGCCTTAAACTTCCAGATAAGCTAGAAAAAAAAAACAACAATTTCTTTACTCTGCCCAACTTCCCATCAAACAAATTCCCATCTTCCTTTATCTCACTTCTATGCACAAGGGAATTTGGGGGAGAATAGCAGTAAGAGGATTTTTGAAGGATACACCCCAAACCAAGCTATGGGTTTGAGCCAAAGTCCATCCAAGTCATTGGAAGTCATTCCATTGTCTTTAATGGACTTTGAATAAGGATCCAATTCATTTCACCCAAAATGTATGTGCATGCTTAGTATGAGTGGCGGGAAGGGTAGGAGAAGAACTTAGGGTCTCCTTAGCCTCCTGCTTCAGACCCAGAACCCAGTTGTATATTCTTTCCAACCCTATTGATTAGCTTACATTTTGAATGGCTATTGTTGTAAGAAACGACTTTCTTTGTAAATGAAAGAAATGATAGTCTTCCCTGGAACCCAACATCTGGCTCAATTAGGGTCTGATCCAAAGTCCATTGTGTGGAATGCAAACACTCCTATTGACTCCAGAGGGCTTCATGTCATGCCCTGAATCAGGGGCTTGTGTAAGCTCCTCCAGCTGATCAGATCCACCTTCCATTATCTTACTTCATGGGCTGTGTGGAACTTTATCCATACAGAGCTCCTGCAGCAGAGCATCATGAAGGGTAAGAAAGTGAAGGGACTGTGTCCTACGGGTGGCAATCTCTGGTTCCATAAGAACATGCCGCCTTTGCACACAGGTCTACAATGGATGTTCCAGTCCGTAGTAATCAGAACAGCAAGGTTTTAGAGGAAAAGGGGTACGAATGTAGCCTTCGTAATTAAACATCCTAAATCTCTCACATATTTAGAAAATAGTTTTCCTTTCAGAATTGAAAATCACACTGTGACACAATCTGAACTTCAACCTCCCAACACCACGTTATGGAATAATTAAATTGCAATGAGACGCTAAACTCTTTGAGCCATACGCTACATATATGTACAGCAACTGGCACAATTGGTACCCAGTCCTGACTGGGGCTTTTGGGTGCTACCAGAATACATATAATAATAATTAATAATATCATTTTAAACTAAATCTCATGGCATTTCTCATCATACACCAGACAGGGCCAAGTTGCTCATACAAACTCAGGTTTTCACCTTATCAAAACCACATGTGTTTATAATATAGTTACATAACCACTCCTAATAAAAATCACACCAACTATACTATGCACATAAGCAATCAAATCCCTGTTTAAATATGCAAGTGTGCACATATATACACACTATATCATATGCACATTATTCACCAGTTCATGAAACGCCACGTTAACAGGCTGGAGTTAAAGTTCCCTGTTGCAGTATGGCTTTCCGCTATGTTACAGGTGCAGTGAAGGGGATAATATTGCTGAATTGAGAGTGAGTGCATTAGCGAGAGTACCGGTGTGTTAGTATGGATTTGTACTCTGAAATGTTACAGGTTAGCTCCTAATCTGGCATTTATTGAAGGTTATACAGGACTTTCACTGATTCAGTAAAACTTGGATTGGGCTGCTAATGCCTAGAGATTTAATGTACTGAATGTGAATGTTGTCTTCATTTATAATCTTTTCTTTTGTAAAGTGTTCGCATCATTGGGAGAAAGTATGTTTCAGCAGACTAAACTGTAGGTTAACTTTTTTATGTTGCAATGCACACAGGTACAGATAGATATCCATAGAGAGATGGAATGTATTTATAATTTTTAAATAATCCGCACACTATAAAGAAGGAAATGAACAGACAAAAGATGGACTCTTTGTCAGCAATATTGGCCTTGTTTTTACAGTGCACGTGCAGCAAAGGCAGCCTCAGAAAATTAATAAAGCTTCTATGAATATGTTTGGGGAAACATGATAAATTTATGAAGTGTTGTCTTGACCCTCCCAGACCGGCTAGGCGTGTTGCTGTGACTGACTAACTTCAGAACAGTGTAAAAAATTCAGAACACTGGAATACTGCTGCTAAAGCTTAACATGTTAATTAGAAACAAATATTGCAATACTCCTGTGCCATATTGACTAGGAGCCTGCAGAGAGGATATCAGTGAAAAAGCGACCGCAATTCACCTTTTGTTCAAGTGGCCAACCTGCTGTTTTCAGTGCACATGTCCTTGGCTCAATTCCCAATAAAGTTAGACTTCTTGTACGTTCAAGTAGCATTTAGATTAAAGGAACTGATTTAATATTGCCATCTGAATCGCTAATGTGTTAGCATGGGACGCACAAGTCACTAGGTTAAGAAGTGCCAGTCCATTGTTCAGAAACTTCCAAGGTGCTGCACCAGCATTCCAAGGACTTTGAAACATCCTGGGCATGATTTCCCACTGATCTTTGGTACTTATTTACACCTATGCAACATACGCTTATAACATCACCATAGCATTTTACACCCCTTTTGCAAAGGTGTAAAAAATTACTCAAGGTGCTCTGTGGTAAGGAATCAAGCTCTCAGTATCCTGGAAGGTTTATTACCAAAACAGGCACAGGGACATATAGTTACCAAAATTGTTCTATTATGGGCAGATTATGTGCTATTCCTCTGAGGGCACTACTGCACTCTTTCAGTAAGAGACTGAAATGATACTGCAGTTCTGCTGCTGAGGAGGTCTCTTTTTGTTGGATGCAGGGGGGATGTGAAGGGACACACACAAGAGAATCCATGGAGAATTATGGACACCGGCTATGATGCTGGCAGACCAAGTGACAGCTCATGCCAAAGCCCCAGGCCAAGTCACTTGTGCATTAGTATAGATCAAAGTGATAGTTAAATGTGTAAGTGTATATTTGGAGTTTAAACTTCATGAAAACTAATGGGTTAGGGATTGTTTTTACTTATCTGTATCTTGTTTTAATGTAATAGCAAACATTTATGTTGTGTATACCCCTGTGACTAAATAACCCACCAAACAAGAAAGAAGCCTTGTGGAATGCAAATGGGGACCTGTAACAGAAAAGTGCTCCTTCAAAGCAAGTGGTCATTGTCCGTGATGATCGGCAGTCCAAGACTCAAAGTGCATTCCTCACCCACCATAATCAAAGGAAAAGCTCACACTGACCCTGCCAGCTTCTTTTCTGTGAGAAAAAGCTGTAAATATGAATTCAAGGAAAGATCCTTCATCTCTGGCCTGTTTCAGCTCTTACAGGAAGTGTACCAGATGCAAAGCAGAGATCCCAGAGACAATCTGGGTACCCTGAAAAGATTTCTGGGAAACTGACAGTTTATTATATCACTGCCACCATTCAGAATTACAAACTATGACTCACTTGTACATATATTTTACCTGCTTTAACCTTTCAATAACTTGCATTCTTTTTTCTTAGCTAATAAACATTTAGTTATTGTACTATAGAATTGGCTACCAGCGTAGATCTGGAGTACCAATTTAGCTGGGGTAAGTGATTGGTCTCTTGGGAAAGGGAGCAACCTGATGTGGTGTGATTTTTGGTGTAAGTGACCTTTTATCACAAAGTCCAGTTTGTCTGGGTGGCAAGATAGATTGGAGAGCCTAAGGGGACTGTCTGTAACTCCATGGTAAGACTGATATAGTGATCCACGAGTTCACATTGGTTACTGGCTTGGTGAAATCTAAGTATAGAACATACCACCAGTGGCGTCTGCTCTGTTTTCTGACAGTCTACCCTGGGGTAGGCACTCACAGTTGTGAGCTTCTCCAGACAGCATGACACTGGATACAGCCAAATGACTCATTCCTTTGAGACAGACTACTTTCATTGTAACCTCTTCCCTCTTGTCATCCATGTGAAATTTACTTTGGTAAATAAGTAAGCAAAACAAATTATTTTGAGTGTTTGTGTGGAAGTGTGTGTGCGCATATGTGTGTATGCATACACACATTCCCACAGAGAGTGTACACTATTTTGACTTCAGTAGGATTTGCTACGGAACTTGCTAGGTTCTCAGCATTTTTGAAAATCGGGGCACATATTTAAGTGGCTAAATATGGGGTTTGGAACCTAAATTTAGGCATCCATAATTTGAAAATCTTAGCCAATAAGGAGATACAGGAATTTAGCATCTCTCAGGTTTAGATTATAAAGTTTTTGTGACTTTTTCTGCCCACTGCCCCTATTTGA
This sequence comes from Eretmochelys imbricata, assembly GCF_965152235.1. Taxonomy (NCBI): domain Eukaryota; kingdom Metazoa; phylum Chordata; order Testudines; family Cheloniidae; genus Eretmochelys; species Eretmochelys imbricata. The sequence continues at coordinate 131,659,891 of NC_135573.1, read as the reverse complement.
TGTTATCATGTACTCAGCTACCCAGAATACTATGAATCTCTAATTAATAGGTGTCCATTGCTTTAAATCACTGTAGTACAGCACAAGTATACAAGGTTCCTATTACAAGGTTGGGCCATGCCACAACAAGAAAGAATGCCAAAATCAAGAGGCAAATTCTCAAGTGCATAGAAGTTCCACTCAGCATATATCGGGGTGAGGGTGGGGGTGTCAAGCCACCTTTCTGTGCCCCTTGTCCCTTCTCTTATCCTGGAAGGCAGCTGAGGGTCAGTCAGCCAGTCATGCAAGTTAAAGAAACCTCAGAGTGTCTGGAAGTTCTATTAACTTTTAATTGCATTCCCCCTTGATTTTGGCCATGCCTGCTCCAGCTCTTGACAACTGTTCGGAAGGGAGCTGGGGTTGGAGGTGAGGAGAAGGGGAATAGCTACACTGCCTCTATGCCTGTTAGGGGTTTTTCTTCAGAAGGGGAATTCTCAGCTGCCCTGGTAGTGTATCTCTAAGTTCTCTTTGCATTGCAAAGAGGATTTAGCATAGCACAGGAATACTACAGAAAAACAATTTGGGATCTACTAGCATCCTGAACAGAAGTTTTAACACAGTTAAGTGCACTTTTAATAAATGTAATTTTTTAAATTCTGCCATTTGGATTGTGAAAGATGAACTGCAAAGAGAAAACAAAACTGGAACATAGTGCACAGTAATGTGTTGAACACTGCCCTTTAACCTTGCGCTGCGGCGGTGGGGGCAGACTACATCTCAGAAACAAGTTTTAATGCATTCTTTTAAAATTATTTCTCCTCTCCATGATGCTGTCTCATTACTAGTTTCTTTATATAGTATACTTCCAAATGCCTCATTCCATGAGATCACAAAGACAGTGTAAATCTTTGGTGAATTAAGAAGAACCAGGAGCTTTTCACAGAAGGGAAATTCAATTTTTGAGAAAAGCAAGTTTAAAACTATATCTGCTTCATACAGCCTGGTTCGTGGGAGCACTGGGCTCAATCCTGCAAGTCAATGAGTGTCTTTACCTACCATTAACATTAGTGGGAGTGAGGGTGCTCCGCAACTCCAGGATCAAGCCAAATTAACGACTGAAATGGATTCTTAGCTCAATTATCATTTTTACTTTGCAGTTCAAGTTCACAGAGGTAAATACAAATCGGTTTATGTTTGATTCTAGGTGAAAATACAACAAATGATAGAACTGATATATTACAACACTTGCTGAACCCAACACGCAGGGAATACTGTACTCAGTGGGTACAAGAAGTCCTGTGGCCCCACAAATCCTCCCCCTCCTCATCCTCCCATATAGCTTACTATCTGATTCAGATCAGGGACTTAAACCCGTGTCTGACATTCCAAGTCAGTGCCCTAACCACTGAGCTATTGGTTATGGGTTAGTACTGAAAAATTATGAAATTTTTTTGAAAGGGTCTTGTTTTCATGCTGGTGTAGAAGGAAGACAATTTTAAAAATCTTGAAATTTTTCACAAAACGGAATTCCAACCATCACATGGGAGATCCATAATCTTTAATGAAATAGCCAATCTCTTCAATCCTTTTACAATAAAAGTGTTTCAGCAGAACATGACTAAAACTTCAAAAGTTTAGACAAACCATGGGAATGAAATTGAAACTTAAAATAAAGTAGAAAATAAATTGATACATTATGAGTCCTGAAAACAAACCTCCAGCTGGCTTAGCATAAAATACTACATTGCCGGAAAATAAAGCATACAGTTCAAAGGATGTTTCCTCCCTTGTACTACACCATAAAACCCACAGGGAATCTTCAAAGAACTCTTTATAGTTTAGTTTAATTATTTTTTAAAATGTGTGTGTAAGAAACTAAAAAGAAAATCTAACTAATGACAGGGCAGAAAAGATGATTTGCTACTGACTTGGGATGATGTTTAGCTAAATACTGCAGCAGTAGGTGCGGGGTCAATAACTGCATATTTCCCCATGACGATAAAATACAGGCCTGTGACAAAGACTGTTTTGCCCACTGACTGACTACTCACATGTTCTCAGCTAGAACTTATTTATGGTATTTATTCAATAAAATATTAACAGCCACTATTTTACTATCTTTCACAGCATCAGTTGAAAGCATTTCCATGAAAAAGGCTTAGGAGGGGGTCTTTTAAAAATCATATTGTGCAGCTATTTCTACTAAAGACTAACATAACATTTTCAAATTTGGTTGCCTGCAGTTGGATACCTAAATTCATGTTTAGTCAGCTGAAATATAACTGACCTAATTTTCTGTGACCTACAAGTCTCACTTATGTAAACAGATGTTTTTGATGCTCAGCACCTTGGAAAATCAGGCCATTTATATTTAGGTGCATAAATATGGCCTTTACTCACCTATTTACACAGCCGAGTTTGACAATTTGGGGCAAAGAGTTTTCATTTCAGAAGATGAAGATACACAAGGACTTTACAAAAAGAAAAGGAGTACTTGTGGCACCTTAGAGACTAACCAATTTATTTGAGCATGAGCTTTCGTGAGCCACAGCTCACGAAAGCTCATGCTCAAATAAATTGGTTAGTCTCTAAGGTGCCACAAGTACTCCTTTTCTTTTTGCGAATACAGACTAACACGGCTGTTACTCTGAAACCTGTCAAGGACTTTACAGAATTTTTGAGGTGACATGCAGCTCTCCATCCATCTCAGAACAGCTGTACCATTTGGTTCTTAGCCTAGAAGGCTAAGATATTAGCTGGTCAGTTGAGCCAATGTATCGAAGGTAAAGACATCTTGCTGTTCAAAGCCAAACGCTGCCCAAAAAACAAAGCCAACTATATACCCTATTCCAAGAAAAATGCATAGCAGGGCAGAGGTGGAGACATGTGATGCAGCAGTCAGCCTGGAAGATTCCATATACTGTATCTCATATATATTGTGTTTTTTCCTAGTTGATGGTCAGCCAGCCAAGAAAGAACCCACTCATCTTTTATTGGGACATTGCATTTAATGTATCTCCCGAGGTCATTTCCCTTTGCCCCATTGCAGAGCAGAATCTGTGACTCAACTCCTGGGGAGGAAGAATTGTTCTGCCCTTTTGTCACTACACCCTTGCTATAACTGATAGTCAGTACTCATTCCAGTCTTAGTTAATTGTTCATAAAGTCTGTGTGCACTGTTCCAGTGAGGTCTATTTTCCATTTAATGAACGTGCATGATTTCCATTAGCAATAACTCCAGCTAATATGTGGAAATTATACATGTTTACTGAGAAGAGAACTGACCAAGCTTGCTTTAGCTGATATCAGCAACTAACCACTAACCACATAATTTAGCAACATGAGCTACTCTGTATGGTAGTTTAAAGATTTTTTTCAAAGGGTTCCTTAATATTCATAACTAAATATTTCAAAGGTAGTGGGACTGTGGTTAAATAACATATTTGGTTTTCCTTTTCAATTAACATTTGATTTGTTATAGGGAAGATGCTGCTTTTTGGTAACTCCTACCTTGTTCCCCCTGTGCTCTCAGCATTTGATAGGAAAAGGAATTATGCTAAGTATTTCAATCACAGCACAGTTTTCTTGCTGTGTTTTTCCTCATTTCCTTGTGAAGAATACGGAAATTAACTTTCTATTTTTTGCAACTGTTTAGCTGTTTTCATTTTTCATAATGGACTGCGAGTAAAAATGTATCAGAGAAGAATAAAGGGAGATTGAATAATTTCCATCTACAGTAGAAGAGAATATGCTTTTGAATCAAAGAACTGAAGGGGTTTTAGCAGAGATGAAAAGCCCACCAAACTGCTGGCAATTTCAAATGATTTTAATTTGAAAGAGCATTATAACTAAAAATAAATTTTACACCACACAGAAAATATAGTCAAAAACAGTATTAGTTTTCAGGACCTACAAGTAAAATATTGTATATTAGCAAAAACATGCAGAAGGCAGCCCTGATTTGTTACGGTCTCATGGAAAATAGGAAGGACCAGTCAAACCCTGTCACGGTGGTTCCTAATTGGTTACCCTGACAGTATGCCATTCACAAACCGTATATGATGATGAATAGTGGCAATCTTTGACAGGTGACTTGATATACTTTCGTACGAGATTGCCTTAGTATAAAAATTTATGGATTAAATCATATTAAGGAAGTGGAGGCAAGTGACCAACAAGCCATCGGAACTTGGTTTAAGGTTGGGGCAGAGGATAAGATTAGATTTAAACTGAAATGAAGTTCACAGTACTTTAAAAATAAAAGCTGACAAGAACTATGGATGTTATAGCCCCATCTCCATTAGCCTGATCATTAAAGCTAAATGTAGCTAGTATAATAGACAAAATCACTAGTAACCTTGTGTCAAGTTGCAAATATTATAAGGCAACAAAAAAAGGATATGTAACGGAGCAAAACTTAATCTGGATTTGTCTTCAAGAAAATGTAAAGTAGCGTGCTGTGACTTCCAGAAAATCTGTTTACCTAATTGGAACTTGCCATTCTTCTTGCCATTTTTTAGCTCACTGGGCTTGAAGTGACTTTTCTAAGACAAAGTGTAGAAGAATTGTATTCCTTCATAAACTTAAAAAAAATAGTTCTTCCAAATAAAAATGAATGTTGTCCATTCATATTTTTATACCTTGATTTATAATATCAGTAGGATGCATTCTTTTAGTGGACATCATCTGAACCTAGGAGGAAAGATGGTACTGTGTGCTCTCGTGGACATTTTTTCAAAAAGTTGATGTTACTTAAAATCAATTTTGAAAACACAGTCTGTAGCTTTATGCTTTTTGTATTCTCTGTGAATAAGCCTCTTCTTTTCCCCTTGATTTTCTTCCCTAGTAGGGTGGATAAAGAAAAATTGATTGCCCAAATGAGTTCACTTATAATTTGCAAATGTAGTCAAATTTTTTCATTCAAAAATGCTTGAGAAATTAAGAGCATTCGTGTCACGGTGTGTAAGTTCATATTAGGAAAGATAATTAATATCAGAAACTGACTCAGAATGACAAAAGTGAAACTAAAAAAGTTGACTGAATAAGTGTTCTGACTGGGCTAAAAATAGAAGTCTCAGGTGAAATTAATGTTTAATAAAAATCAGATGCATAATAGAAAGTTAAAAAATAAGGCCAATTTGGAAGGTACATCAGAAACAATGTTTCATTTTGATACAAGCATCAAAATTATTTCACCTCTCAGGCTCTCACATATTGATGTTTTCAGGTCAATATAACATGAATGTTTTAAGTCACAGACATGACAGTACATGACTTGTGACTTCACCTTTATAGTGTATAAAGTCAGTATAACCTAAACTGACTACCATTGCTGCAATGGTACTTGTTGAGCTGAACTTCGTGGCTTTTCCACATGACCTACGTCCTTTTTAGGGAAAGCTGGTCCTTTCCAGTAGAGTAGAGCATTACTGAGGATCAGAGGTGTCTTTCAAGTGGGGAATATTTTTCATGATGAGAGATTGCTCAGCTCTGCTTTAATAGACCGACAATGGTTTTTTTTTGCTTAAAGGCATTAGCACAGTGGGTTATACAGCAACAAATACTAATATTTAACTGACCCATGAATGGGACAAGTGTCACACCTGATGTGGAAACTGAGTTGATAGAAAGAAAAGGAGTACTTGTGGCACCTTAGAGACTCTAAAGTGCCACAAGTACTCCTTTTCTTTTTTGCAAATACAGACTATCACGGCTGTTACTCTGAAACCTGAGTTGATAAGAGTATCAGCATCAAATGCAAGCAGATGAAAAAGTTTTCATAAAGTCAAATAGAACGTGGGGATCGGTTATGTTTGGGTGAAGGATACAGAGCATACTTTGTGAAGCAGCTACTGAATATGGTTACACAGACTCCCATAAAATCCCACAAAGAACCCTATGATCCATGGGACCAGCCTTAGAGTTCTTACGCGTGTACAACTTTCACTGAATTAAAAGGGTGTTTTTATCTGGCAGCTAGATAGCACTAGGCCATCTTATTCTAACATGGAAGAAAAGAACATGTAACTGCAGTGGTGGTGTTTGTGCTTAAACAGATCAATCAGCAGCCTAAAAATTTGGAGCCACTTTACTTTCCCAGCAATTCAGGAAGGAGTGCAGCAAGACCTCAGAGCTTTAGTAATGAAGTAGTTAAAACAAATATTGTTCAATTATTTGAGCACTACTCCAAATGAGCTCTCTCTTTTCAAACTGCAAATAACTGTTCTATACATTTTCCTTATTTTCCAGGAGGAAAAAGAACTAAAGCATAAATGTTTATTAAATGGAGACAATCTAATTACCACAATTCATTATTATGAACAAGAATTATAATTAAAAAATAAAGTTTTACTTAAAAATAGTTTGACAGTCAACTTCCCCTTCTCTATACTCACACTTATAGAATAGTCAGTACTTCTATCTAGCAATCCCACCAATATATGTCCCTCATCTTTGTATCTGAGTATCCCCCATGCTCAAAAAATGACAGTCTTCTGTCTGCTTCCCTTGCCACCAACAACACAGCTTATGATATTTTATTTCTAAATGAATGAAACATTATAAACGAGGATGCTGTAACAAAGTTGCCATGCTGGCTGGGTCTCTGTGTTTGGCACATGAACACGCAGCCCGTAAAGAGTGTGGCTCCTCCCAAAAAGGGAAAGATCCCTGATCCAAGAAGCAACCCTCAGAGGAAGGTGCTTCCTGCCTAAGGGAGTATGCAAAGTCAGCAGCATCAGCACCGAGAGGGGAGCTGCCTCTTAAGAGTTACCATCTTAAAGTAACAAACATCTTTTGGTATTACTGAGATCATGCCAATGCCATGTTCCTGGGGACTCTGGCTGATTGTGCTAACCCAGAAGGAGACCACAAGGTCATGTAATAGTATTACAGCGAGTAAGCCTTGGCAAAGAGGTGGGTTATACATTTAGCTCTGAATGGGGTATGGTTAGTGGCTGTACTTGTTTCTTCTGGTAGTGAGTTCCATATCCTTGGTTTGGCTCCTATGAAAGTTCTGGTTACAAGCCCACCGCTGTTGGCAGGGCCACATAAGGGTCTGTGTAAAGCATCTGCTGTCCTCCACAGAAAATGTTGAGTTTTTCTTGAAAAAGTATGTATATGTGCCTGCAATTTTTTATGCAGAGTTAATGATGTATGTCAGTGTTTCACTGCTCATTCATTCAACTAACTGATTGTGCCTGCAAACACTGTGCATCTTAAAAAGAGTCTTTATTGTTTTTTTTTCAACAGCAAGGGTAGTATGCACCATTACTATCTATGGTAAGAGTTTTCTTATTCATGTTTGCAACATATCATCCTATGAAAGGACAGAACATACTATTACCCTTACTCTGCAATGGTATTTCTAGAAATATTTTGAAAAATTAAGCATTTATTTTGATATGAAGGGACTTTGGGGAATGAGAAACTGTGCTGCTGGAGTCCTAATAAATGCCTAAACTAGTGAGATCAGACAGGAGATGACGCTCGATTCGATAGAGACACACTGGAAACAGAGAGACATATAGTTTAACTACCCCCTATTCTGGAGGAACAGGGAGGTGAGAATCACAATAGTCCTGATCTCCATGATGGATAAGGTGCAAGTTTTGGTGAGGGTTGAAAACAAAAATAAGAATCAAGTCTTGTACTATGTTGCACTCAAACATACCGATGTGCTGTGCCTCCACCTTCTTATTTTCACCATGTCTATCTAATTAAGTATATATTAGCCCATAGAAATACAAATTTCTGGCACTCTGAAGGTTATTATTATAAGCATAAAATCACTGAGCTGGCATCTAATTTTTAATATACAATTATTTACATAATGCTCTAAATTGCTACATTCGCTAACGTGTTAATAATTTCCTTCCCCTCCAGTAGATTAAGGGCCCTGATACTATCATCAGATATGCTAGTGTGTAGGGGAAAATCATATGGAATAAAAAGCTCAAATAGCATTGGGTGATGGCTCTGATTATGCAAACACTTATGCACATGTTTAACTTGATCTGAGTAATCCAATTTCTCTATCATGCTTAAAGTTAAGCATGTACGTAAGTGTTTGCAAGACCAGAGCCTAAATTAGTATCAACACGCATATTGCCTGGGACCATGTATAGCACAATTAGATGTATTTTGTATGTTCTTAAGAAGCATTCAGCTTTGGCCACTGTGAACTGTAGGAATCATGTGTCTGTGTGAACATGGCAGCTTTTATATTTGTTTGTTTTAATTCTGTCTAGGAAACAGTGGGCAAGACTCTGTTTTGCAGAGACTCTACTGGACAACTTAGTCTTATATTTGACCCTGAATACCTTTGCACAAAGCCCCACTACATTTGATCCAGAAGCAGAGGATTTGGATCTATGTAGCACTCTTGCTATCCTAAAATTTTGATTCACTCTTATGCTAATGACATACCTATATAAATAACTTAACACATTCTTATATTGCAAATACAAGCTATGGACTTTTGATTGAACTATGTTATTGATTGATATTTTGTAATCTTAAAAATCTCGAATGATGGAGATTCCACAACCTCCCTAGGCAATTTATTCCAGTGCTTAACCACCTTGACAGTTAGGAAGTTTTTTCCTAATGTCCAACTTAAACTGCCCTTGCTGCAGTTTAAGCCCATTGTTTCTTGTCCTATCCTCAGAGGTAAAGGAGGTTTATTCTCCCTCCTTGTAACAACCTTTTATATACTTGAAAACTGTTATGTCCCCTCTCTTCTTTAGACTAAACAAAGCCTATTTTTCAATCTTTCCTCTTAGGTCATGTCTTCTAGACCTTTAAACATTTTTCAGGCTCTTTTCTGGATTTTCTCCAATTTGTCCACAATTTGTCCTGAAATGTAGCACCCAGAACTGGACACACTACTCCAGTTGAGGCCTAATCAGCGTGGAATGGAGCGGAAGAATTACTTCTCATGTCTTGTTTAAAACACGCTTGCTAATACATCACAGAATGACATTTGCTTTTTTATGGAACAGTGTTACACCGTTCACTCATATTTAGCTGGTTACCCACTGTGTCTCCTGGATCCTTTTTTGCAGTACTCCTTCAGGCCATTTCTCCAGTTTGTCCAAAATCCTTTTGGATTTTAGTCCAATCCACCTCCCAGATTGGTATAATACACAAACTTTATAAGTGTACACTCTATTATCTAAATCACTGATGAAGATATTGAACAGAACTGGACCAAGAACTGATCCCTGGCTGCAAGGATCGTGTCACCAGAAGGGCTTTGGCTTCCTTGACCATGGGATGCTGTTCTGGGAAGATGGACTGCTAAGCACAGATGGGGTCCACCTATCATATACTGGTCCACTCCACTATGGAGAACTGCAACACCGTCTTCATATACAAGCACATAAATATAGTAGTTAGTCTTGACAACATCACAGAATTACAGGTTGACTACAAATTCATGCAATTGACATGTATGCTGTTCTGGTACAATATCTGAGTGTCCGCAGGTAGCAGAATGGGATTTGAGTGCAAGTTAGAAAATCTCACACCTTTAAGAAAACTAGCTACATTTATGAAAGTCATTCTTTGCATTCTTCTGCTCATGTGAATCATGCTGCCTAGGGGAGAAAAGTATAAGCCCTATGTTCTTCTGCCTGCCCTGTGGCTCATGAATTGTCAGATGGGGAATCCCAGAGGTAGACTGGGGGGAAAAAACGGCTGTTGGGATGGAACGAGATGCTGGGAGGTGCAGCTTGGGCAGAGGAGCAGGAGGTGAGAAGCTGTTCATTACAGTCAGAAGACAGGTAACTGGGGGGAGGAGGGAAGATGGGAGAAAAGATTCCATGAAGTGCAAACAAAGAGATAACAAAAACAATGGAAGTGTGATTTAACTTTTATATTTTCATAGAAAATTTGCAACATTATATAAATACACAATAATCATATGCATGTGCATATACATATATTTACATCGTATTGAAATGTGATAACTTCACAGGACCGATGCTTATGGGATTTCATTTTATCTTACATTTTAGCTATCAATGTGAGAATCTCACATACAGTTGGAGGGTTGACACCTATTATGGGCAGGCAGGGGTGAGAGTGGTGTGGGCACACTTGTCAAGGGGTGTGTGAGTGAATAGTGGAAGTTGTGGAGACACAATCAAAGGCTGCCAGACTGAGTGGTTGCTGCTAGTTAGTGCACTTTTACATTTCCAATTTGATTGCTTTCCAGCTGTCACTGTCACTCCATCTTTGTATAGTCCTGCTTCAGAGATCATAAATGATGCAAACTAGTGTGCGGTTATATGCAATTCTGTAAGTGGCTTTACTAGAGAAGAATAGCAATGTAAGAATACAGAAATGTTTAATATATCTATGTCTGAAAATGCCTCCATTTATTCTACATTAATTTTCTAAATTCATAATATTGTGGCGAGATAACCTCCTGATAATCTAAAACTGATCTATAATGCAATAACTTTAAATAATTATATTAGTTCAAGTGTTTCTTAAAAGATTTTAACTGTTAATTGCCTCATCTAGTCATTCTTAGCATATTTTCTATGACAGCTTCTACCCAGGGATAATCAGTCATCTTGACCAATGTGGCAGAGACACTGGGCATAGGAATGTCGGACTTTTGGCATCTTGTTTAGATGTTAGTTGAGGAGGGAAGGTCATCTGGGATGAAATAAATAAATGGCTTTGTAGTATCAGGAGAACTACAGTAGATTAAAATGTATTGTCTAGACATGGTGATATAACATAAAATGCATTGGTTGTATGACACATTCCTACTGCTCTTCTTTATTTCCACATTAGACCATTTAAAACAAAACAGATTCTAAATGCGAACATTCTAGTGGCTTAAAAGACAAGAAGGGGAAGACAAATGGTGCTTAATCATAATGTATGAGGACCAAAGCCAAAATCCTTGAATGTGGTGCCTAAAATTAGGCTCCTAAATTCAGCAGGCTGATTTTCAAAGATGCTGAGTGCCAAGTTGCTCTCAATGAATCCAATGGGATTTGTAAGTGCTCAGGACTTTTGAATATCGGGCCTTTTTTTATGCCTGAATGTTGACTTGGGAGCAACCTAGTTTAAGACAAAAATTGGACCCCAGCAGCAAAAATATATGACAACTGAACCACAAAAAGGCAATGGTTGGCTAAAAATAAGTTAACATTTTAAATATACACATTAAGAAAGTGATGTGTACTACTCTCTCTGCAGCTAGGGAAATTAATTATAGCAATTATTAATCTGCTGTAGACCAGTGCTTTATTTGGTTAATTGCAGGAGAGGTTACATAGAAGCACAAAGTAAATATTTAATTTTCATATAACTCTTATATTATATATGTGTTCCTTAATTAAGGTGTACAGAACATGAACATTTATAAACATTTACTACATATTAATGTATTTTAAATTATGTGTGTGTGTGTGTTCAGTTTTGCAGCTTGTCATGTCTTGTTTTAAAACTGCAGTACCCTACATTCTAAACTCATTTTGATAATGGAGAATAGTCACTATTTATGTGACACAGGAGAATAGCGTATTTAGCCTTTGTTATGCTGTTAGTTGTGCATATTTACAACCACTATGCACTGTGGCCAGTAGGGGACACAATGCAAGGAGGTAAGCATTTGTATAAACAGGAAATAAAGAAATAAAGTCTTGAATTCACCCCAGCCAGGGTGTGCTCGGTTTTTGTAACCTCTACCCTGTGTCAGAACAGGATCAAATAAATACCCAAAAGATCACAGACCATCCCTCAGCTGCATGGAGCATATGGGTGTTATTTCCACAATAGACACCCAGACTGAATGGCGTGCAGGCATGTTAGTCGTCTCAAAACCAAACAACAAGGTTCAAAACTGTGCATCTTACGTAGCTCAATGGTAGAGAGCGACATGAACTCCCGTGCGTTGAACACAACCTTGGACAACTTAATAAAGCAAGTCTTTTCAAAATTGGAGCCCAGTCTGGGTTCTGACAGATACCACTTGCTGCAGAGTCTGTACTATCAATGACCATGAGAACACCTTTTGTAAGGTTTTATTTCAATTGACTGCCAACTGGCATATCATCTGCTCCTGAACTCTTCTAGAGGAAATGTCAGAAGGAGGAAGGATTTTGAAGGGGTTCCCTTTCAAACAGAGGATATAATTACCTATGGATCAACTCAAAGAACATGATCTGGGTGTCTGCAATTCTGGAAAGACTGGAGAAAGCAGACCCAACAGTTAACGACAAGTGTGAATTCTCAGAAGATAATCAAGTTTTTAGGCCAGAGCATTGATGGAACAGGGGTCAGACCAGATACAGAAAAAATGTGAGCAATTTACCCAGATGAAGCAGCTTCACAATGTCAGTGAATTATGTCAGGGCATTGGCATGGTGATACACCTGTGAAAATTCCTATGTTACCTAATACAGAAGTAAAACCTAGTATGAAATTTACCTGAGCCCACACAATTCCTGGTACTGGGGAACTAAACAGAGACAGGCATTCACAGAAATAAAACAAGACCTGAGCACTCCACCACTTTTGACACTATATCAGCCAAAAAACCTCACCAGTTTCTGCTGGTGATGCACCATGCGGGGGGAAAAGGGGGTCTCCAGTCCTCCTCAGGATCAGTTTATCTCACTGTGGCAGCCAGTAGTGTACGCCTCACAAGCACTATACAGGGGAATGCGGAGCAGTACTATGCATATATAGAAATGGAAGCATTATCTAGTACATGGGCTGTGACCATTTCAAAAACTTTCTAGTGGGCTCAAAATTTAATGTGAAAACTGACTACAAAGAACTTGTCACTCATTTAAGTTAAAAATATAGAAGCATTACTCCCTAAGATATATTTTCAAATGAAACATATGAGTTTTCTGTTCCCGATTGTGCTTGTACCTGCTGAGAGCTTTGTCACAGCTAATACATTCTCAAGGGCCCCAGTACCAAACACCAGAGCAAGTGTGTAAACAGGAGGAGCTGTTCATAGATTTTCTAGATGCAGTAATTAATAATCACCAGTTAAAGAAAAATACCTACAAGAAGTGAAAAAGCAGCAAGAGACAGATGAATTACTGAGTCAAGACATAATTCACTGGAAAGAAGGCTGGACAAAACAGACACATTCAGAAACCTCTATGAAACCATATGGGGGGTTTCTGGGGATCTTACCAAAAATCAAGGTCTATTGTTGAAAGGGTACACACTGGTTATCTTTATATCAACACAACAGGAAATCCTTGACAGACTTCAGGAGGGACACTAAGTCATTACAAGTCATTACATTACAAGGGACACTAAGTCATTAGGGAGATAGCTAAACAGCCTGTTTGGTGGTCTGGACTGACCAAAAAATGACAGCAGAGAATTGAGAAATGTGATGTTTGTGGCTGCATAAGAACCAACCCAGTGGGACAATTGTTATGGTCTGTTCTGTTCAAATAGGCAGAAAGTTGGGAATGATCTTTTCTATCTGGATACCACAACCTATTTTTTGATTATTTCTAAAGATTCATTGAAGTTCCCAGGTTTCACAACACCACATCAAGTGTAGTTGTGGAGAGGATAAAACCCATCTTCATCTGCTATGGGATTCCCCAGCAACTCATCTCTAAGAATGGTCCTCAATTTTCCTGAGGCAGATACTTATGGTTTCACTCTTGTCATATGCAGCCCCTAGTTCCCCCACTGGAATTGTGAAGCAGAATGTGCAATAAAGACAATAAAACAACTTTCTTTTAATCATCACATCATCTCTGTACTCTGTTGGCATACTGGTCAACACCTCTAACAAATTGACTCAGCCCTGTAGAACTGTTGATGGGAAAGAATTGAGGTCCACTACTCCAACCATCCCTTGCCAATTAGACCCTTGTTGGCCTCATTTCCCAAGACTAAAGAAGAAGAAGAAAGATCAAAATAAAACCCAACAGAAGTGGTACTTTGACATACATCAGAATCGAATCCTTGAGAGTACTGAATTCAGGAGATCATGTTTAGGTGGAAGATTCTCAAGAAAAGGTGACCGTGTAGGGATGTGCCAGTGTATGCTACTTTGTAAGCATGCCACCAGGAATCATCTTTCCTAGTCAGTGTCATCTTGTGCCATCAGGTGGACCTCCAATATAGCATGTTACCTTGAGACTGACATAAGGCTGAAGGTTCAGGCAATCTACCCTGTCCTTCATAGGGCTGTTTATTCTTGTTTTGTATTAATATTTCATTACTGTTATATGTTGTGCTTTAATGAAAAGCTTAGATACAGGGTTCATCATTCTTTCCTTTTCAGAAAGGGGATGTGGTGTGAGCTCTGAATGTTAGAGCAGTCATGAGGGAGCGTTATAGTAAGGATATAAGAGTCTCTGTAAACAAGCCTTGCATTCACCATGACCATAGTGTCCTGGGTCTCTAATCTGCCCACTGGTAGAGAAAGTTATGACGTTTACTGTACCTAAATTACATAGATATTGCAAAGGTTAGTGCCACAGGATATTACTAACCACTTCATTTATTTGTGCTGCCACTTGAAAGTACCATTCTTCTGCTTCTCTGTAAAACCATGTTACTATATTTTGAGAAGCAGAAGCAATGAAAAAACAAAAATCCTCTCTCCTCCATAGTCCATGACACCAACAAATACTCAGCTGCATTTTTCCAGGAGCTCGATAAGGCCACAATTCAGCAAGGTACTTAAGCAAGTGCTAACTTTAATCACTTTTATAAGCAGGGTCTGAATGAACTCTCCCCTGACATCTAGTGATGAACTGGGAGAAAGAAACCTCAGAAGCAGACTTACTCTGCCTAGGTGATCAGCAGACAGACCTGCTTTGTCAAAGTAATTAATTTTAGTGGTTTGGGGCTAAAATTCTCTTTATTATTGAATGTGGGGGTAATAAAATGTTATCCTTCTTGTACAAGTAAAGGGCACCAGAACAGTACTTAACATGCCTTAGCTGTGGGGGACACTAACTTTAACCTCACTGATTAAGCAGGAAGTAATGATCCCAAATCCAAGTAAAGGTCAGAGGGTGAGGGCAGGTATTCCTACCTGGTGGCATGACCTTTGTTTAAAAAGTCCCAGTTACCATTTGACTCTCTCCCTCTAGCATCTAAAGAGAGCTGATCAGATTCAATTTTGAGTTCTTATTTCTGCTTAGCGATTAATAGAGCTGAAGTCACTGATAAGCTGATGTAAGAAGTCTGAACTTTAGATATGGCATAGACAATATTGCAGTGAAAAGAGAACACAGAAGAGGAGCAGCAGAGATATTCCCCACTACCCAGTGAAATCACAGAAGTGCTGAAATCACTAAGAAATGAGTTTAGTGGTAGAACCCCAGAACACAGCATCACAAGTAGAGGTGGAAGCAGCAGACTGCAGTGACAGTGGTGAACAAAGGTGGAGTAATCACTCAAGCATCCTTCCTGTTAGGGGGGGATGTGAACCCATCCAAATCCACACCTGGGACATTGCTTACCTTGGACAACAAACCTTGAGTGGGGTAGAGTGGAGGAAAAAGGGGAGAGGCATGAGTCTGTTGAACTTTCACACCGCAAAGTGGGAAACTGAGGCAAAGGACATTGGCCAGTATACTGTGGGATATGTACTTGCTTATTGCTTGCATGCTTTTGAATAACAGTTTCCCCAAATTGATGCTGAGTTCCCTCTCCCTTTTATTAAAAGTTTTCTTTTATTATACCAGACTCAGATTTGCAAGTGGAAAAGTAAAGCCTATTGGAGGTGTCCAGGTAGTGTTTTCCCAGATTACTGAGTGGGGTCTCAAGGCAGTTCTGTTTTGTGATGTTAAGAGGACCCCTATATACTGAACGTGACCATTGTTGCTGCCCACACCATCCAGCAGAAGTCACTGGATCATTCCATTTGAAGTCAATGGTACTATTTAAATTATGAAAGTTATACCTTGTTAAAACTGGGCTGAAAACGGATGCAACACAAAGAGATAGAAAACATTTTCTTTTTCTTTCAGAACAGCCATTTTGCTACCCCCTGCCCAAGAATAATTTTACAACAGAATGACGACATTTCTTTATATAAATGGTAATATTTTTCAATGTGGGAGAAATTCAAAATTTTACATTATTCACCATAATTGCAATAAAACAATCTGTAGGGTTTAAGAGAGGGGGAAAAAATGCCTTAATGAAACTTGACTTAACATCTCAGGCAATTCCACTCCCAAGGCAAAAAGTAGCAGCTTCATACAGCTCAGTTTGAAGGCACAGGTCATTCTTGTGGCCCTACTAATAAGAGACATGGGATAGTCCAAGAACCATGGGTGCTGTAGCACTCCCTGGCTTGAAGTGGTTTCCAGTATATACACTGTTTACAGTTTGGTTCAATGGCTCTCAGCAACCCCACTATACAAATTGTTCCAGCACCCCTGCCAAGAGCCTGATTCTGCAAGGTTCAGAGCACCTCCTGATTAGTGCTGAGTGTCCTCAGTTCCCAATGAACTCTATGGGAGGTTAGCACCTTGCTTGGACTCATGCCTGATTCAAAGCCCTTTGAAGTCAATGGCCCTGGTCCTTTAGGGTATGTCTACACTACAATGTAAGTCCAGCATTCAAACTCAGACTCAAGCCCAATCCCTTTCCATCTACTCACAAGTCACACTAGCCCAGGGCTTGGACCAAGGGTCCCATGACCTCACAGGGGTGGAGGTCCAAGCCTGAGTCAAGCTGGGACCCAGGGTTTAATCCCTATTGCTTTTCAGTGTAGGTGTAGCTCCACTGAGTTCATGCTCTGTGAGCCCCCCAAAAGTATACCACAATTCCACAAGCAAACTTTCTTTATCTTTTGGTGGACATTCAAGTTTTCCTGCAGTGGATGTCCAAAAAAGGGCTAGAGTGGCCACTTTTTGGGAGGGCGCTAGGAAGTCTGGGATATGAGTAGTTGGATCCAGGCCTGCATAATGCAGTGTAACTCCAGGGTTCAACAGTTCCAAACCTGGGGTTACAAATGAGTATAGATGCTCAAGTCCTGGGTTTACCACCCAGGGTCTGCTAACTTGAGTTCTACTATACCTGGTCTTGCAATGAAGATATGCCCTTAGTGTTCAGTCCTGCACCATTCAAATCAATGGAAGTTTTTCCAGTGACTTGAATGGGAACAGAATCAAGCCCTTGGTGAGTATATAGGATAGCTGGCCTTATATTCTACCAATGTAGAGAAGTGCCCACATCTCAACATGGATCCTGCTCCATCTCAACATTCCAACATTGCAATTCTAGAGTTAAACAGCGTGGATGTTAAACAACGTGGATGTTTAAACAATAGAACCATTAAAGAACAGAAAACAGCATCATGCTGGCCTTACAGGTGCACATTATGTTTCAAAGATCTAAAAAGAAAATATTGCATTGTATCTAGTTGGAAATACAATTATGAGTGATGGACCATGGTTAAAGATACATCATCAAGTAGTTTCAGCCCACTCTATGTTCAACACCACAACATCTTAAAATCATAATCTGATGGAAATTTTCCTCTGGATAACATTTTAAACTGAGCAAATCAGGTTTTTGTCATAAAGTGAAAATGAATGGTTTCACATGAGGCAGGGAAAGAAAGAAAATAAAAGTGAATAATATTGTATTTGCCAATCAGGCTACATAAAAATTGTGGATCAAGACACCTCAATATTTATTTGGGGAAGAGGTACTAATCTGGTTCTTAACTTTGCACTTTACACAAAAAATGAAACAAAATTTGCAACTAAATAATACAGTAGTTCTCATGTAAATTTGTGATATGGTCAGCATTTGTTACACTAAAACTTCTGTATTAGCATACACACATGCAGATCAAAAGCTTTTTACAGCATTTTAAAAACATAAATTCTTATTTATGTCTTGTACAATTTATAGTCTCTTTCCTTCTAGTAAGATATTTCCTTCATAGCTTTTAGATCCTTAGGATCGATCCAAGGGCATAGATCTCTGCTTGTGTATATTCTATTTCTTGGTTGTCCTATATATGCTAAATCGGTGTTTAAGGTTATGTGGATTTCTGTATTTTAGAAAAAGGATCCAGCCCTGAGTAGATATCCTTCATCCCTGCCTTGCCTGCAGTCTTTCAAATGTATTAAATATTTAGTTAAAATAATTAGATTCCTTTGACATTTATATGGATTCTACCTATCCCAATAAAGGCACATCAGATGATCCAGGCATATAAGCTTAAGGTTTTCAATGGAAAATATTTTTATTAATAAAAATACAAATGATGTTGGCTTACACTGAACTATCTTATTACTCTACATAGTAAGCAGATCTATGCAATGCAACCTGTGGCACAAAGTGCCAAAAACTTATGAGAAACTCTCAGAACAAATAAACATACTTAATTAAAATAAGTATTATCCTAATCTTCACATTTGCATTTAGTTTCCACACAGCAGAAATGTCTGGTTCGCAACAGTACTTTGAGAGCGTATATGAAGTTTAAGTCTTTACCTGGAAGCACGATTTTGACTATAATCTGGCAAGAGCTTTTCTTGCAGTCTGTGATACCATTTGGGCTAGAACTTCTGTGAAAGGGTGCTGCCACTTTTTTTTTTTTTTTTGAGCTAATCCTTTAACAGACCAGTGCTGCTTCGAATCTCATCAGTAATGGTTGATTTTATGGGTAAAAATACTCATTACTTTTCATTGCTGGTTCCACTGAAATAATCTTCATTTTTTTTCCTAACTGAAACAATAGTGCTTATCATATTCTCATTAATTTACTGAATCGTCCTACTTTGATGAAATGTGTTAGTTCAGATGAAACTTCTCTTTGGTAGTTTGTCTTTATGATCATTTACAATGATTATTTTATTGATTTTTTTTCAAAGTAGCTTGCTTTCATTTTGAAATATAATTGCAGTACAACAACAAATAGAACATAAAAAAAGCAAAGGTAAAGAAAAAGGAGAAATTAATGTAGTAAAAACAGGGTGTGCATAACTGGTATTTCCTATTTGATATTAATATAGCAAAGTACCAAAATGAAAATGGAAGCGCATATGAATTGTTAGTGCCATCCCTTATCTTTTGAAAACATCTTCCTTTTCTCATATATGAATCTAATTCCCTCTTACCTCAAATTGCTCCTCAAAAACACACTTCTAGTACAAACCCTTTAAAATCAAACTTACAAGACGCTAACTATGATCTAAAATACTTGATAGAGCCTCTTGCTATGCATGGCCTAAATCCATGATTAGATTAATTCCACAGTGGTCTTAAACATTATTTAAGCAGTGTGTGCATTTTGTGCTGGAGTTTTGTACATATCTGAATTTCATCTTATGTGAACAAGAAGCCAGTGAAGTTATTGAATAACAGATGAAGGGAGGATGTGGAATCCCCATCACTGGATTGGCATCCCCATCACTGTAGGTCAAACAAACAAACAAACACCTGTTCCACTTCCTCTAAAATTAAAACTGGGAAGGAAATTAGTTTGATGGATTAATTTTCTTCTGAATTTTTTGCTTCTCTCTTTGTCATACCTCATTTTGGGATGCAAGACCTCCCACACAACAAGATCTATTGTCATTAGAGTACTAGGTGTCTTTGTGCTTTCCTAATTCCTTGTATTTTAGGGAGATGAGAACTCTGTTGTCATGAATGTATAGGTTCTATGCTATCCCCCAGCCTTTATATAAACGCAAAGCTTTATCAACAGTGTGAGTTGCACATATAACTCAGATTACCCACTGCTTCATACAATTAATTAATCCTGTCCCTATTTTTTTTAATAATGGAGCATCCTGAAAAAGGTTCAGATTTCTGATGCTTATCTTAGCTATCCAAACATTTGATCTCTGTAAAAATTGAGTTAGCAATCTCATAAGAACAGACTAACCTTTTGCAGTAAAAGTTTTTTGTTCAACACAACATTTTCCTTCAGAAAAGTTGACTTCCATGTTTTAGATCAGCCCATTATGACACAGATGACAAGGTACCATTTAAAGCTAGGAAATTTCTGATCTAAACTATTGCATATATTTCAATTATCTTCCTTTATTTTTTATTTATGCATATCATAAACAAATATAAAAACCAATCAAAGAACTGGTTCATGTTTCAGTTTGCTTTCTCCAGTAGTTATATTCTCCAGTTTGGGACTGCAAGCTTAAGTACAGATAACAGGTTGTGAAATATACCTAATTAAAAAAAATGCTAAAACTGGCTATGCTGCCAATGTGTTCTCTTTCTCTGGAAATTATGGGTTCAGTCATGAGCTACCATGTGTACCCATGTTAGGGACTAAAGGAGCAGCAGGATCTTTTTATCACTTTTGGCAACTGCTCAGGTGACCCAAACCAGCCGCTGCTGGAGTGATCTGTGGCCAGCTGCTCTGGCGGTCCCTGGGGCCAGCCGCACCAGCCGCTGTTCAGGAGACCTGGGGCCAGTTGGCTACCCAGGATGCCCAGAGGGCATCTGGAGAGTAATCCCCAGGAGCAGCAGCTGAATGGCAATCAACCCCCAGTACTGGAGCAGGGTCCCCTCCCAGCGGGGCTCTCTCAGAGCAGTAGGGCCCGAGAAGTAGAGAATTAAGTAGGGTATTTTTTTAAAAAATCATTAACAGGTCATGGGGGGGGGGTGGATTTTTACTTATTGCCCCTAATCTGTCCATGACTTTGACCAAAAATACCGATGACTAAACCTTAGCCTTATTGTTGAACTATCCAATCTACATATTATAGTGCAGTTCATCGTCTAGCCTGGGAAAATATCTTACTATAGACAAACCACATCAATGGTGTTAACAATTGCTGGAATTAACTGTCAGATTGTCATCAGTGGAAATCAAATTAGATTTGACAATCCGAATTTCAACTGCAAAGTGATCTTTGGTAATTAATATAATTAACAGAAAGAGAACAATGTACTAATATCATCAGCATATTGTTTGCTCAGATGAATCATTTTCACTTTGGTATTTAATTGATGTGACTTTTGCTTTAGTTACACTACAATTATCACGTCATGTTCCCGAGTAGATAGAGGAAAAAATTAGCTAAATTACTGTTTTCATTTTAAGGACAAAAATTTAAGTACCAGTTAAAAAAAAGTCAGTGCTCAGTATGTGAAGAGGTAAATACAAGTACTGGGCAACCATACCTAAGTCTTCTTTTTCAGTATGAAAAAAGTAAGCTTGAGTGTTGCTACTATCAAGTGACCCATGGCCGAGTTTGCAGCCATTCAACTGCAGTTCATAGAGAATATCACCATGAGCCTTCTTTCACCTACAAAGTAGCAAAACTATATGCTCTAAGTCCTCCATTGGCCCCTCAATGCAATTCAGCATCTAGTTAAATCTTACTCTTGTTTTTATAACTTTTGTAAATTTGCTCCTACCTATTTCATGTACTTTGTATCTACATGCTCCCATCCTTGCACCACTCCACTTATCTAGCACCAGCCTCCTCTCCATCCTGCCACATTGCCTCACCACTGCTACTATGACAGCTTTATCCTTTTCCTCGCCTGTGATATCTTTTCGTGGTGCTTTCAACAATTAGCTCTGGAAAAGGGCAAGGCAGAAGCCTAAAATCCTGATTCACTCACTCCCCCCCTCATGTTGCCTGAGTATCTAATGCATTCCTGTCAACTTCAAATGTCCAACAATCATTAGCTGTCCACAAAAATACGGAGAATGGCTTAAAATGTGATTTTTTTGAAAAATAATACATTTTTATTGTTTTTATTTACCTTCTGGCAATTTATTTCAGCAGCAGTTATGACTCAGGAGATTGGCAACAGGCTATCTAGCTCACTTCTTTGAGCCTGGACCACAGTGAAATCATTGAAAGTTGTTACCACCTGATGGCTATGCTGCTGTGTCATCATTAATCAGGTGCTCTTTCTTATCAGAGGTGACTTTATTCCACTGTTGGGTTAATCAATTAATCCAATTAGTCAGTTAATCCAATTCCTAGTGAGAAATGTATCTATATCACCCCTCTATGTTTCCTTTGTTGCCTGGCTCCGAAGAGAAGCCAAGAACTGAATGGAGACTAAATTATCTTGAAAAGATACACTACAACCTCATTTATATGAAAACCATTAATATGAAAGAGGGTTATGCCTCTAGAAGAGTTTTTGTTGTGTGAAGTTTGGATAGATGGCCAACCAGATCAGTAGGACTTCATTGCTCGTGCAATGAATCTGTGACCACATAGCCATCAGTGGAGATAAATCCTGGGACTTTCAACACTACCATAGAGCACACCCCACTAATATTCAAACTAAAGAGGCAACTCCTCTTAGTCAGTAGCAGACTTTCATCCTCAATATAGAGCAGCCAGTAGAGAGAGGTTCAATCACATCCAGTTAGGCAATATATTACATACTCGTTCATTAGTCATGGGTCATACTCAGGAGCATGAGGTCTACAGGGAGTTCAAACCCTATGAAAGTTCCATTTTATAATGAACATTTCAACACATTCACATATCTAGTCCCCCGATAGAAGCCAGGACCTGATTCTGCACCATAATCAAAAGTTCCTGCTAAATGAGCATAAAAGATCATTGCCATGAGCTGTTAATAAGTAGCAGGTTCTTATCTTCAACACAGGCCAGTCTTGGGAGGAAGAGAATCACCCACAATTAGCTAAAATGTCTTACCTGAGGCTAAAATGCTTTGAGCAACATACCTTAAGTGAGACACTGTTAACATACTTCATAGTTATACCTCAGCTTTTGCCCTAATCCCTCTGCACTCAATTACTCTTTAGTCGTGCTGCATTTGTTGGCCTTGGGAACCAGCTAGTTGTCTATAACCTGGGGAAGGAGCCAGCAAGATCTGATGCCGAAACTCCAGAGATTTCTCTGGGCCAGCTCCACTGATTATCTGAGGGTTTCAGCTGTCCCATGGGCCCCTTGGTTTTATTGGAGTTCATCAAGGTTAGGACTGAAGTACAATGGCCAGACCACATGGAAAATCATGCCCTGCCACTATCCATGTTTTACCTGTTAGGTACATAAAAGAATTAAGGTTCCAGGGTTACTTCTCTAGTCATTCTGAAAAGCACAAAAAACTAATAAAAATAATATTTACTTCTACACTAGAAATTGATTGGTTTTTTTTCTCTCTTTTTTTCCCCTTTGGTCAGAAAGCCTGCCAATCACAGCCAGTAACTGACAGCCTTTGAGATTAACAGCTATCATTTCCTGTGGGGATTTTTCCCTGATTTCATAGAATGTGTAACTCTTGCTTCTCATCCACATACCAGGTATAGCACGAAGAGTAACAGTATCTTCAATCTCAGAGATGGTTGCTCAGCACCTGTGAAATTCAGGCTGTGTGCACCAGTATGTGGATTTTAGTGTCTAAATTTAGGCATTTAATTTTGACAACATTGGCCTAGTTTTGGATTGATTTTAAAACCTTCAATTATTATCCACCACCAGTCCCTGACCTCCATAACATTACTACTTTAAAATGTCCTCTAATCTTCCAGATTTAACCCTGTGTATCTAGTGCATTGTAGCCTTTCCCTGCATTCCCAGTTGAGGCCACCGTGCTTTCTGTTTTAATTTCCTTTCAATATCAGTAGAGAAACAAAGGCATTTAAAGCTGCAGCTGCCTTTTTGTAGTTCTGCATACTAGGGTAAAATCCACTCCATCTGTCTAAAACATTAACTCATCAGGCTGTATGCAGATAGATACCAAAGATCTGAGCAGGTAAAATCCACCCATCAATGCAGGGTCTATTAATAACTTCTCACCACAGCCCCTCAACACCTGTTGCACTTGGGCTTCTGGATCCACCGAAATGTAGAGCCTGTGGCTTCTTCCATGGCTAATCCTTGTCACTGCCTTAGACACTGGCCTATATAGGTTAACAGAGACCCTTTCTGCTCCTCCAGCCACATCCCACAGCTTCTGTGTGGAACTTAAGCGGTGGTGGTGGCGGGGTGTCTTCCACTGGCTCTCTGCACTGACAATGAATTTCTCCCAGTGTTGAAGTACACTGATGCTCTGACACCCCAGTGAATAAAACAAGCAAGGACAGAATTACAAAATATAAAGCTATTTTCAAGAATGTTGTATACAGTGTTGTTGTAGCCATGTTGGCCCCAGGATATTAGAGAGACAAAGTAGGCAAGGTAATATCTTTTATTGGACCAGGTGCCTTGAAGAAGAGCTCTGTGTAAGCTCGAAAGCTTGTCTCTCACACCGACAGAAACTGGTCCAATAAAAGATAGTACCTTACCCACTTTGTCTCTCGGTTTTCAACAACAGCAGTTAAAAAAAGTTAAGGAACAGATTAGGGGAAAAGACAACAAGAAATACGTCCTCCTCAGGGATGGAGTCCATCTGTTTTTAAAGTTTTGTTTTACTGAAAGCCCTTGCAACTTCACCAATTAAGTTTAGAATCCATGCAATCTGACTGCTCCTTCTAATAACTAAAGATCAACTACAAAAATTAGCTTGGGTAATGTAGATTAAAAAACCGCACACACACAAAACAAATGAACCCATAAGCAAATATTTCTATACTGAATAGATCTGGGGTTTTGTATGGAAGAATAGCAAGATGAAGAACCCCAAAGGAACCGTGTAACGAAATACTAAATTGGCTTTCCTGGAATGCTGTCAGAAGAAGATTTTCATCTCTTCATTTTGCTGATAAAGAAAGGTTAGAAATGACTATTGCTTTATTGCCATGGCTTGGAAAACAAAGCAATTTGAGACTTTGAACTCAGTGATTTTTCTTCCTATCACAAATGATCTATAAGTTTCATTACTCTATGATCTTTGATTCCTCAGGCAAAAGTTCTGCTGTATAAAAGAAGCCTGGAAAATGAAACAAACATCGCTACCTGCAGAATTCCAAAGGAAAAAAAAACTATTTCAGTTTATCTGCTTAACCCTGTTCTGCCTGTAGTAGCTACTTGCCTCTGTCAACATGCCAGTAAGTATTACCTTCAATTGATTTGTACTTAAGAGCAAGCACTTTTCTTTTTTTTTTTAATTTGTCTACACAATGAACAACTTCAAACAATTTGAACACCTGCCATTGTCAGCATGAGTCCTTTTCTTTTTCAGTGGTTACCATGCTGAAGCTTGGTTTAGTTTTAATGTGATCCTCACTTGCCTCCTTAACACCTGTGCCATTGTGACTTCTTGCAGCTGAACAGGGAGACAAGACCTGTCTTGACTACCTGACTTAATAGATCCTAAAGGGGAAAAAAGTCTCCTGTCTTCATATGAAAAGAAATATGGCAAAATAAGACCTCTTTTTAACACATTTTTCTTGGAAACTTTGAGGACCTGTTCCCCTAGGTAAAAAGGTAAATAATGACGGAAGCATATAGTCTCAGATGGATAATCATCCAAATGTTCTAATTAAAGATTTTGAACTCCTAATGCTGTGAAAGAAGAACTATTTATTACCACTGTATTTTAATTCACAAAGGACACATTTCACAAGTCACTGTCATAGCTAGCAAAACAGCTAACTTGATATTAATTTCAAATGTGGATCTTATTGATCTCTGTGGACAAATAAAACAACTTTATAACCAATCTGTGCATGTGGAAGTATAGCAAACCAGCTCAAAAACTGTAGCAGCAGAGGCAAGAGGTACTTGTTGCTAAACTGGCTGACTTTGTATTGATTTTATAGCCATTGTCAGGAACACTGAGCACATTAGCAGGAGATGCACCTTTCAGCACCATCCGGAGGTAGGATGAAGAGAAATACATACAATGTGTGCACTTAAAAAGTTCCTTCAGATTTATGACATAATAAATGTTTCAGAAATATTCCCAGTACCCATCAGAGCAAGCAATAAATCTTGGAAACTTTTAAGATACTGTATGCTCACTGTACAAATACAGTGGGGGTGGGGGAAGAGGATAGGTTAGGGAAAGATTAAGGGAAGGAGGTACAATTATGACCACATATATGGCATGATTAGAAATGCTCAGGTCAAAGGAACCATACATTATATATAATACCATAGTTTGCCAGAGCAAATTACTTTTAACTCTTTTCCAATTAGAGATGGTCAAAAAATGGAAACAAATTTTCACCAAAAAAAAATCAGTAATTTTTCTTCTACAGATTTAGAAAAGGCATTTTTCATTTGCTTGAAAATGAAGACAACTTTTTAAAAAAGTTTTTGGTTTAAAAATTTTAAAAATAAAAAAATGTTAAAAGTATTGCCCCCACTTTTCCCATCCTGTTCTTTTTTCCTCCACTGCATTCAATTTTTGCCTATCTTTTTTCTAGTTTGCCACTGAAAATGGAAAGAAAATGAAAAGAAAAAAGAAATCACACTTTTTCCATTTTTGAATTGTATTTAAAAAAATATTGAAAACTTTGAAAATGTTCTTTTCTGGAAAAAAATCCAATTTTGGAAAAAGACCAATTTTTGACTAAAAAGAGTTCTGTTTGAAAAAAAAATCAGCTCTATTTGCAGTTACAAAAGACTAATGAAGATTTAACATTTGTAGAGCTAAGTAAAATAAAATAAAATTTAGGATATGTATGTTAGTAAAATCCCAATTTGAAGAGAAATCAGTTAGTAAACAATTTACCCCCAGTGTGAGATTCTGTTCATAGAAGTTAGTGAAGGGCGGGGGAACCTCACTGAACCTGAGATTAAATTTTTTTGGTATAAAACAGAAAAATACAATCTTTAAAAGGATAAAATAGTATGTACACCAGGAGGTAGTTAATTAAATAATTCCTTGAATATTAAAGCTTTTTCTTAGAATTGCACAACTGGCCTACACTCATCCCTGGGCTCCCAAGGAAGGAAGCGGGCATAGTGTGTGTACACATTTCTCTACCCTGCTATGCTTATACTCTGCATAATTATATATACATAAACCATAACAGTTTGTACAGAGATTTGGACTCTTAAGATCACCCTACCACTTTATATTTCAATAAGGACAGTATGTGCAATGGATATCTGGAAAAGCAAAATAAAACTCAATCTCCTACAAAGACTTGTGGACATGCTTATCATTGATTTCAGTGGAACACCTCAGAATGTTAGGGAATCAGAATCAAGAGGTTAAGAATCAAGGCCTTAATTTGAAAGTATATTATTTTTATTCATATCATAAGAGAGCAAATATCCTGCAGACATAAGGGGTAAAATCCCAGCCCCATTGACGTCAATTGGAGTTTTGTCATTGACTTCAATAGGGACAGAATTTCGCCCAATGTCTTTGGTTTAAATTTGGACTAGCTCCTATAGGGTCAATTAAGTTATTTTGGATTCATTCTGGTGTTGCTGAAAGCAACATATGCTTCAGGAACTCTTCTAGGAAGGTAGTATCTCCAGAGCCCAGTAACTAGGGCATTTTAGCACCTGGGGCAAGCAAGCATATTTGCACCCCCTATCATTTTTTCCTTCAATTCTCTGCCCCACTGTTCTGCCCTTGCAGCTTTGTGCTCTGGGCAACTGCCCCCCTCACCCTGCCCTGGTTATGGCCTTGGGTATCCCATTGGATCTTATCATAAGTAGTTTTTCTTTTCAGTTATTAATGAAAAATTTCCTCAATCTGCAAGAACTATGATATGACAATGGCACTGCTTCCAACATCCTAATTTGCAAAAATATGAAATTGTTCTTGCCATCTCTCATAAGCTTCACTTTCCACTCAGGCTTGTCATCAGAGCTGTGAATTCATTGTTTCTCTGACTTCTGTACAATGGAAACAGCTGTCAACATTCACTCTTAGGATGGTGTTTTATTACCAATGTCATAAAATTGTTTTAAAGACTTTCCGGTATATTCCACTGTTCAGATTATAGTTATGAGACTTTGAATGAAGTCCTTAAAGCCCTAGTCATCAAATCAGTCAGTATTCTACCACTGCTAATTATGTTGATCAACAAATCACAACTGAATAGACATATCACATATTTGGTCAAAGTTAACACAATGCACATATGTAAAGTGTATCATATGCTATACTCTCACCTATGTGAAGTGCATTTTTGGCACTCTCTCAGTTTTGGAAAGCTAGTTTAGAAAGGCATTACATTCTCTCAGAGATCTGAGATAAATATTGAGGGCAACATTTTTAAATTGTGGCCTCTAATATCGCAAACACTTGTGTGCAAAAGCATGATATATAAACAGTATTTGCACATGCAAATTTTGTAATTCCACTAGGAAATATTCAGATATGCAGAATTGCACAAAGTACATTTGAGACTGGGTTGAGAGCCCTTTTAAAATTTGCATTGGATAGGCACAAAAATAGTCAACTTTGATAGACATCATTAGAAATAAGGTTTTCAGCACCGAAAGCTGGCAAACATTTTATTTTTCACCAGTTCCATGTGGACGCACAAATATCTGACATTTTACAAACAAAAAGCTGTATTATTTGGACTTCAGCAAGAATGTTGATGGAGAAAGAACATTAGAATTTGGCCAAGAGATGCCAATATCATGCTAAAGTTGCCGTGCATGATAATAAACATATATAGTATAGAAGCATGAATTTTATTCATAATTCATCCAAATTACAAAGGAAACCACTCACTTTCCATTTTTTTATGAAGGAATTTGGAGGGTACCCATGTCAGATCAACCCAAAATGATTTAGAGATTGCATGATCTGCTTCAGACTTAGGTTATTATTAAAAGCCTCTTAGATTATTCACAATCTTCCAGTGCTTCTGGTGAAAGCATAGTATTAAAAGATTTCCTGACACTACCATGTAAATGTTTACAATTTCATATTTAACCATAAAGGAAAGGAATTAGCCTCTGAAAGTGTATGAAACACTGCTAGTTCCTTTATGACCACTGTAGGCCAAATTCTGTGCTTCAGGGAAAACACATATAGGGCTCTCGTTAACTTCAAAGGAAGCTTCACATGAGCATCCAAAGGCAGAATTTGGCATTAAATTCCAAGCATCCAACCATTAAATGTCTTAAAACTACTATATCTAAATCTGAATTGTATAATCCTTCTAACTGCTTGTAGATTATATTTTAGTGCTTCAGTAAGAAAGAACAAGATAGAGTGAATTCTTCTTGTAAAAGAAGGGGTTTCCTCCATGGCTCCAATCAGTATTCTATTGTAATATGTGATATTAGACTGCCAAAACCATAGCCATCTTCACTTTCTAGCAAGTTTTCTTTTGACCTGGATTCCTGGCATTTGGTTAATTTGTTTCTGTGTAAGTTGGGTTTGTCTGTGTCAACAGAATTTTAGGAACCCCTGTACATAAAATACTATAGAGGTTAAGAAAATATTCAAATGTGGGAACTACTTAAATCCATAATTAGGACCTAAACCCGAGTGGCTTCATTTGAGAAGTGATGGGATCCAAATCTCCCATTGAGATCAAGAATAAGAAGGGTCAAAATCTGCCTGTTTCTTACCTAGGTCCACACTGAGGGAGGGATGCAAGAAGTCTCTCTGAGTGGATTAAGAATGCTCCCTGCGTGGGGTGAGACAGCTCTGCATTGCCCCCAACACAGAACTGGGCCTAACTGCAAGATGTAGCTTTAAGTTTGTATGGAACTGCCTGGATGTATAAGCTGGACAAAAATAGTGCCATATCTGATTTTTTGCCAGGTGATCCTTTCCTTAAAAATAAATAAAGTCAAGCTTCTTTTCTTCCAGCATTTACTCCTTTTTGAGAAAGAATCTCCTAAATTTGGTAAATTGTTATAAAAAATCCAATCAATGCTATTTAATTTAAATCTCTACAAAAGTTAGAGCAAATATCAGCTTCTATTTTCTCCTTGGCATACAGGTTCAGCAGTGAATGCTTTCACATAATGTCTTGGGTCCAGAATTCTTGCACTTTTAATGTGCCAAAGGTTGATAGTATACTATTAACTTTAAACAGTCTACTTTACAAAAACAAAGTTTCAGGTTAGTGGATCTACAAATACATTTTCCTGTTTTCTCTCTTCTGTGTAACTGTCTTAAAGATCAAAACAAAGAATGGGGGAAAGGTGAAACTGATTATACACAAAGTGCTGTCAAATGCACAAAGGAATTATTTTTTCCTGTATCTATCAATTGTAATAATCATAGGTGATACTTCTAGTGATAGTAGGTTTCAGAGTAACAGCCGTGTTAGTCTGTATTCGCAAAAAGAAAAGGAGTACTTGTGGCACCTTAGAGACTAACCAATTTATTTGAGCATGAGCTTTCGTGAGCTACAGCTCACTTCATCAGATGCATACCGTGGAAACTGCAGCAGACTTTATATATACACAGAGAATATGAAACAATACCTCCTCCCACCCCACTGTCCTGCTGGTAATAGCTTATCTAAAGTAATCTTCAGGTTAGGCCATTTCCAGCACAAATCCAGGTTCTCACCCTCCACCCCCCCACACAAATTCATTTTCATGTAGAAATGTGGCTTTTAAGTCGATAGTGTCGCTGTAACTCCTGATCTATATTTCTGCAGCATTTTAAAGGAACTTTGTTTGAAGTGAACTTAGGTTCCAGAAGAGAAGAGAAAATAAAACATGTTTCATATTTACTGTGTGCTCTTGGATCAAAGTAGGAGGGTGCGAGAAATCCAGGCTCAGTTTGCTCCTCAAGCCCATGATAACAGGAAGGAGAGAGAGGCCTTGAGTGTTGGATTTTACATACACTATCTTATCCATGTTCATCTGAGTGCTCTCACTTCTTTGAAGCAATGCAACTTCCCCAGACACTCAAACTGAACTTGTAAACAACACTCACAGCTTTTATGAGACTTCATGATGAATGATGCATACTTTGACCCTCAAACCTTAAGCAGATAGACACAGTTTAGATAACAGTCTCTTGCTTAATGTATGCACAGAATATGCCCAGTGTTTAGACCATGCCACTCTAGATTTGGCATATATTAATGCACACAAAATTTCCATATAAGGGCACTATACAGAGCTATTGTTCTCTTCCAGCTGTCATCTGTGTTTTGTTTGTCTTGATGCTGGAGATCTTTCATTCACACTTCCCACTTTTAAATGCATGAAAAAGTGTGATATTTTTTGTTTATGTATTCAGGGGGCAGCTCCGCAACAAGATACAGTAGTTGATGTTTGTCTTCTGCCCATCTAATATGCACTTTGTAAATCCTTTGCTTAAAAATGGGATGTGTAGTGTATGCCTGATCATTTAGTTTTACAAGTTCACTAAATTGCAATTTGAATGGTTAGAATCTCAGTACTGTACTAATAGTATATATAATCATATTCCATTTGGATCTACTGAAGAGCTGTAAAGCCTCATTAAATACAATCTGCCTCCTATTTCCAGGAATTCAGTATCTTGGGGCACCATGTAGTAGAAGATGAGATTAAAACATACGGGGTAAACCAAGTAGCCTATCGGTAGTATTCTGTTGTTCTTCATGTGCTGAAGACCATTCTCCTGGAGACTTGTAAGGGTTTCCTTTGCATTTTCCAAATATCTGGCTAAGGAGAATCCCTGAGTGACTCCTTAGGGAATATTGTCAAATTCTGCTTATCTGGGTGGATGATGGGTTTGATACAGGGCTTTGAAGGTGATGAAGTTTTAAATATGTAAAACTGGTTTGTGGAAAGTATGAAGCTCAAGACACCACAGATGAAGTGACAGACTCCTGAGTGAGGAGGATGGGAATCTATATTTTACATCTTATTTATACTCCATTTCCTTTTCATGCATCAGTAGCTTCCATGTAAAATGAAAACAATTTTCCTTGCAAAAAGGATAACCAAGATAAGATGAATTTATAAGCTGGATCAGTAGTTGCTGATTTCTGTTGTGTCAAATTGCTTATGTAGATTTTAGTAGTTGCTGCACTCAGTCATGCACGATACAGAAGAACTGATATTTCACATTTTTATTGTGGAAACAGGTGGTTTTTTTGTGTATTTTGTTTTGTAAAGATCCAAAGAAAATGTTACACATCGTTTGACGAGATGTTATGAAAACACTTAAGACATAGGCAAGGGACATATTTTGAAATCTCTATAGTGGGGCTTGCATATGCAAGCAGGTAGGAATCATGTCTTGTGATTAAGGCACTGGACTGGGACTCTGGAGATGAGGGCTCAGTTCCTAGTTCTCCCATAGACTTTGTGTGACTTTGGATACGTCAGTTAATTTCTCTGTGCTTCAGTTTCCATCTCTAAAATGGGGATAATACTTCCTTTCAGAGTAGCAGCCATGTTAGTCTGTATTCACAAAAAGAAAAGGAGTACTTGTAGCACCTTAGAGACTAACCAATTTATCTGAGCATAAGCTTTCGTGAGGGACACTATCACCCCTGAGGGACACCATCACAGGGCCTAATAACATCAGCCACACTATCAGAGGCTCGTTCACCTGCACATCTACCAGTGTGATATATGCCATCATGTGCCAGCAATGCCCCTCTGCCATGTACATTGGTCAAACTGGACAGTCTCTACGTAAAAGAATAAATGGACACAAATCAGATGTCAAGAATTATAACATTCATAAACCAGTTGGAGAACACTTCAATTTCTCTGGTCACACGATTATAGACATGAAAGTTGCGATATTACAACAGAAAAACTTCAAATCCAGACTCCAGCGAGAAACTGCTGAACTGGAATTCATTTGCAAATTGGATACAATTAACTTAGGCTTGAATAGAGACTGGGAGTGGCTAAGTCATTATGCAAGGTGCCATAAATATAAAGGGAAGGGTAAACCCCTTTGAAATCCCTCCTGGCCAGGGGAAAGCTCCTCTCACCTGTAAAGGGTTAAGAAGCTAAAGGTAACCTCGCTGGCACCTGACCAAAATGACCAATGAGGAGACAAGATACTTTCAAAAGCTGGGAGGAGGGAGAGAAATAAAGGGTCTGTGTCTGTCTGTAGTCTTTTTTTGTCGGGGATAGACCAGGAATGGAGTCTTAGAACTTTTAGTAAGTAATCTAGCTAGGTATGTGTTAGATTATGATTTCTTTAAATGGCTGAGAAAAGAATTGTGCTGAATAGAATAACTATTTCTGTCTGTGTATCTTTTTTGTAACTTAAGGTTTTTCCTAGAGGGGTTCTCTATGTTTTTGAATCTAATTACCCTGTAAGATATCTACCATCCTGATTTTACAGGGGGGATTTCTTTATTTCTATTTACTTCTATTTTTATTAAAAGTCTTCTTGTAAGAAACTGAATGCTTTTTCATTGTTCTCAGATCCAAGGGTTTGGGTCTGTGGTCACCTATGCAAATTGGTGAGGCTTTTTATCCAACATTTCCCAGGAAATGGGGGGTGCAAGTGTTGGGAGGATTGTTCATTGTTCTTAAGATCCAAGGGTCTGGGTCTGTAGTCACCTAGGCAAATTGGTGAGGCTTTTTACCAAACCTTGTCCAGGAAGTGGGGTGCAAGGTTTTGGGAAGTATTTTGGGGGGAAGGACGCATCCAAACAGCTCTTCCCCAGTAACCAGTATTAGTTTGGTGGTGGTAGCAGCCAGTCCAAGGACAACGGGGGGAATATTTTGTACCTTGGGGAAGTTTTGACCTAAGCTGGTAAAGATAAGCTTAGGAGGTTTTTCATGCAGGTCTCCACATCTGTACCCTAGAGTTCAGAGTGGGGGAGGAACCTTGACACAAGGTAACCTATTTCCCCTTGTTTTTTCCTCCTCCCCACCCCCCGCTGTTCCTCAGATGTTCTGGTTAAACCCTGGATTTGTGCTGGAAATGGCCCACCTTGATTATCATACACATTGTAAGGAGAGTGATCACTTTAGATACGCTATTACCAGCAGGAGAGTGGGGTGGGGGGAGAGAAAACCTTTTGAAGTGATACCCATTTTTTCATGGTCTGTGTGTATAAAAAAATCCTCAATGCATTTTCCACGTTATGCATCCGATGAAGTGAGCTGTAGCTCACGAAAGCTTATGCTCAAATAAATTGGTTAGTTAGTCTCTAAGGTGCCACAAGTACTCCTTTTCTTTTTGCGAATACTTCGTCTATTTAGACTAAACTTTTTTGTGCAGAGACCGTCTCATGCCATTTCTCTGTACGGCACAATGACCTCCTATCTTGGTTGTAGCCTCTACTGTAATAAATATCAATAAATAATCAATATAAGTACCCCTAGCATCTCTAGGCTCTAAGAATGATTTAATTAATGATGGATGAGAATGAAATGGTTCAGAGACTTAATTCCATTTTCAGATGTATTTTGGAAGCTTATCCAGTAACCATACCTCTTTGGTTTTGAAATCAGGGTGTAAATCTCATGAAAATATACTTTTTTGTACAATTTACATTCTGACATGAAACCAAACACATAAGAATCTCTTGGGTTTCGAAATCAAAGTGAAAAAACTAGGCTGATTTGACCTACAGGGACAAGAACCATAACTGACAATCCTATGTGATAACTAATTGCACATAAGAAATTTTCCCCTTCTTTACAGATTCCAGCCATGTAGGTTTCTCCTTCATAGGTCTTGTGGCTTCAGTGTGAATCAGACCAGAAGTACACAATTCTCTAAGCCTATTCAAATCCTTGTTCTCTCAGTTAAGACCACCAACAACAGTAATTAATATCATTAAGACAGGGTGGGCTTTTTTAAAGAGATGAACACCTGTCCATTAGGAAACTGAAAGAGCAACAGCTCATTTCACATTCAATCGTAACATCAACCCCTAATATACAAATGCACTATTTAAGGAAAAGCTACAATGTATGACTAGCCATACTGGAAAAGGCCTATGGTTCATATAGTTCGGTATCCTTGCTCTCTCTGTGGGCTTATGCTGGATACTTCTGAGGAAGGAAAAAAAAGTCCATGATGCATCTAACAGTGAAATACTATACTAGAGGCCAACATTTCTTTCATATCTTACCTAGTGATTGGTTTATACTTTGAAGGATGAGAACTAATAGTACTTATAATTTTAATGCTACCTAATATACGTGAAGATGCTATTCTTATTCATATAACTATCTAATCTATTTTCAAGCTTGCTCAGCAATTACTACCTGTGGCAATGACTCCACAGGCTAATTACAGGCTGCCTCATGAAGTACTTCTTTATCTCTTTGAAATGTGATGTCTTAATTTCATCAAGTGCCTTTGGTTCTTATAATATAGAAAAGTCCAAAGGGGAGCACTCTTTTAGCACCAAAATGATAGTATATTTCTACCATATCACCATAATTGCTGGCCCTAACAGAGGATAGTTGACAGTGACATGAGATACAAATTAGGGGTATGGAACAGCTTCCATTGAGGAGAGATTAATAAGACTGGGACTTTTCAGCTTGGAAAAGAGATGACTAAGGAGGCTATGATAGAGGTCTATAAAATCATGACTGGTGTGATGAAAGTAAATAAGGAACTGTTATTTACTCCTCAATAGAAGAACTAGGAGTCACCAAATGAAATTAATAGGCAGCAGGTTTAAAACAAACCAAAGGAAGTATTTCTTCACACAACTCACAGTCAACATGTGGAACTCTTTGCCAGAAGATGTTGTGACGGCCAAGACTATAACAGGGTTCAAAAAAGAACAAGATAAATTCATGTAGGATAGGTCCATCAATGGCTATTAGCCAGGACGGGCAGGGATGGTGTCCCTAGCCTCTGTTTGCCAGAAGCTAGGAATGGGCAACAGGCGATTGATCACTTGATGATTACCTGTTCTGTTCATTCCCTCTGGGACACATGGCATTGACGACTGTTGGAAGACATGATACTGGGCTAGACGGGCCTTTGTCGGACCCAGTATGCCCATTCTTATGGTTACTATTAAGCTAAACCAGACTGAAATGGCTTGTATCCCATAACTAATCTCTAGTTATCTAACAATGCTGTTTTGGAAAAAGTCATATGCAACAAAGTGGATTTTGTCAAAGGGTTCAATTTGAAATTAACATGTCAGCACTCTCCTATAACTTTGTCTATGCACTCATCTGATAACCAAGAATGAAGAGTCTTTGAGTGTTGGCCACCTATGACTTGAGCTGTTCGGACTTCATAACAGGCATTGCTTTATTATTACTTTTGTAAACACTGATTTTACTTTATTTTACCATAGACCTTGTAAATTGTATAGGATAAGGCATTGTGGCCAAATATTTTTTACACACTCTTTTCTTGGCTTTCCCCTTCAAGCATAAAAAATTAGGAATTTCATGATATGATCATATTTCATGACATGATTGTATAGTTAAGAATGATATAGTAATGTGCATTTGCAAGGGGCAGGTATGTGAACTCAGGTCTCATGTAGAAAATCTCATCCACATACCCACAGTTCCTTTCAGACTTTCAAATCTGTGTGCTTGGCTGTGTGCTAGGACCCACTCTCTTCCAGAACCTGGAATGGAACCCAAGATTCCTGATTCTCAGCATTCCCAAACTCTAATACAATTGAAAGAGTATCTAGAGAATGGTCTGAAGAAAAAGAAAGTTAAAACTAGCTTTGAAAGTTATCTGATGCTTCCCTGCCAGAAGAAGAACAAATTAAATAAGTATTGCATATTTATTAAACAGATTGCATATTCAGAAGCTGAGGGTGCCACCTAAGCCAACGCCAAAGGCATGAAGCCATTGAAAAGGTGAACACAACCAACTCTGAATCTAAACAAACCTGGAATAGAAAAGGAGTACTTGTGGCACCTTAGAGATTAACCTGGAATAGGTGCATTTTCCTATAATTTCTTAAAAATAAGAAGGAGATGGTATAAAATATCTGAAGTGAGCATCTCTCTCACACACACACACCCTTTCTTCTCTGATTAGACAGCAAGCACTCCACAACACATCCCATCCCTGTCTAAATGCAAGCTCTACAAGACAAATAAGAAAAACAGAGAAGACTCAAGAAGAAAACAACCCAAGGAAAATCTCCCAAAAACTTCAATGTGAATTCTTGAGAGAAGCTAAATAAGACACTACCAAGGGATTAGATACAGTCTTGTGATGATTTTATTGGGATAATCACCGCCCTGCATTTTAAGCAAGGGGTGGGGAGGGTTGTCTGATTGGCCGGGAGAAGAGGGCAATGCTTTCTGGCTTGTGGGGAGGAGGGGAGATGTAAAACTGCTGGAAAAGCAGTCAGCATGGTAGATGACTCACCACCTAGGAATGAAGGGTTTAAAAAGGTCAGCCTGGGCCTGGACCCTCCCTTCATCACTCAGAGCAGGCTAGGCGGCAAGCAGAGGCTCCGGTAGATGGTTTGCTGCAGGACCATGTGCAGTCAGATGGTGAGTGGGAATGGGGGGGCAACCCCTTCCCCATTTCAGGACATAAAAAACAGGCAGGAACTGGACACAGTGGAAGGGGAGAGTGGGCACAGGTTCCCTGCTCCCTAGAACCCCCATGTGGAAGCAGTCTGGATGATCAGCAGGGGTTGGGGGAGGAGGGGAACAACCCCTTCCCTCATTGCAGGGCATAAAAGCAGTCAGGGTTTGGGACACAGTGGCAGAGGGGAGCAGGCATTGGTTCCCTGCTCCATAGAACCCTCCACGTGGAATCAGTCCGGACAGTGAGCAGGAACAGCAAGCGGGGAGTAGCCCCTTCCCCATTTCAGGCCATAGAAACAGGGAGCATTTGGGACACGGTGGCAGAGGGGAGGAGGCATTGGTTCCCTGCACCCTAGAAACCCCATGTTTTCAGCTAGGAGACCTTTTTAAAACAAAACAAAACAACAAAAACACAATTCCCTGCCACAACTGGAAGGTAGCAGGGAGAGGGAGGGGGCATAAATAGTGCTCAGTCCACTACCACATAAAGCCACACAGTGTCAGGTAGGGGAAGGCAGGAACCACCCCCCCCCCACACCGCCACCACCAATCGCTGCAGGAGGGAGAAAGAGGGCACTGGGACCAACACAATTTTGCATATAGCCCATACAGTGAGGGAGTGGGGGGGGGAAGAAACCTCCCTCGCTCCCCCAGCGAGTACAAAAGGGCTCTGGGCAACTCAATTCAGCCCCAAAAGACAGTCCAGACAGTTAAGGGGGGGAGGAAACTTTGGCTGTGGCAGGGGACACAAGGTCCTAGGGGATTATCTCAGACCCAAGTGGGGTCCTGATATAGGGCCAAAAGAGAAAAAGAGGGGGAGAGATAGAGAGGCAAACAAGCCATTTGGTTACAAGCCATTGCCTGTTTCAGTCAAGGAGGGAAAAGGGGCAGGAGCTGGTAAGCAGTCTCAGCATGGCTCCGGGGAACACAAAAAGGGAGGCTTAATTCTCCTTTTCCTCTGGCACCATTGGAGCAGGGTAGCAACAGGAGAACAGAGTCACAAAGGGAGGTAGAGTTCAGTAGAGGGGGTATAGGAACAAGAAAGAAAAGGGGGGGGAGTGGGCCCCTCCCAGAGCAGTTGCAGTGTATGTGGATGCTTAGCAGTTTTGCTTAACATGTTGCAGTTTTTCCCTGAAAGGGAGAAGCTCCCCATTTTTGTACATGGAGACAGGCGTCCCCTCATGGCATATGATTACCATGTTGAGGTGGAGGCTAATGAGGTTGGGGCTGCTGGCCCATGAATTTGGTTCCCACTCATTCAAAATAGAGGGGGCTCCAGCAGCAGTGCAGATAGGTATGGAAGCAGAGGCTATTCAGGCAATCAGGTGCTGGCAGTCTAATGCATACCAAACATATGTAAGACCACAGGTGGAAAATCAACATTAATCGGTTGTGTTCTTATTTCAGATACAGGACAGCTGACTATACACACGAGGGTGTGGATCTGTGGGCACAGTATTGTGTTTTGGGCTCCCAGGTGGGATTCGGTGGAGAAGCATTACTCAGTTGGCACACACAGAGGGGCATGTTATGGGATTAACCGGTATCGCTGTTGTATGCTGTGCAGGCGCGTCAGCGGCCACCGGATATATTGGTGATACACCTGGGAGAAAATGGTCTGGGAATACTTAAAGGACTGGAGTTAATGCTTCGAACTAGGAGGAACCTGAAGCAGATCCTGGCAATTTGTCCAGGGGTTAACACTGTCAGGTCAAATATCCTTCAGCACAGGGTGTGGCGGGGAGCCATGAATCCTGCCAGGGTGGACAAAACCAGGAGGTATGTGAACAGGGAAGTGGCCAAATTCTTGCTGCCCTTGGGGGGCACACTAATTTCACATCCTGGTATATTCTATGGAGCACCACAGTTTTTTCGGGAAGATGGGGTGCACTTGTCAGACTCAAGTGCTGCCATATTTTTGGCCGATATAAAAGAGGGCCTTGGGAGATGTCTGGGAACCCGGCTGGGTGTGGCGGGGAGGCAGCCAAGCTAATGGCTGGTGCCTCCTTGTGGCAGATGTTCAGTGCAGGTACTCCATAAATTAAGGCACAAAAGAACAGATAAATGGCTTGGAAAAGGAATTAAGGAGAGGTGCTGGTAATTGAGAGAGCTGGGGGCAGATAGGGACTCCTGTGATTGGTATGGCAGGGAGCCAACCCCCCATCATTATAGTCCACCTTAACCACTCCTAAGAGGGGGGGGGATGATCGGTAAGGTCCTGGCAAGGGAATTGCTGGAAGGACCTGGATGAAAATGCGGGGGAGCTGGTGGAAGCCCCCTGCCACCCTCCTGGAATTGGAGGTTCTCGGCAGTGGATCTGCTGGAGTGACAGAAAAGGAAAGGTGGTGTGGGGGTGGTGGTGGTAACAGCACTCACCACCCCACAACCCTGGTTCATTGTGGGGGTTTCATCTGCACTGCACATTTTATCTGCCAGGTTAGTCCCAGACGTCTAATAATAAAGTTGCGGCCTGATCAAACCCATATCTAATGTCTCCTGTCATTCTTTCGGCATAGCCAGACAGTGAAATGCTGTTGTAACTTAATACTTTAGGTTTTTTCTTTTCATCACCAAATGGTTAGACCATGTATTCCTAGAGAAGAGACTGGGGCTAAACATTGGTAAACAGGGAAATAGTAGGACTTAACTGGATTTGGGAGTCTTAATATTTATAATTGTTCTGTTTTAAGAAAGCTGATTAAAGCCTTCTTCTAAATAACTAATTTAAATATTTATTTGATTTCATATGATTTAGTTAAGTTTGCTTACTTTGCCCAGTTATAAACTGTTTAGGTTATTAACAACTGGACAGGTTTCACTTGCCCTTAACCAAAGTATGTTGCCCATGAACAGTGTTAATTATCTAATAAGATACTAAAACTGAATTCACAATAAGTTGAGGAAATATACTTTGGTTTTAATTTACCAAGAGAAAAGGACCCCAGAGGTGGCTCTATTACAATGGTGTGATTTTTGTTACAAGATGTTCACATTGAGGCATGCAGAAAAATTTTCAACAGAAGTAACTAGTTTATCATTTGTGTTTAGTCATGGGTGTAATTTTGTTAATGTTTTCTTTTTTTCTTTCTTTAATAATAAAATAAGTGTGGTTAATAATTGTGATTATTTTGCTTGGTCTTAACTATGGTACCATTTATGGTAAGTAAATGAACCCCTGTGACTACGTAGTAGGTATCAGACTCCTGAATTGGTAGTAAGAGAAACAATTAGTAAGAACCATTTTTTGTTTCTCTAAACTAAATATTTTTAAATAAAATTATTGGTGTCCAATAATTAAAATGATCCTTTTCTACCTATCACCTCTCATTAGAAATTTTCCCTCTAGTCTCCAAGCATTAGTTGTCCTCATTGCATTTTCAAGGCTTCCTAACATTTCTCAGATATAAATGCCCCTTAAAACTCCTTCCCAGGTGTTCTTCTTGTCTAATGTACCCTACTCAATCTATTTAGCTTAACAATGAGAAAGTTAATGGGTGAGTTGACTACAGTCTATGAGCAACTACATGGAGAAAAAATATTTAATAAAAGGCTCTTCAATCTAGCAGACAAAGGTATAATATATTCCAGTGGCAGGAAGTTGAAAACTAGACAAATTCAGACTGGAAATATGGTATAAATTTTTAAGTATGAGGGTAATTAACCATTGGAACAGTTTACCCAGGATCATGGTGGGATTCTCCATTGCTGACAATTTTTGAATCAAGGATGTTTTTTCTAAAAGATATGCTATCGAAATTATTTTGGGGCAGTTCTATGGCTTTTGCTATGTAAGAGGTCAGACTATATCACCACAATGATCCTTTCCCAGCCTTAGGATTTATGAAGTCCCCTTTCCCAAGAGACAACTGCTTATTTTTCTTTTCCCTTCTCACCCACAGATCATCCTCCACCCTCCCCACTTTTGCTTCTGTTCAACTGTTGATTTTACAGCAACATCCAGGATGGTAAGTGATTGCTGAGGTGCATCTGTACCCCTTGGAACAAAGGGAATTTGCAGATAACAGCGCAGCTGGGTTTGGCTGTCTGACAATATTGTAAGGAATTATTTCTCTCTGCTTTTTACAATCTCAAGATGCATGAATGCAAGACGGAATGTGCACTTTCTTTGCAACTTTTGTATAATAATAAATAATAATCACAATAATAATAATAAATAAATAAATAATATGAAAGATGAGTGTAGCTGGAAGCATGGTTTTAAAGACACCTGTCATTATATTGTGATAGATTTCTTAGAAGAGTGTCGCTGTATAAAGATATTAGTATACAAGACATGTACAGCGTAAGTGCGTTACTGAAGCTCTTGGTCTGTCAAGTGACTGTTCAAATATAGAAGAATCCAATACTTATTATATTAATGAAACTAATTTTTCATAGAGGATTTTGTAGCAGTACTTGGATTCATAGTAACAGCTAGTGCTAACATTCTCTTTACATACAAAAAGGATTTGAAGCAACAAGAATTTCAAGAAGCCCACAGCGCTCAAAATATGTACATGAACCATATTTTGTCCCTGTTAATGAATATAATTTCAAATAAAATAATGGTAATTCACAAGAAATACATACCACCCAATACAAATTTGCTCCAAATTATGCCTTTGTTTTGCCTACCACTAAATTATAAAACATACCTTAGTGAAAATATTATTGTTACCAGTGCAGAAATGTGAAATAATTTTCATTCAGAGTCTGAAAACCTAGTGGAAGGTGGTAGAACAACATTGTGATTGGGAGGACCTTATGTATTTCCAGAATAAAATGAGTCTGCATTTACTACTACTATCAGTTGTATCATGGTAATGGGAAAAGGCCCCAATCCTGGGTCAGGGTCTCACTGGGCTAGTAGTTGTACAGATTACCATAAAAGGCAGTCCCTGCCCAAAGAGCTTATAGTCTGAATAGACATGAGAGATGAAGGCTAGGTGAAGGAGCTGCCCCTGTTCCTCAGTTAATGCAGGAACTGATATATTTAATTTCTGTTTATATCAGTGCTAAAGTGTCCATTTTTGTGAACTCTAACCTGCTCCCATTGATAGTGGTGTCAGTAGGAGAAGGACAGGTCATTTGATTTCATTCTACTGAGCCGGTATTAGTCTAGCCAATTCTCACAAAAGATTTTTGTTGCTTACGATTGGTCGGTCATTCTCTAAATAGCAGAACCATTTTGAAGTAGAAGATGTTTGTAAATCATCTTTCTTCCTTTCCTCCTTAATCAAATATAAGGCTAGATTTTTTCCCTTGGCATTGCCAGGTATATTAGAGGGGCTGCAGAGGGACCATGCAATGGCTGGAATCCACAGAAGGAATTCTGTCTCCACAAGAATTCCCTCCAATGACTCTCAGCCTACACAGATGAGATAGCTGCCATCTTAGCTGACAGACCAAGGACTGAACAGAGATCCTCCAGAGACGAAGCCATAAGATACTACAGCTTGAGCTAAAGCTCTGTAACTGGGGGCTGTAACAACTCATGTCCTCTGTGGAGTGGCATATGGGAGGACTTGTGACCCTCCCTCCTCCATAGGTTACACAGACACTACACTCTGCTTAGAGAAGTTGCTGCATGCTCCCCCCGGCAACACCACACCCAATCGGCTTTGCTGTCCAGTACAGCAAGGGATAGATCGATGGCCTCACTCACCTCATTAACTCTGATAGGGACTTAAGAAGCTGGCCTGTTCACAGGAGGGAGTGGCAGATGGGAGGAAGAAGCTCCTTGTGCCTTCTCCCATTACATAGACATACGGGAGCTGAGCACAGTCTGACCCTTAATATTCATTAGTGATAACACAAGATATATTGTTCAAATTCTAGTTTGTTTTGTGTTGAGTTTTGGGCAATATTCTATATTAAGAATTTATCGTTTTACGTCTGATTCAAAGTTTTTGCCAAAGTTAGAATCAGATTTTTTTCCCCTCTGTTGCTGGCCAAAGAAAGAGCAGAATAATTGGTTGCAAATTATGTTCCATTTTTTAAAAACTGTTTCAGCTGCAAATTTAAAATCCAAATGTGACAGTCCAACAACAATTGGCAGAAAGCCTAAAACTGTAGACTAAAACTGGATGTGGGAGGGTCTCTCTCTGGGTGATTTATTGGTGACGGGTAGTTGCACTAAAGTAGAATCGAAGTGCAATTTATTAGGGAGTATGTCTACAGTTTTTCACAAGGGCTTTCCTTATCTTTGCAAGGTAATCTTTATAATAAAACTCCAAATCAGGTTTATACCATGAACTAATCACTTATTTTGCTTACAAAAATATAAATTGTAATAAATAAGTAGCTTGGCCCCAGTTCAGCAAGTTACTTAAGCAGCTACCTATCTTTAAATATGTGATTAGTCGTAATAAACCATGGGATTTGGGGTGGAGGGGCGGGGAGAATCACACTGCCCAGACTTATGGTTTGTGATGTTTTGGTTTTTGTAAAGTGGCAGCCCAATGAAGTCAATAGAACTACTCAGTGTACACAATCTGGGTATGTGATCCTCCTAGAGTGAGTTGATAGATTTGGTCTAGTGGGCTCACTCTAGCTTTCTGAAAATAGCAGTGTAAACAGTTTTGAAGTTGCAGCTCAGACTGGAGCTCAGGCTCTGA
Source organism: Eretmochelys imbricata (assembly GCF_965152235.1). Taxonomy (NCBI): domain Eukaryota; kingdom Metazoa; phylum Chordata; order Testudines; family Cheloniidae; genus Eretmochelys; species Eretmochelys imbricata. The sequence continues at coordinate 131,616,060 of NC_135573.1, read as the reverse complement.
AGTCTAGTAAGGGGGTGGGGGGAGATGTGCTTCTGATCCCTACCACTAGCTTGAGCTGCAACTTCAAAGCACTGTTTACACAACTATTTTTAGAGCATTAGCCCAGATGTGTTGACCTGGGATGGGAGGCTTGTCTGCTTGGGTTGTGTAGACATACCCTCAGGTATTTAAAGTTAAGTACATGTATAAGTACCTTGCTGAATCAGAGCCTATATTGACAGAGCACAATGGTGGAGGTACTGTTAAAAAGTTAAGGTCAATGTTTTATTAAATGGCATCAGATTTTGTGTGTTTACATGTCAGAGGGTGACACTGGCCCTTTAACAAGAAAGAGGCCAGTTCACCTGTGACTGGTGAGTTGACAAGATCAGGAAGACCCAGTGGAACTACATCATGGATGAGACTTGAGATAAGTCTATTCCTCAATGACTATTTTGAAAAGTCATAGGGAATTTGGGAAGTCCTGGCCATATCTACGTGCATTAAGTGAAATGGTTTGAGAATGTGTCTCATTTTGGGGTATGTCTAATGTATCCCATGGAGATGTTTGGAAACTTAGAGGGGGGGTGGGAGTAGAGGCTTTTCCGTGAGATAAGCAGGACTTGTTTAATTTTGCTTTTGAGAGGGGCAGTTATGTAACAGGATAGCGGCTCCTTTAAATGAAATCAAGACAAACTCTCCTGTTGTAGTCCAGATGTGTCTTAGTTTGGTGTAATGAGGAGAGCAGGGAAATTTTAACCTTGGGGGTATGTCCCAGTATATGCCCCTGGGAGATATAACTGATAGTCCAAACACCACATGAAGTTTAGATCAAGAGAAATCAGGGCCCACAGCCCAAAGGGAGAGAGTTTAGAACCAAATTCCAAAAAGAAAGGGTCCAGAGTCCCAAGACACAGAGAACTCAAGAGCAGACAGAGCTGAAAGCCAATAGGGAGGGGAGAAGCATCCCAGCTAGACTGGTTGGGATGACGTGTTTTGAGAGATGCCAGAGACATAATTGGTGTGCTGATGGATTGTTGGGAATTGAAAGACTGTATGTAGTGCTTGGACTGTGGTGGAGAATTCTTCATGAAGATTGTGGGACTCATAATAAACTAACTCTGCAAAAGGGTGACTTAAATGCTCAGAAAGCTGTACTGGAATTACTGGTACCAATGAAGTGAAAACTGAGGAAGGGGCATTGGTCATGCAGCAACATGGTGCTGGAAGGGATGCTGTATGATATAAGGTGGAGATTGTGGACAGGTGATTGACTACTAGAAGAGGGGAACTATGAGCGCCCAAAACAACAAAATCGAGGCAGCGAGTTGCTTGCATAGCCACTGTGAGGACATGAGGGAGTGCCCTGGAGGTGGCTGCCCTATGACACCAATTTAAGAGAGCTTGGCCCTGATTTTTAGAGGTGCTGTGCACCCACAACTTTAACTGAAGTGAATGGAAGATGGTGCTCAACCTCTCTGAAAATCAATCCAAAGGTGTCAGAAGTTAGGCAACTAAAAATTAAGGCACTCAAAATCTGTTTTGCCAAGTTTTCAACAGTGACCTAAGATTTCCCTGTATCTCTTCCGCAAATACTACTTCTAAATTCATTTATTTCACCTATCTTAACCACTACTTTTCTTGACTCCAACAATGTTTTTAAAGTAAACAAGAATTATTCAAAGCAAAGCAATTTATATGTTTTATTTGTTTATCTATTTAGGTACTTATTGCTATCATGGTAGTAACGGAGGACAAGATTTGCAAAGGTATTTAGAAACCTAGTGATGCAGACAGGCACCTAATGGGATTTTTAAAAATACCCAAGCAGGTTAGGCAGCGAACTCCCTTGAAATCATGAAAATCAACAAGAGTTAGGAACCTAACATACTTAGGTATTTTCAATATGTACTGCTCCTTAGATTCTGAAATACCTTTGAAAATCTGATCCTGAAAGCCTAATAATTTGCTCTCCTTGAAAACAATGCTCTCCCAATCAATAATGCTGAATAGAGAGTCCATGAAAAATTCTGAAAGATTTAAGCTTGGAAATAATTCTATTCATATACACCACTATTCATAAATCAATGTACTAGGATCATACCTGGTTTCCTAATGGTTCTTTGCTGACACAATTGCAATTCAAATTATATAAGATGGCTCTTACGAAGATTTATGATAGGCAAGGTCTTTTTTTAATCATTGCTACAAAGATGATATCCAAGAGGGACAAAACAGGCCTAATCCATTCCTGCTGCACTAACCTGAAAGATTTTAAAATTTAACTGAATGTGTCAGAGGAAATGTATTAATAAATTCACCTCTTGAGAAGATGAATAAATTGGTAAAACCAAAATTATGCAGACAGGAAGAATGGCATTTCCAAAAGATTACCATTTTTTAAAAAAAATTAGGAGTAGCTCCACTGTGCCAGTATGCTTCAAAGTCTAGTTATTTACTATGAGGCAAAAAATTGAGGCAAGGGTCCCATTTTCAGGGTGCATGGTTGAGAATTATCTTAGTAGGTGGCAGCACAAAGGTTGCAGAAGGGTCCCAGTTCCATACAACAGTATGAAAGGAAGCAGGTCATATTTTAAAAGTGCCCAAGAAGATAGAATTGTCAACTCAGCAGACTTATGTTTAAAACTCCTTCATTAACAGAATTGGTGGCAACGTTTTCCTCACCATCTGTTGAGCTTGACAGTAATTTCAGCTTCCAGAATCTGATATTGCTCAGAGAAATGAAAGTATAAATGCACAATTTTATTCCCTTTGAGGCAAATCCAGTCCTTTCCTCCTTTGCTGCAGAGCCCCTTGACAGTGGGCCCACTGCAGTCCCGATACATGAGTGGTCATAGTGTTACATAGTTTAAAGCCAGAAGGGACCACCAGATCATTTAGTCTGACCTTCTGTATATCACAGGCCACTAACATTACCCAGCCAAGTCTAAGAACCAAAATGAGACCAGCCCTCAGTATTAGCATTACAGCCCTCAGAAGGCAGAGTATAGGAAAGACTGAGGTGCACCAATGCCTTTGGCCCCTGCAATGGCATGGAACTGGTTAAATGATGAGGAGGAGGATTGATGATGTGGCTGGATGAGAGGTATCCATGTAGAGGCTCCCTGCATGGTAATATTCAAGGTATAAGAAAACTTGGAGTTGCACAGATCGTTCTGTTGCCTGGATGGGCATATAATGGCTCTCAGAGGGTACTCCAGGCATTAGTTTTGGGAAGCCTGTGATGTGCCTATACAGCCTGAGAAATAGAAGTACTCTTTCCAGTCCCCCATGCATCTTCCCAGTGAATGACCAAACCACAGAACAACCTGGAGCAAGAGGAAGGAGAGCTATCTTGCTTGGACGACAACAGAAGATATACATCCTTAGAATCAAAGCTTGATTTGATGGAAAATAAATAATGTGATCACTTTCTTTGAGAAGATAACTGATTTATAAGACAAAGGAAATGCAATAGATCTAATCTACCTGGATTTCTTAAAGCATTAGATATAGATCCACATAGATTGGAGAAGACCAGGATTAATATGAGAATAGAAAGTTGGTTAAGGAATTAGTTGAAGGGGAGACTATGCGCTTTTTTGCTATAAACTGGGGATTGATCAATATGAAGTAACAGAAGGAGAAAGATGTGGGTGTACTGGTCGATCACAGGATGACTATGAGCCTCTAAAGAGATGTAGCTGTGAAAAAGGCTAATGCAATTGTACGCTGCAACAGGAGAGATATTTCCAGGAGAGATAGAGAAGTGTTATTACTCTCCTACAAAGCACTGATGAGACTTCATCTGTGTGCAGTCCTGGTCTCCCATGTTTAAGAAAGATGAATTCAGACTGGAACAGGTGCAGAGAAGAGCTACTAGGATGATCCTTGAAATGGAGGGGAGATATGATTGCTCTCTATATGAGTACCAGAGAGAGATAAATACCAGTGAGGGAGAAGAGTTATTTAATTTAAGGTCCAATGTTGGAAAAATGAGAAAATGGCTATAAACTGGCCATGAGGAAGTTTATGCTTGAAATTAAAGGAAGGTTTCTAACCACCAGAGGAACAAAGTTCAGGAACAGTCTTCCAAGGGGAATAATGGGGGGGACCCTAATTTGTTTCAAGACTGAGTTTGACAATTTTATGGAGGGGGTGGTATGACAAAGTTGCCTATAATTGCATATGGCTCATCCATAACTGCTATTAGCAAATAGCTCCAGTGTCTAGAGATGGGACATTAAAGGGAGAGGGCTCTGAGTTACTACAGAGAATTCTTCCCCAGGTGTCTGCCTGACGGGTCTCTTCCAGAAGTGCATTAAATGAAAATTATTAACATCTGTCACATGATACAGTCTTCCTCTCATCTCCTCAGGCGAAGACTTGTGCATGTAGTGTAGTGTTTTGGTAGGTTTGGTACATGTTGCCATGTGTTCGTGTAAGAGAAAGGAAAGCTGAAAAAGTATGCTTTATACTTGGAGCCAGAAGTGGTGAGGATTGTGATGGTCCTTACTCCCTGTGGGAGTTCATTCCACAGTCTCAAACTGACCAAATAAAGCTCTGTCTCCTGCCAAATCAGTTTTACCCCTCTGACAGACTTCACACAATATCCTTAATTTTTTCACCTAATTTAACTGTCACAACTGAACATTTGCGCATTCATTCACCAACTCTTCTAAATGTAACAGAATTGGGGATAACACAATTATTTCTTTGTTCTAGGCACAGGAAAATACTGTTATATCAGAGATGTTGTTAAAAGTTGACTTTGTAATAGTAACCTTGGTTTCACTAGGCAGCTCATGTTGAACAGTGCAGATGTTAACACTCCATGCATAATTTTGGTTTTATTTTAGGTGTATTGAACCACTTGTGAAGAATCTAGAACATGAAATTGTCAAGCTGCCCTACAGGGACCAATTAGTTCCCCTTTTACTCAATCTGATATTTGTGCTTATATTAGTATTTGTAGAGATTTTTATTTAGTAAGTACAGGTTTCTTGCCTTATTCTTTGTGACTTGTATTTTTTCTGTCTCCATAACCCTGAAGGATTCTGTAACATAAGGGCACCGTAACAGGGTGACATCAGTCCTTTAAGAAGGAGCAGCGCCAAAGCACATTTGCTGCATCAATTTATCCAGAGTAGGCTTTGTAAGAAGATGTCCGGGCTTTGAGGGGGAGGAGACAATGAGGAAAACTGGATGAGTCAGAGCTAGGAAGCCACAAAAATCAGAGGGAGGGGAAGCAGTGAGTCTTAAACGTAAAGGGGCTTATAGCTCAGGGTGAGCTGAGGAACCGTTTGTTTGTTTTGTTTAAATTTGGCATAAAACTGCCTAAAAGAAACTGTAGGTATAGCAGTAGATCATGTGGGAGCTGCGGAGAAGCCCTGCCTTGTTACAGAAGCTATGATTCTATGAGTACTATAAAAAGAGACAGTACTCTGGTTTGGATATCTGTGTCATGCAAGGAGACAGGTTATTAGAACACAGCTAATATCTGATTTATTTACTTTTGTTTTAGCTCGACATGATTCTTATCATAAGGCATTAAGATAAGCTGTTCTAGTATTTTATTTGGTCTCATGTCCAACCAGTTGAAGTTTATGACGAAAAACAATGCAAAATGAAATAATCAGAAGTAGCATTTTGCTTGGTAACAAAATAAAATGTTCCAGGAGATATTGGTGTTCCTACAGACAAATTGGCTTTATTAGTATGGTTACAAAACCCAATCTTGTTTATTTTGGGAGTATGTATTTGAGGCACTTGTCGAATAATCATTATTCAATAATGATTCAATAAAATGTGGTACACGTGGCGCTGTCTTAGGAGTGACACGTAAAATAAGTATTTTATAGGATGATAGATAATTTGTAGAGAGATGTTTCCATTCTGGAATCCTTTAGAAGTTCCTTGATTGATGATCAAACTAATGAGTTCAAACACAATTTAGATGGGAAGATGAAAGTAAATAAAGTATAAGTTGATGGATCAAAGTAAAATTCTGCCTTTGGTTTATTTTCTTTGTTCTAGCTATATTTTGGAAACTTTGCTGAACAGCCAAAGGTATCCTCATTTTTCTAAAGTTCATCAGAAATATCTTGTGTTAAAACAATTAGAACTAATACAACTTAGAACTAAACACGAACTAGACAAAATCACCTGGTTTTAGATTTAATTAAAACCCCCAAACATGAACCAGATCTGCTGAGTTTCCAAATTTCGGCCAAGATTTAGATATGCTTTGGCACAGTATTGAGCAAACGGGAGCCTATTTATGGCTCCTGGTAGAAAAATCATGCAAAATTTAGAATTGATTTTCAATTTCAGTTATAACAAAGAAAATGCACATCAATTGTAATATCGTAACCTCAGTCACATAATCTGTGAGAAACTCTCAAAAAATATATTTTGTACCACAGAAGGAAGAGAAAGGAAAATAAAATGAGACCGCCCTACAGAGGCTGAATCTCCCTCCTCCTATTTTAAAATCTTATTTATCTACTTCAATTTAAATAACTGAAGAATTTCCAAGGTTCTAGGTGCCCTAACACATCATTAAAATACAATTATAGCTGCATTCAAATAACCAGTTTTTGTTACCAATTCAGCAGGCACCCAGTTCAGCAGGAGTTCAGCCAGCCACCTACAAATGCTCCCTTCTGCTCCTTCATTGATAAGAGAAGCATACCTCCAGCCTTTTGAAGAAACCCTATGAAACTGAAGTCTTTTGCAGTATGCCAGGAAAGTTACCAAATTCTAGTGCAGCAGGCTTAGCTGGTGAGCTAGCTTTGCTGAATTTGGCACAATGTTTTGAAATGTATTATTCCAAATAGTTGCGATTCTATAAGAGTCTCACATGTACTTGGAGAGTCAAAAAGGGGAAGAAAAAGTGAGGACCCCTGGGCTAGAAGAAAGTGAATGACTCACGTTAGCAGGTGGCAGTGACAGACCTGAAATGTGAGATCCCAAAACTGAACTATAAATAGTAAAGTCTGAAGTATCTGGACATTAGAGGTTGACAAGCCTCATAATAAACCAACAAAAACAAGGACTGAATAAGAATTAATAATCAGAACGAAGACCACACTATTCAAGAGGTTAGGATAAAAGATCTAGATCTAAACCACCTTGGATTTTGTAAATCCAAAACTCAAGCAACAGAGCTTTTGAAAACTAAAATACACCCATCTACATTGGATATATGCAGCTAATTTTAAAACATCACATGAAAAGCAAAGTTTTTGAAATGACTTTGGGTCTCTTGAAAACATAGGTTTCATGTAGATGACAAGTGCTATTACTGCTGTGAATCATATCATTTTAGATGACAAATTAGAAGATGTATGCTTTAATTAAAGTAAAATGAAATATGATATTCATTATCACAGGCTCAGGAAGCATTAAAATATGCAAGGAAATAATTTCTATATAATAACTAATGCATTTTTGGTATATAATTGCAAGCCAGTTCATGTTTATGAAACTGTGAATAAACATGGAAATCTCAAACTGAAGCAATGGGAACTACATTAAAGTTCATCAATCTTAACTGACTACATGTAATGTCTAGAAAATATAAGCTCTGTACCAGTTTTAACTCAAGTCCCATTAGAGAACAGTCTCATTGCATATTACCTAATTGGTACCTACTAATATGAGAAAAGCTATGATTCTTACACAGATCATTTCAAAAAGCATGATGAACTTCCCACTTTACTCTTGTAGAAGAACTGAGAGTCTCTCAACAGCATATCTGTCTGGAGCAATCAGTTTGCTAGTCACATGTCTATGTTGCTTCAAAGATTTTTTTTAATATGGCCATGACAATCATCTTCAATAATCTCTATATATTTTACTTATAAATAAAATATATACACACACACACTATTTTATATATATGTCTAAAATTGTTTCTGACTCAGTCAACAGATCAAGCTTGAGAGATTACTTTCATATTTAAATTTAAGGCTTAGACAGCTATTAGCCAATTTTATCATGATAGTGTAGCCACTGACTGATTGCAGTTAACTCTGCTCTCTGTGTAGCCATTTGCACACTTAAAGGGCACGTTTAATCTGCTGCTAGTGAGTATCACTCCCATCGACTATGTGAACAACATCAATTCCATTTATTTTGTGCTTATGGTCTAATACCAATCTCAATCTGTATAAAAAAGTCATTTATCAATGGGATGTCAATGCAAATTCTGCTATGGAAGAAAAACAGTATGTAGCCCTTAAAGAGTACTATAGATAATCTTCATTTTAAAGGCATAAGACTATATTTTGCCTTAGTTATATCCCTGCAACATCTTCAACTTCAGGGATAGTGATTGGGTGCAACTGAGGGCAGTATTTGCATCATGCTATATGGTGATAATTAATAAATTATTGCTCTTTCAAATGCTCTGCACGTCATACTGCAATTGAAAGACATACTTGTTCTCAGTGAAAGACCACCTACCACTGTGGCACTGGATTAAAGCAGAAATCATTGAAGAATATGTTATGACACCAGCAAGCTATGTTCCTTGAGAAGTGCATTCAGTATCCATGAGCAATATCAATAGTAGATCATAATGATGGCTGCCCTGCTTCACATAAAAATTCCTACTATATTCCTTAAATGGCATACTGCTTATTTAAGTAGGTTCTCACTACTGTCTTAGGGTATGTCTACACTGCAATTAAAAACCTGCAGCTGGCGCATGCCAGCTGGCTTGGGCTAAGGGCTTGTTTAACTTCAGCATAGATAATCGGGCTTGCTTTGGAGCTGGGCTCTTGGACCCTGTTTGGTGGGAGCATCCCAGAGCTTAGGCTGCAGCCTGAGCCCAAATTCTATGCTACAGTTAAAGAACCCCTTAGCCCAAATCAGCTTTAATGGGCCAGCTGCGGGTGTCTAATTGCAGTATAGACATACTCTTAGACAACTGTTGATACATAGTGGGTAAAAAACTGAAAAATGAAAATTCACTACCCAAAATAAAACTTCATAACTCTGAAAAAATCTACTTAAAAACTTACACAAAGAGATTTTATTTTAATTTACATCAGTATTCTTTAAAGCATCTCAAGATCAGGAGGGAAAGTATTTGTGAAATGGGGAGAAATACTTAAGTTTACAAGTGTATATATTTTTATTTTCTGCTCCTATCTCTCATTGCTGGGTTTTCTTGTTTTGTTTTGTTTTTTTTGCTTGAGGAAGCTCTGAATTTGATTATGAGTTTTCTACCTCCTTCACTCTGAAATACACAATCCTTCATATATTGTCTGAATGTAGTAGGCTTTGCATTTTATCACTATTTTTTCCCCTCTCCTGGCACCTGCTTTCTATCATCTCTCTACACAATCTCATTGCTGTCAGTTACCAGTGTGAAACAGTGCTTAGGCAAGACTGAATCATAATTTTAAACAGAAATTCACAGTAGGAAAAGTTAATGATCACAACCAGGGGCTTCAATTCCATAAAATGAACTAAAGCTCAATGAAGGGTTTGAGTCCATGTGGTGGTGGATGCCCTCAACGCCATTGAAATTAGTGTGGGAGAGGATATAAGTTTCTTAAACTTTATCTGTTTTTGTTTCCTGAATGTCACTAGAGAGCTGCTCAACAAACGAACAACTCCTGAGGAGCAACATGATATCAGAACCGAATGTTAGCATGAGAAAAAATGGTGCGGTATGTTGAATACAACCTAAGGCCATCTTGTGATCCTCCAAAGAACCAACTGCTACAGAACCAAGTGTATTATTGGTATGATGATAACTAAGAAACCAACACCTTTTCCCAAATGTTACAGAAGCACAGTACCATATAACACTTCAATACCAGATAAACCATCCATAATAATACGAAATCAACAGAAGGGGGAAAATAGGAGGTATGCAAAACATCTAAACTATTGTAGAGAAATGTTTTCCCTTTCTCTTCTCTCTTCAAAACAAAGTCCTAAGCAAGCAAGTTCTTAGTCATGCACCTGATTTTTAGTTATACAACTAGTCCCATCTAAGCCAATGAATTTATTCACATGTTTAAGGACTACCTGAGGGCACAATTTTGCTATTTTGGCACACTCTGTGGAAAAATAAGGCCTTGATCTCCTGGGCATGCAGAGGCTGCTTTGGTGGAGTCTAACCTAAGTCTAACCTGTATGTCTTTGCAGCTTCAATGGTCAGTGACTACAAGGTGCCTATCTAGTCCCCATTTCCACCCTGACTCTATAGTGTGCTCTGTGCCCCCAGAGGAGAGGAAATGGAGCAGTCTCTGTGCTCCTCACAGCATAACCCCAATGTAGATTGCACAAAGATTACAGAAAAGCTATGCCCTCTCCAATCTAGTCCTAAACACACAAAAATCTGCTGGATCTAGCACTCTTTAGACTTTTCTTCTACAATACTGTTCAATTTTTTGCAGTACTATTGAATCTACCATTCAAAAGATGCAACATATCTGTTCTATTTTACTAAGGGCTGGTTAAAATGAGGATCAGTTAGAGGGAAAGTGCACAATGAAAAAGTAGCATCGCTCTCTTATGTCTCTCTTTTCAAGTCTTCAGCTTTTCATCTGGTTGATGGTGCCACAAGGGAGGCTCAATCAACATTTGAGATAACAAGATAACCAAATGTGGTATTAAGAGTTGTTGAAAGATGTGATCTCTATTTTTATTTGATACCACCTCATTTTTCCTACTTTTGATTTTTCAGTCTCTAGTTATTTGCCAGGCCCTTCCTCTCCAGCCCCCAGCATCTAATAAATTGGCAATGTAAGTCAGGGATTGATATATTAGTTTTGACTGAGGTCCTAAAAGATTTCTGAAATGAAAAGCCTCTCTGCATTTATTAGCAAAGAAACACACAGTTAATGACAAATAGTAAAACACATATGCTTTTAAATATATGTATATATAATATTTATGTATGTTCTTCCTTTCTAAACATTAATTTTACACTTAATTGTAGTGCTCATATTAGTGGAAACATTTTAATTAGCATTTAGGACTACGGGCCTCTCTCTGCAATGAAGAGTTAGCTTTCCCCTCAGATATAATCTCTCTATTTTTTACCAATTGAAAGGTTTTGTGGGTCTCCCCCCGCGCTATTTTAGAAACACCTACAAAAGATTTCACAGTAACAAAGAACCCTCCCTATGCCATGGCATTTGCAAGGAGTGTGACTCTTTGGAATAGTATTAATATTTATGAAGGAGAACAAATGATTAAATAAATAATTAAAATAAGAACCTTTTAAGCAACAGAACAAAAGTATTTTTTTTCATATTACTTTCTGATCTGTCTTAAAGCAAGATCTTCTAAAAAAGGATAACACTGTGACAAGAATTCTGCCATTTCTATATTATTATTTTTTAAACAGTAACATGAAGAACAATACAAAAACTACCTCATAATTTTGATGTGAGCCTCTGGTGCAACCCCTTTTAGAATCTCTCTCTGTTCCAAAATGTCTTCTCTTTTGAAATCTTCTAAAAGAAAGAATAGAGCGTTTTGGTTTACACGATTTCCTTCTTATAGGTTTTAAATATTCAAGACATTTGTTTACAAAGAAGGCCTAGAGAAGTTTTTTGAAACAGGAGGGCCAGGAAAGAATAGTAGAGAGTTAGAGGGGAAATATATAAGCCCTAGGCTAATTAAGGCTTGGTTTCCTGTAGACTAGGGAGGGTTGCTACAAGTCAATTAGAGCACCTGTTGTCAATTAAGACTCTGTCAGGAACCTAATAAAACCCCCCTGCTTCAGGCAGTTAGGGGAAGAGGAGGAAGAAAAGAGGACTGGAGCTTGGAGGTGTGTTTTGAAAAACCAGAGAACTGAATTAGGAGACTCTCTTCCCCAGCATCTAAGGACTGAAGGTACCCCCCTGAAAGGGGAAAAGTATAAGAACCTGTAGGGGTTGAGAGGGGTTGGGGTTCAGAGTGAGGAGCAAACTCAGACCACTAACCTGCTTCCCTCCTCTACCACTTTCCTGGGCCATTAGTGGGGCCCTTGGGGCCCTAAGAGCATGGGCAATGGGTGGCATCTTAGCCCCCCACCAAGAAAAGTGCAGGACCCACCATACTAACATTGGCTATCGTGTCACAAAGTCCAGAATGGCAGGAACTGGTTACATATAAACTGGACTTTATTGGGACTCCCATACTGTATACTACACTGTTAAGTTCCACATATTTTTTTTTAAATGGGGCAGTAACAATCTATTTTGTAGATTTAAAAAAAATCTCCATACTTTTCATGCAGTTTAACTAACCAGCCCCATTTATGCTTTGTGGATTGGGGGAAGCAGTAGACTTGGTATATCTGGACTGTAGTAAATCTCTTGATAGTGTCTCACATGATCTTCCCCTAAACAAACAAGGGGAATGCAGCCTAGGTGGAACTACTATAAGGTTGGTGCATAACTTATTGGAAAAACTTTCCCAGAGGGTAGTTATCAGTGGTTCACAGTCAAGCTGGAAGGGCATAATGAGTGGGGTCCCACAGGGATCAGTTCTGGGTCTGGTTCTGTTCAATATCTTCATCAATTATTTAGATAATGGCAAAGAGAGTATACTTATAAAGTCTGCAGATGATACCAAGCTGGGAGAGGTTGTAAGTGCTTTGGAGGACAAGATTATAATTCAAAATGATCTGGAGTAAATAGGATGAAATTCAATAAGGACAAATGCAAAGTACTCCACTTAGGAAGAAACAAATCAGTTGCACACATATGAAATGGGAAATGACTGACTTGGAAGGAGTACTGTAGAAAGAGATCAGGGGGGTGATAGCTAACCACAAGCTAAATATGAGTCAACAGTGTAACACTGTTGCAAAAAACAAAACAAAAAAAGACATCATTCTGGGATGTATTACCAGGAGTGCTGTAAGCAAGACACAAGAAGTAATTCTTGTGCTCTACTCTGCACTAATTAGGCCTCAACTGGAGTGTTGTGTCCAGTTTTGGGTGCCAAATTTCAGGAAAGACATGGACAAATTGGAGAAAATCCAGAGAAGAGCAACAAAAATGATTAAAGATCTAGAAAACATGACCTATGAGGGAAGATTCAAAAAGTTGGGCTTGTTTAGTCTGGCGAAGAGAAGACTGAGCGGGGATGTGATAAGTTGTCAAGTACATAAAAGATTGTTACAAGGAGGAGGGAGAAAAAAAATGTTCTTCTTAGCCACTGCTGCTAGGACAAGAAGCGATGGGGCTTAAAGGGCAGCAAACGAGGCTTAGGCTGGACATTAGGAAAAACTTCCTAACTGTCAGGGTGGTTAAGCACTGAAATAAATTGCCACCCCTGCTCTGCCCCAGCCCTCCACCACTTCCCCAAAGCCCCCACCCTTGCTCCACCCCCACTCCCTTGAGGACTGCAGCAAGGCCAGGCCTGCACTCACTGGCGGCGAAAAGTGCAGCAACCCGGCCCCAGCCGCACTGCTGGTGAGTCCTGGGAGGCAGTTCCTCCCTTCCCCCCAAGCCATCTCTCTTCCCACCCATGGAGGCCTGGGGCCCCACACTCCCCACCCATCAGGGGGCTGTGTAGGGCTCCAGAATAGCAAGGGACGGCCTTGCTCCCCATTCATTGTATAGGAAGCCTACATGCCTCACTGCGGCTTTGTGGTTCACAGTGATTTTTCTAAGTGCCTATAAGTTAGGTGCTGTGATGCTAAGTGTTGCAACATCTAAGACTACACCTACACTGCACACCACTTTCAGGGGCATGTAGGGTAAATGTAGCTACATGCTGCAGTGAAAATCAAGCTGTGTCTATGCTGCAGTGTACAACTACATGTATCAGGGAAAGGCTCCAGCAGTTGGGAGGCAGTGGGACGCTATACAGCTAAAGGTAGCAGTGTAGACAGGAAGGCAGGGCTTGGGCAAGTACAGAGTTTATAGGGTATGTACTGTAGTACACATGCACACCCTTCAGGCCTGTCTGCACTTGATATACCTAAGCCATGCCTTCCCATCTACACTGTTATTTATACCTGTGCTACAAGGGCTCCCCAAGTACGTACTCTACACTCTGCCAAAAGAAACATTCAGTGCAGATGTAGTCTGAGTCCCTTCCTGGATCTGAACCTATAAGTCTAACCACACAGGAGTTTGATGGCAGAAAAATTTTAGCTAACAAATTTTAGGAATTACACAATATTATCACCTTCTAATCTCATACTTTGGGTCCTTCTGGGGGCTAGAAGTAAGTATCCCACTAGACAGTTGAGCATCTCTCCTTTCCACTGGTGTAAAGCTCCTGATTTTAGCTATACAGGGTCACAATGTCAGACCTCATGGCTGTCACTGAACATTTCCCATCCTGCGCGACAGAACAAGGTAATTTTTCGGGGAAAATTCTACCTAATTTTGGGGACAGAAGGAAGTATTTCTTTGGCAGGATTATATGAAGAAAAGGTGAAAAGGGGACTGGCACCAATCCAAGTCTTAAAATGTTAGAATCTGTTTGGCTAGATGGATTAGTGGGCACAGTACAGTTGAGATTCATAAAGGTAGGATAAATGCAATTTATCACAAGGCTCTGAGATTATCACCTCCCAGTGATAAATATCTGCTGAATTGTATAATCATGTGATAAACTGCAAAGTTGCCTTAGAAGCTTAAAGCAGTAGTAATACAATCTCACCGAACAATGTTCCAGCTACAGCAGAGGATTTAAAGACTCTTCCAAAAGCACCCTTAATTGATGAGCCACTATCAGTAAGGTGACTTAAATTTTGATGCAGAGCCAACATTGTGAGGTGAGTGTTTGGGAAAGGAAGGAGCCTTTTCTGTCCTTAAACATAGCTAAGCAGAGTTCACCATGGAGCACAAGAGCCTGCAAGCATGCCAGTTCTACTAACATACATCCTGAGGGAACAATCTCTGTGGTGTAGGATTGTCCTATTTTAAGCCAGATTCAGCTGGTAAGGGTAGGGTTTAGCCATTAGGATTCTGTTGATTTTTTTGAAAAGATAGGTACCATGAAAGGACAACAGATGCTCTTTGCTGTCTGGAGTATATTACTGAGTTATAAAAATGAAAATGGAAGTTTATTGCCTGTTCACTTGTGTGCATGCTGCAGTGACGGATTTTTTTTTAATTTTTCTGCCTACTGTACAGAAGAGTTGACTCTGTGGCCCTTAAAGTCAAACCAAAAAAAAAAAGTAATGACAGACAATAATGAAATACTATTTTAAAAGGAGAATTCTTGTGTAATGCAGACTTTCAAGAGGAAAAAAAAATTCCTCAAATACCCTAACTGCAAAGTATTCAGAAAGAAATCCTATCAGTTTCAAGCCTTGTCCATGGTATGCAAAAAGAGTACCTGTAAAACAGCCACTAGCACTTACAGTTGTAACAATATCTTAAGCACTAGTGTAGAGAGACTGGGGTGAAATCCTGGTGCCAGCTTAATGGATCCAAAATTTTACCTTATGTGCTTTTACCACAACATGGTACTAAAACCATCTGATATCTGTTTACACAAGCACTTTTGCTGGTTGACACTGTAGCCCAAAAGGTACGTACCTGCATGTTTAAGTTAGGCTCCTGCATCTATTTTTACATACAAAAACAAAAAACAGAGCACATTCAACTCCCCTCAAAGTCAGTGCTACTTACACACATGCTTAAATGCTTTGGTGAATTGGGGCCTACAGTTATGGACTGCACATTTCAAAAAGAAGGGGTACATATTTTTACTACACTTTTGCCTCTTAGTGTACAGTTACTTAATCATTTTTAAACTAAGTAAACCACTCAAAATTTTACTAAGATTAAATGTCTTGACAGTTTCAAAATTTAGAACTAGGATGCATTTTAAACCGAAGCACAAAGATGCACACTAATTTATTATTTATCCTATTACATTTTCAGTATTTTTAATGTATATTTTGGGCTACAGTCTCATTTATTAAAAAATCCCCATTTTGCTGCTGTGGCAAAGGTCCTTAAAGTGAGTGTAAATTACTGTTCCACTCATTTTGAGGCCCTTTACATTGCCCTTGGACATTAACATAAATGAGATTCAGGCCCTTTAAGTTTATTTAGATGTTTCTTCCCCTGAAATGGATAAAAGTTTGCGCAACAACAAATTAAAGTTTTGAAAAGCAGTATTTTTAAGCACTGACATTTTCTGTACTTTGCTACTGAAACACATTCCCAAAACCAGTCAAGAGGGAACTATCCCGTAGACTTGGTTATTAATATTTATGGACACATTCTGCTAAGGCCTATCTTACATTAGAAGAGCTACATAATTCTGTGAAAAATCCAGAATTAAATCCATATACACCATTAGCTGGAAGCAACTGGATGATCAACATCAGTCTGACCTGAGCACTAAATAAATAAAAATAACCCCTTGCTATTGAACTGACTGCAAACACTCACAATGGGAAAAGTAAGGATGGCAGTTTGCTCTTGTCAGGTTTCCCTCCCCACTCTGAACTCTAGGGTATAGATGTGGGGACCTGCATGAAAGACCCCCTAAGATTATTTCTACCAGCTTAGCGTAAAACTTCCCCAAGGCACAAACTTTTTGCACTTGGAGAGTATGCTGCCACCACCAAGTGATTTAACAAAGAATTAGGGAAGAGACCACTTGGAGTTTGGCTTCCCCCCCAGGCCTTACACCCCTTTCCTGGGGAGGCTTGAGAATAAACAAGATGAGCACAGACAAGCCTTGGGTTTTTAGGGTCCTAAAAACCCATCAGATTCTTAAACAGAACTTTATTAGAAGAACAAAACAAAGATAAAAGAACTCTGCAGGATTGGAATGGAAGATAATATCACAGGCAGTCAGATTCAAAACATAGAGCTCCCTCTAGGCAAAACCTTAAGTTACAAAAAGACACACAAACAGGAATACACATTCCCTCCAGCATAGCAAATTTCACAAGCCAAAAACAAAAAATCTAAAGCATTTTCTAGCTAGATTACTTACTAAACCTATAGGAGTTGGATTGCTTGCTTTCTTGATCTGTCCCCAGCAGAGGCATTCCACAGACAGACAAAGCCTTTCTTTCTCTCCTGCCCCCCCGCCCCAGATTTGAAAGTGTCTTGTCCCCTTATTGGTCATTTTGGTCAGGTGCGAGCCAGGTTACTTGAGCTTCTTAACCCTTCACCGGTAAGACTATTTTGCCTCTGGCCAGGAGAGATTTTTATAGCACTGTATACAGAAAGGTGGTTACCGTTCCCTTTATTTTTATGACCTCCTGAGGTCCCTTCCAACCCTGATATTCTATGATTTCTATGACAGCTCTTCTGACTAGTCAGTATTCAACTTGACTTCAATGGACAGTGGCTTCATGCTTAAATATTCCAGGTTTTATGCAGTTTTGATTTTTTTGATAGTCAAGAAAACTAATCTTTATTTAAATATATATATTTTTGTGTATCGAGTAACATTCAGTCAATTATTTATATGTATTTGATTAGTCAATAAACTGACCTGCCATCCAATCTTGTTGCAAGACTGACATTTTCAACATATTCTCAATATATTATTCTGAAAATATCAAACACTTACTACACACACATTAACCGTACTTTCTCATATAATACTGTAGTGCACCAGACTCAGTTTTACTAAAAATATACATTTCTTGGTGGACAGAAGTCCACAGCATAAAAACTGATATCACAACTGAAATCTTGGTTGGGAATGTCATTACTGGCATGTCTACATTAGGGAATTTACAAAACACCCCACCTTACTGTGATGGAATAAACCCCTGTGTTCAGACCCTACACAGTACTGTAATTCTGTAAAAGGGATGCCTTGTGACATATCATTTGAAAACTCATAACTTGTTAAACAATAATACTATGGTAAGGTGCATGTAGCAACATTATATGTAAAGTTATGAACATAATCTGAAATAATGACTGAAGTAGATTTCCCAGATAAATCTGGGGAGTGATTAAACCAGTTTCTCAAAGACAAAGGTAAAGCTGATGTCCCAGACAGGTGTCAACAAAGCTAAAGGGCCATCACCTACCAAGTGGCCATTCTTCGGTAAGAAACAGGGGCAGGCACAAAGATCTGCATCTTAGCAAGGAAACAGCATGGAGTCTCCTTCCTCCAGCAGACTGCCTGTCTCCTGGTTCTCAGATAAAAATGCTTTTCAAAGACAGACTAGAACACTATAAAAGGGAAGAGCAAACACCCACCTCTCTTGCCCTGATTATCTAATTCTTTTCACCTGAGAAGAAAAAGGAAATGGTCAATGGACTCTGGGGGAAGGGTCCTGACAAAGTTTCGTCAGCTGGAAGCATGTGGTAAGAAACTTTGCTTTGAATCTAATATAGTTTGTGAAACTAGGCACTAGAAAGTGTTTTTTCTTATTTTCTTGTAAAAAATTGACTTTCATGTCTCATTGCTTGTACTCACTTAAAATCTTTTTGTAGTTAATTTGTTTTACTGTTTTATCTAATCCAGTGGAGTTACCCAGACACTTTAATTTAAACACATTGAAGTTAGTAAACTAGTATATATACACTTAAAGGAACAACAGACTTAATATATTTGAACGGTCCAGGAGAGAGCTGGGCAGTACAAGACACATTTCTGGGAGGAAATCCATGACTGGAATTGTGTTGGGGTCACCCTGCACTATAACCAAGGCTGGTGCACTCCAGAGTGTAAACCAAGTGTGGCTGGCAGGCTTCAGTTAAACAGACATTCAGAGTGTTATTTGCTTGCTGGAAGGCTGTTAGTGAGCAGACCAAGTTGGAGCTAGTATCAGCAAGATATTATAAGTCATCCAAGGTTGCAGGGCAGGCATTACATGGCCCCTCACTTGTCTGATTTGTACCCAGGTATGTCACATTTAGCTCATGGTTGAGAAGGAGCTGGATTAGACAAAGGTCCAGGAGCCAAACCCATTTTACAACTTCTACACTCACTGAACTTCCCATGAGTCACTGACAGCATCCCAGTGCTTCTTTCTGCATTAGAATTGCCTTTTGTATAAAAATGCTGTGACATGCACAGAATAGCCAACCTGTGTATGACCCTAACAACCTAACAAAGAGGCATTGAAATGTAATCAAGACAATCTACTTGTATAGTACACCTTTTAGGTTCGCAGACCAGCAATCATCAATCCATTTATTTCTAATAATGGAAATCAAGGGTAGATGTCTGTATTTACCAATATGCTGATAAGTTTAAAAGTGTAACCAAATTAGCTTGTAATTCCCTTTCATGTCTTAATTGCCTTAATTATGTATGTAACTGTGTCCAGTTAACCTTAAGATCAAAGATGTGACACATTGTAGGAAACTAATATTATCTATGTTGTCTTCAGCTTAACTATCTAAGCTATAATGAAGGACTGGCTAATGGCCTTATGTGAATAAATGCAACTAGTTTACCTGTGCATGCATAGGAAATAGAAGATTAGTTTCAAAGCAAAGATCTGCATTGCCTATTCTTTCTTGGGGGAGGCCCTCCTGTGACATTACTGTGAGGAGGCTTGTCAGCTTGCTGTGGAGCTCTAAAGGAAAGCCCTGGGCCTGATCTTTTCATCTCAGGTCTGCTTAAACTTTAACAGGGGAGATCTAAGCCGTAAGACTGACATCTCCAGATAGGCAGTTCAGGCATCTATCAGAATATAACCCTTTGAACTGATTCCAGAGAGACTTTTACAAATCAGCAGCCTCACCATCTCTGCCATGAAAGTGACATAAGGACTTTACATATATGTATATGTAAATTGACCTCATAATAACCATACATAACTCTCTTCTTTCTTTTTCCTTTTATTAATAAATCCTACATTTAGCTATTAAGGATTGGCCATAACTGTGTATTTGGGTAAGATTTGAAATATTCATAGACCTGGGGAGTAATGTGTCTGATCCTTTGGGATTGGAAGAACTTGATATATGGTGAATAGGGTTTTAATAACTCCTCACTATATTAGTCTTAGCTGTCTAGATGGGAGCCAAGAGCTGGAATGCCTAAAGTAGATTGGTTAACAAGAAGCCCAAACCAATGTGGTATTACAAAAGCTATTTTGTCACTGGGTTGGTGAATCTAATTATAGAACAAACTATCAGTTTGAGGGTTTGTTTGCCCTATTTCCTGCAGTGGGTCCCAAGTGTGGCATTCTCAGTGTGGCCCCTCTAGGCACCTGGTCACAAATGCATATATTCAAATTCCACAAAGTGAATTTGTAAGAGTCATAGTACAAAATACAGCACCTACCTTCCAAAGATCTTAAATCACTTTGCAAATAGTAATAAGTTACTCTCCACAACAAGGTAGGTATTAACAATATATAGCATCTATAGAACATGATTAAGTGTCACACTGTACCATTTACAGAAGAGTGAAACTGAACACACAAATGTTGATTTCCTATTCTGAGCTTTAACTAGTGCACCATGCTTTCATTCTAGGCCATCTTACATTTTGCTTGTGCCCAGAAAAGGGAAAATTAATACTGAGCAATTTACAAGGGAGCAATGTGTTTTTAAAAGACATCTGTTCTTACCCATATCCCTGAAACAGTCCTATTCCCTTATCTTTCCATATCAGAATAAAAGTTTTCTTTTCTCACCAAATTTCTTTAAGACATGTTTTCAAAAACCAGCAATTTTTCCTTTCATTTTCAATTTAGATATGTAGAAAGGCAGATACTTTAATTGGAGTTCAGAAAACAGTTAAAGCTTGTTAAACAGATTTATTCTGCATGAAGCAATACATATATAAAGAAAACATAGGAATGTTTACCTGTAAACTATTTTTGTATCTGACCGTAACTATAACATTCATGTTCTTTTGTATCACACAAGTGGCAAGCCAAAATTTATAAAAATTGCATTATTTTTTTTTGGTGGTGGGGACTCTATGTTCCAAATTAAGCAACCTCATTGTATTCAGAATAAAAGAGAAGGCTTAAGATGAGCTGGAAGTCCTATCTACTGATGCATGCATATCAATCTGCTAACATCTGAAGGAATGTAAGGAAAACTATACTTTGGACTTGCATCTCTCCTCAGCAGAAGATAACCCTCTCTCCATCAAAGACAAGGCTATTGCATGAGAGAAATTGTCCTTGACATTCAATGGACATTGAAACCCTTCCGCATCCTGGAAAGCACGGACTCTGAACAAGATTTAGGGGTCATAGTAGATAATCAATTGAGCATGAACTTATGGTGTGATTCTGGAGCTAGGAGGGTGAATGCAATCTTTGGATAGATTAGCAGGGGAATATCCAGTAGGAATAGGGAGGTAGTATTACCTCTGTAGTGAGTCCATTACCAGAATTATATGTCCTGTTTGTCTATCCACACTGCCTGCCCCCCCCAAAAAAAACCTGAAAAATTGGATGGTTGAGACAATAGCTACAGGAATGATTAGAGGTCTGGAAAACATGATAGTGTCAGACATAAGACCAATCTATTTTGCTTATCCAAGGAAAGTTTAAGCAGTGACTTTGCCAGAGTCTACACTTGGAAGAGATTTCTGATAGTTGACAGCTCTTTAACATGGCAGAAACAGGCATAATAAATCCAGTGATTGGAAACTGAAGCAAGACAAATTCAGATTAGAAACAAGGTGCACATTTTTGTCAGTGCCAGTAATTAACCAATAGAACAATTACCTAGGGACATGGTTGTTTCTGTATCAGCTTTTAGCTGCATTTATTCTTTCTAAAAGATAGCTCAAATAGAATTTATGGGCTTGATCCAGAAATTATTGGATTAAGTTCTTTTGGCCTGTATTCAGGTTAGACTAGATGAGTATAATTAACCCTTGTGGCCTGAAAATCTATAGTTAAGTAGCATTTAAAAATATAAGCATTAATTAAGTGTTAGGAGTGCTAGTGACAATGTAGGATTCAGGCCTGTATATTCATCTGAGATAGAATTTTGGGTCTTCTTTGCCCATTTGAATATTTTTTATATACTTGTATCATTACTAATATGTGTGAACAAAGACACGGTATGTTGCGTCTGCATAGCCAGATAGGTTTGTTAGTATAATGGGAACATATAGTAACAGTTAAATTGTACTGGGCATGGTGGGGGTATAATGTACAAGCACACACTCATACTGCCTCAACTTCTCTCTCAAGGCAAGGTTAAGCAACCAGTTGGGAGGGGCAAGGGCAATGGGGTGGGGAGGTATAAAACACTAAAGCCAAATAAATGCCTCTCCCTGATCATGGCACAACCTCACCCCTCCCATGGGATACAAAAGAGGTAGGTTGAAGACCCCAGACTCATGACCCCCTAAAATGGAACATGACCATAAATTGTAAGAGATGGGACCAGGGGCATGTATTACAGGTATATGTATGCTTGCTAAGGAGGCGGGTGGATGGGACACTGTTAAACAAGGCTCTGCAGCATGAGAGCTATGGTATGTTTGCTTGAAACTAACCTCAATAAACATTGCATTGCATCCACTTTGGACTTGTGGTCTTCTGCTTTCTGTCTGCGTGACAAGAACCAGGGGAGGGGGTGAAGGGAAAGCCCTCTAACACAAAGACTTAAGACAGTACCT
This sequence comes from Eretmochelys imbricata, assembly GCF_965152235.1. NCBI lineage: Eukaryota > Metazoa > Chordata > Testudines > Cheloniidae > Eretmochelys > Eretmochelys imbricata. The sequence goes on along the minus strand of NC_135573.1, from coordinate 131,593,566 downwards.
TGGCATTCCTCCTATTCAAGAGGCTCACAAATAGAGGAAAGAAAATAAAACACAGCTAAAGAGTTTACAAAGGGCTGGACTCAGGATCCAGATGAAACCTCAAAGTAAATTCTCATGTCAGAAAATGGGCCACTAAATTTGAGAATCTACTGGGTAAGGTGAAATTATCCCCAAAGGGCCCCAAAGCCTGGACTCAAAGATGCATCTCCTGAAGGCCAGTCTCCTACTACCTGAGGAGATAATTGTTTTATCTTGAAGATGCTCTGAAGATGTTAAGAAAACATGGAGTAGATAGAGGTAATTATCTTTGCTGCTTCCTTTACTCAAAGGAAAAGCTCAAAAAATCTCTGGAAGATAGGGGTCTTACTTGTCATCTCTAGGTAGTCCTTAGAATATTTTATTTTTCTACCATATTGATCTGTTTTCCTCCAGGATATTTCAGCTGGAGGAAGCTTGTTCAGTGCCTTGGACATTTGGTTCAAGGACTTCTACAAAGCCCAATCTTTGAAAGTGTGGGGTTGATTCTTATTACAGGCTGTCAGTCAGTGCATTCTGACTAGTTACGCATTACTATTGGGGACTTGGCCATAATCAGCATATTAATTTCAATAAGGACCTTTGATCCTATCTAAACAGGAACTTCAAAAACCAAAAACTTACACAATGCACACACTATTCTACTAGCATAAATTTAAGCGTGCCAGGCTCAAGAGATGTTTTAAAAGCAGAGTTTGACTGTTCTACAAGGAATTTGAAAACTTGAATTTTTTCTGTAACTTTCCTATTTTTTAAATGTCTGAAACCATATTCAACTTTAACACTTAAACACAGACATGATTATGCACTGTAGCAAGGACTGGATCCAATCATCTACTCCCAGTCTGCATATGGTAGTGTCCTACCCATCCAGATCTCCCTTTTCTATGTGGAGGTGCTTCAAGCCTTCTCTAACAGTCCTCAAGTGGACCCAGCTGGGATCATCTGGGGCCTGCATTGGAAAAGGGGTAGGAGGCTGTGCAGGATGGGACCACACTTTGTTGTTCTCCTTCTCCACACCCCCCATTCACTTGTGCACCTTACTAAGAAAAAGGGGCCACATTCCCAAACTGGATTACCTTTTTCACATAGCCCCTTCTGGAGAGTTCCTGCCATTCATGTTGCCAGAGTGTTAATACCAATGGGGGGAATACAGCCAATCACAAAGGTGGTCCTCACTTCCTGCAGACCCACCCGTTTTGAGGACAGAGCCTTACACATTTATTACATGGCAGCAGGCTCAGCATCCCAGCTAAGATGAAAACTTCCATGAAGAGGTTTCCTCCCAAGAAAGCTCTCTTCCTTGAGTGCAGAAGAGGAAAATCTGGCCCATTATCACTAATACTCATTGTAACCAATTAATGTGTTTTATTAACCTCCAATCTTCCTATTTATAGTGTTAGAAATATAAACAACAAGGGACAACTTCAGGCCTGGTGAAACCAAGTGAATTTGTCTGCTGGTAGCCAAATAGGTGTTTTTAGTTTTGTTTTTTTTTTAAATTCTTGCCAATATTCTTGTTAGGAAACAACTAGAAAGTAAAGATCCTAAAACAACTTATTTGCAAATGAGGTAACATAAGCTGACCCTACCATAAGATTAGTATGATCTGTGTTTCTGTGCGGCCGTATTACTTTTCTTTGAGATCTGTCCTTGTAAATTAATAAAAACAATAACTTAAGGAAAGCAGATGACATGGCTCAAGAACATTCTCAGTATGTCTTACAAGTTTTCCCTTTTACAGCTGCTGCTTACATTACATTCTTTGCTTCCACCTCTCCCAGTGCTTGACTCAAATCTGGCATGTAAGATGCCAAATTCTGAATGGCAATGCTCATCTTTTAGGTTAATTTGCAATGAATTACACAATATGTTAATTAAAATGGTTTAATGTTAATGAGTAGACATTGCAACCTGTTTACTTAATTTTCTGAAAGGAAGGTAAATAGCAGCATCTGTTACACTGGAAACTATTGTTTAACGGGGACAAAACATGCAGGAAATGCAAGATGATGAACGTCGTATATTTGTGGCACAAAAGAGGAATTACATTATTTAGCAAAACACTACACGAAGATTTACTTTTTTCCTCCTGAATTAAATCTACAAATGAAGTTAAATTTTGCTCTCACCACTTCATTAATTTTGGTAATTCTGTCCTTTATTGAATTCCTTGAATATTGTTGTTTAATTCTGAATGCTCTGTAGAACTTGCTACTTAAACAAAATAACATAACATTAATGAATCTTAAAGGCCTACCATAAACTAGAAATTAAGACTGTTCTGTGCATTAAAGCCTCTCAGAAAGCATTGATAATGTTGAACACAACACAGAGCCATTCCTGACTATGTTAACTTGATAGTTACCACCAAGAAACCTGCTATATGTTATATAATCAGCAAACCAATGTATGAACAGCCCTTTTCTCCTTGCTACAATGTGCTGCTCATTCTCTAGCACCGTGGGAATTTGTGGACCAATTTTGTCATTATTTGCTAAAGCAGGATAAAGGGAAAATCATAAATAAGAAAAAATACTTTTAATGGACATTATTTAAATTAGATAGAACAAAGGTATGTTAAAATGCCTGTGACTTAGTATCCTTTCACAATAATACTTAAGGACCCACACAGGCGTAGAAAGACTTTGCCACCTCTTTAATGTTCCCTTTAACAATGTCAGGGAAATCACAGAAATTGATTGGAAGTCTAAATTTAATTATCTACATAGTTTTCATTAAAAAGGAAAGGAGTACTTGTGGCACCTTAGAGACTAACAAATTTATTTGAGCATAAGCTTTCGTGAGCTACAGCTCACTTCATCGGATGCATTCAGTGGAAAATGCAGCAGGGCGATTTATGTACATGGAGAACATGAAACAATGGGTGTTACCATACACACTGTAAGGAGAGTAATCAGGTAAGGTGAGCTATTACCAGCAGGAGAGCCGCGAGGGAAAAAACCTTTTGTAGTGATAATCAAGGTGGGCCATTTCCAGCAGTTGACAAGAACGTCTGAGGAACAGTTGGGGGGTGGGGGGGGATAAACCATGAAGAAATAGTTTTACTTTGTATAATGACCCATCCACTCCCAGTCTCTCGTTACAGTGTGTATGGTAACACCCATTGTTTCATGTTCTCTATGTGTATAAATCGCCCCACTGTATTTTCCACTGAATGCATCCGATGAAGTGAGCTGTAGCTCACAAAAGTTTATGCTCAAATAAATGTGTTAGTCTCTAAGGTACCACAAGTACTCCTTTTCTTTTTGCGGATACAGACTGACACAGCTGCTACTCTGAAAAATAGTATTCATTAGCATTTTGGGGCATTTCAGAACAGAGATTATGCTGTCATCCACAGCAACACACTTTTACCTAGAGCATTGTGGGAAGTTGGACCAACTTGGTTGTATTTCAGTAACTGACAAGTCATGAATGATGTTGATGTACAAAATATAGCTAAAAATAAAAAAAAAAAACTTTCGTTAAGGAGGCTGATGTCAAAAGAAACAACAATATTAGGCAAACACGATACTAAAAGAAAAAGGCAATTAGAACTTGGAGGATTTATCTCACTCATAAAAAAAATATGAACTTTGTAAACTGCAGACAGCCTTTGAATAGAGAACCAGTGCTTATGGATGTGATCAGTGTTTGCTCTAGATTTTCAAGTCTGAACTGGAAAATTCTATTAATGTTGTGCACTTGTCAGGCAGAGACACATTAGACAAAAGAAATACCAGCACAACAAATTTAGTAATGCTAGTGAGGAATATCTGCCTACACCACAAGAATGAAGCAAACCTTTACAAACCATCCCCAGGGCAAGGAGAATGTAGGAAAAGGAGTTTATGGATAATTAGGTATTCATAAGTATTCTGCTATACTGCTACAAACTGGTTTAAGATTATGGGTCTAGAGAGTAAAACAGAAGGTCAAAGTATGAAATTTAGTAGAAAATTAAAAAAAAAAAAAAAAGTTAGACCCTGAAGGAAAACATTCTGTGATTACACAGCTTAAAAGATTTTTTTCACAATGCCTTTTTTGTGTTTCATTTATATAAATTCATGCATTAACATTTCCTAGTTTCATTATAAGGAGCTAATATTTATGAATATCCACAAATTATTCTTGTGTGTAACCATGAATACACATTATTAAACCAAGAATGATAAATGAGATAGTTTAACCATAAATATTTATGGCCTATATGAAATTCATCATGAAACCGTTAATGATCTATTATCCTATCTACATTGACAGTTCTCTTATTATGGGGTTAGTGATGCAATATCCTAAAGAAATCACCACGATTTACCCTGGGTTTTGGTGCTGAACTATGTACACCTTCAGACTTACCGGTCCTTTCCATTCCAAAAAAAAGTGATTCCTTTTAAAGGTTAAGGGAGAGGGCAGTCTAACTTTCCAAAACACTTTCCTCAACCCTATATCCTACAGTCCCAGAAACCAAACTAATATAAACCTGCTTCAAGAAGAACAAACAACCAACAACAGATATTCTCCATCTTGACTGGGGGAAAAAATAGTCTTACATAATACATAACCTTGCTAAGCATTTTAAACCTTTTGTTCAGATTTTGCTGCTCAGGAAACAAATAACAATATGTCAAGTTTATGAAACCAGCATCATACAGGGAAATCCTCTGGTATAACTTTGCACCAAGTTAAATGGAAAAATATGATAAAGATGATCATATATCTATGCACCTGCACACATACAAACACACCAGTTTGCAGGAGATACGAGCTATTGACTGAGGGACTATAAGAACTTTCACCAGTAGATGAACTCTTATGTTAATGGAGTATTTATAAAGCATGAAGTTGCTTTCTAAGAAGAGCAATGTGTCCTTAGTTATCTATTTGTAACTGTGGTCCTTTCCTACACAGAAGTAATGGCAAGTACTCCTATGTACTCCTTTCTCCTCTGAGATACAACTTTAAACAAATAATGACCTCAGTTAGACCAGTGAAAATATGGAGTAACTCCACTTAAATCAACAGTTACTTCAGTTTAAGATTATAATCTGGGTCCTGTGGTTCAATAACAAAGGCCTTGTCTACAGGGTAAACTAGTGCAGTGTAAGATAGGACGTGAATTTAAAATGCTCGTTATTCCACACTAACTCCCAGTGTAGACACTCTTACTGTGCGTTAAAAGTGGCTATGTGTGTGCTTTAGCTTAAACCACACGGGGCACTTTTAGCATGCAGTAAGAGTGTGCATATTGGGAGTTAATGTGGAATGGCTAGTGCTCTTTAAATTCAGAGGCTATCTTACATTGCACTAACTTCTCTATGTAGACAAATACTAAGTAACAGGCTTATAAACATATAGTGACAGATACTGCTCTCACTTACATCGGTGCTACCATACTGAAGCCGATAGAGTTGGAAGCATGGAGATAGGGTAGAAGATGACCCAGAGTAAAAGAACTATTAGTATGATCCTGCCCTTCTTTGTAAGACAAAACTACTTTTGTTCCTATCCTCAAAAAATGTTTTTCATATTAACTGGTGTTTGAAAGTATATAATAACGACCTTATTACACTGAAAGATCTAGCTGCATAATACTGTATGCAAATTCCAATTATTAAATACATGCTGCGATGTACAAAAATAGCACTCCAGATATATATACCTTTCTAACTTCAGTAATTTTCTTTTAATTCTCAAGCGTGTATTGAAATTAATATAAAATCTCTGTTCTAAATGGACTCTTGGGAACTTCATTCAAGTGTTATCCAATAGAACTCTGCCATTGCAATTTTTTAATATTTATATTTTTATTATTTTTTACAAGTAATACATATACTAAAATACCAGATTCATCATCATGTTCAAAATAAGTAAATACGTTTAGGATAAAGGTAGAGGAGGTGAAGTAGGATAAAGGTAGAGGAGGTGAAGTGACAAATCTATGTTCAAAGTCTACAGTAATCATACCTTGCTTTGAATTTTTGGGGCATTCCCCTTCTGAAAAATGCTAGTTCTTTAGCTGTGAGGTCTGCCATATCACTAAGTTAGTCATCAGTGTTTGGTGGGGATTGACTTTTCAATTTTTGCAGGATTCATTTTTCAGTGACCAATGCTCCACATTAGAACCATACCATCTAATTACTAGGTAACTTCCAGGTATCAGGAATATATCTAAGAATGAAGATTAAGGGGGAGGGCCCCAATTTAGCATCCAATATCAAATTGGTCTTTTGACCCACATCATACCAGAGATTCTTGAGGCACTCCCAAAACATATGAGCTAATGTAGCACCCAGGGAATTACACTTCCAACAGTAGTCAGCATTTATGCAGCCCCTAACTATTAACCTACATGGGAACAAGTATATTCAAAGAAGTGTGTCTTTTGGTGAATAAGCTGTGGTCTCAAGTCTATAGTTGCTTTTTTAACATTAACATTTTAAATATTCCGATCCATTGGGTTGGAGATAGTTGAGTATCCAAATCCCTATCCCAAGCAACTCTCCAATTATCAATCTTTGGCACAGTTTTTTGGGCCAGAAGATTTTTAAAGGATACCACCGGCCAAGTAAATCCAGGAAGTTTCCTCCAAAATAATAAAACTTCTCGATATTCTGGAGCTCCCAATGAATCCAATCCAAATAACTCTGTAAGCAAATGCTTTAATTAGAGATATTTCCATGCTCTGGAGCAGGGCCAGCCAAATTGTTGCTGCAGAGCCACAAATGGTTTAAATTTATCGTTGTCAATCAGCTTAGATGGTCATAATTCCTTTTCCCATCCAATCAACACCAAGGTTTTTCCACCAGTATTAAGGATAGGATTGCTCCATGGTTCCTTCCATTTCTTTTTAAAGGTGGCATAAGAGAGGATATGACCTCTGATGAAGTGTGGCAGCTGATGAAGCAGTGGGGGCATTAAAAAAAATCTAACTCCTGCTGGATAGAGTTAACAAATGATGTATCAAACAGCAGAGAAATACTTAATTTCCACATCTTAATTGGGGATGCATACCCTGGTGGCCTATAAGATGTATATATAAGAGCATAGTCAGATATAACAATAGAACTGATGCCATAATCAGTGACAGAATGGATCCAGTCTTGTGCCACTAAGAAATAGTCCAATCTTTAATATGTTAAATGAGCTGCAGGAAAAGGGGGAAATAAAAAACAAACACTAGAATCTCTGGCCATAGGATGACCCACTCTCCACACCTCCTGTAAGCCTAAATCAGACATGTATTTATGAAGTACCGAATGTGTTTTTTTAAAGAGATAGAGAAGACGTATCAAGGAGTGGTCTACAGTTTTGTTAAAGTCTCCACTATAATAATATGATAGTGACCCAGGTCATTTATACTCAAAAATTTATGGAAAAAGTTGGGATCATTCTGGTTTGGCTGGTAGAGATTGGCAAAGATGACTATAGAATTCTTAATTTCAGCCTGGAGGACAGTAAATCTGTCCTCATTGTCAGATCTTGTGCTCAAAATATTAACATATAACGTTATATGCAATAGTATAGTAATGCCCCTGACTTTACATTCAAACCAACTAGAAACTGAGAAAACTACCCAATCTCTATTCAGTTTACAAGCTTCAAGAGATGTGTCTCCTGGAGCATGGCAATGTCGAGAGTCTCTTTTTTAGGCATTGAGTATATATTTTTCTTTTAATAGGTTTATTAAAACCCCTTATATTCCAGCAGACACATTTAACTACCATTGTTAAAATATTAACCATATAATATACATATAAAGTTGTTTTGTGGATAAATAAAATTGCAAATTTTCCTATATAGCATACAATTCTTGCATACCTAATCAGCAAAAGTTATGTAATCCAGGAGTAGGATGTTGTTTCCTGGTACCCATTTACAGGAGTGTGAAGGAAATTGCCAGCATGTAAGGCAATGGGAGGATGGCAGAAAGAGGAATGAAATACATTAAGAAAGATCATGGATAAAGAAATACTTTAATACCATACAATCAAAAAAGAAGAATCCATTTAAATAATCCAAAAATACACTTGACAGATGGGATGTGGGGGTGTGGGCTGGATCAGATAAAACTTGAAGATCCTCACAGACCCTGGGGCCCCAAACATAACAAATATACTAATTATCTACTACCAATAGAACCTTGATACATTAGTCCATAAGGAACCACAATCTAATAAAGCAATGATAAAAAAATATTATTACGAATCACATGATAGATTTTACACTGATGCTCTTTTTCCAATGAGTTAAGGCAATAGGAAGTAAATTGATAACCCTTTCGCCCCAGTGAGAGAGGAGAAATAAAAGAAAACCAACTAATGTATCAGAATCAACTATTGCCAATCAATTTGTTTAGAGGTGCCATCTGAGAGCAATATATAAATTCCATACAAGTCAAATTATTCCACATATATCTCCTCTTGAAAGGGAGGAGTTTGCAGATTTTTGAGGTATTTTTTGCCTCCTGAGGGAAAAAGAATGATACTACCTTTGCAGCATTCTTAATATGCAGCAGTGTCAGGTACTTAATAAGATATGTCAAAGTCCATCTTGCTGGCCAATTGTTTTTCTCTGTTAAAAGCTGCCCTCCTTTCAAGCACATCACAGGCACAATCCTGAAAGAGCTGTCTTTTAATTGCTGGTTCTCCCCATAACAGATTATTTTTTCGTTTGGATTTCTCCAATATAAAATTCTTAACTCTCAGGAGCTTCACAATCATTGCTCTAAGACAACCTCCTGGAGCTGGTGTAGGGGGCAAGGGCTTGGTGTGCCCTTTCTATATCAAAACAAAAATCTATGAGCAGGTCCAACTACTTAAGTTGCAGTTTAGGGAGAGAAGGTTTACCTTTCTCTATTTCTTCAAGAACACACACAATCCTGATGTTACATTTCCATGAGTGGCTTTCCAGATCTGTTAATTTGGTCTAATCATTTTGATAACATTACAGTTCTTCATAATCTGTAATGTGTTCTCTTTGAAATAATCTTCTACTTCAGAAATTCCGTGTTCTGCTTCACCCAATCATCTGGACAGAGCTTGTAGTACACACTGAATCTCAATCATGGTAATTTAATTTAATTTCAATGGTATGTGAAGCCACCTATCATAGTACAGCCATCAGTTATGTTCCACCAGGTTCAGGTGTCATTTTGATTCTAGAGGGGAAGCGAGGGAGATCTCCTGTGGTTGTGTGTGGTTTTTGTTGTTGTTTTATTTGTGCTTTCAGATTTGGAGAGGTAGATGCGGAGCTAGAGGGCATCTTCGGGATTTCAGTAGTTGGGAGCAATATTTCTCAGAGTTGGATGGTGTGTTTTAGGGGACAGTGTTTGGGGATTGCCCATGGGCTGCTTCAGAGCTCAGTAAATCTGCATCCACCTCAGCTGCAGTGCTGTCTGGTGTTCATCACTCTCATTTGAAAAAATTGTGCAGGATTTTACCTGCCTGCCTCTTGTTAAAGTACCAAGGCAAGTTGAGTGAGCTTTGCCAGACATTTCTTCTTTCTTATGCTCTCCATCATCTCACCTAGCTGATGATGTAGTCAAAATCCAGCACTTTATACTACTCCCAACTGTATTACTTTTTCACCAGCAGAAAATTTGGAATGCTTCAAACTCAATTAATTCTACTGTCCATTATATCCTGAATACAACTTCAGTGAATTCAATGAAGTTGAGCCAGTTTTCACTAGGAGAGAATTTGGCCCTATGATGAATCCTTTTTGCAAGTCCAGAAGCCTGAAGGCTTTGCAATGGTTTGGGGGGAAAGCAGTAGTGGTAACATTTTTATGGAAACTCTGGGAGTATCACAGATCCTGGAGATATATTATGTTAAGGAATGGGAGCATATGTTGCACTGCTTGCCAAGGACAGATCAGGATCAATCGTATAGCAATATGAAACAATGTGTTCCTTTGTGAATTTTTTCAAGCTTCATCTAAAAGGTCTATTATACATATTTTAGTTGATGTGAAAAGGGAGACAGTGTCAGGGAGGAATATGAGAAAGCATATGAGGGATATGGGAGAAAATCTAGCACCTGTAATATGGAAAAGGAAAATGCTTCACTAAGTAGCCCAGCAACCAAGCAAAGCACCATGGGATAAGCACGCGGAATTCTGGGTGGGTAATATACAAAAAGTACCTACTTTGTTGACACACACCGATTCATATTGGAGCCAAAAATAGTTGACTAGTGCATGCAGTTGTTGTGGACTAATAGTGTACAAAAACTCAATGTGAATTGAGCCCCTGCCCCCCATACACAAGACAAAAAATGACTGATTTTACAATTGTAACTCCTGTCCCCACTTCTGTGGCAAGAGCTAATAAGTTTGAGTGGCTGTGTTTTTAGTTTGTGGTGGTTTCAACCTGCTTTGTGCAACTGTCTGTTTAATGGCAACTGGATCTGATGTCATCAGTTAATGTTTTTACTCAATGCCTCCAGTTGTCTTGAGGATATGAACAATATAGGTGTCACTCTGCCTCTGTGAACAATATCAGTTTACAACACTTACTCAGAACTCTGTGTGAATGGAGCAGCCAGCACAAAAACAGGAAGAACTCCTAATCTGAAGCACAAAGGGAAAAAGATGGGAAATGAAATATTTTATGAAGGAAACAGAAACAGTCAGTTTACCCATCAACATCTTACATCCCCAAACTGCCATTCTCCTAGGTCTCTGTGGCATCTGTTTGTGACAGTAGTATTCTTGCTAGAATACATTTGTACAACTGATCGTTCTGAGAGCCCTAATTTTCTCCAGGCCCAGTTGGTGTGGCTGAAAGTTGCAGTTAGTATATGAAGGTTTCAGAGTAGCAGCTGTGTTAGTCTGTATCAGCAAAAAGAACAGGAGTACTTGTGGCACCTTAGAGGCTAAGAAATTTATTAGAGAATAAGCTTTTGTTGGCTACAGCCCACTTCATCGGATGCATAGAATGGAGCATATAGTAAGAAGATATATATATATACATACAGATAAGTTGGAAGTTGCCATACAAACTGTGAGAGGCTAATTAGTTAAGATGAGCTATTATCAGCAGGAGAAAAAAAACTTTTGTAGTGATAATCAAGATGGCCAATTTAGACAGTTGACAAGAAGGAGTGAGGATACTTAACTTTAGGGATACAATTAACTTAGGCTTGAATAAAGACTGGGAGTGGATGGGTCATTACACAAAGTAAAACTATTTCCCCATGTTTATTCCCTTCCCCCCCCCCACGCCCCGTTCCTCAGACCTTCTTGTCAACTGCTGGAAATAGCCCACCTTGATTATCACTACCAAAGGTCCCCTCTCCCCTGGCTCTCCTGCTGGTAATAGCTCGCCTTACCTGATCACTCTTGTTATAGTGTGTATGGTAACACCCATTGTTTCATGTTCTCTGTGTATATAAATCTCCCCACTGTATTTTCCACTGAATGCATCTGATGAAGTGAGCTGTAGCTCACAAAAGCTTATGCTCAAATAAATTTGTTAGTCTCTAAGGTGCCACAAGTACTCCTGTTCTTTATTTAGTATATGAAGAACGGCTGTATACCAGAGCAGGAATCTGAACATAATGCTAATAGAAATCTTAGTGTTTCTTATAAACACATAGTCCAGTACATCATGAAGATCCAATGCCAAAGTTTCACAGTGTTTGAGTCTATTATGGAAAATAACAACAACAAAACAGTCCCACCCCCTATAGGCTGCTCTTTTCCAGAAGCTTCTCTGAACTTAACTAGCTAACTAAATAGATAATAGTCCCTCAAGCATCCCTTGGGTTACTCAAAAAAGCAGCCACAGTGTAGATGGGGCTCCACGAGGTGTCTCAGAAATACATTGGTCAGCCAGCCCCAAATAAATAATCCCTATCAACCCCCCCTCCAGGAGTAAAAAATAATGCTCTAATTGTACAAACACTTAGAAAATTAGAACAGCGATACCACCTCTGTGCCACCAGGAGATTTCCCCTGTGCTGGAGGAATTCCCAGTGCAAATGGCCAATGGTGGATCCATGTACCAGACTCCCTAACGATATGTATCAGGGTGTGGAATAATCACAGTTCAGATGTAGTGAAAGACTCTTCTTTGGGGGACTAAACTTAATACACTATTAGAATATATACCCAAGGAAACAACTCTGCATTGGCAAGGAGATGCACTGGATGATCTAAAAAATCTTTTTCATCTCTAACTTCTATTAGTCTATTCAGTTAGTTAATTTTTAGATGCTAGGATAATCTTCAATACTTGGACGTTTCATCCTTTAGGCATGTTAAATATTGCAAAAATCCAATATGAAATATTATCAGCCCAAGTACATTATGTAGAACTATAGTTGAATAGCACCTAATATTCCCCATCTACTCTTTACATCCTTATTCTTTGTAATAATTTAGCCTAGTGATTCTGTAGCAATTAAAACATTATATAATGCACCCTTTGTGACTACAGAGTTTAGTAAAAAGTGCACATTATATTTTCATGTTTCTACAGGGATCAAAATGAACGTCCATCTGTTTGTCCATATGTTGATAGAAGGTGAATTTTTGTCATTTGTACAAGGTGAGAGTCCACTGACTGCTTGTCTCCTGCTTTAGGATGAATATACAGTTCTTACCCTTTACTTTATCTAATTAAGCACGTGGCAACCTACACAGAAATGTTTGGTCATACAGTATGCTGCAGCAATGTAAATGCTCTGTTTTTCCAGCAACTTAAGTTTGTGTCTTTTTTTATATGTATATATCTTTGGGAATCCCATCGTTGTTATCACAATAGCTTCAACCACCCACATAATGGCAGGGAAAAATATGCTACTTAATTGGCTTTTGCCATTATTGGAAAAGTCATACAGAATGAGTTCAACCAAACACTCATTAAGACATTTGCATAAATATATATTTTGGTTGTATTTTTCTGTGCTGGGGAATAAAAATATACAAGTCACAGAGGTAATTAAACCACACTTGTTTTTTTTTTTCTTATACATCACCAGTAATTTTGCAGACTCTTAATATTTCTAACTGTTAAAAATCCAATGTGCAAAGTTCACTCAAGTTTCTGGGCCCACTTCATGCATTAAGTATTCAAAACACATAGTCACTAATGAGTTTGTGGTGGATTATATCTTTTGTTCACAATGTCATGTTTTCAGTAATATCAAATAGCTTCTGTGATGATGGGGAATATCAGTGGTTATTGCAATCCAATGATGTGGGAACTGAACTATATGGCAGATGCCAGGATAATAGTACTGTGATGGAGAAGTATATTACATATTTTTATTATAGGTGCAGATTATTATTAAGGTTGCCTGACACTTTGTATTATAAGAATCTATTTTTAGTTGCTTATAAATTTAACAAAATTTAATCATGTGGGTTGATACTTTCTATGCTGCACTGATTTTTTTGGAAAATTTCAGCCAAAATGTTTCAGTTGTTTCTGAAAACAAGGCTAGGGAGAAATATATTGCTTTGCCCAGGTTGAAATATTCTGGCAACCTTTTATCTGAAGAGCTCTAGAGCCCCCATGTTTTGGGGGTAGGGATTTGAAATTTGGCGTGAAGGGTAGTGCGGGGTGGTGGTTTTGAGTCAGAGATTTTCCCATGAAAATCTGCCCAGATTTGGCCAAGTTATAACTCTTTAAAGAACTGCAATTCACACATGCTCAGTATAGTCTTGCTACAGTTTTGTGTTAAGATTCCAGGCTCCCTGAGCACGCTTGAGCCTCTCAGCTCCTAGTGACAATCTGATTGTAGATTACCATCCTGAGATGATGCATCCGACGAAGTGAGCTATAGCTCACAAAAGCTTATGCTCAAATAAATCTCTTAGTCTCTAAGATGCCACAAGTCCTCCTTTTGTTTTTTTTCATTCTGAGAGACTGACTGAGCATGCTCCAATTTAGGGTGCCTACAAAAGGGTCAGAAGTGTTTTTTTTTCCTGAAATGGGTGTTCTGGGCTGGACTGGGGCTGGCGCAACAACCAAGAGCAGGGAGCCTGTCTCTCCTTTGCTTTCAACAACCCTCCTTGCTGCTGCCAAGGCAGCACAGAAGAGGAAGTCACCTGAGTCTAATGCAGAGGGGACAAGAGCCACTCCATGAGGGAAAGAAAGAGAAGATTGGGATAAGAAGTCTGATGAGACTGGGACTAGAGGGGAGAGAACTGTGACTGGGAGCTGGAAGGGAAGACTGGGAGCTGGGGATGGAAGACAGGCTGGGCCTGGTTGGGCAAGGAGACTGGGAGCTGTAGGGGTGGTGGGAGACTGAAAATGGGAACCAGTAAAGAAAAAGTGGGGTGTGTGTAGTGAATTAGGCAGTGTATTGCAGGGGGGAAAAGGACAGTCTCATGGTTAAGATAGTTAAATGATGCCCTGAAGAACTGAATTCTAAGCCTACTCTATACAAGAGTTCCTGTACGATGCTGGGCAAGTCACTTAAACCAGACTTTTCACAGGTGGTCACCAATTGTGTGTTCATCATTTTCTGGGTGCCCAACATGAGATGTTGGGCTGTGATTTGCAGAAGCTCTGAGCACTCACAGCTGCAGTTGAAATCAATGGGACCTATGCTTTCAACATTTGAGATGTTATATAATGCTAAGTCCTCTGAAAAATCAAGTACTTGTTGTCTCAAATTGGCACCTGGAATTATTTTGACCTTAAGCTCTTTCTACCTCAGCTCCCCATCTGTAAAATCATCTCAAAACCGTTTGGTGAAGATAAATTAATGCTTGTGAAGCACATGGATATTATAATGATGAGCGTCATAGAAAAGCCCATGGGGATTTGAATAATTCTGTCTTCAGAGAAGGTTGTAAATATTATGCAGTAAAAAGGCCTATGGCAATATATTGAACAAGGAGGATATAAAATATCGCAAGGCTGCTCATTGAGCATTGTTCGTTCCGTGCACTGAATGAGGCAGGGCTACCATGGAAAAAAACAGTATATGCAATCATGTAATTAAAGACTGCACAATAATGTATAAGCACAAGGAACCGAATTAAGGTTGCACAGGAAAACTTAATTCTAGCATTTCCTACTTTTTGAGTGTTTTACTCTGCAACCATAATAATATTTTAACAGTTTTTGTGTGTAATGGTAAATAGATTATAGGGCATATTCTTCTCGTTGTTACACCAGTGCGACTTCATACAAGTGCATAATGTAACTGAGGGGAGAATGCAGATGTATGTGTATTCTATCAAGAGCACCTTAAAAGAATTCTTAATCAAATGCACGTCTAATTCTGTATTATATTTGTGCTAATACCTCTGTTAACAAGCATATAAAATATTTGGAAGTCTACTGTTAAATATGTTTCTCTGATGCCTGATTTTTTCCATCTTACTTGAAATCAATTTTGCACTGACAGGGGATTTTAAAAAGGAAGTGAACATTGGGAGTGCACAGAGGAGACAAACAAGTAGATTGAGATACTTTGAAGACAGCTGTGCAAATCTTCCATTACAAACTCTGAAACCACATGAAAATTGGCCTTTAATTGGATGAGCCAGGTAGGAAAGGGGAAAGTACAAAAAGACAAACCCTTCCCCGAAAGACAGATATATCCTCTGCAATTTGGACAGCTTACATTCTTAAGACCTGAATTACTCTGTGTGGGTGGGTGGGTAGATATGTGTGTGTGTTAAATTAGCTAAAGCTAAGGAAAGACCAGCTGAGCAGCTACCATTTTCACTACTTAGGGTTCCAGTTTCAGATTCAAAGCTTTTAGTCTTAAAACCCTCGTCGGCAGAGAGCACTGCAAAGCAGCATACTGAGCCCTCGCAGAAAGGAAACTGTGGCACATTTCAATGGCAATCCCAGGTAGATGCATACAGTGAATTTGGAAAGATGGTCACTTTTGAGTAGCTGGGGTATGTCCAAACTTTCCAATATGAACTTTACTGACAGTATATTGAGGATTTTAATAACGTGTCAAGTTAATTTCCAAAATCAAGTAGGTTTAATATGGGTCATTATTACATTTATTCTGTGGGGGAAACTATTAATTGCATTTTAGTTACTAAAAATGAATGTTACTACAAGTCTGTTTCTCAAAACATTGTGTTTTCACAGTTTAGAGCATTAGAACTTCACATCCAGTAAACTCCCTCCTCAAAGTGAACAGATTAGACTCTGGAGAACAAAATAGTTGGGTAGTTTTAAATACCATAGAATTCAAGCTAATAAAGAAGTCTGTTTGTCAGGAACTTAAATATCACCTGTACAGAAGGGTTGCAGAACCAGGGACATGGTACATCTAGCTTTATGTATATATGACTACTGGCTTTCCTGACTGGGAGGAAGAACACCCTCCAATCCCATCTGTTCCAATGAGGAATGGAATGGGGGTAGACCTAGGAGCTATCTTACTCCATCTACAAAACAAGGAAATGAGTTTCCGCCCATGGCTACACTGAGCTCAGGCACAACAGCTCTTTACCTCCATTCCCATCTGATGGATGGTTAAAGACTCGATGTTAAAGACAACATTTAAGCTGAGGCAGATGAGATAAGAGGCAGTGGAAGCAACAAAGGGATGGACAGCTGTGATAGGCTTATGATAATTTGGGAGAGAGTCACTGGGTGAAACCCACCTTACCCATATAACCTTTGAATTACTGGGCTTTGTGTGCAGCCTGGGATTTGTTTATCCTGATACCGCAGGTGTAGTACTTGGAGAAGAATACACCTCTGGCCACAGAATTGTGCTCCAGATCCTCAACTTTCATTTGGAAAACATTATGTTTCTAGCCCACATGATTATAAAAACAACTCAGAAAATGGGAACAGAGACTAGACAGCGCTGCCTTTCTGACTTTGCAGAGAACCTGACTCTGAGAGACGTGAGCTGACCTTTTTATCTCAAAGGGGGGTTAGCTCTGAACATGAAGGCGGCGATTTAAATGTCAACATTGTAAATTATTACATCAAAATGGCCTACATGAAATGTATTTTTACTGAATTGTGATACTCCTAGACAATGGCTTTCTCTTCTTCCCGTCATGCAATATTTTGTCACTCAGTATTTTGTCAGCTGGCCAAAAGATATTGCATAGGCCAATTTGTACTGGCCAGTCCGAGTCTTATAAACCTCATCTACAACCTGAATTTCAACAGCACCACCAGCAATAGTGAAATGGACGAGAGCAAAAAAGCCCATTTTCATTAACCATTTCAATAGTGTTCGACAGGTGTACCTCTGAGTTTGAAATAAATGAGTAAGTGGTTTCTGATCAACAAGAGGTTTAATAGGCATACCAAGAGCCTGACCCAAAACTTTCTATAATCAAAAGGTATCTTTTCATTGACTTTAATGTGCTTTGAACCAGACACCGAGTTACTTTTTATTATCATGTGTGTAGATCTAGCATAAACAAATACAGACATCCATCTTCACTGGGACTCTAAGTAATGGCATGTCAAGCTACTGGTGTCAATATGTCTCCTATTAATTTCCCATTTGCACCATGACCAACCAACCCTTTTAACTTTTAATCTGCAGAGTGAAGCTGCCCTAACTTCAGAGTCAAAATGTGATTTAACAGGGCCAGTACAATATTTCTTCATTCCCTGCCTTTCGTCTCCAGTGACCAAGTTTATGTTCTGACTCAATGAAAACATTATGAGTCCATTGTGTACTCCCAATACAGTTGGAGCTCAGCAGTGAAGAGACCATGATTAGACTCAATTAAAAAAAAAAAAAACCTGGCAGATGTGACCCACTGTTTACTAAAGAGCTTCAGACTTGAATTCATTAACATTTTCACTGCTACTATATATAAACATGTATTTCAATAAAGGTCTTGAAGACTTTCATTTGAATCATACCTTCAGTATACATTTTTAGACTGTGTGAGGCATTAAAATATAATGGTCATGAACACAATATAAGTACCCTACATTAGTACATTACTCCTTCTGCTACTCATTCGGCCTTATCTCATTAGGGCAAAAGCTTAAACATAATAATGGACTAATTACCATTATCTCTTCTGAATTATTATTATTGTCATTATTTACAGAATAACTATAATAGGCCTTAAAGTTATTGAAATTCAAATACACAACCTGTTCTCCTTGAAGTCCTTCAACTCAGAAATCACTTTTTATTTGAAATGAACATGGCCTTGGATTGAGTGAAGCAACATTAACTGGACAGGAATGTTCACTGCCTCCATAGAACTTTATAAATTTAAAAAAAAATTACTCAACTAGTATTTTTATTTTATCTACAGGACAGATTCTGATACCAGTGAAAAGTTAATGAAATTACTCTGGATTTATGCCAAAATAAGTGAAACTAGAAACTGGCCCAGTTCACTATGGAATTATTAATTCACAAAAGGTTTGGTGAACATTTAGCTGAGCTGATAGGTTGTATAAAAGTCAAGCCTTTTTTCTGTTTTAACTGTTGTAGCTATTATGCCAGACATTTACACCCTACAAGTGAGGGAAAAGATTAATAATATTTTCCTCCATTTTATGTTCTGTATTAACTTTTTGCTTGAATTATCAAGTTCCACATTAAAAGTATACAAGACACCAGTACTTTAAGGAGCTAAGAGACTGAGAAGCTTATTGGAGGTTTAACAATATTGAAATACTCTTGTCTAGTATGAAAACTGTGGGCTAAATCAATCACTGCTGAATTTTTTTCAGATCAAGGAAACTATACCTGGAAGGAGTGTGTCCCAATATATTTTTGTTTTAACATTTATATCACTTTAATTACATATTCTTTTTTTTTTATAGAATTCTTTGCTTTTTCTAAGATTAATGTTTAGAGAAAATACCATGCCAGCATAAGAATTAATGTGCAAATAAGCAGAACAAATCATACTATATATGACACGTTTCAGAGTAGCAGCCGTGTTAGTCTGTATCCGCAAAAAGAAAAGGAGGACTTGTGATAAATTTGTTAGTCTCTAAGGTGCCACAAGTCCTCCTTTTCTTTTTGCACATAGCCAATTGTTACACTTCCTTCAGCAGAAGCTGGTTTAATTCTGTCACCTACTACAATATTAAAAATGAATTTTAAACAAATTCATTGGATTGACCAAAGGTTGAGTTTTATTACAATAATGAGAACTGTAATGAGGATCATAACAGCATAATAATCTGTTACCTGATTAGAAGCATTTGCTGGTTGAAAAAGCTCTAATAAATATTTCTTAACAAGGTAAATCAGGAAGCATCCAAATGAATTCTTGCTTTCAAGGTTTTTGAGTCCCATTTAGAAACCACAGATGTAATAACATATTATAACACAGGGTTTCTTCTATGATATGCAAGGCAGTTATTAAAAAAAAAGAATAAAAATTAAACTGACGTGAAAAAGCGTGATTTTACTCACACCTTTTCTTGTGCTACCATAGCAGCCCTCAAAGGCTGGAGCCCTCAAAGCTGGGTCCATTCAATGTACAAAAATAGTGCACAGGCAAAAATAATTTTACAAGGTCAAAAATGAAACATACCTAAACCTGCTGTTGTCATATATTAACTTGTTCTCTGAGGGTCAGAGATCTGGGGAAAATTAGCTGTAAGAGTGGATTATATAGGAATGCATTTTCATCCAGGGGTATACCCAATTTAGAGGGTATGTTCTTACTGCATTACATTGTGACTACTTTTTTAACTAAGGTTGGTTGGTTGTCATAATAAAAAAATGGAAACATAAGGATAAAAAATGCAAAAATAAAGTTAGAAAATCCATTATATGCATACAAATAAATTTTAGGCATGTGAGAGAGACATCTGATTGAGGCTGCCATAATGACTGGTAAAGGGTGGCATTGCTTTGTGGAAGAGTTACATGTTATGCTCAGATATAACAGTGATGACCATGGTAAAAGAAATTACATAGAATAGAAAATTGAATTACAATGATAAAGAGGAATAACTGGTCCTATTTGTACCTAAGGGCAAGGTACAAGAAATGGAGTTCATATCTGACACACAAGGGTAAAGTTATCATTGTAGTCTCCCATTTTTCTGTGCAAAAGAACAACAAACATGCAGTTTTTAGGTATGCCAACAGTACATTTACTCATATGGTCACTAAAGTTACTGTAATATTTGTGATGAATCCAACATGGTAAAAGTGTGTACTGCAGTGAAATAAACCTCTATATTTTATTTTTAATGTCACCCACTGTACATGGTAAGCTGTGTGATAATGTGTTAATTAATTTCTCACTATATACTATTTCATTTAAGCCTCTAATATCTAGCACCGTGGACTTGGAAATTCACCTTTCTTGCAGCATGATTCCCCTGAAAACTTTGGTAAAATAACAGGAAAAATGAGCTGTGAAACATCTGGTAACTCCAGCAGATGTCCTGATTGGTTGCAAATGGAACCAATTACCAAGGGGTTCCTGATTACAATATTTTAATATCAAAACAGATATGCATGGGATCAAAAACATCATCAGTGCTTACCCACCCTTCTTTGAATTGTGTAGTTTTCCTTTGGCTACACCTATTCCTAATTTATTAAACTAACACTATAATTTAGCTGTGATTTTGTCTGGCACATGTATATAGTTTCTGAAACCACAAAAAATTCTTCTGTGATCTGCACTATCCTCTTATCTGCCGCGCTTGTCTCTACTGTGCACTCCTTTGGGTGTAGAACTCCCACATATGTACATGGAAGTTATGTGTGGGAAATGAGTGGATAAGTACTGTAGAATTTGCCAAAGGGAGCTGCAGTATGAATTAAAAAGGAGGATTTTACCATACATTCAGTTCCCAGAAGTCATGTATTTTACCCATAATTCTTCCTCAAAGTAGACAACTATGATTGACTAATGATCAAATAATATGAAATGGATGGTAGGTTTACTTTATGGATCTGTCCTGCATATGAAAGCATCACTGTAAGACCCAGCATATTGAGAATACTTGAAATATATATTTTCCCCACAAAAATATTTGCTTTAAACTAATCGGCATTTTCATGACCAGCTCTAGTTTGAAGTTCACCTTTGCACTCCTCTGATACTAGAGCTGTTGCTTGTACAGCTGGTTCCCAAACATAAATCAGAGCATCCTGAGAGATGTTCTAACTCACACCAGATGCTAAACATCATCCAAGGATCAATACAGCATGGGTGCTTCCCAGTCATACCCCTTTTCCTTTAACCTACAGCACAAGAGGGGGTTACAGCAACTTCTGTGCCCCATGATAATATCCAAAGAGTGGGAGTGATCAGGGCTGGCTCTAGGCATTTTGCTGCCCCAAGCAAAAGATTTGCCGCCCCAAACTCCGAGAGCACAACTGCCCAAGCAAAAAAAAAAAAAAAAAAACCTGCTTTGCTGGTGCTTAGAGCCAGTCCTGGGAGTGATAATCCTATTATGGATGGATATGGTGGATCCATTATGGTAAGACAGACAAATCCCTAAAGAAGCTGGATATCTGCAGTCCTTGGGGAGCTGAGTGCAACTTTTGTGGAGACAAAGCCCTGAGTACTGCCAAGCTAGTGTAGCTGGCTCTACACAACCCACTGCTGGCTCCCCTGGTTCAAGTGGGTGAGCTAGGATAGGCCAGGGGTGTAGGGTACACTCCACTCTGGTGATCCCTTGCTAACAGAACAATCCCTAGGCTACTATTACTGCTGATGCAACAATGTCGCTTTTAGGCATATCAGGAGTGCAAATCAACTTCTGGCTGGCCTCAGAATCAGAAAAGCTAAAGATGGCTTGCAGCTTCCTTTTCCCACCCCTAGTCTGAGCTGAGCCAAGCTCAGCTGGACCTGAGGATATGACCTACAGTCTGCAGAACATGCAACGCAAAAGTGGCAACATGAAACCTTCCAATCTGACCCAACAATTAAAGTTTGGATAGAACTCAAACAATAAAGGAGGAAAAGTCACTTCCCATCCAAAACTGGCCTAAAATCTTACTCTGCTTATCCTATTCTTGGTGGTGAGTCCTAACTCATTACAGCATCTTTCCTCTCTTCTCTAAGTTTAAGTGGCTTGTAAAAATTCATTTCCAAACATTTACTTTTTTAATAAATCAGGTATTTTTTTTCTCAAAAGGAACAGGAGTACTTGTGGCACCTTAGAGACTAACAAATGTATTTGAGCATAAGCTTTTGTGGGCTACAGCCACTGTAATGATGCTGGTTCTGGCGGGACTGAGAGTGCCAATTCAGGACAAACTGCTTAAAGCAGGGCAGTTACAGTCCGAGGGTGGGGTTTTTCCACCTCTAAGGCAAACCAAACCAGCCAAACAGAGCAGACTTTGGTTTCACTCCACTGGCTAACAACAAGTAACACAAGCAATTCCCTTAGACACTCCAGTTTCCCAGTATCTCCACCAGTGCCACTCGTTATGGGGATGAATGGTTATGAAAACCAATACCCTAGTAAAAGAAAAAAGGTTAAGGTTAGGGTTAGGCTGTAGCCCACGAAAGCTTATGCTCAAATAAGTTTGTTAGTCTGTAAGGTGCCACAAGTACACCTTTTCTTTTTGCGGATACAGACTAACACGGCTGCTACTCTGAAACCTGTATTTTTTTCTATTACTCCCTTCTATTTCCAAATATCATTTCCCCTTTTTGCCTACTCTGTAAAAAGCTATCCTTCGATTCTATTGTTCTTTAATTTACTCTCTCTTTACTTTGTCAGTGGAATGCTATATTAATATTAGAATTTGATCTGAAGAAAATATTAAAGCAAAATTGATTTCTAGGGAGTACATTGATATGAACATGAAAAATACCAAATACTACACATTCCTAATAGCATACTTTAATTCTGTATTTTTTTTTCTTGGTTTACATTGCTCACTGAAGGTTCTAGTTCAGCAGAAATTATCTGCACTTCAAAAACAGCTAAATTAGCTAATTTAACATTTGCAAAATCGTGTTATGATATTCAGCAAATAAAATCATTTGCAAGAAAATAACATATAAAATAATAATAATCTTCAGACAGACCATCCTAAGGTGTGATCCCATCAAATTTCATAAACTAAACAGGTTTTGATCTGGTAAGTACTTGTACAGGAAACTTCCAAGGTCCTAAAGGAAGTGGTGGAACAGTTTCCCTCAGAGCTGAATTACTGCCCGAGCATCAGGGTATTAGTGGATTTTACAAAAGCTCTCCTATTGATGGTGGATGGCTCTGTTTGCAGGCAGGCCTTCCTGTGAGTCAGGCTGGGAGGAATGAAGGCTTGTGGTCTCACAGGAAATGTGACCATCTCACCTGGTACTGAAATCCATCTTAAACCTGGTGTTTTTCCACTTGGGGGGGGGGGCAGGACCCAGAGAGACAAAAGATTCCCGCCTTGAGCCAAAGCCATACAAGGGAGTGGAACAGAACAAAGAAGGGAGCCATCATGAGAAATCCCTTAGCTACCACCTGAGCTGGAACAAGGGCTCTACCAGGGGAAAGGTTTATGCCCAGACTAGAAAGGTGTGCAGTCTGTGAAAGAAACTTATTGAAACATCTCTAAGGGTGAGATTTTACCTGTATTCAGTATTTATTACTGTACTACACTTAGACTTGCGGGTTTATTTTATATTGCTTGGTAATTCACTTTGTTCTGTCTGTCTTGGAACCATTTAA
Organism: Eretmochelys imbricata; assembly: GCF_965152235.1. Taxonomy (NCBI): domain Eukaryota; kingdom Metazoa; phylum Chordata; order Testudines; family Cheloniidae; genus Eretmochelys; species Eretmochelys imbricata. The sequence goes on along the minus strand of NC_135573.1, from coordinate 131,569,949 downwards.
ATCCTACTTTCTGTATTTAATAAAATCACTTTTTACTTGTTAATTAACCCTGAATATGTATTAATACCTGGACGGGGCAAACAGCTGTGCGTACCTCTCTATCAGTGTTACAGAGGGTGAACAATTTATGAGTTTACCCTGTATAAGCTTTATACAGGGTAAAACGGATTTGTCTGGGGTTTGGACCCCATTGGGAGTTGGGCATCTGAGTGTTAAAGACAGGCACACTTCTGTAAGCTGCTTTCAGTTAAGCCTACAACTGTTAGGGCACGTGCTTCAGACCTTGTCATAAATATAAAGGGAAGGGTAAACCCCTTTAAAATCCCTCCTGGCCAGAGGAAAAATCCTCTCACCTGTAAAGGGTTAAGAAGCTAAAGGTAACCTCGCTGGCACCTGACCAAAATGACCAATGAGGAGACAAGATACTTTCAAAAGCTGGGAGGAGGGAGAGAAACAAAGGGTCTGTGTGTCTGCCTATATGCTTGTCCTGGCTGGGGATAGACCAGGAATGGAGTCTTAGAACTTTTAGTAAGTAATCTAGCTAGGTATGCGTTAGATTATGATTTCTTTAAATGGCTGAGAAAACAATTGTGCTGAATAGAATGACTATTTCTGTCTGTGTGTCTTTTTTGTAACTTAAGGTTTTGCCTAGAGGGATTCTCTATGTTTTGAATCTAATTACCCTGTAAGGTACCTACCATCCTGATTTTACAGGGGTGATTCCTTTACTCCTATTTACTTCTATTTCTATTAAAAGTCTTCTTGTAAGAAAACTGAATGCTTTTTCATTGTTCTCAGATCCAAGGGTTTGGGTCTGTGGTCACCTATGCAAATTGGTGAGGATTTTTCCCAAACCTTTCCCAGGAAGTGGGGTGCAAGGGTTGGGAGGATTTTGGGGGGAAAGACGTGTCCAAACTACATTTCCCAGTAAACCCAGTTAGAGTTTGGTGGTGGCAGTGGTTATTCCAAGGACAAAAGATAAAATTAATGTGTACCTTGGGGAAGTTTTAACCTAAGCTGGTAAAAGTAAGCTTAGGAGGTTTTCATGCAGGTCCCCACATCTGTACCTTAGAGTTCAGAGTGGGGGAGGAACCTTGACAGATCTGGGTTTGCAGCGGGCTAGTGGATCTGCCTCAAACCAGGCAGGGAACTGAAGTCCTAAGCTGGGAGCGCAGGGAAAGCAGGGGCAGAAGTAGTCTTGGCACATCAGGTGACAATTCCCAAGGGTTTCTGTGATCCAACCCATCACACCAGTGTCCTGATGAAGTTTCATACTGGCAAAATGGCACCCTATAAATAAAATCCTCTTCTAGTTTCAGTTGATTTCAGTATTTACTTCCTATCTAACATGTTGCATTGCAGTTATATTGTATCAATAAAGTACTGCCAACCCCAAGCATTCAATAATTATGAGTCGAGCCTCAGAAAGTGATGAAATTGAATTAAAAATCTTGAGATTTAAAAATAAAGTTAAGGAGTACTTGTGGCACCTTAGAGACTAACCAATTTATTGAGCATAAGCTTTCGTGAGCTACAGCTTACTTCATCGGATGCATACTGTGGAAAATACAGAAGATGTTTATTTTTATACACACAAATCGTGAAAAAATGGGTGTTTATCACTACAAAAGGTTTTCTCTCCCCGCACCCCACTTTCCTGCTGGTAATAGCTTATGTAAAGTGATCACTCTCCTTACAATGTGTATGATAATCAAGGTGGGCCATTTCCAGCACAAATCCAGGTTTTCTCCCCCCCCCCCCCCCCAGGAGAGTGCTGGAAATGGCCCACCTTAATTATACACATTGTAAGGAGAATGATCACTTTACATAAGCTATTACCAGCAGGAGAGTGGAGTGGGTGGAGAGAAAACCTTTTGTAGTGATAAACACCCATTTTTTCACGATTTGTGGGTATAAAAACAAACATCTTCTGTATTTTCCACAGTATGCATGCAATGAAGTGAGCTGTAGCTCATGAAAGCTTATGCTCAAATAAATTGGTTAGTCTCTAAGGTGCCACAAGTACTCCTTTTCTTTTTGCGAATACAAACTAACACGGCTGTTACTCTGAAACCTGTCAAAAATAAAGTTGGTTTCTTTCTCTTTGCCTTCCGGTTTCTGAGCCTGCAAGGAACACTCAGGTCATGTTTTTAAGCTCATTTATCAACAAAGAGGAACTAGAATCTTGTTTGTTTTTAAATTTAAGCTGAGATTTTCACATAATCACATGACACCAGGAGTGGGGCTTTAAAATAACAAGTATTGAGTGACGTATGATAATATCATGATTGTTTGCACCACAGCCTCTAGATTCTGCATTTTTTTGGTAAACGACATGTTTACCTTACAGTTAGTGACATTCTGTCTCCTCGTCACATGTTTGTATGCCACTCTCCTATTGACTCCGATGGGAAAAAATATTCCCATTGTTTTATATAATACTTTGGGATGTAAGCATGGAAGGAGCTATATAAATGAAGTGTATTATTTCTGAGTCTCACACTGGAAAATTTCAGTTGAATGCTGTAAAAATACAAGTAATCTAAATGGCAGACATTAGCAGGTTTGCTGATGTTCTGCACATCTTGAACTTTATTCTGTAAAGCTCAATATTCATGTCTCTTGCTGATCCTATTCAGAAAAGATATATCTGGCAAGGTTTAGTAGATGTTTATGATGCACTATGCACTACACAACAAATGGCAAAACATACCTCCATGATCAGGAAGCTTGGGGCAACAGAGGAGACATTTATTTTTCATAGGTAAATGCATGTGGTTTGCATAGATTTTCTTGAATTCCACAGATTGAGATATGAATATTTTAATATTATCCATAGTGAAGACCAATAGAAAAAGAAACCCTCTTGAGGTTGCATACTTGCATATTTGTAAGCGTAAGCTATCCTTTATTTGAACTGGCATATTGTCACCAAACCTGTCACAAGATTTCTCTTTGCCAAAGCAATCATTGCAAGAGAAATGCCAAGTGAAAGACTGCCAAGAGAGGACAAAAGAAGCAATAAAGAATTATTGTCATGTGCCCAAGAATTAATGGATGCCAAAGGAAGAGTCTGTTATATTCTACGGGAAGGGGGATATCACAGAATGACAAAACTTACTGTGTTTGAGCAATCTACTGAAGTATTACTAGGATTATCCAATCATAATAACAAGGACAGATTCACTATTTCTCAACATTCAACAATTTATTTATAGAACTACCTTACCACAGCTGGTTTTAAGTATTCTGATCTGGAGCCTATAAATGTCTGCTGGTATGTTCTTAACAAGAATGAGCAGACAAGAAAAAGAAAAAGAAAAAACCCTTTTCAACCACTCACATGTCACTATCTGCTATTATCATTAAGCTTGTAACAAATTACCCACTGAGCTTGAGAATGCAGAAGGGTTGATTTTTTTTTTTTTTAACAGTTAGGAATATAGTTGAGATTTGTTGTTGCATAAAACTATTTCAGGTTACTGTCTAAAAATATGTTGTTCTATGGGTTTTTAAAAGGTTGAATCAATTGAGGCCATCAGTGTCTCAAGATGGACAACCAAAACTTGAGGAATCCCAAGTTAGTAGACAATTTCGAAAACTGCTATGTGTGTTTCCCCATTTGCAAAATCAGAATTTATAATCCTCTCTTATCCCATAGGGATAATTTGGGTTAATTTGGATAAATTGATTTAAAGTTGTAAAGTGCTTTGTCAAATTTACTGACAATTTGTATTTTTATGTCTACAGATTGATTGTAAATAGTTTGCAGGGAATGCTCAGTAATCAACACTTAAAAACTGAGTTGTGTTTCTTCAAGCCAGAAGAGACCATTATGATCATCTAGTATGACGTGAGCCATGGAATTTCACCCAGTAATTTTTGCATCATACCCAATAACTTGGTTAGTTGAGATTAGTCACATAGTATTGTTTCCATTCCCTAAGTGGACAAGCACAACTCTTACAATAAGGAGGACTTGATGAAGTCAAGTCACTCCAAGTCACTCAGAGAGAAGCAGGAGTTAGAGTAAGGCAGTTCACAAGCACAACTAAGGAATTTTATAAAATTTAACCCTGTTTCTTGCCTGGGTTAGACAGTCCTTCTCAAAGCACCATTCCAGAAAGCAACAAGATTTGTTAATAATGTAAACCAGATCAGTCATTTTATTTCTAACTGGGGCTCAGACAATCTCCCCAAAACAATATTTGTTAACTTTGCTTTGTGTTAATTGTGTCACAATGGTTTCCAGATCAGATCTTCTCAGCTCATAAACAGAAATGTACTTTTCTAACTACCAGCTCTGAGGATCCACCTCCAGATACAGAACAGGCTCTGAATTTCAAATCCCTTTGTAGTTCTGTGTTTGGATCTGGGATGCACTCACTATCGTAACAGGGAACTTCCATGAAAGCTGAATCCAAAGTTTTGGTCCAACTCTATTTTTACATATAATGGTAGGTTTAGACAGTAAAGTAAGCAGATATGGTCCATTAAAATGGGGGGAAAGAGTCAAGCAGATCATAATTTAACTTTGAATATAGGTATAATTCTGCATTCTTTTCACAGGGTACCCAGAACTGGGCCAGTAGAATGCAGTAAGTTACATTACATTATAATTATACATTATAATTATAATTATACAAGTTACATTATAAGTTACATGTCTCTATTTGAACGTGAGTGGTAGTTTTGACTCTTACCAAGGGGAGATGGAAATGGAGAGGGAAGTTTATGGGGAACCCGTAAGTCAAAATTGTGACAAAGTTCCTCCTCTGCCTTGGTGGGTCCTGCGCTTCTTGGGGGATTTGCTCGCCTCAGAGATTCACAGCAGCCCTCAGTTTGGCCACTTTTGCTAGTGGCTTAAACCTGCCGTCCACTCAGCTAATCTCATCACTAGCCAGCATGGGAAATGGCCAGCACTCTCATAATTAAAAAAAAAAATTAGAACATACTTGTTTTTAAACAAATCAATTTTCCTTGCACTTCAGAGAATGCACACATACACAAAATCATGTATCCTGGGAAATATTTTAAAATGTCACAGACATGTTTCATTCTCCTGTAGTGGAAACGCTGCAAATGTTTAATAGGGAAGACTGGAACATAATGCACTGGTGCATAAAGAGATGTAAATCTTGGGTTCAACACCTCCAAACTTCAAAAGTAGTCAGGGAGAGGTGGTATATATATTGTGCTTTCCATTTCTGTATTGTTTCATGAAGAAACTAATATGGTTCAGACACAAAACCACATATTTGTGCTCAGTTTTTATATACCCTTATAATTTATAGTTACATGTATGGAATATGGTTGAATCTACATTCATTATATTAACAAAATTTATTCTGCTGGAAGTATGGCAGCAAAAAAAATAGACAGTAAGGATTTTACAATGCATAGGATATTCAAAAAAAAGGATGACCAAAATATGATATTTCTTGCTATTGGATTACATTACATTCGAACAGTAATTACTAAGCAATTAGATGTTAGTACTTTTGGGGGGTTTTCTTTCCCTTCTGCAGAAAGGCAAATGATTTGGGTGAAAGAGTGCAAGCGCACTATTTTTCACTAATTGCATCATATGGCTCAGTCTGATAATATGTTTTGGTGGGTCTAATGTGATGATACATACACCAGCAATTGTAAATTTTCCATTCTAATCACTTGTGTCGTGTCATGAAACAACTGGCTTTGGTGGTATAGCTTTCACATTAAAATGTGAGAACCTTACTGCACAAATCCATAACAAATGGGTAGTAGCGTGTACCATGATATATGAAATCGCAGTCCATCTTAAATAAAAGGCATTTACATAAAAAAGAAAAACAATAATTACACGTTATAGAGATAGCAACAAATAGGCTTCCATATTGCTTGATTTCAACTTTTTCCAGTGACCGCACCCTATCTGGAACTCGATGCAGTCCACAGAGACATCTCGTGGATGAACAATATACTACTAATTTATGTATCATTACAGGGTGTGTGTATTTGAAGAGAGTAGCTGATTGGTCCAGGAATGTGGGTGGAGTGGTCAAGCCAAGAGCAGGTAGTCCCATTGATGGAAGAGTGTGGGAGGAAGGCTCTCTCAATAGCAAATCATTCAAAGCCTAAGATGACTGGTAACCAAAAGGTCTGAACACCAAATCCTGCCCCACAGTGTGAACCCTCAACTCAATTTAAGGTGCCAATTTGCACAAGGATTCAGTACTGCTGCAGCCAGATGACACATGTAAGCAGACATTATGACATTCTGGGGTGCAATCCAGACCAGTGAGGGACTGTGTCACCTCTGCCCTGCAACCTGGGGTGCCTCACAATGCTTTGTTGCTGTAGCACCCAACCTGGGATCCTCACAAACAGACAAATAGCATACAGGTTACAGCCTGCGTCTCTGTGTATAGCCACAGCTCTGGTCCAGCAACTCTGACCCTAGCAGCCTGTTTTAGCAGGAAGAGGACCTGAGACATAAGCCCTTGTATCAGAGGCCTGATATGAGGCCTGAGGCCTGGGCAAAAGTAGTGGTCAAAGCTTTGCTGATATAAAGCAAAATCAGGCTGTGAGCTATAGGCAGGCCCTGCTCACAGAATCTGGCAAGAACAGAGCTGATATTTCAAAAACACACATTCCCAAGAGGTGCTAGGCACAGAGCACTCATGCAAACACATTCCAAAAGGGTGGTATTAGAACACCTCAATACCAACACATTTCCTAAAGATAATAGGAATATGCTGACCCATCCTAAAGATAAGTTCAGGATGACAGTGTGATGGATAGAGAAGTACAAGGTGATGGGTGGTAACTAGCTATGTCAGAGGGTGTGAACTAACTATGTCAGAGGGGAAGTATGTAATTTGTTGAACTGATGTATAAAATGGAGTCTGAGAGGGAGTGTTTCTGTGTGGCTGAGGGGACAGTGGAAAGTCCCACCACTGACTTAGCCGGTACATTGTCACAAGCATCCATGTGTTAGTCTACCTGTAACCATTGAGCCAGGGCATGAGCACTGTGCTTCATCAGCAATATACCAAGTCTGTGGATTTATCGGGTAGTTCGCTTGGAGCCTGCTGTATGGGCTATCTGGCCAGAGTCAGTACAGCATGCAGAGAGAACACAAATACAGCCAAACATCTGACCACACTGGTAACCCCCAACCGCTGATCTGGTAAGTAAGCAAGCTGCCCTCTGTAGGAATCATGATCTAACATGGCAGGAAACTGTTAGGGAACTCCCTTAACTGCTCCCTAAAAATCCCCATAGAATTTAATAAGGTATGGATGTGCTGGGTTGCTATCAAAACAGTTCCATCTGAATTTAAAAAATATAGTGGGGAAGAAACATGGAATGGAATCTGTAAGGCTATGACAGAGACTGTAGTCTTTAAATGAAGAATATTGCAAACTATAATCACGGCTGCTAAATGGTTAAGACAACACACCATTAGATAGATTTTAAGTAAGTAATTAAAGTCAGAAATGGTTATAAGATAAAATACTTTCTAAACTTAACAAACTAGACTTGTGTGACAGGGTCAGGCCAGATGGCTACAGGAGCGTGATAGAAGGTAGATATATTAGCCCCAGATTAAGCAGGTCCCTTTTCCCTTCGTAAGATAATGGGATGTTCCAGAACAATCAGGAAGTTGCTGGAACCAATTAAGGCAGGCTAATTAGGACACCTGGAGCCAATTAAGAAGCTACCAGAATCAGTTAGGAGAGGCAGGCTAATCAATTCACCTGGTTTTAAAAAGGACCTCACTTCAGTTAGTAAAGTGCATGCGAGGAGCTGGGATCAAGAGGGCGCAAGGAGCTTAGAGTGAGAAGGCATACTGCTGGAGGACGGAGAAGTACAAGCCTTATCAGACATCAGGAGGAAGGTCCTGTGGTGAGGATAAAGAAGGTGTTGGGAGGAGGCCATGGGGAAGTAGCCCAGGGAGTTGTAGCTGTCACAAAGCTGTTACAAGAAACCCTGTAGACAGCTGTGATCCACAGGGTCCTGGGCTGGAACCTGGAGTAGAGGGTGGGCCCGGGTTCCGCCCATCCTCCCAACTCCCTACTGGATACAGGAGAAGTTGACCTGGACTGTGGGATTCCACCAGAGGGAAGGTCCCTGGCCTGTCCCACGACCCACTAGGTGGACCAGTGGAGACTGAGGGAATTGTTCTCCTTCCTTTTCCCCATGCTGGCAAGTGATGAGGTTAGCTGAGTGGACGGCAGGTTTAAGCCACTAGCAAAAGTGGCCAAACTGAGGGCTTCCGTGAATCTCTGAGGTGAGCAAATCCCCCAATAAGCGCAGGACCCACCAAGGCAGAGGAGGAATTTTATCACACTTGGTTTAAAGTTAAATTCTCACCACAGGTTCCCAGTAACATTTGGAGTAGATCCTGACCTGAAACTTGGTCTGCAAAGTCCATAGGCTGTTTCTTTTGTCTTCTTAGGTGAACAAGAGAGATGGGGGAGAGGGAGAGATGAGCTGGGGTGTTTTTGTCCCTCACTTTATGGTTCAGTCACCCTCTGAAATGCATTTTCCTGAGGGTTGCTGCTAGTTAAAGTTTATTCAAAAAGTAAAGAAGGTGACATGGTGTCTGGTGGTGAAAAGAGGTTGAATGCCATTCCTTCTCACTTCTGTTTGCTGAAATGTAGATTTTCCATGTCTTCCCCCTCTTGCTGTCTAAGGACCCTGTTTACCAATAAGTAAATTGAGGTAAACCCACTTTCCTTTGTTTAGGGTTTAACAACTTTCCCATAGGCAGGGCTGTGTGATTTTGAACATTTGCTAATTACATCATTAATGGGGATTTCATAACTGCACACATAATGTTGCTACATACATTTCACCATGATATTATTGACCAGCAAGGAATTAGTTTTCAGATGATACCTTACAGGAATATTCTTCCCAAAGATTATTACAATAGTGCATAGGCCAGAGGTCCCCAAACTGTGGAGTGTGCATGGATGAATGTCCACGGGGCATGGATGAGGCCTGGGCCAGCCCCCATATAGGATGGGGAGGGGAGGAAGCGCCACCCAGCTCTGCTCCTAGACCCGTCCCTGGCTGCTGCCCCATGCCCCGGGTCCCCGGCTGTTGGTTTTGGCCCCAGCTGAGGCTCCACTCCCAGCTCTGCCCCCAGCTGTGTCCCCAGCCCTTTCCACGTTTCCACCTCCCAGAGCCACAGTCATGCTCCCAGCCCAGCTCCCAGAGCAGGGGGAGGAGGCATGGACAGGGGCAAAAGGGGGCATGAGGTAAAATGTGTGGGGACAACAGGTGTAGAGTGTGAATATGGGGTGACTTTGGTCAGAGACCTATTTAATCAAATATGTCACAAGTCCTTCACTCAGAATTCTGTTTGGAAACAGTCCAGAATGGTGCTAAGGATGATGCACAGGAGGAAAGCTTTTGTGAATTAAAAATGTCATAAAAACAACGGTACTGATACTGAAATATACTGGGATGTGGTTCATGCAGTCTTGGGGCAATGATTTTCTATTTATTTATTTACAGTTCCACATTGCACTAATCTATGCTCACACCGTGTGTAAGAATACAAACGAATATTAAACTTCCCTACAATCCCAAACTCATCTCTATCTCCCGTGCCATAGTCACCAAAAGTATAATCTATTCCTTTCTGTTCACAGGCCGCTTTTCACACCTCCTAAAAAGCTGCTCGTAGATACATATCATAGCCCATTGTCTGTGCAATTACTGATACAACTTTCCCGTATTCCCACTTTTATGAACAGAATAGGATGATTGGAAACTATTAGTTTGACAGTTTCTCCCCTCTCTCAACTGATTATTTAAGAAGTTTTCATAATATATCTCCATTGTACTTTCTGCCACCTAGGCATTTTATGAAACACAGTTCCTAGAATTCTTTCTTCATAAATAGGACAAGTAATATTTGTAAAGCAGAAAATGCCATAAATCGTAATGTTGCCATTTTGCACAGATGAAATTAGAAAGCAATATGACAATTTAATGAAATTGGAATTAAACTAACATTTAGAAATAGTTTCATATTCTTACTGAGAGTTAAAAAAATGACTCTTTGATATGCATAGCAAGCTCAGTCTGCAGTAAAACAAATTATTTTCTCTGTTCTTAAATATTGTTCCTCCAAATTGATTCTTTGGGACAGAAGAAAGCATTTTTGCTGTTGCTCTCAGAGCTTCATCTTTCTTTGCTGTAGATGGTGTAAATGTAATAATTGTCTGGCTATTCAGAAAGAAGGACAGGAGACATTTGATATGGGTTTAATCAGGCTTCAACTTTATTATTAGATGTCTGGGACTACCCGGTAGATAAGTGTACAGTGCAGGTAACCCCATGTTTATTCGTTAATTATCCAGGGGGCTTTTACCAGCTCCCCCTCTTCTTCCATCCAGGTCCCTCCAGAAAATCCATTGCCGGGACCTTACCATCCAACCCCACTGCCCCCAGTAGGAGAGTTAAGGTGGGTTATAAGAATAGGGGGTTGGCTCCCTGCTGTACCAATTATAGGAGTCCCCAACCACTGCCCATTCATTCCTTTAAAGAACAACTCTTTTTAAGTCCTTTTCCAAAGCATTTATCTGGTCACTATATACCTTTCCTATGGGGTACCTGCACTGGACATCCACCCTACACTTAATGAGTCGTGACATATGGTCTACTGCCCATCATGCCATGCATGAACAGAGCCCTTTCTGAACCTGCTATGGGAAAGGCGAAAAAAACCCTAACTGCACCCAAGCCAATACGGTGGTAAGGGAAAAATTCTTTCCCTCTAAAACCTGGATGGCTAGCGCAATGCCCACAGCAGGTGTTGACCAAACCTGGTATTTTACCACCTAAAGCGGAGGGAGGGTGGGTCCTACTTGAGCCTTGGTCCGTGTAAAAAGGATGGCTTGAGGCGATGAACTGCCCCTTTTAAACCCTGCATTCCCAGGGGATGAATCAGCAATCACATTGACCACTTTTTGCAGCAGTTTTCATCTTACACCCCCACCCCCAGCCATAAATCACCATTCCCTTCACTCGGCCAGCCAGCCAACACCCCCCCCACCCCACCCCACTTAAAGGTGCAGGGTGGTCAGTGTCCATGCACATCTTTTAAATGTCAGTAAATAATGCAGAGTAAATTCTAGGTGAGACATCAGTCGGTGCTGACAGCTGTGTAAAATAGCATTTATTTTAATGTATATTCATGGTCTAAAATTTGGTAGTGGGCACAGAGATTAACCAAGGCTCAGCTACCTCTAAAATACCTTATTTGCCACAGGTGTAAAACCCTTTCCTCATCTTAAGGGAGGGAATGCATTTTCTGTGTCCAGATGTATTTATTACAAAAACTTGATAAAGTCTTTTATTATAAATCCAAGGCTTAAGGGAGAGATTTCAAATGCTGAAAAATAACTTTTTAATCTTAAAAAAGTATATTTGGCTATTACTATAGTGTGCCCAAGAGGAACGGACAAAATTGATTTAGTTAATTTTGACCCACTCGAACACCGTTTATCTATTTATATGGATATTTTCATTGATCTAAAAGCTACTAGAGTCAAGGACAAGTTTTAGATTAAATTAACTAATATACACAGATAAAAGTGTAGGTTTAAGTCTATTTCAGTGTTTCACTTTACTTGTATAACACAGTACTTCAAAGACATTATAATAAAAGGGAACAAAAAGAGAAACAGAGAAAAAAACAGGATGCAATATGTGGTAGAGAATGAGCAGAATTCTTTTAAAAAACAGGGAAACAGAAATTCTAGTTAAGCAAACAGAAATGCTCATGAAAAAACCTGATCTCTTAAAAACATTTTATTGAGAAATTTCATATAATTTATAGATTTTTAAAGCCAGATGGCACCAATATGGTCACACAGTGTGAGCACCTACACAACACAGGTCACAGAATTTCACCAATAATTAAGGTATCTTAGTGGTTGAGCTGGAACATATTTTTTTAGGAAGACATCCCATATTAATTTGAAGACTTCAGGTGATGGAGAATTCACCGTATTCCTTGGTAAATTGAACTGATTCCAAATACAGATAGACTTAAGTATAGAGTTGTGGTGTGGTAAGTTTTCAAAACCAGTGTTTCTCAAAATGTGTGGTGCACCCCCATGCAGGGGTGCAAAAGACTTTTGGGGTCTGTGTATGTGTGTGTGGACAGACGTCTTAAATGTCCGATTTTATTTTTAAAAGATTTTTATAACTGTTAAGGATGCAAAGAAACATTAACATCTGACCAGAGTTTAACTGATGCAGCAATGTTTGCTAGAGATTACAATATCTCTAAGAAATATGACTTGCCACATTCATCTCAATTGGGGATAACTCAGATCCCAATTATGATACTTTATATCAACATTGCTAATTATTTCACTGATGATCAAAACTTGGAAGAAAGGAAAAGAAGGATCTTGTTACAGAGATATACACAATCTACTCTAATTCCTTATGTTGCGTAGGTCTTTCGAACCAGATGGTGAGGATGAAGGGTGGATGATTGATTTTATTTTCCTGAAGGGGGTGCTCAATTTCCAGAAGTTAAGGAAATGCTGCCATAAAGAACTAATCAGTGGGAGCTAGGCACCTAAATGAATGAGCATTTGGAGAATGTTCATAGAAGTTATTAATGCTGTTAGAATTCCCCTTAAATTGAGCTGCATCTCCCTTAAATTAATCTAAGTGACAAATAAATAAAAACATAAAACAAAGATTTTAAAAAATTTGTCTTGGTCTGAAGTTAATATCTTTGCTCAGTACCAAAATTTAGACCATGAAATATAGATCAGGGTGTCTTGCTTCCAATGGAAGTTTCAAGACTGATCGTTGAGCAAACAAATTAGCCTTATACTTTCATTTTTAAAAAACTGCCAAAAATGACTGTATCTTTTGTGCTTTTCTGAAAGCTGGGATAGTCGGTCAGAGAATTTTTGCTGCTGTGTAATAATAAAAAAAAACAATGGGGTGAGATTCCATTATTTTCCTCCTCTTCTTCTTTTCATCCCAGAGCATCTTTGCAGATAGGGAGTGTGGTACAGCATTGCCATTTTTGAGCTAGTCCATGGCTTGTTCTTCCATTAAGCCCAGATTAGTCATATCTCTGTGTAAAATGCCATCTATGCCAAAATGCCATCTGCCATCTAGTTGGTGGTCAGCCTCTAGGTAAGACTGACCTTGGCTGTGTTTGAATTATTTCTGTTGGCATCATATCATGTTTGTTTTTTGCGATGCCCACACTTTCAATATCTTTTCAGTTGTAGCAAGTCCCCTACGTTGATTTCATATCCTTCTCTCCTTCCAACATCATCATTTGTCTTAATACCATTCCATTTTACACGTGCCATCTTTTAAGGAATGCTCGCTGTTACTGCTTCAAGCCTTCTGATGTCTTTCATTTAACACAGCTGCTTCCAGATCATACAGTAATATTGTCAGTGCATTGGTTTTATAGTTTCTCACTTTGGCACCAAACAATGTTTTTATTGGTTCATAAAGTCATTGATTTCTGTGCTTGTATTTGTAGCTAAAGCACATCTCTATGACAGAATGTCATATTCACACCCTAAACATTATTGTAATAATCTTTGTACAAAGTATTCTTTGTAAGGTATCATCTGAAAACTCATTATTTGCTGGTCATTATTGTCCTGATAAAATATGTGTGCCAACATTGTATGTTGCTGTGCAGAAGTACCAAAGACATCTGTGGAATGACCTTCCCTTCTTCTCCCAAAACATGCTGGGGTCAAATATTAATAATGAAAACTGCTTCCTGAAATGGGAAAGTATTTGTTCAGTGTGGCCACAATAGGGACTGATGAAACAAGATATTGGTGGGAAACGAGGAGACAAAGTTTGAAATTAAGAAAAAAAAATAGGATAGAGTCAAATAAAGGGAGACATCACCTTCACCTACATGAGAGAAACAAATGAGGAAAGGAAAGAAGAAGAAAAAAGAAGTATCATTAAAACCAAATCACAGTGGCGGGAGGGAGAAAGAAAAGCTAGTAGTAAGGTGAAGATGCTACTGTCACGCGGTAATCAACGAAAACAGACTGCAATGCTAATTTTCATGATATTGCAAGAGCACAGCTGGAGTGAGTCACACATTTTTGACTTTATTTTAAGGCACTTTTGAAGTCTCACACTCCAATGATGAAGGAATCTGCAATGTATATCCATGAGTCCTTTCCCTTCTTTCTTCCCCTCACCCCATTCTCACTGATTTAATTTGTCATAGCTTGTCAACTCTGAGTTACTAAGCGGTAAACATAGGTTACCATTGTAGTTCATTATATCACATATAATAATACAGAATATAAAACTGTTTTGAATGACAACTCTTCTTTGCAGAAGAGGATGTCCCACATTCTCCACATAATCAGTTAGACAACTTGAAATTCAGACACAGCAGGAGAGTGAATTTGTGTGGGGGGGTGGAGGGTGAGAAAACCTGGATTTGTGCTGGAAATGGCTTTTAGATAAGCTATTACCAGCAGGACAGTGGGGTGGGAGGAGGTATTGTTTCATATTCTCTGTGTATATATAGAGTCTGCTGCAGTTTCCACGGTATGCATCTGATGAAGTGAGCTGTAGCTCACGAAAGCTCATGCTCAAATAAATTCGTTAGTCTCTAAGGTGCCACAAGTACTCCTTTTCTTTCTACTCAATAAAGGATTCACTGACTAAACTCTTTGGGCTAGATCTTCAGCTTTTCTGAGCGGTACAGATGCACAGAAGCCATAAAAGTTACACGCATTTACACTAGCTGAGGAAAAGGCCTTTTGAACAGAGTATAATGCACCTTCATTCGGTGCAGCTGTTTCAAAGTGAAAACAATTTTGAGTTACTGTTAAAGTTAAATGATACAGTTAAAGAGACTGATAACATAGTTGAAAAAAGCATAAGGCGAGATAAGTTAAGACAGTATTTCTCAACTAGTGGGTCGACATCTCCAAGAGGGTCATGAAAAGCAATTGGGGAGTTGTGAGGCATTGAAAATTGCATTACAACTCTAAAAGAAGGAGAATAAAGTTTCCAGAGTAAGTTAAGGGCAGCCAAAACGTTCAAACTTTGTGAGGTCAAATGTAGTAATTGTATTATGTAGTCTTATCTTTGATACATTCTTAATTCTTACACTAAATATAAAAGGGTAGATCATACAAATGTTTGCCTTTGAATACAGCGTTGCCACCTGGAAAAGGTTGAGAAACACCAAGTTAAAAAATACAATCTAAGGAGAGAATATATGTTGCATCTGATTTTTATGAAATGACCGTTTATGACTGAGAAATACAGGAAGAATGTTTTATGTGTAAGAAATCCATATACCAAGTGATAAACATGACGTAGACACATTAGATTAGATAGACGTAATGAAATTCAGAGAAGAATCTCAATCACCATCAGTGGTCACATTATATGGAGGGACAAAGAAGAATGAGTGTTGGATGTGTGAAGGGAACAAGAAGGGGAATTGAGAAAATCAAGAAACTAGATTATTCAAACATATTCATGTATATAGTGCCCATTCCCATGCTATCTGGATAAGGGGCTTCCCCGCATCACCACACAGAAAGCTGATGCAGTTGCATCTACTTTTTGCCAGTACTGATCCATGAGACTGACAGAGGCAAAGTCTATGAAGGGTTTTGAAAACAAAGGAAGGCAGTTGTGGACTGGATCCTGAAATGAATAGTGAGAGGCTAGAATTGTTCAAGGATGGAAGTGTTATTGCACTTGGTGGAATCTGGGATGACAGAACTTGGGGAAGATGATTGGGGCATAAGTACCCCACACCTTGTGTTATAAATATAAAGGGAAGGGTAACAAACTTTATGTATGCAGTAACATCAATTCCCTCCTGGCCAGAGGTACAGAATCACTTACCTGTAAGGGGTTAGTCAGTTCAATTAACCTAGCTGGCACATGACCAGAAGGACCAATGGGGAAAGAAGATACATTCAAATTGGGGGGAGGGGGCGGGGGGAAAGGGTTTGTAAGTGCTTTTTGTTTTGTTCCCTCTTGGGACAAAGAGAGAGACCAAGCTAGTAATCCAGCTCCTACTGAAATGATACATCTAAAATTACAGAAATTGTAAGTAATAGCAAGGAAATGTGTAGTGTTTATCTTTTCTTTTAGCTTGTTAATTTTCCCCATGCTAGGAGGGAGGTTTATTCCTGTTTTTGTAACTTTTGAAGTTGAGCCTAAAGGCGAATCCTCTGTGTTTTAAATCTTTTTACTATGCTGTAAAATTACCTTCCATCATGATTTTACAGAGGTGCTTCTTTTACTTTTTTTTTTATAATAAAGTTCTTCTTTTAAGAACCTGATTGGTTTTTAGTGTCCTAAACCTACAGGGTCTGGTCTATACTTTTATTAAAGACAATTGGTTGGTATATTACTCTCAAACCTCCCCAGGAAAGGGGGTGAAAGGGCTTGGGGGGATATTTTGGGGAAATAGGAACTTCAAAAGGTCCTTTTCCTGAATCTTTGTCTAAATCACTTGGTGGTGGCAGCAATACTGTCCAAGGACAAGGGAAGGAATTTGTGCCTTGGGGAAGTTTTTAACCTAAGCTGGTGGAATATAAGCTTAGGGGGTCTTTCATGAGGGTCCCCACATCTGTACCCCAGAGTTCAGAGTGGGGAGGAAACCCTGACACCTTGTGAAGACAGGGAAGATCTAATGGGCTGCACTAGGACTAAGGAAGTACAACATCCCTACAGTTCTCTCTCTACATTTGAGATCCTATGGGAGGAGAGGCTCCTAGTCAATACTTGGGCTCCAGGAATTGGAACATCTAAATACCAGTCCTGTAGCCAGGACTACCATGGAATTAAATGCAGATAGACCATAAATCCCCCTCCCCTGACTGACACACACACACACACACACACACACACACACACACACAGAAAAAGATTTGACTGAGAGTGCAAAAAATACAGGTAAATCTTCCTTCCTACCCTAAATCTGCACACAGTTTGATGGAGGGTATCCCTGGCTGTCCTGCATAATCCAGTGGAAAGAATCATCCTACAGGAGCTAGGACAAGAGGCTCTTTGAATGGGTGGTGCCTTGATCAGGTAAGCACAGATACACCTTGCTTGCAGCAGCAGAACTGCCCAGACAGTTGTCTTAGGGGGCTCATGTGAAGATCTGGCCAGGAAAACTAATGCAGAAATGCTGTGTATCTAGCCACAGTCAAATAAGTAATTAACTTTAACAACACCAGCTGCACAGAATTTGTCAAGGCTCCAAAATAAGTTGTTTGAAAGCTTTAAAAAATCCCATAAAGGAACCTGTCAAGGGATTTTTTTAAAAACAAATAATGATGATTCAGTAGACATATTTTACAGTTCAAAAAATGAGAGAAAAGGCAGGAAATTAAACAGTCTGCTGAATACTTGGGAAAAAGCTTTAAAATATCATAGACCTACTCCAACTGAAACAGTGCACCTAACTCTACTGCCACTTTGTATCCTGAGTGTACTCACTACTCCTAGGGTCACAATGAAGAACAAACAAACAAAAAAAAAAAAACAGTAAAGATCATGCCATTGGCTAGGCAGGAGATTCAAACTCCTCTATTATTAAATGCAGAAGTAAAATACCATTGTGATGGGGCACCTGCCTCACACTGAACTCTAAGGTGTAATAGAGCCCTAGGAAGGCTGTGCAGGAGGCAGCCAATTAGAGAAGGGCTAAAGGGAGTAACCAAGCAAGGCCAAGCAGGCCTGTATAAAAAGAGAGATGCCAGGCAGAGGAGGGCAGTTCACTGCTGGGAACCCAGGGAGGAAAGACTGTGTCTCTGGAGGACTGAGAGAACTGCCAGCATCCTGGACAGAGCAGTGCTGCAAGCAGGGACCAGGGGAGTGAGAGACAGCTCCTGACTGGCTGCTGGGGTTTGCAGGTTTAGGCCCTGTGGCAAGGGCAAAGAGGATGCTGGGGCCATGAGGAAGTAGCCAGACAATTTGCTGCAGTAACCACTAAGGGAAGTGCCTGAACAATGGATTGCAGGTCCCCCAGAAGGGGTGAGCACAGTGTGTGGCATGGCTGGAGGGCTGTGTCGTTGAAGAGGATGCCAGAGGCCTTGGAAAGGCATGGGTCCTGGAACAAAAGTGACGGCAGTGAGGCACTACCAGGGAAGGGTGCATTGTCAAACAGAGTTAATCCCCAGGACAGCCATCAGGAAGTGACAGAGTGGTAAGTGAACTCCATTACAATCATGCTTAAACAAATTGATAATATTTCAATGTGAGATTTATTTTTCCCTTTATTGGTATATATCAGATTAATCCTGAAGTCGGATGTATCATGGATACATATAAAATAAAGTTAGGTTCACTTTAGTTTTGGAAAGCCTTCAAAAGTCTGGCTGCTTTGCTTTGATACCAGCTGCTTGATTTTGTAATATTGAGGCCTGATCCTGCGAACCCTTATTTACACGAGTAATTTTATGCACAAGAGAGGACCAGGTTTGTATCTGGAAATCTCAGGAGAGCACAATCTCTTGTGATATTTCCAGTATTTTTTGCATCTGCTTGAGCAAGAAATACCATGAGATAAGACTTTCTTTAGTCTTTAGCATATCCACTTCCAAGCGCCTAGGTTCCCAATTACTTCAGTTATCATCGGATCAGGTTCTAGACACAAACACACACACACAAGAAATTAAAAGCCTCATCCAAACATTTTTAACTGGCTGGAGAGTTTGGCTATGGTTCAATTTGAGCTTTGTGAGAAGATCCACTTCTCTTCTTATGTTATTCAAACCACTGCAGCCATCTCTGGATCAGAGATATAAGGGGGCAAAGAAAAACAAATGTGAAGACAAACATAATGAGTTTGCTTAAATCTATGACTCCTAAAGAGCACTCTTCTTGAATATTTTAAAAATGGATATAAAGCGATAGAAAGGTGACACCCCGACACAAGTCTTGTCTTTTGAGTATTGTTAATTCACTGTCAGAAAGAACCTTTAAGAACACCTTCCACTTGTTAACTAACCCACCTCCTCTCCTGAAAATCAATCTTGATATGAAATAGATTGAATATAGAATAACAGTGATGTGTAACAAGTGCAGAATTGCCTTATGCTCCAGGCTCATTCAAGATAATACACCGCAATAGAACTGTTGTTTGGCTATGCCTAAAAGAGAACAGGAGACACTGGATGTGGTTTAATTAGGCTTCAACTTTATTCTTAAATGTCCGAGAATACCAGCAGAGAAAAGTATACGGTAAAGGTAATTTCCTAATCATTTGAGCATGTACATGGGGGGCTTCCATCATCCCTCCTCTTTACCCATTCTGGTCCACAGTGAACCCGATGCTGGGACTTCACCATCCACCTTGAAAGAAGGTTAAAGGGGGATACAAAGAAGAGGAGGTGTTGGCTTCCTGCCATACCAGCCATAGGAGCCCCCAAACCGCAGTTTCATCTTTTTTAAAAATACTTCCTTTAAATCCTTTACCAATCCATTTTATCTGATCACTGTATCCCTTCTGTATGGAGCAACTGCACTGGAATCTGCCCCAAGTTTCCATAATTAGTTGCAAAATCATAGACTAATTCCCATTTCGTGTTTGCCCAACTAAGCCCCACCCCCCAAAACCACTTTGGGAAAGGCAAAAAAACCCCGACAAACTGCTTTCACCTTGGCCAATTTAATAGTGAAGGAAAAATTCCTTCCCAGCCTCCCAGAAAGGAGCGACTAACACAATGCCCACAGCAGGTCCTCACAAAACCTGGTATTTCACCACTTCAGTGCATGGAAGGGTGGGTGCTGCTCCACTTGGTCCAGACACAAGAGGGCTTTTCCTGCACCAGCATGAACCTATATAATCCTTTCTCTCTTTCTGTCACCTGGGGTGGTGATGGATCAGCATCCCAGGCTGTCCTGGTTTGCCACTGCAGCTAAAAGTCACTCCCGGGCTCTCTAGCCCTGAAAGGGGTCACACACCTTTTCCAACAAACCAGACAATGACCCTGTCTGCACAATGTGCAGTGAGGTCATTCTGCAAGACAGATATACCAAGAACATCCTTCCACTTACTCCACTGAATAAACTTTTACTATGCTCAGAACACTTATGTAATTACAACAAATGTCATTAGTTGCACAGAAGAGTAGATTATGGGATTGCAATTTAAAGATATGTTAATTGAAGAATGGAAGTGGTGCCTCTCCTTTAAGCATTGACCCTTTTGTGGAGGTAGTTTGAATATGAGATATGTGTCTTCCCCCTCCCCTCCCAAGAGGGTAATCAAAATGCACAGACTTCTGTTAGAAATGCCTGAAGACCTGCATTTTCCACTTCTAGTTCTTTTGAAGAATATGTAATTTGTTTTATCTCGGGTGGACTTGGGAGGAGGATAATTTAGAAAGAAAATCTACAAATTTCATTAGAGAAAAAGGCAACAGTTGATCTACATATACAAATATAGATTTAGAGATGGATCTTCTCACTTGCATACAATTATTGATGGAGTTTACATATGCCTATGGTTTACATTAACATCTAACTGAGAAAAACTTTGTATATATATATGTTATATATGTATGCACATCTCTAAAAAGCACAGTTCTGCATATACCTACATACAGTCCAGTTATAATAAAACAAATGTGCACTCAGAAAAAGACAATGGAAAACAACATCTGTTCATTCTTCTTCATCTATGTGTCATGTTTTGAGGAAACAAATAATACACAAAGCTGGTAATTACTGAAATCAAATTGAAGGGGGAAACATTTGGATTCACCATCTTATGAACAATTCTTATTTGTATCCTTGACATTTATTAAACTAATAGGGCATCATACTGTGAGAATCTTGCATTCTGCCAGATACTATGATAATAATCAGTGGGAGGCTTTCAAAAGCCATACTTAGCCTTGCACACACTGTTCATTAAAATTATATAATCATTAAAGTTTGTATTTCTCACTAATGGAGGGGAGTAACTTTTATATTCTCCCTGCATCAGTTTTCATATGTTTGCTAAATTAATCTTGTGGCATTTCAGCATGAACAATTAGTCAAGGTTTGTTGTTAGATCAAAGCAATAAAAGCTACAGTTCCAGAAAATTTACTGTCTTCCAGACAAAGAATTTGGAAACTCAGTGTCATCACCTGAGATTGCCTCTTCATCACATTCAAGGGGATGATTAAATTAACATTAAAAAATGAGAGGAGAATATCCTCCCGTATTTTTTGTTTAGCTAACATCATGCTTACCTTACAGATATACAACATAATTCCTCTTAGAAGAGAAGGATAAATGAATCCTTTATTTAGCATTCTTTAGCCTAAATTTACTATTACTTGTGTGCTGTAAAGAAAAAAGAAAAACTAACTACCAGAGGAATGATGAGTGGGAGAGGATCCACTGAAGGAAACCAAAATGGAATGAAAAGATCTTACTCTTTGTTTATCTATTTCCAAAGTATGCTGTAGTGCAGTGGTTCCCAAACTTGTTCTGCTGCTTGTGCAGGGAAAGCCTCTGGTGGGCCGGGCTGGTTTGTTTACCTGCAGCGTCCGCAGGTTCGGCCGATCGTGGTTCCCAGTGGCCGCGGTTCACTGCTCCGGGCCAATGGGAGCTACTGGAAGCGGCGGCCAGTATGTCCCTCGGCCCGCGCCTCTTCCAGCAGCTCCCATTGGCCCGGGGCAGTGAACCATGGCCACTGGGACCCGCGATCGGCTTAACTTGAGGACGCGGCTGGTAAACAAACCGGCCCGGCCCGCCAGGGGCTTTCCCTGCAAAAGCAGCGGAACAAGTTTGGGAACCACTGTTGCAGTATATTTTAATTAGATTTTTCTAATTCTGTATTCTAAAATGAAGAGTTCCTGAAAACTAAAATTCACTTGCAAATTACTAACAGTGCATTTTCCCCAGGCAATAAAAAATAATACCATATATGGTTAGGCTGTTCACAAAAGTGCCCTTATTACTTTTCTAGGGTCATGCAATCTGATTAACTGTGCAAGAACAAAGCTTGCTACACATTTCAATTTAATTAATCTTTGCATTTGTATGTTTTCTTTCTGGTAAAGTCCCAAGACCAAAGTGGGGTTGGCTTGGTCATCATCAGGCATTAAATAAGAAGAGGTCATAATTAAAACATTTATAATGGTTCACCTGACATGTGAACAGCTGAAGACTGATTACAGTCAATAAAATTGAGCCTGAAGTTTGTAGCAGAGGGATTGATTTTGCAGAAGTGAGGCTCTGTTTGTGATGAATAGAAATGTGTAAAGCAGTTTCATTTTCCTTATTTTTTTATTTGTATGGGTTTACACTTCCAGAGCTTGACTTTGAGTTTCAGGTTTGCTTCAAATGAATACTCAGAAATTTGGATACTCATCATGAGTATCTAATCCCAACCTTTTGGGCCACTCTGTAAAATCAGTCTGGAAATCTCATTAGATTGGGGATTTCTTCTGAGAATTCTGGAACTGCCTTCTTCAAGTTGGAGTAGAAATAGTGAAAGCAGATTTTCTCTTTTGGCTCCGGAAAAAGTGAAGAGTAACAGGGAACCAAAATGAACCAAACCCTTTCATATGAAAAAAAAATGTTTGCAAGAGGTTTGGGTGAAGAGGGAATTTCTTTTATATGAACTAATTCACCATCTAGAAAAAGAAAAACAATTTATGAGCTGTAGCTCACGAAAGCTCATGCTCAAATAAATTGGTTAGTCTCTAAGGTGCCACAAGTACTCCTTTTCTTTTTGCGAATACAGACTAACACGGCTGTTACTCTGAAATTTACACCCTCTACTGCAGCTCTTTGGGCAAAGCAACATTAAAACAAATGCAACTCAAATGCTTGGCAAAAGCTGAGGAAAGTGTGTGTGGTGGTTTTTTTTTTTTTTTTTTTAATGTGTAGTCAGTGTTGCTGGAAGGTTGGCTGGAAGACAGAGAATTGATGGGAGGAATGTTGGCCCCATTGAAATCAATGGGAGTTTTGCCACTGACTTCAGTTAGGCCAGGATTTCACTCAAAATGTTTTTCACTATCGCTGATGATGTGAATACACATCCTGGAATATGTGTTACTTGATGAAGAATCTGTAAGATTTTTAGGTGGGTAACATCCGGTAAAACAATCACACTGGTCAACAGACATGAACTTACAATATATTATTGTTTGTTATAATTATATTGAATGCCATAATCTACAGACTTGAAGGACACCCATGCCATATTCAGTAGAAATACAATTATCTGATACCAATTATTGGAAAGGTGGGTATCCAAAGCAGGATCATGTGCCCTGATGCCTATTAATCACAGAAAAAAATACCTTAGTTATCCACAGATATTCACTGTCCCACATGACATTCAGATAATTGAAGCTGTACTGTATATCAAGCATTGCATTAAACTAAAGTACAAAGCCATAAATCTATACTTTCTATGTACTTACTGATTTATCTGATGGATGAACCCTAAAGCTTATTAGATCCAACATTGCCATGCATAATTTCACTGAATAGGATCTTTGGCATGGATTGTGCTTAGCCTCGTGAACGCTCACAAGGTATGGCAAGAAAGAACCAGGAGTCAACCTCACCTCTATATAGGGATCTGGCATAATTTTAATTCATGTGGAAAACTCCTATAGAACTTTATAAGGATGAACCAATAGGTTTCTCTGGAAATTACCCAAACAACCAAGTGAATTTACTATTTTATGTTATGTTAATTATTTAGAGAATGTCTCAGCAATATAAGTCTATAGTTTGGTTTGAAAATGAAATAAAAAGGTTATAAGTCTCTATTAAATTTTCTAGGATGAACAAAGGCAATAGAAAACTTATTGGAGCAGAGAGGAGCGAGACGAAAACTAGGGAATATCTCCTTCACACCAGTCAGCCGAGGTGAACTGGTAAAAGCAGATCACATGCTACAGCCTGTTGACTGGCATGGCAAATGACATTGCTGTGCACATTTCTTCAGCATTAACTCTTCCTTAGACTTCTGGTAGTTTCTCCTCATCACTAGCAATAAAGCAGTGGTGTTCAGATTGGTGTGAGATATATCTTTTCATCTATATATGTGTTAAGTATTATTTAGTGTCATTTGTGCTATAGCTCTTTGTGGGTTTGTTTTTCTTAATTTTAAATCCTTTAGCATAACAGTTAAGAAAATACTAACAAAAATGCATAAAACCATTAGATAGTTTACCCCTATTTATAAAAGGGCAAGAGTTTCAAATGGTCAGTTTACCTGTAATCTATTGGGATAAGTGAGGAAAACTAACTTTAATAACATTCTGGGGGGAAAAAAGGCATTGTAAGTGTTTCTTGTACATATTTGACTACTGCTTACTGACAGTTGCAGGATCGGTTCTAATTTAATTAACGCTACAAATAGCTCATTTGTGATTCAGTCCACATCACATTTAAACTTTCAGAGTGTTTTTAGTTCTAATATAGCTGCTGATAAAGTAGAGATATGCAAAAAATCTCAGACTGTCACATTTGAACTGCAGTCTTTGAGTTTTTTTTTTTTCATTTTGCCAAATTCAGAGTTTATATTGTTAGAGTAAATGTACCGGTAGTTATTATTGAGGAGACCATTTGGAAAAAGACCCTGTTTAAGTGTTTGTGGAAAAAACAAACCAAAACAAAAAAACCCATACTTTTGGCTGAAATTTCTTATGCTTGTTCTCACCCCAAAGGCAAATATTTTTGGAACGATTGGTAAAATTCTGTTTAGCTGTTTATAAATTATGCAAGAATGGAAAAAATGTGGGTTTTATGCTTTAAGAAAAATCAGATTTTAATTAACATTAGTGTCTCAATATCACTTCATTTTTAAGATATCAGACCTACC
Source organism: Eretmochelys imbricata (assembly GCF_965152235.1). Classification (NCBI taxonomy): domain Eukaryota; kingdom Metazoa; phylum Chordata; order Testudines; family Cheloniidae; genus Eretmochelys; species Eretmochelys imbricata. The sequence goes on along the minus strand of NC_135573.1, from coordinate 131,545,098 downwards.
AGGGATGCCTTAATGAGGGAAAAATGGAACTGATATGTTTAAAGAAAATTGGTTTAGAAGTAATATGGAAGTCATATGTTGTACATGTGCAGTACAAGATTTTTCATTAAATTTTTAGCATGTAACTAATAGGCAGAATTCAAACATACACACTCCTTGTTAGTGTTCCTCACATTTACACCATACAGATGTATGCATTCTTTGCCTTTATTGCAATGATACATACTGTATTCAAATAAGCTCAGTTGCAATACTCTTTTTATAATCTCTTTAAAAAGTCCCAGCTAAAAAAACAAGTAGACAAAAAGGGACTGTTTTAATGCATCTTTACAGCTGAGGCTTTAAGATGGACATGTCAGGAATTTCTATGGCTTAGACTGTGAACCCCTTTCATGGCATGGGCCTGATCCAAAGCCCATTGACTTCAGTGGGAGCTGGATCAGATCCAAGATTAATGAGTAGTGGACCACTTGTGTGAGCAGCTGCCCACCAATGAGGGTCAAGTGTTCACAATCTGTCCATATATTACAATTCTCAAACCAACTCATGGTGATAAGTGGCCTGACCAATGATCCATGTATCTGTTGTGAGTTCATCACAGAGCTGGGTGAAATTTTAGTATAATTTATAGTCAGTCTCTTTCTCTGGCCCTATTCATTGCAGTTATGAATGATTATGAAGAGTCCTTCCTGGACAAGGTTTGGTAAAAAGCCTCACCAATTTGCCTAGGTGACTACAGACCCAGACCCTTGGATCTTAAGAACAATGAACAATCCTCCCAACACTTGCACCCCCCCTTTCCTGGGAAATGTTGGATAAAAAGCCTCACCAATTTGCATAGGTGACCACAGACCCAAACCCTTGGATCTGAGAACAATGAAAAAGCATTCAGTTTTTTACAAGAAGACTTTTAATAAAAAATAGAAGTAAATAGAAATAAAGAAATCCCCCCTGTAAAATCAGGATGGTAGATATCTTACAGGGTAATTAGATTCAAAAACATAGAGAACCCCTCTAGGCAAAACCTTAAGTTACAAAAAAGATACACAGACAGAAATAGTTATTCTATTCAGCACAATTCTTTTCTCAGCCATTTAAGGAAATCATAATCTAACACATACCTAGCTAGATTACTTACTAAAAGTTCTAAGACTCCATTCCTGGTCTATCCCCGGCCAAGACGACTACAGACAGACACAGACCCTTTGTTTCTCTCCCTCCTCCCAGCTTTTGAAAGTATCTTGTCTCCTCATTGGTCATTTTGGTCAGGTGCCAGCGAGGTTACCTTTAGCTTCTTAACCCTTTACAGGTGAGAGGAGCTTTCCCCTGGCCAGGAGGGATTTCAAAGGGGTTTACCCTTCCCTTTATATTTATGACAACGGGGCTGTGACCCAGAGTGCGCGTTCACCTCCTTGGCTTTTTGGTAAGCTTGCCTGAGCACCTTGATTTTTGTTCAACACTGCTCTGTGTTATTTGAATGCAGGTTTGTTTTTTTTTACATAATTCCACATCTGTAAGTTCAACTTTCCTGACAAAGAGATTGCACTACAGTACTTATATTAGGTGAATTGAAAAATAGTTTCTTTTGGTTTTTTTTTACAGTGCAAATACTTGTAATCAAAAATAAATATTGTATAAAGTAAGCACTGTACACTTTGTATTCTCCGTTGTAATTGAAATCAATATATTTCCAAGTGTAGAAAACATCCAAAAATATTTAAATAAGTGGTATTATATTGATTAATTGTGCGATTAATCATGATTATTTTTTTAATCGCTTGACAGCCCTAGTAATTATTAAACTGATATACTCCCTTACAAAATTCTGATCAGAACTCAGTCAGGACTATCCAAAAATGATCATAGTGGGGAAAAAATGAAGAGTGAGAAATACATCTGATAACACTATCAAATTTATTAATCATAAAATAGATGATCCACAGAAAGTTTTATATTTAAATTGCTCCAAAGTAGAAGAAGACAATCAGGGTGGACATAGAAATATGAACTGATGGCCTGGTCTAAAGCTTCTCCTTGAAGTTCGTCAACAAACTTCAATGGGATCATATACTCACAGTTTATTTTAACTAACAAGGGCCTATGAATACATGCTTCAAAAGGTTACTTATTATGTTCCATTAGATTCTGCTAGGACCAATTTGTACTTCTGAATAGTTTGAGTCATATATTTTAATTTCAGCAAGGCAAACATTTTATGGTTTCAAACACACACAGTCATCATAGTTTTGAATGTTTAACACTTTCTGTTCGGACGGAATCAGGCTGAAATGGAAAGGTGTCCTAAATCAATTGATGATGACATCCAAAAATCTCATTCCACAATTTTATAACACGGATCCTCCCCCTTGCTTAGAGTTTGTAATAAAATAACCCAGTTAACCCCAATCTGATTGTGATTTGAAAAAAAAATATGGAAAAGGAAACTATTAAAAATGAAATAGGGATACAATTAGAAGCTTAGACAATCAAAAAGAAGATGCTAATTGTTGATCCCTGCTCCAGTGAAGGCAGAGAAAGGTAAACCACTTCAAACAAGCCACTTGGCCCTTTACCAACAATCCTCTCTATCCAATATCTGTGTTTCTTCCTTGTACCTTTCCTGAGGAAGGTGGAGTAGTGAACCCAGCTGGATGATGGCAACTAGCAGGTCTGGAGTACCTGATCTCATATGTACAGAGATTCAAAAAAATCACACAATCAATAGCCCTCTAACCCCCAAATCTAGCATCACTAAAAATCCTCTCAGCTGGAAAAGAATTGAAATCATACCCACCAATAACATACAGTTTATGATGGTGTGCTACATGCTAGCAGGCAAATCAGTGGAGCAGAAGGGATTTGAGACTGTCACCTGCAGTGGAATCAGCAGTGTTGAACCATTTAAAAAAAAACAAAACTGATTGAATTGAAGGGCTTCTTTTTCTTTAAGTATGTATATATATATATAGGTATATATCTATATAAAGAAAAAACAAACTAATGGAAGTTCATTAAAATACAAATGATTTCTTCAGTCCATAACTTCTGTATGCTTTACTAACTACATTTTCTTCGATGTTTCATAGTCCATTTCAAATTTAAGAAAGCCTAATACATATTATTTCAACAGTTGATCTTTCAGCTCTACTGGAAACGTTACTCAAGGAAGATCAAAAGGTCTCTAAATTGAATTGTTCCCTCATACTTTACTAAATTTTTCATTGTTATGTGTTCATACATAAAGGTTTAATTGTACATCCAAGGACACCGCTACAGATGAACTATCTTGCATTTTTTCACTAATTGTTTTATTATTATTTCTATTCAAAGCAGGAGTAAAAGAAATGAAAAGGAAAACTGACAAGGTTGAAAATACAACTCTTTGAACCAAGTTCTACCTTTTGGTTTTCATATGAAAAGATGAATTACCACTTTTTTTTCTATGCCCTTTTTGTTGTTGGATTTGTTCTCCAGAAAAACTGTAGTTCTCCTGCTATGAACACTGTAAAGGATTTTGCTCCTCTGAATACATAGATCTCATTTTAAACTGCAGTCTTAAACACTTAACATTCTGTGCACTTGAGTGCACTTATCATTTGCTTTTTTGCTGCAGCTATAAATAATGTTAGGGGAATGTCAGTGTCTAGATGTTCTAACCACACATATGCAACAGGATCAGCAGGTTTCACAATACATTTGTCAAGACGATGCTTGGAATTTTCATTCAACTTACTTTACTAAAAGTAAACAACTGCTGCAAGTGGTTCTCGCTAGGTAAAGTGCTACTCAATTATTCAAACAGCTTTAAACTGTATTGGTTTTGTTATGCATTATTCTTTTTATTACGATAATGTTGAATGTTAACATGTTTAATATTTTATGATCAAAGATAATTGTATTCACAATTAAGATAATATATAGGAGTAAATGTAAAATGTTAAACATATTACAATTTGCTAATTTATGAAGACTAAGCAAGAGTACAGGTAGTTTACTAAACCTATGACTCATGTATTTTAACTGGATTTAAATAATTCTATTGTACCCCATATAATACATCCTTTAACATAACGTCTGCTTATTCTTTGACAATAATGTAAAAAAGGCTCCAAAAGAGTTGGGCACTGCTGCTGTTAAATAGAAATATATAAAATGTGAACACATAGAATGTGCCGCTTGTTATTTAGAACAAATGGTAAACAGATCAAACTGAATCATTTGTAAGATCAGCTCAGCATGAATTTAAGTGGCCTGCAAGGTGGATCAGATTGGGTTTGTAGAGTGAATGCACCGCAAGTATGCGGAGGAAGGATTAGCCAAAAGTCAGAACACAGGATTTGGTGTCAGAACTCGGTTCTATTCCTTGTTCACTACTGACTGGGAGTGTAGTCATAGGCCACATACCTGATCTATCTGCATCATTTTACCCTTCTGCAAAACGGAGATAATACCATCTTCCTCTGGAAAAGCATCTTCCAAGACAGGCAATACATTTTACAAGTTACAATGATTTACTTGAACCCAGATTTTGCCACAGTTACTCACATGTAGCAGAATCTTACTCCAGGAATAGTTTCCACTGAAATAAATTGGTGAGATTATGTGATGCACATCTAAGAAGCACAGAACTCACAGCCCAGAAGGAGAAGATGCTAACATAGTTATAATCCAATTTTGTGCTTTCCCAGTTCTTGGCTATTTCAATAGTCAATGTGGCCCACAACATAATTTAGACAGATTGGGGCTGCAAGACCCATCTCTGAAACACATCCTGTGTTGGAGCTTGCTTGGCCGTTTCTCAGTAGACAGGCTGTGGCTGTCTCTGTTCCTATGCTGCAGTAATCTTCTCATGGCTTTTAGAGCCTCTTTATCCCACCACTCTGGCCCCTCTACCCAGTATTCAGAGACTGAAAGGAGGATGAGACTCTCACTCAAAGGGCGATAAATGAAGGTAATACTCAGTGTGAGTAAGGATAGAATCGGGCCCTGAAGTGGAAAATGTCATATTTCCAAGATTTCTCTCCCCTTTTCATGAGGCAGAGAACTACATTCAATCCATGTTACCTTATGGCCAAAAATCACCAGGAACTTTTTTAAAAAAAATATGTACCTTTATATTAAAAAACCCTAAAGAAGTTCTGAAATTTGTAAAGATTGAAAAGGAGAAAACTTAAGTCTTAGGACACATTTTTTGTGTATGATAAGCTAATGCTGATATGTCATTAAAAGATCAATACTATTTTCCAAATCAAAGATCTTCAAATAATTATTTGTAAATAATAATTTTCACTGTGGAAAAATAGAACCACCACTTTTGGCGACAATCATTGTAAACAGGAGAATACTACTGAGAAAGGGCACACAAGTAGAATCTCATGGTTGAAAACAGCACTGGGAAATAAATGTAACTAACCTTTTATTCCAAAGACTAGGTATATTCTTAACATTCTGCCCTCACCACGCTTGAGGAAGCATAAAAATGACTGGCCTATAAAGGTGAAGATTGCACTTTTCGTTTTTTGGAAAAGCAAACTAGGGTGGCCAGGTGGCCAGTTTTTGACAGGAAAGTCCATTCAAAAAAGGGACCTGACAGTATCTGGTCAGATCTACTGACACCAAAAGTCTGGTTAGTGCAGGCGGGGAAACACCAGGTCATCACCCCCGCCAGCCCCTACTCAGCTGGGGCTGCCTCCTACCTGCATTGGCTGGCTGCAGCTCCACACCGCAGCTCCGCAGGCGAGTTCCTCCCTCGAGCAGAGGGGGAAAGAAAGGGGAGAGAGAGGGGAAAAACTGCGAGCAATGGGGGCAGTGGCCTTAGAGGGAAGAGGTAGGACAGGGGAGGTTCTGGCACTCCTGCTGTAGTGTCCGTTTTTTAAATATTACTAAGTTGGCAACCCTAAAGGAAACACTTGCTAAACTATCTATTGACAACATACATATATGTAATAAATCAAAATAAAAAAATATAAGGATATAAAATGCAGAACATTTTTCAATAACCCACTTTCAAAATTATTCTTTGGATAGTTGCTCTCTAACCATTACCATTTGCGTACCTTTTAAAAAATAGTATTTATTTATGACGTATTAACAGGTTTTTAAATTCTTGCCACTAAATATCAGAAATAAAGCAATAATGATTTCAACTATAAGTGTTTTGATTTTATATATATATATATATATATAGGAATATAGTCACCAGATCTCTCTACTTAACAGGGTGCTAACATAGTAAAGAGTGAGCATCATGATGACACCTACAATATATTATTTCTAGTGATTGTATTAAATTGAGTGAAAACTCTGATTACACACATTTAACAGGCTACAGGGACAACAGGAAAGTCTATGAACTATTAATATTCAGAAAATTTGACATATGCTGGGTGTTCTATTACAGGTGAACGTACTTTGAATATTGAATAAAAGGTAACAACATATCTAAATATCTATTTGTCATCTATGTTGCAGGGCACATAATTGGTGCAGCATTTTTTTCCATAACAACAACCTCCCATCTGTTTTGAACCATTCTTCTTTGGTTGGACTATTTTCTTTTTCCATGAGAAGCTATCAAGCAGCTACTAGTAGATAAGATATTTATTCTTAATTTCCACTTGTGTGACTGTGTCTGTTAGGAAGCCCCGTAAGTATTACAAAAGGCTTATTTGGTAATAAACATCCAGTAATTTGTGATACTTGGTTACAGATTGCATCTCAGTACTCTAATGACTGGACATGTCCACCACAAATGCATAAAATCTTCTCTTTCCTCACAATTTCTCCAACATGGATCCTCATTCAATCTGTAGCTATATATTTAACCTGACAGGTCTGAAGTAGGACTGAAATGTTCTCTGAAAGACATTTGATTTTATTGTGCTACAGATTGAGGCTGCTGGTCCTCTTTCCAGATCAAACCCCAATTGGTCTGTTTAGGTCCTTTTCTTGGCATCTCACATGTGGACTTTTTTTGTTAGAAACATTGTCTACAAAGACTGATATAAATTAATTAATTTTTTTTGTTGTTTTGTTTTCTAACTGACCAGATGCCATTGTTTCTATTGAAGTTAGCTTTCTGTGTCAAACATTCTTTCTAGAAAAATGAGAAACGTAATGCCTAACTTGAAAGTAGTGGTACCATGAGAGAGTGGACCAGTAAATTTTGATCTCCAAATAAATTAGAAAATTTCTTTACTGAATAGCTGGACAACCATATGTATTCCATGGCTCTCCCAATCTTTAAAGTTCTCTTGTTCATGATTTGGGTTAAAATCTGGATTATTTGCAATAGGTACCATTAGTGAGGGAAAATAACTTCTCTCTAGTTCTAGTCCAAACTCATCACAGTAGCCTTTGCTAAAGGATGTGAATACATTTCTAGAGGATGTGTGTGTGTGTGTTTTGTTTGTTTGTTTTTTAACCCATGGCCTAGCCATGTTAACATTGCCACAATTTTCTTGTTCATGTTTAAGTACTTTTTATTGGTTACTTGAAGTTCATTGCCTTTCTGAATACGATTGTATAGTGCCTTCTTTAATGCAGTTAACATCTAAAATCTAAGAAACTTAATTTTTGAATTGTTGAAAGTTAAAGGCTTTATACAATGAATACTTCTACAACTGATATAAAGTGTTGTTGGCTGCAGGTTCCCTTTACAACTGACTCATGTACATACAGATTTACAGCATGATTCTCCACTCAGTTGCCCCTGGGGTAGCCATACACAAACTGAGAACAAATCTGTATAAACTGAGTGCAAAAGGCATTTTGATTTAGTAGAGTTTTGCTCTCACTTTGCTCAGGTGTACACAAGTGGCATGGTGGTGGAGAATAAGGGCCTTAACACTGGTCTATGTGTTGTAGCTGGAGTAGCAAAAATATAAGACATATAAAAGGATACTGAACATGTGAATACAATCTTTTAAAATGGGGAGCTGACACCATTACAGTGTCATTCAGAAACAAGCTTGGCTTACACAGCTGATATTTGAGATAACTGGAGGGGCTACTGACCTTTGTATGAAAAATCCTTTTAGAAATAATAGACAGTAAGTGACATCAAAATCTTTGGGTCTCTAAGTAACTCTGATCCTATTGCAGAACCACCAGGATGAATGCCCTAGATAGAATGCTTCTGTAAGCATATGTCTGAACACAAAATAAAGGGAAAGGAGGGCTAATATGTATTTAGGGAGGAGCTAAACACAAAGGGCCAGTGAAATTGTACTGGAAATGAATTTGGGTTGGAGCCTTCCAAACAGAGAAAGTGACCTTTACAAGTCAAGTTGTGCAGGGAAAAACCATCTGGGCTCTGCTAGAAGAAAGACATGCAGAGTATTGTCAGAGGACGGTGGTGAGAAAATCCTTGGCTGCTATCCTGGTTCTGCAAGCTTGAACTGTGCTGCTTTTGCTACTAAATCTCATTTCTGTTCAGAAACATCTGCAAGAATTATACATTTGTAAATAAAAGTAGGTTAGGATAATTTAATAATCCTGTTTTGGCTGTCCATTCATTCTCTCTCCTAAAAGTAATAATCCACTTCTCAGGTCCCCCTGGGTGCTACGTGTGCAGCATCATGACTGTATGTAAAGTGGCTCTTTCCCAAGAACATTGTTGCAGCGCTTGTTTGTAAAAATTAGGAATTTTATTGAGAAAAGTTGCTGGCAGTACGTAAAACCAAAAGTAGTCAAAAAGATGGTGCAAATGTGTTTTATGAAACCATAATATGTATTGTATGTCAGCCTGAATGAAGTTATGGACTTCCTCTATAGAACTATAAAAGTTAGAAAGGGAAAAGGTCTATTCAGCTATCCAAGCTATCTCCTAAAAATATGTTAAAATAGAATATTTCAAAAATATTTTCATGTTATTATAGTTAGGGCTGGGGGGTCCAGGAGATATGTTTTTTTTTTAATTGTGAGCCATTCACAAAATAATGGAGAAAATAATGGAGCTTCTATGTGTAGAATGACAAGATGGTATTTCCCAGTTCTGGGGGCTCGGTGTACCCATTGCAAAGCTTTTCATTTAACAATTAAAAGGCAACATGTCAGACACTTCTACACATTTAAAGAGATGGGGAAGAAAAGCACTGAAAAATGGGAAAGACCTTATCTTTAATATCATGATACCTGATTAGGACAAGCAGGAAGTATCAAATTGACTATTCTTTTTCACCCTCTCACACAGTGTGCTGTCATATCAAAGTATATTAGACACACAGCCACTCCAGTTTAAGAAAATACTGCATTTCCCAGAAGGTCAGACATGTATAATGTGACCCTACTGGTTTCTGCAATCTTACATGGATTTGAAGTTCACTTTGGAACATTCCAGAAGTCTGTATTGCTTATCCAGACTTTGTCAGAGCCTCCTGAACTTGCAAGAAACAGAATTAAAGTCTTAAAAGAACAGTCTTTCACAAATGATTTCCAGTGCTACCTGAATCCTGACATGTAAGAGATTCTTACATTGCAAAAGAAGTCTTACCTGCACTATTTCAACATTTCTGCTTCTGCCTTGCTGGACCCATGAAGTTAGGAAATGGATTAAAATAAATAAAAAAATAATTTAATTAAAAGTCCTCCAGACTTATTAGGTTTTCAGATATTTTGGGCTGAAATTTGAAAGAAGTTTCAGGTCAGTTCTTATCTGAGCTTACTAACCCCTCTCTATTTATGTAACCTTAATTATAGTTGAATGGCAATGTAAACAAATTAGTTTATTTTGCCAATGGCATTCTTCCACTAAACTACATTTATACAAAAATGTTACAGCTTTAGAATCAAAATGCTATAGCTTTATATACTTTTAAAAGGGCTTGTCTACAGAGGACCAGGATAATTACAGACCAGGCAGCCTAATTTTGATACCTGGGAACATATGAGAAAAAAATATTAAAACAATCACTTTGTAAGCACCTAGAGGATAATAGGTCTAGGTTTACCAGGTCCTGCCTCAGCACAAGGGGGCTGGACTTGATGACGTCTCATGATCCATCTTTCTAGCCTTACATTTCTATGATTCTGAATATTAAGTATACGTATGGCCTCCGTCGTAGTATCTGAGAGCCTCTGTCTCAAGACGACATTGACACTTTAAGAAGGAGCAGAGCAAGTGCACCTGTACCTCATGAGCTGACCAAGATTAGGCTTTAAAAGAGGACACCTGGGCCTGGTGCAGAGAGAAACTGGTGAGTCAGAGCTAGGAAGCTACAGGAAGGAAGACTGCCAGAGTCCCAAGGGAGGGGAAGCAGTGAGAACCTGATATGAACTGTTCTGAAAACAGGGCCTTCAGGGAGAAAGCAGGACTCCCAGAGTCCTTGAGGACTGGGGCAGCCTAAAAGTTAAAGGGAAAAAATCTTGTGGGGTGAGCTGAATAACTGTTTTTGTTTGCTTTGCAATGTTTGAGAAATAAAAATTGCCTAAAAGAGACTGTGGACATGACAGTAGGTCCTTTGCAAGCTGGGGAGAAGCCCTGCTTTGTTACAGACTCATAATCATGTGACTGTATTGATCCATACATCTCCCTTGTGAGGTAAGAAAGTGTTGTTATCCCCATTTTACAGATGGGGAATAATTAATCTAAGTGACATGCCCAGTGTGACACAAGAACTCTTTAACAGGGCAAGGAATTGAAGCCGGGTCTACCGAGTTCTAGGTTGGCACTGTAACCACAGGACCACCCTTCCTCTCTTCATTAGGAATGTATCTTTCCAACTGGATTAGCATGATTCTTAGAATCAAGTTTCCCCTGGGAATACTCATGATTATGTATTATTTGCTGCCCACAAATATTCTGGAATAAATGTTTAAATTAATTCCTTTACTGGTTTAAATATTCACCAAACTTGTTTACTTGATTATTAGTAGAAAGTGAGCACAAAAGGGGGCACAAACATAAACAAACCAAATCCTTTTTTAAAAAACCCAGACCTATATTTATGGTTAATTTGTGCAGTATTCACTCAGCTCTAATTCTCTGGCTGCAAAAACCTGGGGGGGGGGGGAGGGAATAGTTTTTCTCCTTGGTTTGCACAGCCTTACGTAGGGTTCCATGGTGCGAAAGATTAACAGATTTTTGTCACTGACTATGGTACAAATATATCAAGCTGTCGCACAAAGTAAACAAAAAGTGCAGAGTAAACACAAATTTTGCCTGTGTCAATATATATTCTAATTGGAACATTCCGTAAGGAAAGCAGCAAAAATCAGAAGCATGCATGGTGCAATCTTCATGGAAAGACAGTTTAACAGGGACATGGGTTCCTGCTAATCTATTTCCAACAAGTGTTGAAAAACACAGAGAACTTGCCCAGATCCTAGCTCGACAGACTTCTCTGTTTCTACAAACAGGAGGAATAGTTGGGGAAAAAAGCAAAGAAAAATTTCTTCTGAAGTGCCCCTCGCCTCCACTGTCGACACGCTTTGCTAATTAACATTCACTATGTGCATGTATGTGTTTCACACCATATCCTCTGCAAACTCTTCAAACAGCTTTTTAATGAATCCTGCAGTCTGCATTGATACACTATTGCTTTCTTTGTATTTCTAGCAAAAGCTAAAAAAATAAAATTACAACAGAGCAAAATGTAAGGTGTGTTAACATAAGATAAGTTATTTTCAGAATTGTCATTTCAATTATTAACAGTCTATGGTTGTGTAGGCTTCAAATAATACTTGTATGAGCAAAGAATGCTTTTTTCCCAGTATCAGCAATGTTAGTTGTGAATAAATGAGCTGATCTGAGCCACTGTTATAAATGAAAATGGTATTTAGGTTGGGATGTGCACAAGGCTCTGAGATACCCAGCTCCCTACATTAGCTGAATTAAGTTTCCCATTAGTCTCAGTAGACATTGTGAGCACTGTGTTGTTTTTATTATTAGAATTAGAAGAGACCTCAGGAGGTCATCTAGTCCAACCCTCTGCTCAAAGCAGGAGCAACACCAACTAAATTATCCCAGCCAGGGCTTTGTTAAGCCAGGCCTTAAAAAACTCTAAGGATGGAGATTCCACCACCTCCCCAGGTAACCCATTCCAGTGCTTCGCCAGCTACCTAGTGAAATAGTTTTTCTTAATATCCAACCTAGCCCTCCTCAACTGCAACTTGAGACCAGTTCTCCTTGTTCCGTCATCTGCCACCACTGGGAACAGCCTAGCACCATCCTTTTTGGAACCCCCCTCCAGGTAGGGGTTTTGCCCTCAAATCCCCCCTTACTCTTCTCTTCTGAAGACTAAACATGCCCAGTTCCCTCACCCTCTCCTCATAAGTCATGTGCCCCAGCCCCCGATCATTTTTGTTGCCCTCCGCTGGACTCTCTCCAATTTGTCCACAGCCTTTCTGTAGTGGGAGGCCCAAAACTGGACGCAGTACTCCAGGTGTGGCCTCACCAGTGCCGAATAGAGGGGAATAATCACTTCCCTCGATCTGCTGGCAATGCTCCTACTAATGCTTTGTGTTACATTGTGTTACACTCCTACTTTGTGTTACATTGGGGAGAGAAACAAAAAACAAAGCAATGGAAGGCTTCTGGATTTGTCAGTCTTGAGTCCATTTCTTTATACTATGGTCTACAGAGATGTATGATCTGCAGCATAGTTACAGTAATGTTTGCCATTATTTCCTCACATTCATACCAGCAGTAATTTCACAGCAGGTTGTTACTATAAAAGTTTGAGCCCAGCTGTGAAAATGTTTTCTTAAATGTACATATTTTATTCATTCTGCTTTAGATTAAAACGTGCGCTCACACACACACAATCTAAAACTAGTAGAATCTTGTAATAAAATCTAAATTTAGTAGAACCTCACTAGTTCACTGGTTCCCTTTAGGAGGAGGTGGACATGAGTGGGGACCAGAAAGAGTTCCTACCGTGGGGGGGAGGGGGATTAATGGGGAGGGAGAGACTGGAATTTGCCCCTTCCTCAAGAAATATCTGAGTTGGCATCACTGCCAGGTAACTGTCCTCCAGGAACATCTTTGCCAAATATATTTTAGAAAACCACTTGATCCAATCTTACATGTTTAGATGCTGCATTGTATTAATAAGCAAATGACAAAAACAACAACAACAAAAAACCCACTAAAATTTTGATCCAGACTAGTTTGCCAGAAAGCATAGAATGATATTCTTCTACTTCTAAAAATTACGTTAAGTTATGCATATTTATTCTTTCCTAACCTTTGATCATTAAGTTTTTTTTTTTTTTTTTTGCACACCTTGTTTCTTTGAAGAAACTTCTATATACTTACATATGATACATAATCCGTTTCTGGACATATGCCTTTCAGACACATCACTTCCTTTGCTTTGATATATAACAAAATGTCAAAACCAGTTTCCACTCTCACTTTCCATTATGCTCCAGCTCTGGGGACATTGATTTAATTGAAACCCAACTTACATTGGCTGTTTCTACCCCAATCACAATTAATCAGTGTAGTTTTTATTCATTTTACATGTTAAAGTGTTCAAACTTCTTCACAGGAAAACAGCACTATGCATTTAATTGGCCAGATCTCAGCCCACCGCTAATGAACCTTTGTGTTGCTTATAGGACCTTAAAATTGCCCTAAGTAGGAAGCTGAGAATTCTGTGCTATGGGGGAATCCTGGTCTACAGTAAGGCCAGCAGAGTGGCTCTGTGCCAACCTCTCCTGGCCCTCCAGCATAGGTGCTTCATAGGAGAGGGTATTTTGGGAGCTGCAATTCAGCAATCTTCACTAGTATAATAGCCCCTCAACACCATTACAAGCTTACACAAGTTAAAAAGCTGTCCTTGGACAGGTCTAATCTAGGCCCAGTTAGGCCTGGAGACAGCCTCTGTCTGAGGACTGAATGGTGGCTTAGGCCACCTTTGCTTCTCCCAGCCTCATCTGAATCAAGCTATAACATAGCTGAGGATTTTGTCCTTAATATTTCAGTACACTGTATTATTTTAACAATCATTTCTTGGGTTATTTTAAATACATATTTTATTTGCTGGTAATGTATTTTTAGGACTTGTCTTGAGAAGTGTGGAGCTTCTCACTCTCTTTCTCTCACACACACACAGTGAAAAGAAAAACATAGACCAAAACCATAATATGTACACCAATGTGACCTTAAAGCTGTGGCTGAATATATCAAACACCTTCAATTTCCTTTGGACTTTTGTAGTTGCTGAGACACAGTGAAAATCAACATTGATTACTTATCACTTAGTTATGTAGGTAATTACTTAGCTTATATATTACTTAAATACAATTTACAAAATTCATAGCATGGTTAGAAAATGTTACCTTCTTTCCTCTTCACACCATCTCAGAGCCCCCTGTGGGGCTGGTTTGCCCAAATAACTTAAAAATAAATGCTATAAATGAATTCTCAAACAACGGTGCTAAGATTTAACTGACTGTCTCCCATTAACATCAAAGAGAGTCACATAGCTAAAGTCCTTCACACGGCTTTGAAAATTTACCCCTTTTTAAAAAATTCCTTAAATAGATCGTGAATTCTGAAGTTCATGGTGAGAGGAGCACATCACAAATGTATAGTTGTATTCCACTGCTCTATATTACTCTGTCACCTATTCAGTAATGATGTGCACAGCATCACACTACTTGAAGAGCCATGGCACGTTGGCTTTTTGCTTGCTGGCTTGCTTTCTAGACACCAGGTAATAATCTGGCTTTATATCTGTGCTCTCTAATGTTCCCTGTTTTTTAAACTTCCTTGCTAATTTTATTTGCTTCTGTGTATTTTTTATTTATATTATTCCCATGTTCAGAATGTCCATTCCCTTTTAACAGTGTGGTATTTAAATAATGCCACATACCACATGCTTATTTAGATGAAGTACAGAAAAAAACCATCAGTCTGTCTTAAGTCAACTTTCTGACGGGCCACATGCCTCCAAGTAGGATTATGAGGAACACTGATGACCCATTTATGGATTCGTAGGTTTAGAAGGCCATTATCATCATCTAGCTTAACCTGCTCCATAACACAGGCCAAAGAATTTCACCCAGTAATTCTGACTTCAAGCCCAGTAACTTGCTGTGGAACTGCAACATATTTTTTAGAAAGACATCCAATCCTGATTTAAAGACATCAAGCGACAAAATCTACCACATCCCTTGGTAGTCTGTCCAAGTGGTTATTTACATTGATGCTTAAAAGTGTATACCGTATTTCAGATTTGAACTTTGCTAGCTGTAGCTTCTCTAATGGATTTTTTTTTGTATGTCCTCTTTCTAAGTTTCGACCTAATTCTGCCACACTTATTCATGCCGGAGTACCACCTTACGCTGAGGAGTCCCACTGAATTTAGTAGCAGAATCTGACCATTTGTTTCTAGCCTATTTTATTCAGAATTCAGTTTAAATCTATTTTCATTTACATTTAAATTAATAAGGGCACATTAAAAGATTACACTCTTCAGTGAATTGTTTTATAATTTAAAGAATAGTAAATGGCAAGACAAAACTGAACTATTACATTTTAAATTACAGAGTCTGAGCTTTAGTTCCCTATAGAAAAGTCTATCTATATTTGTGAATATTGGTTACCGCTGAGTTTGGATTATGTTCATTTCTTTTCTTTGGCTCATACAGTCTCATTTCATTGATAAAACTATCTGTTTTCCTTCTTTAAAAGCCAATCCTAGTCAATACTAGATTTTATGGACTGGGCCAATCCTAAATTGTTATTTAAAATTATGTTTATTGCCTTGAACTGATGCACTGGAAAATCATTCCTGAAAAAAACAAAACAAAAACCAAAACCAGCTCTATTTCTGAACAAATAACCTCAGGAAAAGGCAGCAGTTCAGAATGACATGGTCCCATTACTGCCTCCATTGGCCTCTTTCTCTATAGGCACGCAGACAGCCCTCCTGTCAGAGGAGACAACATAATAAGGAAGATTAGAGAGGCACCAGGGACTGGGAGAAACTGCAGGCTGACCCAATCACTGCAAGGATAATCTTTTTCTGCATAAGCAAGCCCTAAATACATCCCCGGGAACACATAAAGTAATAATTCATCTTCAACAGGAAGTGGTTTTGATTATGATTCTCAATAGAGGGTCAGTATTTGGGTAAAGGACTGATTAAGGTCCTGCTCCCACTTCCATTAACTTCAACTGGGCAGGAACAAATCCTCTGCTAATTGACAGAGGAGATTGCACCATAGAAGGAGTCCTCCAGAAAGTGAAGAAATGCCACACTCCCTGTTCACTCTAGATGCAGTCTTTGGGTTCCTGGGACACTTCCTGATGGGAGCAGAAACAAAGCTGCCCAGGATAGGGCAGTAACAGGCTGCAGCAACACAGAGCAGTAGAAAGCTTATTACCTCATTGCTTCACATAGTTTCTGTGCATAATAAAGGGTTTATCTTGACACCGGTCTGCTCTTCTGTAAGATATGATGGGGTACCAGGAATGGAAGGCACAGAATGCTGGAAGACCAGTCAGAGCAGTAACATTGAAATGGCTGCCACAGAGCCAGTCCTACTAACCTCCGCCCTTCCCAGCTCTGAGAATCAGGGGAAAATGCTGAATGTGCCTGTAAAATGTTCAAACAGCAATTTCAACTGTACAACGAAAGCCACAGTTGAAAATAAACTGGAGGATGAGCAGAAGATTGCCCTGCTCTTAACGGTGGCAGGCACAAATGCAACTAGATGTATATAATACATTCTATGTAGATGGTGATGGAGAAAGAGAGGAAAACTTTGGAGAAAAAGAAAATGTTTGAGGATCATTGTGTCTCTGGAAAAAATGTTATTTTGAGAGACCTATGTTCAGGATGAGAACATGGAATGTAGGGGAAACAGAGGAGTTTGTCACACACACACAAAAGTATCAGTCCCGTGAATTTGGAATGTTAACAGACTCTCTCATTAAAACCCAGATTGTGCCAGGGTGTAACAATAACATGTCCATGAATGATTACTAAGGAAAAGGGATCTGACACTAGATATGGCAATATGTATATGTCAAGCAGCAGAACATAATGAAACACAGATAAAAATCCTAGGGAAAAGGCAGAGAGCACAACTATGAGTACTACAGCTGAGTTATCAAGGGAAAAGTTCACAGAAATTAAATTGGCAAGGACAGAAACATGGAAAGCAGGAAACAATGCCAGTAATGTGGCAACCAGCATGAGTAAAGGAAATACCCAGCATTCAGGTGAATGTGTAAAAACTGTAAAAAGCACAACCATTATGCTAAAATGTGCAAAGAAAGCAGTAAAGTGAATGTATTAATGCAGAAAGGGATTTCCCCCAAGTGAAGAGGAAGAGCTATTCTTAAGCATAATAATGGAGGAGGCTGAAAACTCAGAAGAATAGCTAATTAAAATGTGCACAAATGACACTTATGTGATAGATAAATGATAGACACTGGGGCATAAATAAATGTTACAAGAGAAACTGGAATAAAGAAATATATGGAGCACATAAAAGTGGAAGAATCTAAAGTTTCTGTGAAAGACTATAATGGAAAAACAATTAAAGTGTTGGGAGAGTGTACACTGACATTAAATACAAAGGCAAATGATAAAACAAGTTTGCAGTGGTACACAGAAGCAAGCAACCAGTCTTGGGCTTACACATGTGTTAGGTGCTTGGTCTTGTTAAGAGGATGTATTACCATAGAGTAGGGGTCGGCGACCTTCGGCCTACGGCCCATCAGGGTAATTCGCTGGTGGGACACGAGACATTTTGCTTACATTGACCGTCCGCAGGCACGGCCCCCTGCAGCTCCCAGTGGCCACAGGGATGTGCTGGCAGCTGCTTTCTGCAGCTCCCGTTGGCCAGGAACAGCCACTGGGAGCTGCAGGGGTCATGCCTGCGGATGGTCAACGTAAACAAAATGTCTCGTGGCCCGCCAGCAGATTACCCTGATGGGCCATGTGCTGAAGGTTGCTGACCCCTGCCATAGAGAGACAGAAAGCTATACAGAACCGGATATGAAAGTATTAATAATATCATATGAAGATGTATTCACAGGAAATTGATTCCTTTCAATAACATACAAGAAATGTTTAATGGAAGATGGAGAACCTGTGCTACACAAAAAGTTCCACAAGTCTTAAGAAAGAGACTAGAAGAGCTTCAAAACATGACAAACGGTATCATTTGGAGAACAGAAGAACCAAGAGATTGGATTCACTCTTCAGTGACTGTAAAAAAAAGAGAAGAAGGATGATTACAACTGTGTATGGATCCTAAAGGGCTGAAGAAAAATATAAAAAGAACACTTCCACTTGCCCACAAGTGAACTGTTTTCTAAGATGGCATGAACCAAATGCTTCAGCATGAGCCAGATAAGATGCATTGGCAGGATATTGGCAGATCCCCGTAGACAGTCAGAAATTCAAGATCTACACTTTCAACAAACCATTTGACAGATACTGTTTCTAAGACTGCCTTTTGGAATATGTTTGGCTCCAGGAGTATTTCACTGCAAAATGAACCAGATGCTAAAGGGTCTAGTAGGTATGAAAGTGTAAATTGATGACATAATAATTTGGGGCGGGACTTCCTTTGAATATGAGGAATGACTAAGAAGAGTACTTGAAATTGTGACAGGTAGAAACCTTAAACTGCACAAGGGCAAATATCAATTCCAAACAACAGAAACAACATAGTTGGAAGAGAGATTGACCTCCAAGGGAATCTTGCCTGATGAATCAAAGATTGAAGCAACACTCAACATGCTGAGACTTTAAGATAAACAGGGAATTCTAAAGGCTGTAGGTATGTTGAATTATGTCAGCAATTTCATACATAACCATATACCTCATCTAAGGCACCTCTTCCACAAGCTCATTCAATGGCCTTGGATGCCAAAACATGTAAGGGATTTCAGTGATTTAAGGCACTTTTTGATACCAGCTTCAGTGTGGCAATTTTTTTACCCATTGAAAGACAAACTCTCCACAAATACCTTGAAAGGAGGGCTGGGAGCAGTACTATTACAGTGTTATGGAACTAACTGCCACTTTTATATACAACTAGGGCTATGACAGCCAAAGAGAAGACATATGAACAAACTGAAAAAGAGACTAGCTCTGGTGTAAGGTTGTACAAGATTTCACAAATTTCTCTATGGATGTAGCTTCAAAGCAGAAACTGGTCACAAACCACTGACTCCAATACACAAATAAGGACTTGGAGAAGCACCAAAAGGGATACAGTAACTACTGTTGAAAATACAGAAGTATGATGTGACCTGGAGGTCCAACCTGGATGCCACTTAGTAACGGCGGACTCTCTTTCAAGTGTAACCCTTCTGCCCATCAGAGTTGGCAGCAACAAGGGCCGGGTTCAGTATCTAGGGGTTCCATTCCAATAACACAATGCAAAACCGGCTCGAGCCCCCACCCAGTGACCTGGGACAAATATATACCACCCCCGCTGGGCACCTCTAAGAGGCAATACTTCCCCTCTCACAAGCACAGAGTCTAAGTGTAGCAAAAGCCTTTTAATAACAGAGAGAAACAATGTGGCATTATGTTGGGGAAACACCACCAACCGGATTCATAACACAACCATGAGCCAAAACCCTCCCCAAGCAAATTGGGCCGTGTCCTTCCCCTTTGGTTCTTGAGTCCAGCAACCCAAAAGTCACCCAAAGTCCCAAAAGTCCAACAACCCAAAAGTATCTCAGCCATGCGGAACGCAATGCCATCCACAGCCTCAGAAACAACTCTGACATCATAATCAAAAAGGCTGACAAAGGAGGTGCTGTTGTCATCATGAATAGGTCGGAATATGAACAAGAGGCTGCTCGGCAGCTCTCCAACACGAGTTTCTACAAGCCATTACCCTATGATCCCACTGAGAGTTACCAAAAGCAACTACAGCATTTGCTCAAGAAACTTCCTGAAAAAGCACAAGATCAAATCCGCACAGACACACCCCTGGAACCCCGACCTGGGATATTCTATCTACTACCCAAGATCCATAAACCTGGAACTCCTGGGCGCCCCATCATTTCAGGCATTGGCACCCTGACAGCAGGATTGTCTAGCTATGTAGACTCCCTCCTCAGGCCCTACGCTACCAGCACTCCCAGCTACCTTCGAGACACCACTGACTTCCTGAGGAAACTTCAATCCATCGGTGATCTTCCTGATAACACCATCCTGGCCACTATGGATGTAGAAGCCCTCTACACCAACATTCCACACAAAGATGGACTACAAGCCGTCAGGAACACTATCCCCGATAATGTCACGGCTAACCTGGTGGCTGAACTTTGTGACTTTGTCCTTACCCATAACTATTTCACATTTGGGGACAATGTATACCTTCAGATCAGCGGCACTGCTATGGGTACCCGCATGGCCCCACAGTATGCCAACATTTTTATGGCTGATTTAGAACAACGCTTCCTCAGCTCTCGTCCCCTAAAGCCCCTACTCTACTTGCGCTATATTGATGACATCTTCATCATCTGGACCCATGGAAAAGAAGCCCTTGAGGAATTCCACCATGATTTCAACAATTTCCATCCCACCACCAACCTCAGCCTGGTCCAGTCCACACAAGAGATCCACTTCCTGGACACTACAGTGCTAATAAACAATGGTCACATAAACACCACCCTATACCGGAAACCTACTGACCGCTATTCCTACCTGCATGCCTCCAGCTTTCACCCTGACCACACCACACGATCCATCGTCTACAGCCAAGCTCTGCGATACAACCGCATTTGCTCCAACCCCTCAGACAGAGACAAACACCTACAAGATCTCTGTCAAGCTTTCTTACAACTACAATACCCACCTGCGGAAGTAAAGAAACAGATTGATAGAGCCAGAAGAGTTCCCAGAAGTTACCTACTACAGGACAGGCCTAACAAAGAAAAGAACAGAACGCCACTAGCCGTCACCTTCAGCCCCCAACTAAAACCCCTCCAACGCATTATTAAGGATCTACAACCTATCCTAAAGGATGACCCAACACTCTCACAAATCTTGGGAGACAGGCCAGTCCTTGCCTACAGACAGCCCCGCAACCTGAAGCAAATACTCACCAACAACCACATACCACACAACAGAACCACTAACCCAGGAACTTATCCTTGCAACAAAGCCCGTTGCCAATTGTGCCCACATATCTATTCAGGGGACACCATCACAGGGCCTAATAACATCAGCCACACTATCAGAGGCTCGTTCACCTGCACATCCACCAATGTGATTTATGCCATCATGTGCCAGAAATGCCCCTCTGCCATGTACATTGGTCAAACTGGACAGTCTCTACGTAAAAGAATAATGGACACAAATCAGATGTCAAGAATTATAACATTCATAAACCAGTCGGAGAACACTTCAATCTCTCTGGTCACGCAATCACAGACATGAAGGTCGCTATCTTAAAACAAAAAAACTTCAAATCCAGACTCCAGCGAGAAACTGCTGAATTGGAATTCATTTGCAAATTGGATACTATTAATTTAGGCTTAAATAGAGACTGGGAGTGGCTAAGTCATTATGCAAGGTAGCCTATTTCCTCTTGTTTTTTCCTACCCCCTTCCCCCCAGATGTTCTGGTTTAACTTGGATTTAAACTTGGAGAGTGGTCAGTTTGGATGAGCTATTACCAGCAGGAGAGTGAGTTTGTGTGTGTATGGGGGTGGGTTTTTGGAGGGGGGTGAGGGAGTGAGAGAACCTGGATTTGTGCAGGAAATGGCCTAACTTGATTATCATGCACATTGTGTAAAGAGTTGTCACTTTGGATGGGCTATCACCAGCAGGAGAGTGAATTTGTGTGGGGGGGGTGGAGGGTGAGAAAACCTGGATTTGTGCTGGAAATGGCCTAACCTGAAGATTACTTTAGATAAGCTATTACCAGCAGGACAGTGGGGTGGGAGGAGGTATTGTTTCATATTCTCTGTGTATATATAAAGTCTGCTGCAGTTTCCACGGTATGCATCTGATGAAGTGAGCTGTAGCTCACGAAAGCTCATGCTCAAATAAATTGGTTAGTCTCTAAGGTGCCACAAGTACTCCTTTTCTTTTTGCGAATACAGACTAACACGGCTGTTACTGAAACCTGTCCCTGGTCAGTACAGCCCCAGAGTTTGAAAGTTGATCTGCAGTGTTTTACCTCCCAACCTGAGTGGAAATGGGGGGGGGGGGTTTAAGGGGCACCTTATGTGGTCTAAAGCCGACTTTCCAACCTCTCTGTGGGACTCCGCTCCACCAGCCGCCCCACAAATTGCTCTGCTCTGCCAACCGCTCCGCCAGCCATCCCGCAAACTGCTCCGCAATATATCTTCAGCCCCCCCCCCCCCCACTACTTAACACAACGCTCAGTGATTTCAGCTCTTAGTAATTTTAGCTCTTTAGTGATTTCAGCTTGTAGTAGGGGAGCCTCAGTGCTGGTACACCATTGGCCCAAAGTGAATTCAGCTTAGCAGTCTGTAACTCAACTCCTAGTGGAATCAAAACTAGCTCTGATATTCCACTGTGGACAGAGGAGACGGTGTAATTGGCATGTAGGGCCCTCACCAAGAGCCCATACAAGCAGGTATTCGGCTTCGGCTTCGGCTTCGGCCCCGGCCCCGGCCCCGGCCCCGGCCCCGGCCCCGGCCGCTCCCTCTCTCTCTCTCTCTCTCTCTCAATTCACTGGGTTTTGGAACCCATGATGCTTGCCTAGCGAGTGCTGCTAAGTTGATGGCGAGTCCCTCCATCATAACAAAAGGCCAAGTACAGTTCCACTGTCCTTGATTCACATAACCAGGATAATAACAGTTTATTCTTCCTGCACGAATAACAGAGAAACTGGGGCTTCTACAGCAGCCAAAGTGGCATCGAGGCGGGGTGGGTGTGCCTATGCAAACAAAATCAGCCCCTGAAGTTCTTTTCCATAACCCACCATGACTCGCCACCAGATGTCAGGGTAGAGCTCATCCTGACTCTGCTTACACAAGAAACGTGCTCCATCTGACAATACACAGCCTGATGATGTGGAACAAGCAGTAAACATACGTGTGAATATGATAAAAGTGTTACATGCTGTATCTCCAGGCATTTGTAATAAACTGGGGACAGAAACAGCTCAAGATGAAATGTTCCGAACAGTGATACAAGTGATAAGTAAAGGAGAAAACAAAACAAAACAAAAATACTCCCGACCTGTGTATTCACACTATAAATATAAGGTTTCAGTGATCTCAGGAGTGCTTCTGAAGAGAACACATATTGTGGTTCCCACAGTGATGAAAGAATAATGTTGGAATTAATACACAAAAGCCACCTGGGAATGACAATCAAAAAGGAGAGCTGGAGAAGCTGTATTCTGGCCATAGACGAATAGTGATATCAAAGAAATGGTGAGCAGGTTTGGAACATTTCAGAAGTACAGAGATTCCCAGCAGAAAGAACCAATGTTACCACACAAATAACTTGCAGTTCCACCGGACAAAGCTGGAATTGACATATTCAGTTTTGGAAGACATAATCACCTGGTTATAATGGACTACTTAAACAATTCCCCAAAAGTAGTCACACTGGAGGATTCTGATTGATTCTCTCTGAGACTTCTTTTCCCCACAGTTTCCCAAGAACTCAGTTTGACTCCAGATTTCATTACTACAGTATTTTTATTTGTTATACAACAAAGCTATGCTGAGTTGATCAGATTCAAGCATATGGGGTGGGTATAGGGATTGGGATTGGCCTGGTTACTTTGTAGAAGCCAATCCCTGTACAGCATGCTGTCACACATTGTCCATGCACAACTTACTCAGCCTTATTTTGAGATCCAGGCTTATCGTGTCCATTGTAAATGGTTCCCAGCATGCCTCTCCTTATCTTAGCTAGTACAGACATTCTGTTTCCAGCCTGACTATCCATTTAACTCCCTAATCCTGTTTCCCAAGAAATGAGACCGCAAACATGTGTACTTACTCATATAAAACCAAGCCTACAGATGTCATAGCAGTAACAGTTGTCAGAAACATTAAATCTCTATTTGCATTGTCATGGAATTCCAAGAAAAGTAATAATTGACATCAGATCACAGTTCAAGAATAGGGAATTCCTGAACTTTATTAAAATGTGCAACTTTCATCAGGAGACATCTAGATATTGTCAAACCTGTTAGTAAGGCACCTGTGATAGTGAGGAAAAGACTGTGAAAGTACAATTAGACAAAATATTACAATAAAGGAGCATGACCATTTCCACAGCTCAATAAACAAAGCCCCAATGAGAATTTGGCAGGATATAGATACTGGCCAGTCAAAGCCACAGGGATCAAAGAATAATAACCTTTCTCATACTTACTGATCATAGACGAAGGCAAAATATTGTTAAGTAATCATAATAATCTGCTCAAGATACTTAACACCTTGGCCAAGACAACTGAAGTTAGACCAGATACACAAGTTGAAAACTATTCAGACTGACCCTGTTACTGACCAGGAGACTGAAGTATTATGGACAAGGATTTACCTGAAGAGGGTTTGCAATACAGCAGTTCAGACAAATAGCTGAAATACCATAAAAGACTGAGCAAGGTATATTAGGGTTGTGTTTCAAGCAACCTGAAAAGTTAATTCCATTGTAGTATTTGTAATAGTTTAATAGTTTAGTTTAACAGTGTTTAAATGCACTAAGTAAATTTTAAAAAAGGATCCAAAAAAGGGAAGATGTGATACAGAGTAAATTCTCTAGGAAGTGTGGAGAAGCCACACTTCCTGTGTACTCTTCATGCAGTCTTTAGTTTTCTGGGAGACTTCCTCCTGGGGCAGAAAGAAAGAAGTGCAGGAGAGGGCAGTTGCAGGCTAAAGCTATGTGTGTTTCCTCATTGTTATGAACAGGAACTATGTACAGCAAAGAATTTATCTTGAAACTGGTCTGCTTGTCAGTAAGATATAGAGGCATGATCTAGTATCAGTGTCATTCAGTCAATATCCAAGCACCTGATCGCAGTGTAGGATTGGAAGAACCTTTCAGAACAGTACAGCTCAAATGCTTGAATGAGTGAACCCAGCTAATTCCTCAATCACTGATTTTAAACTAATTACCCTGGTGTTTACTTACCATTTTTTACAAAATAATTCAATACAAGAGTCTTTTCTTTTCAAATCTTCCAGACTTGCTACTTTCTTCACAGTCCACTCTTGTAGAAAAGTTATTGTTAGGAGCTTATGCACAAGGGAGGAAGAGGACAATGAAGAGAATCTAAATAAATGAAAGTATCAGGGAGTACCCATGTTAGTCTGTATCCACAAAAACAACAAGGAGTCTGGTAGCACCTTAAAGACTAACAGATTTATTTGAGCATAAGCTTTCGTGGGTAAAAACATAAATCTGTTAGTCTTTAAGGTGCCACCGGACTCCTTGTTGTTTTTGTAAATACATGGAAGACATTCTTTATACTCTGGTGATGCAGAGACTGCCTAGCACAATGATGTCCTGGTCTTGTCTGAATGTACACATAGTAAGACACAATCTACGCCCACAAGAGCCTACAATCTAAATGAAGTAGGAGAAAGGAAGTATGAGCCTCATTTTACTGTTAAACTGAGGCAAAGAGACTTGCTCAAGGTCACACAGGGAGCGTGCGGCAGAGCTACGGACTGTATTCAGATCTCCTGAGTCCTACTACAGTGCCTCAGTAACAAGACCATTCTTCCACTCTATGCATTAGTTCTCATCTATTCCACAAGTGATTAATTTTATTTTTCTACTTTAAATGACAGAGTAGTACACAGGCAGTCACAATTACCTGTTATTCAACTTGATAGAGTAAAATTTCAAAAGCTTTGAGACCATGAAATCCCGTTTCATGGTTCCTGAGTTTCTCACTTCATGTGGGTTTATGTGAATTTGTTGTACATTTTAAGTGTTTACTCTGTAGTTTCTTTACATGATATTTAAGGAAATTTTATCAAGGTTTCTTGCAATGAAAAACTATGAACTATAAATTGCCATTTAACTACTGCTAAACATGAAAAAAAAAAAAACGTACTTTGAAAATGTACCATGAAGCATGCAGAGAATTCAACTTTATACAAAAGTCCCTACTGCATTTGGTACTGTGGTCACAGTGTTCTAAATAGAATAGTCATGCCTGTGTAACTACCAGCACTCTTATTAACTCTGATTTGGAAATTTTCCACAATCAAACTTTAGCTGAGCCCTAAATGTTAGGTAAAGTATTATGCAGTACTCACAAAATGAGCCATGAAATACAAAAATACAGTTTTACAAATTGTAGTGGCTCTAGCTAATTTAACATTGATGATCACCTAATGTATTATATGCAGGTCTTTAAGAGGGAAACAGTTTTCCCTTCCCATGAAAATTTTTGAGATTTTGAAAATTTTCCCACATAGAATTGTGACTAATTGTTGAAATCTCAAAAATTTTCATAAACCAACAGCGGGGGGGTGGGGGGGAGGGAGGGAAGGGAGGTTAAGTTCAGGTCAATCAAAAAAGTTTTGTTTCACTAATTTTGAAATGTTTTGTTTTGAGTTCAATCTTTTTTATTTTTAACTATAACATTAACTCAAAATAAAAAGTAATTTTGAAGCCCCAAACCAGAACAACCAACTCTAGTTCACAGTAACTAGGTCACTTTAAACCTGCCAGGATTAGAGATACTAGCTTTGTCACTAGTAAAGTGTTTGAGCTTCTAACTTGTGGAAAAATATTTGAGCTATCTTCTTCAAATAATTCCACCGATAGTACACATTTTGGTACTTTTAAAAGCAGGAAGAGTTCCTTATTTCTATCTGTCAAACTATAGTACTTCACATCACATATTATTAAAGAAATCTGGGGTTGGGGGGAAAGGCTCTATGGGGACCTAAGGACTGGGGAGGTAATAGTTGTTTTGGGGTCGTTTAAGTCAAACAAATGGGCATGAAAAATGTAGTCAGGAAACTATTACCTGAATTTTTGTTGATAGATGCATTTAAAATGAAAATTATGCTTGGAACTGTTACATCCAGAACAACCAGGTTTCTAAGTAACGTTGGAAATCTTGCTCACTAATACATTTGATATAAAGATCTTAAGATACATCATGCTGATAACAAATTCCATGGCCTACAGCAGAGCTCTTCAGCAGCCCCATCAAGATGACTATGGAGCAGCATATAGGAGTACATCAGTCAAAGGAGACACTATGCATTCTTATGCCTATTTATTATTTATAGCGTGGTAGTACCCACAGGTCACCAATCAGGCATCAAGGCTCAGTGCAATAGATGTTGTACAGACATATAATGAAAACGTGCCCCCTGCCTCAGAGTGTAGAATCTAAGCATTCTGTTTTCCTGACCAAAAATGTAAAAAGCCTAAAGCAGGAAAAAGAGGGGAGGGTTTAAAACAGCAAGGAGAAATGTCAAAAGTTAAATAAATTAATAAATCGCACAACAAGCCAATCAAGTTTTTCATGAGAGGTGATTGAATTAAAAAATAAAAAAGGTAAAATACCTTTTATTTGGTGAGTAGCCCACAGCTCAGAAATGCATGTTGGTTAAACAATCTTGAGCATTTCCCATGAAGATATCAAGAGGTGGATGTGGAAGGCTCACAAACTTTCACTGAAACAGAATAATACTGCTTTCAATATGCCTATCAGATAACAATGTGCCTATTGGATCACATTTTGCCAGCATGATACCAAAATGAAAAATAGCAATATACCTAAAATGCTGCACTTGGGACAGATAGATGATGAGATATTTACTTTCAGCAAATATATCAAATAATCGAGTTCCGATAGTAATAGCACATGCTTTTTAAAACAAACAAACAAAAATAAACAGCTGTCCATAACAGCAACTTCAGATCACAACAAATGGATAGTGGGGATGTTTCCAGGCTTGTAAGTAGCTCAGGAATTTTCCTGCCCGTACATCGCATTTCAGCTTGGAAAATTGGTTAGGCAATCAGCTTTTTTAAAAACAAAAATGAAAAACTGTTATAGAAAGAATTATTATGATTTGTAAAGAGTTTTATGAGTATTTAATAGCAAAAGTGTAGAAAAAACATCCATAACAAAGGAATAGAGCCTATACTCTATCCAGGCAATTTAGATAATATCTCATGCTCCTTCATATTTTCTTAGCTTCACTGATTGTTAGCTCTGTGCCATGCTGTAATATTTTAATTAAAGCTGATCAAAAAATGGAATTTCCATACCCATAGGAAGTTCAGAGATATCAATATTTGGTTTTGTCCCAAATTATAAAAGTCTAAATGAAGCTTTTCAACCTTATCAAAACAAAATATTTCAATAATTTCCCAGGACAATCTAAATATTCCTGTGAAAGGTTTTGACTTCTTTGAACCAGCATTTTCAGGAAACAAACTGTTCCATCAGAAAAATTTTGATCAGCTCTAATTTTAATGATGGCAGCAGCGGTTTGAGAGAAAACATGTTTAGTCATATATCGGGTTTTACCATGCATGACTGATAAACTTTGTACTCTATTGCACATTGCAATATACTACCACATCCCAGGCTAGCTATCAAATGGAAAGGGCTATGAGGTAATAATTACGACTTATATAGTGTTTCATATTTAAAGAAAAACACTGTTAAATCATCAGAGTACCACTGTGAGTTACTTCTCCCATGTTTAAGAAAGATCAATTTAAATTGTAACAGGTGTAGAAAAGGGCTACTAGGATGATCAGAGGAATTGAAAACCCATCTTATGAGAGGAGACTCAAGGAGCTTGGCTTGTTTATCCTTACCAAAATAAGGCTGAGGGGAGATATGAATGTTCTCTATAAATACATCAGAGGGATCAATACCAGGGAGGGAGAGACCTTAAGTGCTAATGTTGACACAAGAACAAATGTATGTAAACTGGCAATCAGCAAGTTTATGCTTGAAATTAGAGGAATGTTTCTAACCATAAAAGGAGTGAAGTTCTAGAACAGACTTCCAAGGGGAGCAGTGGGTGCAAAAAAAAACCAAAAAAAAAACCCCTAACTGGTTTCAAGACTGAGCTTGGTAAGTTTATGGAGGCGATGGTATGATGAGATTGTCTATAATGTCATGTGGCCAATCTGTGACTGTTGTTAACAAATATCCCCAATGGCTAGAGATGGGACACTAGATGGGCAGGGCTCTGAGTTACTACAGATAATTCTTTCCCGGGTGTCTGGCTAGTGGGTCTTGCTGACATGCTCAGGGTATAACTGATCACCATATTTGGAGTTGGGAAAGAATTTTCTCCCTGGTCAGATTGACAGAGACCCTGGGTTTTTTTTTCAGCTTCCCGCAGAGCATGGGGCATGGGCCACATGCTAGTTTAAACTAGTGTAAATGGTGGATTCTCTGTAACTTGAAGTCTTTACATCATGATTTGAATAAGTCAGCCAGAGGTTATGGAGTGGCTATTACAGGTGTGGCTGGGTGAGGTTCTGTGGCCTGTTATGTGCAGGAGGTCAGACCAGATGATCATGATGGTCCCTTCTGGCCTAAAAATCTATGAAATAATTATCCTCTTTTACACAGTGAAGGAAACTGAAGCAGATTTATTGTTATAATTATTCTTTAAGTGATATGATCAAGGCCACACAATGGTCTTGATCCTCCACAGCCTTATGCCCTAAGTTATACCTGTAGAAAATGAATACAAAGTTGGTATACAACAAATGGTAGTATTTTAAATCCACTTTACACATGCATAAATTACTACACCAGGAGCAAGACACAGGGAAATCAGATCCAGTTAGTTTGTGACACACTCAGTATTAGGTTCCTAGAGTTCCTACCCACATTCAGTTCAGTGGAGCATAGCCCTGTTCAACAGACTGAAATAATACATCAACTGACCAGGGATTCTGGGACCTGCATATAAGGGCAAGGCAAGGATTAGAAAATGGTATACTATCAACAACCATCTCTAACACTTCAAAGAGAAATTAAGAAAACAAATTCTTAAGGCCTGGGCATCTGAGGTCTACTAGGCCCTAGATAAGTAAGATTTTACAGTAAGGCCAAGAAAGTTACATGTGGAGGAATAAAGCCCTTTATAAGTTTCAAAAACTATTTTATTATTGCCCGAAATTTTGTATTCAGAAAGAAGGACAAAGAGCCCCAACAGTTAGTTTTGCTTTGCGCTTGAATTTTTTTCACAGTTCTCTATAAAATATTTCTCTTTGTTTGGGTTCCAACTTCTGGAGTGCCAGCTTATGTTTTATATTTGACTTTTTTTAAAGTTGTGGTTTGGTGTAAGTTTTATGTAACTTGTCCTTTATGCACCCTTACTGATTTCTAAGTAAGCTTTAATTAGCTTTTCAGAGTAACAGCCGTGTTAGTCTGTATTCGCAAAAAGAAAAGGAGTACTTATGGCACCTTAGAGATGAAAGCTTATGCTCAAATAAATTGGTTAGTCTCTAAGGTGCCACAAGTACTCCTTTTCTTTTTAATTAGCCTATAAGTATTGCACTATATGCTTAAATATATTCTATTAAGGTCAGTGCTGTTTATGAACACTGGCAGTGCCATACTAGCTCTAACCAGTGGATCATCTGTTAGTTCAGTGTCTTGACATCAATAGGGAGTAGTACTAGCTGGTTGTGGGGCAGTTGGAAGTAACCCCTCCCATGAGGAAAATTTCTAACACCTCATTAGCTTCTGCCCAAAAGCATGAGGCTTCATATGCCTTCAAAAACCTGTTATAACTCTGGATATCCTCTTGTTATCCATAAATTCCAATCCGTGTTTGGAACCTGTTAAATTCCTGGCCTTGATAATATCATGCGACAGGAAGTTCTGCAAGCTAATTCCTTTGTTTTGTTATAATTCAAGCAGATTACTTTTGTGTGCTCTGTTAGTAATTTGTTAGCAAATATTAACAACTTTTAGTCCTTTACTTTCTGTACATTTGGTTAATGTATTAACTATTCTTTAGACTCTTTAGGATATTAACAAAGAGTATATTGAGTTCGAAAGACCCACTGAAATATATTATCTTGTTAGTTCTCTTGACTGTTAATCATGTTTTTACACACAAATCAGGTAAACTGAGAATGTATAGAAATTACATCAAAACATGTTTCTTTTGGCAAAAGTTCATTTGTTTGGAAATCCTACATAATGACATTGGTATGGGAACTTAGTTGGGGAATGAAATCTACCACATTCCTCCAGACACAGTGGAGGAGAGACACACAGAAAGCTCTTTATCATCATCATCACCGCCACTACCACCACCACCAAGGTGGTAATGTATCTATTCTTTATATCTCTGATTGATAATCTGTGAATAACTAATTCCAATTCAGCCTGTTATTTGACAATCTTGAGTCATCATTAACTCAGACATGCAACAGCTCCTTAGTAAATTTTTTGTTTCATGTGCTCCCCTTCCAAGGAAATAAAACGCACATAAAAGTAAAAAAATGAAACAATTGTTAAATTTGCACCACTTTTTCTCCCATTGTTGGAGGAATTACAGGCAATGGAAAATAGGGCTAAAGATCTGCGGTAAGCGCTCGTTCCAGTCTCACAGCTCTTGGGTAATTCACAGGAAATGCCTGCCCCTCCAGTTACCATCCTTCCAAACCAGCACTGACAGCACATCTGATTCAGTGGCCATACAGTTGTTTTGTTTCCCTATCACAGCTCTCCACTTGTTCCACCTCTGCAGGGAAGAAGTCTGTAGATAGAGATTTCATGCTGCTATGATACCTGTGGCAGCAGAAAGCCTGTGTTAAAGGCCATTGCTACAGAAGTGTGCCACTTATGGTAAATTCTGCCAGGCATGGCCCTAATTCATGCTAACCATTCCCCCATAATGCCATATGGATTTAATATACACAAATTTGTTACTATGTATTGTGTGCAGGGGGGCAACATGTTATGTGTTTACTGTTTTGATTTTTGCCACCGTAAACAGGATTAACCTAAATTTGCTGCCCTCAGTGCCATTTAACAGAGAGGAGATTATGGTTCTTTCTGGGCTAGCTCTAACAGAGGTGTAGAACATGCTGTTTCTTAGGGCAGAAAAGTGTTAAGTGGCTGCTTTATGTGAGTGGCTACACAGGAAGGACAGTTAGGGAAACTGGGCTGGAAGGGGATGGCGTTTGTGGTTTGCTTAGGGCAGCAAAAGCCTTAGAGAAGGCCCTGGCTCTTAAAAACAATAGGTGGTGGGTAGGTAGTAGAATGTCAGACTCACCAAAACACACTTCCTCCAACAGTTCAGCTACCTCTATTTTTATAATGAGCTTGTAAAGAGAGAAGCGGAGGAAAAAAGTTGGCACCTTATATATAAGACCTTGTACTGAAAAGGCCATGAATTATGTAAGCTGCTATTATTACTGAAAGCTAAAACAATTTAAGATGTAATAAAAGACTGCAGAAAATGTATTTGATGCCAGAGTCATCAGAGCTATCATCAGCTAACCAATCTGAAGGGTAATGTTCTTATTAACTGCCAATAATATTAATCCATTAAAATATTAAACAAACATATTAGACTATTAAGTAACAATGTATGCCTTCAGTGATGCTTTTGTATCACCGTTGGTGTATTAAAGCTTTCTAGTGATGCATAAACAGATTCCTAATTAATGAACAAACATAAAAGACCCAGGATTTATGAATACAGTGCAAAAACTGCATAATTCTTTTGATCTTATTCTTTCTCCTTGATCAGCATGTCAGTGTCTATAGATCTGGCTCTGGATGAGTGCTGAGTAAAAATGTGAGAAGCAACATTGCTCGGTGCACTGTATATTACACCGGGAGAAGTAAAACACTGCTGTATTTTATCTGTGCTTGTTATACTGAAGCTTTGTTAGGCTTTTAAAAATGCAATACTCATTTTTGTTATTCATGAAATATTCATGAAACCAAACCAAACAAACGCAGAACCAAAGTCCTGCCCTCTGTTTCATGCACAAGATGCTCCTTTCTGCCATTGCACCAGTGCAGCATGTTCCACCATGCTCAGAGTACACTCCTATTTCCAAACAGGGGACCCCTTGGAATGTAGTCCACACACCCCAAGGAAATTTGATATGTTGATCTGTGGTATTGTCATGCAAACAGATCCACAGGGCAGACGTTTGGCATGAAGTATGCACTAAAGGGAAGAACATGCACTAAGGTACCCCCATTCCTTTCAACTACCTGAGAGGTGGTTCCAGAGAGGATGGTTCTAGACTATTCTCAGTGGTGGAAGAGGACAGGACAAGGAGTAATGGTCTCAAGTTGCAGTGGGGGAGGTTTAGGTTGGATATTAGGAAAAACTTTTTCACTAGGAGGGTGGTGGAAACACTGGAATGCGTTGCCTAGGGAGGTGGTGGAATCTCCTTCCTTAGAAGTTTTTAAGGTCAGGCTTGAAAAAGCCCTGGCTGGGATGATTTAATTGGGGATGAGTCCTGCTTTTGAGCAGGGGGTTGGACTAGATGACTTCCTGAGGTCCCTTCCAACCCTGATATTCTATGATTCTATGATTTTTCCTCCGCATCAGTCTTCCTGAACCACCACAGATACACCACCTGCATGGCAGGAATTCCCCCTCACTCAAGAGGGACTATGAGTAATAACTGGGATAGAGGGCAATTTCCTGCAATAGCCTGGAAAAACTTTATTTAATTAAACTTAATTAAATAAAGTTTAACTTAATACCTTTGGGGTCCATTGTATTAAAAATGCAATTGTTTATGTGTTACTGGGGGATTGCATATAACTTTTCTAGGACATTTACTAATGTAAACCTTGGGGGATATGTTCGGAACTTCAAAGAACTGCTTGGGAAAATATGTGAAATGGGTTTCCTAGGAGGTATTGTGAGTTCTTTTGAAGTTACACCCTGGGAGAAAAAGTCATTATCTACTGATGTCCTGCTCCTGAAAACTCCAGGCCAG
This sequence comes from Eretmochelys imbricata, assembly GCF_965152235.1. Taxonomy (NCBI): domain Eukaryota; kingdom Metazoa; phylum Chordata; order Testudines; family Cheloniidae; genus Eretmochelys; species Eretmochelys imbricata. The sequence continues at coordinate 131,511,236 of NC_135573.1, read as the reverse complement.
AGACCCCTGAACAGTATAAAGGATGGACTAAACTTGTCCTGGGTGCACATAACAGGTAGGGCTGTTATGAACTTGTGACCATAGAACAGACTCTTTTGTAGAGTGTGGAGGACTAATCACCTGCCAGAGCTCATGCTGGCATCAGACTGATCTCTGATTAGCTTAATAGCCAGGTCTACAGGAGAGAGCTCACAGCAGCACAGCTGTACTGATGCAATTAAACCACCCACAATGAGCAGTTGTAACTATGTCAGCAGCTGAGCAGCTCCTGCCGACATAGCGTGGTCCAAACCGGCGCTTCTGTCTGTGTAACTTATGTCATTTGTGGCGAGTTTTTTTTCACACCCCGAAGCAACTATAAGTTCTACCAACAACATGGTTAGTGTAGACATAGCCTTAGTAAGTAGATTCTTTTATTGTTTTAATATGTCTTCTCCATAGCCTTAAGGTAAAAACATTACATAAGTTTGCATAGAAAGAGCAGTGTGGTAGCTTAACTCTAGGCAGTTAAACTGTGATTAGTCTCTGAAATGAAAGCAAGAGGAGTGCTTAGGCAGATTCTCTTTTGCTGGAAATGAGAGAGAGCAGGCAAGGCACTATTCTGCCTGGTGATATCCTGGTCAGAAAGGAGAGAGACATGGGTCTCCCCCAGAGAGAGGTGACAGGTAAGGAAGCTGGAGGCCTGAGAGTCTGTGCCCGTGCCAGACCACTGAGAGGAAATACAGACACAGTTGCCATGAACTGTGACACTAACAGCTGGATTTTACTTAGTGTCTGATATTTAAACTTTGAAAAAGCACTTCCAATATTGTGATTGTTAAAAGCTAATATGAAGAGCTGTACACTGGAAGCCATGTGCAGCGCACAACAAGTTGTATCAGTACTGCAAAACCAAGGAACTGTGCTGCATATTCTTGAGCGCCATATCGATTGTCTGTTTACATGTAAGCAGACAGAGGACACACTTACTATGTCTCATCCTCTACTAAAAACTGAGTAATTTCAAGTAGCTGTTGTCTTTGAAGTTACAAAGTAACTATACTGTTGTTCTTTTGGGGTTCTTTTGGGAGTCCCTTCCCTCTCTTCTCAGTTGCCCTCCAGAGATTTATGGGCCACTAGATTTTCTGCATCAGCTTTGCCAATTTCTGTGAAGCACTAGTAGGTGAACTCCCCCCACAAACTTCCCTACATCCACATGTGGGAGGACTCCCTTCAGGATAATCGTTCCTTTGTTGTTAGGAAAGATGAGATGTACTGGGCTGCTGCACATGCCTTGTGTTAGTGCATTTGTCTGGTAGAGCATCACTGTTTGTGAGGTTTTATTTAGTATGTGTTTTTAATTGTTTCTTTACACCTGTTTCTGCTTTGCCATTAGACTGGCTGTGATGTGGGGAGGAGGAAGGTGATGTGATATCTTTCTATTCAGCTAATGCTGAAAACTATACAACAAATTCCCAATAGGAAAACAGAGACCCATTAATTATAATGAGCATCTGAAATTTCATGCTGGGCAAACTGAGCTTTGAAGCACTCTCTGACAAAAATTTCTGCTCTTGCATATAAGGGGTCTAATTCCCAATAATCCAAATGGTAATCAGGCATCAAAAGGTAAAATTTGTTTTGCCATGTACATAAATCCATTTCTAGCTTGCTCCATGGCTGATAAGATATTTTGTGTGCTTCTCCTTGCAGACTGGCTAAAAACATATTGCAGCTATGTCCCTGGCTTATGTCGTCTTTCACCTCACTTCTCATGTTTGGCTAATACAGGATGTCTCAGGCATTGGTACATATGATTCAGCACCAGTGTGGCTTGTGTGTGTATGTGGATTAGCATTAGCAGACATATCTTTATGCATTGTGACCCCATAGCCTTTATAAAGCCTTGTACTGTCAGTTCTTCTATATGTCCCACTATTCATGAATATTAAATGGCACCTTTCCCATCCCTAACCGGATGACCATTCTGAATGCTTGAACAGCATAGAATCATAGATGATTAGGGTTGGAAGAGACCTCAGGAGGTCATCTAGTCCAACCCCCTGTTTGGATTTATCTCTATCTGCAGCTTGACTGTATCTGTCACAAGAAGGAATTCTGCTTAGTTGATATGTTCAAGTTCCTGATGAAACTTCCCCTTTTTGCATATGCTGAAGATTTCATAATCAAATGTCTCAGCAATCACAGTCCTTTGTGGTAATGCTGCCTGTCATAAATATAAAGGGAAGGGTAAACCCCTTTGAAATCCCTCCTGGCCAGGGGAAAGCTCCTCTCACCTGTAAAGGGTTAAGAAGCTAAAGGTAACCTCGCTGGCACCTGACCAAAATGACCAATGAGGAGACAAGATACTTTCAAAAGCTGGGAGGAGAGAGAGAAACAAAGGGTCTGTGGGTCTGTCTATATTCTGTCTTTGTCGGGGATAGACCAGGAATGGAGTCTTAGAACTTTTAGTAAGTAATCTAACTAGGTGCGTGTTAGATTATGATTTCTTTAAATGGCTGAGAAAAGAACTGTGCTGAATAGAATAACTATTTCTGTCTGTGTATCTTTTTTGTAACTTAAGGTTTTGCCTAGAGGGGTTCTCTATGTTTTTGAATCTAATTACCCTGTAAGGTATCTACCATCCTGATTTTACAGGGGGGATTTCTTTATTTCTATTTACTACTATTTTTATTAAAAGTCTCCTTGTAAGAAAACTGAACGCTTTTTCATTGTTCTCAGATCCAAGGGTTTGGGTCTGTGGTCACCTATGCAAATTGGTGAGGCTTTTTATCCAACATTTCCCAGAAAAGGGGGGGTGCAAGTGTTGGGAGGATTGTTCATTGTTCTTAAGATCCAAGGGTCTGGGTCTGTAGTCACCTAGGCAAATTGGTGAGGCTTTTTACCAAACCTTGTCCAGGAAGTGGGGTGCAAGGTTTTGGGAAGTATTTTGGGGGGAAAGATGCGTCCAAACAGCTCTTCCCCAGTAATCAGTATTAGTTTGGTGGTGGTAGCGGCCAATCCAAGGACAAAGGGTGGAATATTTTGTACCTTGGGGAAGTTTTGACCTAAGCTGGTAAAGATAAGCTTAGGAGGTTTTTCATGCAGGTCCCCACATCTGTACCCTAGAGTTCAGAGTGGGGGAGGAAAACCTTGACACTGCCCTAGACAAAAAATCTACAATGAACACGAGACACTTTGTACAGCTAACCAATGTTGTTAATTTTCATTAACATTGTTTGAAGAAATTTTGGAGCTGATAACAAATTTATTCCAAAGGTTTTTGTTCTGTATCTATGTACAACGACACCCCAGGAGACCCTGGTCATGCTTGGTGCATGAACCACAATGGCTAAGCATTCCTTCTCTATTTGAGCACAGTTTTGTTCTGTTGGATATAGTGCCCTAGAGGCAAATATAGGATGACCATTTTGTGAAAACTCTGATCCCAATCGGTATTCACGAGCATCACATTAGGTTACAGGTTCTTTTACAGCACAATATTTTAGGCATGAATGTCTAGTAACTAACTTTTGGACAGACACAGTCTCAAGGGCTGGCAAATTAGGATGTAGTCATTATCCATTGCTGTATTCAGTGCAGCCGCTCGGATTGCCATACTTTCTTTGTCCAGACTTTCAGCTACTTCATAGTTTGTCACAGGCTCTGAAGAAGCTCCACTTTTCATAGGTATCCCTGCCTGCACTGCAGCAGGGAATGGAAAGTTGCTCAGAGTCATTGCTGAAGTGACTCAGTGTCTCAGGTCAGACATAATGAAGAATTAAAGCAATTGAAAAAAAACAAAAAACCTTTTGGTTCTGCCATGATAATAAGAACTGACATAAAGAGCTGCTGCCAGGAAGCCCCAGTGCACAACAAGATTTATTGATCCTATAAAGTGCAGAAACTTTGCTACATATTGTCAAGCACCATCTACTGGAATCTTATCTAAAACTATTTATTAGGGTTGTCAAACGATTGAAAAAATTAATCACTATTAATCACGTGATTAATTGTGCTGTTAAACAATAATAGAATACTATTTATGGTGCTTTTATGAGGTGAATTGAAAAATACTATTTCTTTTGTTTATCAAGTGAGTACTGTACACTTTATATTGTGTTGTAATTGAAATAAATGTATTTGAAAATGTAGAAAAACATCCAAAATGTTTAATACATTTCAATTAGTATTCTATTGTTTAACAGTGCAATTAAAACTGTGATTAATTTTTTGAGTTAATTTGTTAATGTGATTAATTGACAGCCCTACTATTTATATATAGGCAAAGCATTTACATAACATTCTGCTTTGGGATAAACTCCTTGAATTCATAAGAGAACAGTTACTGCCATGGTCACCAGAATGTGTTACCATCCTGACGGGAGATTTCTACCCCAAAGGAGAATTTACCTTATGTTATAACTAAAGCTGATCAGGAATTCTCTGTCAAAAGAAAAAGGAAAAAAAAAAAAAGACAGAAAACACAGTTTCCACAATATTAAAATTTTCCATGGGGAATTTCAAATTTTGTCATTCTTTTTCAAGTTTTGGTCAGGAAAATCAAAATAAAATATTTTGTACTGGGTGAGGACAACTCAGATTAGAATATTTTATTTTAGTGAATTAACCTGAAATATTTTGCTTTGAATGAGTTAAAATAAATAAAAACATAATCCCTGCATTTTCCTAGCAGATTGGGTAATTGTAGTTCAGGTACCTATTTCTCCTGAAACTAAGCATATTTCTTCTAGGATGTACCCAGAATCATGTGGCTCCCTGACAATCCATGCAGTTTGATCAGGTGGGTCCACACTGCATCTTGATAGAGTTTCCTGAAAGACTAAACCTATCATATGAAACCACGGGGGCCCAAACTACAACTCCCATGAGGCAATAGATATGCAGTATCATGTTTAATGGTTGAAACATTTTATTTAGAACAAAAATGCCCAAATGAAATGTTTGAACATTTCTGAATTGAATTTTTTTTCAGAATCTATATTTCAACTTTTTTCTTCTGGGATGGAAACAAGTGTTGAAGTGTCAATTTCCTGCAGGATAAATATTCCAAATTTTGATCAGCTCTAGTTCTTTCTCACACAATATTTTCCTCAGTTGGCAGTAATATATTCAAGTGACTGTGACTATGTGTGCTGAAGGAAGCATGTGGAAGGCGTTTGAGAGGGTGACTGAGAGAGAACTAAATCATATTTAAAATGGCAAAATTCACCTCAGGGACTTAGGGAACTAGCTGAAGCAATCTTGGAATCATTAGCTATTATCTTCAAGAACTCATGGAGGACAGGTGAGGTCCTGAAGGACTGGAAAAGGGCAAACATAGTACTTAACTTTTATTAGGGAAACTAAGAGAACTTGGGGAATTCTAGAACAAGGAACTTAACTTTGATACCTGGAAATATACTGAAACAAATTATTAAACAATCAGTTTGTAAGCACTTCAAGGATAATAGGGAGATATATAATAGCCAACATGGCTTTGTCAAGAACAAATAATGCCAAACCAACTTAGTTTCCTTCTTTGATAGAGTTACTGCCCTATTGGATAAGAGGGAAACAGTAGATGGGCTATATCTTGATTTTAGTAAGACTTGAACACTGTCCCGCAAGACATTGTCATAAGCAAACTAGAAAAAAAATTGATCTAGATATGAAATTACTATAAAGTGGGTGCATAAGCAGTTCAAAGATTGTACTCAGTAGATATCAATTGCTCACTGCCCAACAGGGAGATGTATCACATGAGTTCCCACTGAGGTCCATCCTGGATCTTGAACTATTCAATATTTTCATTTATGACTTGTTTAATGGAGTGGAGAATAAACTTATAAAATCTGCAGATTACACCAGGTTAGGTGGGGTTGCAAACACTGTGGAGGACAGGATTAGAACCAAAAAGGACCTTTATAGATGGGAGAACTGGTCTAAAATCCACATGATGAAACACAGACAAGCACTAAGTACTACTTTTAGGAAGGAAATACCAAATACAAAATGGGGAATAACTGGCTAGGTTGTAATACTGCTAAGAAAGGATCTGGAGGTTCCACTGGATCACAGACTGAATGAGTCAACAATGAGATGCATCTGAGAAAAAGAGTAATGTTCCAGTATTAACAGGAGCATTGAATGCAAGACCTAGGAGATAACTGTTCTGCAGCATTCAGCACTAGTAAGCCCTCAACTCTGTTGCCAAAAAGACAGTTCACAGACCAATTCAATTGCAAGCAAAAGCCTGCATGCTTCATTTTCACTTGGTCCCTGCCAGAAAACTTATGCATGACCTAACCCTAAATTAAAAAAAAAATATCCCTAAAAATATTTTCTCATTGGGATCTTTCTTTGGCTACTGTATAAATTACAACTCTAAATCTAGAAATAGCTTTAGAAAAGGGGAGGTATACCATGCTTCTTTTGAGGGCACATCTCTTAAGATCATTAAGACAGTCTGCTGCCTCAGTGTTTGCCTGAACTCTTCAATGCTACTCAAACAGCCATAGTTAAATAGATGCCATTTTCCATCTGTTGCTGCAGAAATGCCATTTCTCCCTCCTATAGGATTCAGAGTTAACTACAGTGATACACATATTCATGACTGCTGAGATTCTCTGTAACTAAAAAATAAGTGCTGACCTTTTAAAAGCTACATTTATGTCAAAGAACAGCAACAGGATTCTTAAGGCAGATCATCTCAGCACTCTGCTCTCTCCTCCAGACTCCCATTTGCTATGAGATAATAGAATTATCTATTTAATTACACCTCTACATCTTCAGAACAAATCAGGTGTTCCATTTTTGCTCTACACTTTTCCTTTACTACTTTTCGCATTTTCTGATGCTAAGTATTCCTTGCTAATTTTGATAAAAAATCAAATTCTAAAATTATTTTAAAAGGTTTCAAAAATGCCATTTTTCTTGTTTCTGGAATTATATTATACTGCTGCATTAATTTCAGAACATCATATTGGTTTAATTTCTTTCATGTGTTTCTCCAACTAATATAATTCCTTTTGCAGTACATGAAAACTAATTAGGGAATATTAAATTGTATCAAAGCTCAGTGGGAGTTGATGGTACTCATCACTTCTGAAAAATCAGCCCACTTATTTAAAAACCTAAATATGGATCCAGATGCCTATTTTTAGACATCCACATTTGAGAATTATAGCCGTAACTTATATTAAGACACATGTAATGAAATGTATATGTATATAAAATAAAATCTTTCATTCTAAAGGCCAAACAATTACTTTGTATTGTAAATGTACTATACAGCCACCTCTCCATGGTATCTGAGTTTACCACTATTTTTCACTATACTTAGAATAGCAGACAACTGTAGTAATAGATGGGAATTGTTGTTTTTTGTGACTTCCATTGTCGGAATCATTAATCTGAAACTAAAATGTAACAGCAGACCACATTGCACGATCCATTGTCTACAGCCAAGCTCTAAGATACATTTCCATTTGCTCCAGTCCCTCAGACAGAGACAAACAGCTACAAGATCTCTATCAAGCTTTCTTAAAACTACATTACCCACCTGCTGAAATGAAGAAACAGATTGACAGAGCCAGAAGAATACCCAGAAGTCACCTACTCCAGGACAGTCCCAACAAAGAAAGTAACAGAACGCTACTAGCCGTCACCTTCAGCCCCCAACTAAAACCTCTCCAGCGCACCATCAAGGATCTACAACCTATCCTGAATGACGATCCCTCACTCTCACAGATCTTGAGAGACAGGCCAGTCCTCACTTACAGACAGCCCCCCAACCTGAAGCAAATACTCTCCATCAACCACACACCACGCAACAAAAACACTAACCCAGGAACCTATCCTTGCAACAAAGCCTGTTGCCAACTCTGTCCACATATCTATCCAAGGGATACCAACATAGGACCTAATCACATCAGCCACATCATAAGAGGCTCATTCACCTGCACATCTACCAATGTGATATATGCCATCATGTGCCAGCAATGCCCTTCTGCCATGTACATTGGCCAAACCAGACAATCTCAACACAAAGAATAAATGGACACAAATGAGACATCAAGAATTATAACATTCAAAAACCAGTCGGAGAATACTTCAACCTCCCTGGTCACTATTCTCCAACAAAAAAAACTTCAAAAACAGACTCCAACAAGAAACTGCAGAATTGCAATTAATTTGCAAACTGGACACCATTAAATTAGGCTTGAATAAAGACTGGGAGTGGATGGGTCATTACACAAAGTGAAAACTATTTCTCCATGGTAATTTTTCCCTACTGTTACTCACACCTTCTTGTCAACTATTTGAAATGGGCCATCCTGATTATCACTACAAAAGTTTTTTTTTCTCCTGATGATAATAGTCCACCTTAATTGATTAGTCTTGTTACAATTGGTATGGCAACACCCATTTTTTCATGTTCTCTGTGTATATATATCTCCCTACTGTACATTCCACTGCATGCATCCGATGATGTGGGTTTTAGCCCATGAAAGCTTATGCCCAAATAAATTTGTTAGTCTCTAGGTGCCACAAGTACTCCTTGTCTTTTTAGTAGCTATTCTGTCCCAGTAATGCTAGTCAAGGTTTCTGGAAAGGAAATGAAAAGTAGCATTTCCAACAGTAACCACAGGGGGAATTTTAATGGATCCAAATTGGAATTAAACTAAGAAACCAGGGAAGTCAACTCTACTCTTGTGAAAAATGTCATGGAATCTTGTTACTTCAAGTGTTCATGGCCTCAATTTTATATCTTATGCAGCTGTTATCCTCTCCCTCTCCCCCCAAAACAAACAATTCAGCTAATACCATTCATTTTTTCTGCCTTAGCGGGAAAGTCATATACTGTAAAAAAGCACAGATATAAAGAGGAAAAAATAAGCAAAGTGTCTGAAAAACAGTAAAAAGTCACAATTAAAACAACAATTATACACAAAAAAACACATTTCAAAGAGGTACATGACATTTGTTTTTTCTACTTTCCTAATCCACAAGGTTGATACAGTTGCTCAATGGTGGAGCAAGCAAACAGATTAAACAGTATCTATTGATTGAAACTGGGAATTCAAAATAACACAAGTTGCTCTTCAACTACACCCTACTTCAATGTAAGTGACACAGATTACGCCAGATAAACTTTTGGAAACTAGGCAGGTTATAGAAGTAATGTCATTATATGCCATAGGCATGGAAAACTATGTACAAGTTGTGTTTATTAAAAAGGCTTGCAAATGTGCATAGCCTACAGGCCAAATCTCAAAATGCAAGAGTGGGTCTCAACACTGTGAAAGATAATCAGTTTGCCCACCATTTGAATTCTATAAATATGGAAAGGGGAAAAAACGGTTATTGACACAATTTGTGACCAAATGGACCAATTTCCACCCAATACAGGGAAAAGAAAATTCATCCACCATGTATGAGGGAGACAAATAGGGTGACCAGACAGCAAGTGTGAAAAATCGGGATGGGGTGGGGGGTAATAGGTGCCTATATAAGACAAAGCCCCAAATAGCGGGACTGTCCCTATAAAATTGTGACATCTGGTCACCCTACATATAGCCAATATGTGAGAACTTCAAGTTAGTAGGCAATGGCTGCACAAGAAAACAACATTGACTTGGGGGAAACTGAACACATACATACCTGGAAGACAGCTTCCAGCCTGTTGGAACTGCAGTGCTCTGAAAGCAGTAGAAGGAGAAGAGGAGAAAGTGATCTCTCAGGCATTCCAACAGTATTATCTAGAACAGTGGTTTTCAAACTTTGTTCATTTGTGGACCCCTAAAAAAACTTCAAATGGAAGTGCAGACCCCTTTGGAAATCTTAGACATAGTTAGTGGGCCTCCAGATTGAAAACCACTGATCTAGAATATATTTTGTGGCAAAGAAGAATGTACAAAAGTGATTCTAAAAGGAGGAAACTGTAAGAAGTCAAAGTGAAGGTGGTGAAAGGGGCTTTGATAAAGCTACATCAAGACATCAAACAGCTGCAGACTGAAAAAAGTGTCTGAGAAAACTCCGGAAGGTGCAAGAAAGAAACTGTCAGATTTACAAAAGAGACAACTTTAAAATATTAAAATATTGAGGGATTCAAGAGTGCAAATGAAGATCTGATGGCAAAAAAGATCAAACTGATTTCACAGGAACTTTGGATGTACCTTGGCAGTAAAACAGACAAAAGCCAGAACCAGCAAGAAAAATACTTTCTGCCTTCCATTTTTGGTGATTCAGACACCAGAACTGAAAATAAGCAGGGGAAACAGTTGAACAAAACCATGAAGAAAACAGTTGTCAATAAAATGCCTTCAAATAATAGTAATTCAGAGGAAACCCAAACCTCCTTAACAATAAGCAATCTTTTGAAATAACCATAGTAAGAACAAACTGTAACTAGGGCAGAAGGTCTGCAAGACTATAATAATGATGGTGCTTTGCATGAGAACTAGGAACACAAAACTACAGAAGAATATATTTATTAGATATTGTTGTGTTTGTAAGTGATTGGAGGAATAATGTAACTGTGTCCCACCAACTGTAACCTGAGCATTCCAGCATTGCTCAATTTAGTGCACAAAGTGTTCGAGTGTCCAGCAGCCTGCTGGAGCTCTGCTTAAAAAAGATTTAATTCTGTATGAGTGTCCTGAATTAATGGTCAAACACAATACACTAACTAGACAGAAGCTAGACATGGACTTTTTAACCACCTTGTAGTTGGGTACGAATTGAAAATAGAACCTGAACACAAACTGTCATCTGGAGTTTTGGACCAAAATCCACATTTCCAGATCAAGAAGGAGAAAACTGCTGGTAGAGGGAGAAGAAAAGGAAAACAAACCCTTTCTGTGGAAAGGGAGAGCAAACGTTTCACCCTTGGCTACTTTTATTTGCACAGGGAACAGTGCACATCAAAGTGACCAGGAGAAGGCCACAGGAAGATAGGGCAAGCTCCAGAACAGAAGAAAGCACCCAACCTTCAAAACTTCTTATCCCCACCCCTTTCCTTCTAACAGGCAGGAAAGAATCTCTGTCCTGATGCATTGTTTCATTCTCCTGTGAAATTTAGCCTTATTCCTTCTCTTCATGCATTTTTGTTATCTTGTACCTGCCTTCTTTAGCATACTGAATAGATACAGTATCGGGGGAGGGTTAGCTCAGTGGTTTGAGCATTGGCCTGCTAAACCCAGGGTTGTGAGTTCAATCCTTGAGGGGGCCATTTAGGGATCTGGGCCAAAAATTGGGGATTAGTCCTGCTTTGAGCAGGGGGTTGGACTAGATGACCTCCTGAGGTCCTTTCCAACCCTGATATTCTATGATACACAGTCATATTGCTTTGACCTGTTTCACTTTGCAGCAAGTACAACAAATGTAATCCCACAAGCTGATGTAAACACTGGATATCTATTCCACTTAACCTGATGACTAAAAATATCAAGGAGCTGCACCCCAACTATTACTGCTTCCTCTGCAACTCTGCTTCAAGTATTGACTGTAATCAGACACAAGGCTGAGAGCTAACAATACTGCTCACGCAACTCATTCTATCCAGAACCTTGTAGAACCAAAAGCTAACACCATCACAACATGTCTTCCCAAGACAAAAGCTTGCCAAGAAAAATGATGCAGAAAGCTTGTAACAGTGTCACCTGGTGATCTGCGCCATACCAGTATAGGGATATAAATTCTCCTTCCATCAATGAGCAGCACTCAAAAGACAATGAAACTCCATTCTTCCCTTCTCCCATCAGGAGTAAAGAGTGAGGAGCACCTCCTCTAGCACTAGAAACAAGCTCAGCAGCTGCATCCCTGGGCCTCAGGACTTGGAAGACCTAAACATATCTGAGCCCTTCATTTCAAGAAATGGCTCTAATTTTAGTCACCAAATTCCCAGAACATTCAATATGAAACTGTTTTTTTCTCTTTTATTGCTATAAGTACTAAAAAAAAAAAAAAAATCACAAAAGAGTTATCATAAAAGGTTTAGAGAATGAATAAAGGAATTAACCCCACAGCATTTTAAGCAAAGCTGGTTACATTTTCCCCTCATCAAAATGCTTTTTAAAAAACAAAAATTGGCTTTTCAACCAAAACAGTGTGTTTAAAATTTTCATGTTGATAGACATTCTCTCTTCCATACAAAAATGAGAACCAGAAAAGTTTCAAATTAAATTGTTGTTTTCTTGAGTAAAATGAATTTTCAGTAAAAAAAAAAAATGTTTTTTTTTGTTCATTTTTGGATAAAATAGTCTCTTTATCTTTCAAAGACCTATTTTTGTTAATTTTCCTTTTTTTAAAGCAGAAAACTCACTTTTTTTATTGAAAACTGTTTGCCAAAACCAGATTGTTTTTGTCAAAAGCAATGTAGTGGGAAATTAATAAACAAATATTTTTAAATATTTCCCATGGAAAATAATTGTCATTCAACCAGATCTAATGTAAATTTCCCACATGGATACACTTTTTGTGTGTGTCTCATTGTGAATCTTTTTCACATATTGCATCCCGAGATATGGCTCTAACCAAGGCAGAAACACGTCACCTACTTCCCCTTTTTCCTTGAAAGAAGAAAAACAGCACCATCCCATCCTTCCTACCAGGATCAAGCGCTATATCACAGCATGGATGAATTATAAGTTCCGTACCAGTCTTTTTTTAAAAAAAAGGCCCCCCATTTGCAATGCCACTTTCTGTTACTCTGTAGCAAAGCTTCACCGCTTATCCATCACACAGTTCTTAGTCCTCCCTCCCTCCTCCCCATTATCCAACATCTATATGAAGCATTTGGGAAAGCTGGTGAGGCGATACAAGTTGAAATTTCAGAAAAATGCAGATAATACTCAGTGCAAGATCTCCTTTACATCCAACGTAAACAGTAGCACATTCAGTTTCCTCAATGCCTTGCTGAAGTCACCCCTGGATGAATTGCAGAGGGCATGGACTCCTGAATGGTATTAGATGTCCAGATAGCCATGGCAGCAAAAAACTATCGACACTGAAAAAACACCACCACAGAGAGGCTTGTCAATGCAGAAGACAGAACTTTTCACAGGATATGGTCTAGAGTATGGAACTCATTGCCACAAGATGAGAACAAGCAGTTTCAGAACTGAATGCAAATCTTATTTCTCGGACGTAAAATTTTACATAATAATGTTGTCACGCACACTTTCAAACCCATCCTATAGTAGCATCACATAGTGTACTTTGCATATATCTTCAACAGGGATACAGCATACATATGTCATTATGCCATTTCTGTGTATTTTATTACATGAATTTTGTTGTGTGGTATGCTTTTGTGGTCTACCGTAGACAATTGGACCTTCATGTATTTTCAGTAAATGTTTTCCTCTCCAATATTTATGCATTAATCCAGACACTGACAGTAATAAACCAGATTCATGACTCATTTTCATTAGCAGATCATTTAACAGCATGATGTAGACAATTATACTTAATTTTATATCTAAACATCAATATTTCATCCTATCTAGAAAGCAGCAGCAGTAACACCTGCAGAGTTTGGTCAAGGGCAAATAAGGCTAACTTTGAAAGTAATGAATATTTGTACTACCAACTGCATTTGTTTTTCTATGCACTTTACTGCAGGCTAATTTTCTTGCAGAAATATTTGTAAAGCTTGCTTGCTAAGACCTCTATGTCAGCAAGTACCATTACTGCCTCATTAGCTGTCTTTGATTTTCACAACAAAGTTTTTGCTTGTTTTTTCATGGCCATCTTGTCTATATCAAAATTGTAATATCAGGAGTTTTGAGCAGCCACTGGGTGGATTTTGTAGGTTATGAAATATATGAAAAGTTTCTTCATGAATATGAAGAAAAATTTAAACCTGCTAAACTTCGGAGCTGGCCTCCTTATGCAAAAAAACACGATTAATAAAGCAGTGATTTATAAAAGAGGCACCCACAAAAAAATCTCTTTTTGTCTGTGGTAAACTCTGTAGCAATGGCACACGTGCCACAGTAGGGAGACAATGAAACACTTAGAAATCTATTAGATTTCTTTTCCTCTATAAGCAAAAATATCCATTCCACCTCATTCGTTGGGGATGAGGAAGATCTCTTGAGTGGACAGCAGGGAATGAACAGAACTCTGTGGCTTGACTGTGGCAATATAAGAGTTTAGGCATGGCGGGACATGGGCTGCCCCCTTCATCAGATCCTGCACCTCCCAGTCGGTTGGGGCAGGGGGTCAGCAGATTGGCTGTCAGATGTGACACCCCCCACAACTCTCCCGCTGCTCTACAGCATGCTTAAGCTCAACTGGGCTGTTCAAAAGACTTGTGCTCCTGGAAATCTCTAAACTTGTTTTTTTTCCCGTTTAAGCAAAAATCCTCTGTTATAACAGTGATTGAGGAGGGAAACAGCAATGCTTGGCAAACAAATGCATGTGGCATATGCTTGCTGGAAAATTTCATACTTTACTCCTGAAAATACACTGAGGGTGAGATCCTGGTTCCATTGAAGTCAGTGGCAAAATTCCTATTCTCTTTAGTGGGGGCAGGATTTCACCCAGAGTGTATAAATAGTATAAATATATTTGATATTCATAAGTTGAAATAGGGAGTAAAGACTGACAAAGGAGTCTACTAGTATTCTCCCTGTCACAGCTAGATAGATATATCCCAGTTCATTATGGCAAGGAACCCTCTCCTGTTAACTAGACCGTTACATGTCCTGCGTGCAGGATTTGCAAATTAGTACAACTGAGACAGCTCTGGGGGATTACTTAATTCCACTCAGCGATCTATGGGTCCAATTACGTTAACTGACCAGTGTTCACTAGCACTACTCTTTTGTGTAATAACTACTCAGGGTAAGTAAGGGATGTGAAGTTTGGCCCCATACGTCGGCCCAAAAACCCACTATCTGGAAATAAAGATATTACACAGACTTTTTTTTTAATTTTCCTGCCCCAGTTACGTGAAGAAATGATGACTGGCCTCAGTCACATGACAGGGAACAATATCTACTAGCTATTGTTATAGGAAGTGAGTGTGCCTCTGCCAGGAAGTCATCCCTCACAAAGAGGGATGTAATCAGAGAAGAACAAGTGTTTTCCTTTACCTCTGAGGAATTTGCCTGCAGAAATCTACACTTTGCATTCTAGCTGTGGGAAGCCCTGTTTCCTTTTCCATTTTTACCATAAACGGAGAGGATATTCTTTACATTTTTAATTCTGTTTTACAGTAAAGCAAACAAAGATATTTAAACTCCTCCTAGGCACATTAGAAAGTTGTCGTGTACTAATCAGAGAGTAATGTCACACTCCCCAGAGAAACTTATTTTGAAAATATCTGAAACATAGTGTAGTATACTCCAAAGGCAAAAACATTGTTCTTCAAAAGTACTTTTATCAGAACCATGGAGAAGTCATCTTGTTGGATCATATTAAAGAAGTTCTATATTAAAATCACAAATGAGTTTGATTCCCCATAGTTTAAATTCCAGGGTATTACTAATTAGGAGGTCTCTTGGTTTTTGGTACTGTTTCTCTCCCTCTCCGTGTGAAACTTGTAAGCTGCTAATTGTGTTAGTACATCCTAAGACAGAGTCTGTTCTCAAAGCAATACTTTGTAACAACAGAAACAGCACACAGAGACCCCCTGCCCTTTTGTTGTATTTATCTCACTTTGTTAACAACTGTGATTAAAATAGAGATAGAGGATGTATGTGGATGGATGCTTGGTGTGGATAATAACTGAATGATCAGGGAGGTGCCAGCCTAAGAATCCAGTGTCCATCAGCTGAAGAAGGCATCAAGTGGAAACGACCAGAGGACCCCGGAGGGCAGATTGGAATCTACCCATCAGCCTCAAGGATGGGAGAACCGAAGAACAACACAGAGCCATCAGGAATGTGCCATCTGCCGATTGATTCAGCAACAGCATGATGAAGCAATTCCCATAGACTGGCATAGGAATACATTCCTATAAAAATGGACTCCAGAAACTGAGAACTTTGGGGTCTGATTCTGTAAACTAACTTCCAGGAGCATCAGATGTGCATCTGACAAGGCCCTGCTCCTTCCTCGTGTCCAAGCCACCTGGCCAGTGGCTTGGCATGATCAACTCTAAGGCTGGTAACTATGATAACAACCTTGCAGAACCTCTGCGTGTGTGAGTATGTGTATATGAATGAATGTGTGAATAAATATGAAATGGAATGGAATGTTATAGCTATAACTAACTGCTTACTATGATTCTTTCTGTATTCACAATAAATGTGGTATTTTGCCTTTTCCCCTTTAAAAAGATCCTGCTGGTTTTTACTTTATTGGGATAACAATCTCTGGCAGGTATGATTAAGAAGTGACATGAGAGGGCTTACATTCCATTAGCAGAAACAAAATTATCCCACCATCCCTTCCATTTGTTACAAGAATTTTAACAGGGGTCTCCTCTGAATGCTGATTCTTTTTTTTGCCATGACCTCTTTGTGCTGTTCTGCCAAGAGGCTGGAAATCCAATGGATCTGGTCAGCTGAAAATTATCCCTCTGTAGTGGGGAAGCCTGGATGGCTTAAGAACTACCGCATATATAGGGGACAAAACCAGGGGAAAGGGAATATTGTCAGAATGTCTCTAGGGTCCAGTGATTGCTGGATTACTGGAATGGCCTGTTGGAACCAAAAGGGTAAATTTGAGTAGTATTTCACACTTCTATCCAAGGAGTGATGCATTTGTTCCTGGGCAGCTGCATGCTGCTCTTGGTCATGTATGATCTAGGGCTGATATTAGTCCATTAGTAGCAAAACTCTTATATAAGAAAATGACTTTTCTTCTGTGTTGCTAATATAGAACTCCTACAACCTTTAAACAGACACAAGCACCAAGTGCATGTGATATTAACACATAGCCTACTGCCTACCAGTTCTACAGTGTTTTAAGGGAATGTGAAATTACTTGATTCAGTTTTTACCTTCCATCAGAAAAGTCATGATCAGTATGTCTAGGGAAATAGAAAATCTGCATATTCATGAATAAGAGATCAGTGATTAATATAAAATTGTCTGCAGAGATCAGACTGCTCCTTTCATTTACAACAATGAAAGAAACATTGCAACATTAAAAAAGATCGAGTTCAGTGAGGACAACTAAGTGTGCAACAGCCGACAACACCACTAGCTCAAAGGGAAGACAGCAGTGCATAATTTGTACCAGGGTTTGCCAGGGTTGAGCCCTGGCACCTCTAAGCTTGGGAGTTCATAGCCCCAGAACCTCTGGGATTTCTGCATCAGTTATGAAAGAAATTTTTAAAGAATTGCTTGAGGCTTGGCACTGCTTTCATTACAAATTAAGCACTGGAAAACAATTATCAATCTGTGATATATGTAATAAATATATCTATATAGGTACTTCTACGAACCCCAGTGTTGTATTGTCTGAGGATCTCACAAACATTAATGACTTCAGCCTCATAGCACTCCTGGGAAGTAGGGAGGTATGCGGAACTCACAATCTGATCCCAAGTGCATTGCAGTAAATGGAAAGACTCCCACTGACTTCAGTGGCCATTGGATCACGCTTTTAGAGCTTAAGGATATATCTACACTCCAGTTGTAGTGGTACCAGTCAAGTGAAGCCACAGCAGCACTGACTTCCGCGCAGGCTAGCTGCTTGAATACATATCCTGGGTGGGCTTGTGTAGCCCATGCTGAAGCTTTTGCGGCTGTAACTTCACTGCTAGCGGTGCCTGAGCTATCTAGATTAAAGTTAGCTCAGATATGCCTATATGTGGTGCAACCACACACTACAATTGCAGCACAGAAATACTTTAGAGACTTACCCAGCATCACAAAGGACATATGTGTCCAAGATGAATCCAGAGCTTTTCAGTCCTCATTCAGTATCCATATATAAATATATGTAATTCATCTGTAGCAAATTAAGAAAACTTAAGTCTCTGCAGACTGGTAAGCCTACGCACTTCTTACTTTCAGAAGACTGACGATATTTGCTTTGCCTTACCACTACAATAAAGTAAAAGCTTCTCCATTAGTTGAAAGAACAGCAGTTAATCCCTCTCCATCTTTGCCCTCTGAAAGAATATTTGCTGATTGAGCAGCCAATAATTGTTTCCAAGAACAATTTAAAAAGACAACTCAAATAAATTATGTATCATATATCTATGTTTAGAAGCTTGAAAATGATAATGGATTGTATTAAAACAGTGTTATTTCTATTAAAAGTTAAGTCTCAGAAACAGAAATACAGCTGCATTGTTTCATGTGGCTAACTGTACAACATTAGGTTTACAATTTAAAGTGATGGTACTACAAAGAACTAAAAATAATAGACCTGTCACACACACATTAAAAATCAAGGTAAAGCAGGTTGAGAGAATGGCATGTGGAAACCAAAAAGACTGGTGAATAAAAGGTGAAATGGAGAATGGATCATATATGAAAATGTAAAATGCTGATGCTTTGGCAGTACAGATTTGAACCATGACCTACTCATTAAGGGCCTGATCCTGTTGTCTTTAAATCCATGAGCTTTTTCCACTGACTTTAGTCTGAGAGCTGTCAAGTCAAAATGGAGACTTCTAGTTACAGGGATTGTATAACAGCATTAGCAATACATTGTTCAATATCACAAAAGTTCATGTTTTTTCCATTTGTTTATATTTTATCATATAAGTTATGTTCAAAATTCTTCTATTTAAAAGACGGTTTCCTTTAAAAAAATTCCAAAATATCATATTGAGAATTGCAACACAGCCCTGTAACTTTATGGCTTTTTTACCCTCTTTTGACAAAACAGTATTTGCAAGATTTTTTTGGCACTGGTTTTGATGAAAGCCTGAAGCCTTCTTAATGTCCACATCCCTATATATAATATTGGCTTCCTTAAGAAAATGGAGACTTGTTCCCTTTGAGAACACCAGTCATCATGTTCCTCAAGATACAAAAGGCATACCCAGCTCAGATTAGATGCAACAAGTATGAAACTGCAGAAATACCTGAGAGTCTCTGGATTAAGTTTAGAAGTGTGAGCAACAAGGGTGATGTCGTGGTGGGAGTCTGCTATAGACCACCGGACCAGGGGGATGAGGTGGACGAGGCTTTCTTCCGGCAACTCGCAGAAGCTACTAGATTGCATGCCCTGGTTCTAATGGGCGACTTCAATCATCCTGATATCTGCTGGGAGAGCAATACAGCGGTGCACAGAAAATCCAGGAAGTTTTTGGAAACTGTAGGGGACAATTTCCTGGTGCAAGTGCTGGAGGAACCAATTAGGGGTGGAGCTCTTCTTGACCTGCTGCTCACAAACCGGGAAGAATTAGTAGGGGAAGCAAAAGTGGATGGGAACCTGGGAGGCAGTGACCATGAGATGGTCGAGTTCAGGATCCTGACACAAGGAAGAAAGGAAAGCAGCAGAATACGGACCCTGGACTTCAGAAAAGCAGACTTTGACTCCCTACGGGAACTGATGGGCAGGATGGTGTGGATTGCACCCTCAGCAAGTTTGCGGATGACACTAAACTGGGAGGAGTGATAGATATGCTGGAGAGTAGGGATAGGATACAGAGGGACCTAAACAAATTGGAGGATTGGGCCAAAAGAAATCTGATGAGGTTCAACAAGGACAAGTGCAGAGTCCTGCACTTAGGACGGAAGAATCCAATGCACCGCTACAGACTAGGGACGAATGGCTAGGCAGCAGTCCTGCAGAGAAGGACCTAGGGGTGACAGTGGACGAGAAGCTGGATATGAGTCAACAGTGTGCCCTTGTTGCCAAGAAGGCCAATGGCATTTTGGGGTGTATAAGTAGGGGCATTGCCAGCAGATCGAGGGACGTGATCGTTCCCCTCTATTCGACATTGGTGAGGCCTCATCTGGAGTACTGTGTCCAGTTTTGGGCCCCACACTACAAGAAGCATGTGGAGAAATTGGAGAGAGTCCAGCGAAGGGCAACAAAAATGATTAGGGGTCTGGAACACATGACTTATGAGGAGAGGCTGAGGGAACTGGGATTGTTTAGTCTACGGAAGAGAAGAATGAGGGGGGATTTGATAGCTGCTTTTAACTACCTGAAAGGTGGATCCAAAGAGGATGGATCTAGACTATTCTCAGTGATAGCAGATGACAGGACAAGGAGTAATGGTCTCAAGTTGCAGTGGGGGAGATTTAGGTTGGATATTAGGAAAAACGTTTTCACTAGGAGGGTGGTGAAACACTGGAATGTGTTACCTAGGGAGGTGGTGGAATCCCCTTCCTTAGAAGTTTTTAAGGTAGGCTTGACAAAGCCCTGGCTGGGATGATTTAGTTGGGGATTGGTCCTGTTCTGTGCAGTGGGTTGGACTAGATGACCTCCAGAGGTCCCTTCCAACTCTGATATTCTATGATTCTATGAACAAAAGAAGTGGTGTTTGGAACTCAATATTAGGGAAACAGAAAACAAAGAGTTAAATATTGTGCACCTGTTATGGGTATTGCAGAAAGTGATTTCAAGTGAACACAGAATTTAGTTACATAGGAAAGACACACCCCTCCCAAAGAAACCCATCATTTCACAGCTCCTGCTTCCCTCTACCACAATGTCTAATGGTTTACCTTTAGATTCAACTATTTTCAAATCCTGTCTCTCTGATGGATTGGTCTAGGGAAAATTCTAAGGCGGGGGCGGGGGGGGGTGTCAAGTTAAAAGCTGGTGAAATCAGAAGGGAATCTAGCCACTTCATTTTTTATGGCACAGGGCAATCTGACCCTATGTTCAGATACTGGGCTTGATCCTGTAAGCAGGGGCACCATTTCAGATTTTGGTGAAAGAAAGAAAATTAAATAAATATTAGACCCACTCATCTCCAACAACAACGTGTTTTGACATCTTGTGGCAAGTCACTTAAGGGACACTGGTTAGGTTTAATATTTTAATGTATATTCTTGCTTTATTACTAACTCTGTGGAGGGATTTCAGAGTAGCAGCCATGTTAGTCTGTGTCTGCAAAAAGAAAAGGAGTACTTGTGGCACCTTAGAGACTAATACATTTATTTGAGCATAAGCTTTTGTGAGCTACAGCTCATGAAAGCTTATGCTCAAATAAATATATTAGTCTCTAAGGTGCCACAAGTACTCCTTTTCTTTCTGTGGAGAGAGAGACCCCGTCAGGACTCCTGGGTTCTATCCCAGCTCTGGGAGGACAGCGAGGTCTAGTGGGTTACAGCTGGGAGCAGACATATGTGGGTTCTATATAATAACATCATAATGGCCATACTGTTTAAGACCATTGGGCCATCTAGCCCAGTATCCTGTTTTCCAACAGTGGCCAATGCCAGGTGCTTCAGAGGGCATGAACAGAACAGGTAATCATCAAGTTGCCCTGTTGCCCACTCCCAGCTTCTGGCAAACAGAGGCGAGGGACATGCAGAACATGGTGTTGGATCTCTGCCCACCCTGGCTAATAGCCATTGATGGACCTATCCTCCATGATCTTGTCTAGTCCTTATTGGAACTCTGCTATAGTTCTGGCCTTCACAACATCCCCTGGCAAAGAGTTCCACAGGTTGACTGTGAAGAAATATTTTGTTTGTTTTAAATCTGCTGCCTATTAATTTCATTGGGTGACCCCTAGTTCTTGTGTTATGTGAAGGAGTAAATAACATTTGCTTATTCAATTTTTCCATACCATTCATAATTTTATAGACCTCTATCATATCTCACCTTAGTCATCTCTTTTCCAAGCTGAAAAGTCCCAGTCTTTTTAATCTCTCCTCAAATGGAATCTGTTCCATACCCTAGGCACCATCTTCCCCTCTGCCCCTTGGGTGTTCGACCCCCACCCCCGGCCCCACCCCTGCCCATCCCTGCACCGCCCTTGACCAGCCCCAATTCCACCCCCTTCTCCCAAGTCCCCACTCCTGCCCTGCCTCTTTTCCGCCTCCTCCCCTGAGTGTGCCGCATCCCCACTCTTCCCCTTCCCTCCCGGAAAGTCCTAAGCACCACAAAACAGATGTTAGGCAGCAGGCAGGACGCACTGGGAGGGGGAGGGGGAGGAGTGGGGACACGGTGCTCGGGGGAGCAGGAGGCTAGGAGGAGGGGGTGGGGGGAGCTTGGCTGCTGGTGGTCCCACTAATTTTTCCCTGTAAGCACTCCAGCCCCGCAGCACCCATAGAGTCAGTGGCTATGTTCCATACCCATAATCATTTCTGTTGCCCTTCTTTGTACCTTTTCCAAATCCAATATATTGAGATGGGGTGACCAAAACTTCACACACTATTCAATATGTTGGCGTACTGTGGATTTATATAGAGGTAATACGGTATTTTTCTCTCATTATCTAACCCTTTTGTAATAATTCCCAACATTCTATTTGCTTTTTTGATTGCCACGGCACATTGAGTGGATGTGTTCAGAGAACTACCCCCGACTCCAACATTTCTTTATTGACGGATTCAGCGAATTTAGATCCCATCATTTTGTATGCATAGTTGGGATTATATTTTGCCATGTGCATTACTTTGCATTTATCAACATTGAATTTCTTCTACCACTGTGTTACCCAGTCACCCAGTTTTGTGAGATCTCTTTGTAACTCTTCACAATCTGCTTTGGACTTAATTATCTTGAGTAGTTTTGTATCATATGCAAATTGTACCACCTCACTATGTACCCCTTTTTCCAGATCATTTATGAATATGTTGAATAGGACTGATCCCAGTACAGACCCCGGGGGACACCACTATTTACCTCTCTCCATTCTCACCTTTTATTCCTATCCTTTGTTTCCTATCTTTTAACTGACATGCCTGGCAACACTTTCAGGATCATCTAATGATCCTTAATTTACTTTAATGATAATCCTTTTGTTATCTTAATCACCCTGCCTCTGTTTATAAACAAACTCCCTGCCCCAAAGGCTGCACTGCTCCCAGCTTCTGAACTCAACACACTCAAGTTGCTGCAGTTAAGAACTCTGTCTGGGGCTCGGGTGAGTAGACCCCCCCTATGAATCTCGGGGAGGAGGAGGTAGAGCCTTCCCTTGCACCCCTCTCCCCCCCCCGCCCAAATGGCACCCCTGCGTGTAAGGTGCTGAGCATCTCCAACTCTCACTGAAGTCAATGGATGGGAAGACAACAAGAACCTAACAGGATCGGGCTCATAAACCCCTACTACTTTTGAGGTATGTCATTCACAAAAACGGTATGTCTTCAATAGAAAGCATGATTTCCCTAATAGTTGGGCCAAAGCACATATACATTTTGATTAAGACATCCTCCAAATTGGAGGCATAGTTATAGAACAATTACTATTTCCATTCTCCCTTTTTACAAAATAATGACTTAATATATTGAATTTCCTATGAGAGAGAGGGAGACCTCTCTCCCCTTTACTGTTCCTTCCCCATGTGGTTAAACAAAATTTAATGGGATTTGAAACAAAGTATATCATTAGCTGCCATGTTTTTCTTCCAGCACTCAAAACACTTTGCATGTTTTCAGATTGACTTTTTTCTTTGCATTGCTAAAGATTTTATTTAGCACCTCTCTGGAAGGAAGGTTCCGTTAACATGCAAATGACCAGATCACACTGTGAGCTCCTTTTTGCAAGACAAAGTATCCCTTCCTGTAGTACTTGTGGCACCTTAGAGACTAACCAATTTATTTGAGCATGAGCTTTCGTGAGCTACAGCTCACTTCATCAGATGCATACCGTGGAAACTGCAGCAGACTTTATATATACACAGAGAATATGAAACAATACCTCCTCCCACCCCACTGTCCTGCTGGTAATAGCTTATCTAAAGTAATCTTCAGGTTAGGCCATTTCCAGCACAAATCCAGGTTTTCTCACCCTCCACCCCCCCCACACAAATTCACTCTCCTGCTGGTGATAGCCCATCCAAAGTAACAAGAATTCAAGAATTATAACATTCATAAACCAGTCGGAGAACACTTCAATCTCTCTGGTCACGCAATCACAGACATGAAGGTCGCTATCTTAAAACAAAAAAACTTCAAATCCAGACTCCAGCGAGAAACTGCTGAATTGGAATTCATTTGCAAATTGGATACTATTAATTTAGGCTTAAATAGAGACTGGGAGTGGCTAAGTCATTATGCAAGGTAGCCTATTTCCTCTTGTTTTTTCCTACCCCCCTCCCCCCAGATGTTCTGGTTTAACTTGGATTTAAACTTGGAGAGTGGTCAGTTTGGATGAGCTATTACCAGCAGGAGAGTGAGTTTGTGTGTGTATGGGGGTGGGTTTTTGGAGGGGGGTGAGAGAACCTGGATTTGTGCAGGAAATGGCCTAACTTGATTATCATGCACATTGTGTAAAGAGTTGTCACTTTGGATGGTCTATCACCAGCAGGAGAGTGAATTTGTGCGGGGGGGGTGGAGGGTGAGAAAACCTGGATTTGTGCTGGAAATGGCCTAACCTGAAGATTACTTTAGATAAGCTATTACCAGCAGGACAGTGGGGTGGGAGGAGGTATTGTTTCATATTCTCTGTGTATATATAAAGTCTGCTGCAGTTTCCACGGTATGCATCCGATGAAGTGAGCTATAGCTCACGAAAGCTCATGCTCAAATAAATTGGTTAGTCTCTAAGGTGCCACAAGTACTCCTTTTCTATTGGAGATGTGGCTTTTGCCATACTCTGAAAACCTGCCCAAATTTGTCCAAGTTATAATCCTCTGAAAAAAAATCAGTTCTCTAGTAGAGCTTAACAGCTAAAGTCTCCAAGGAATCTGTTATCACTGAGCATTCTCCATACAGCTCCTAGTGCTGAGCAGACTGTGCATGCACCATCCTCACACAGTAGAGGAGCTTGCTTCCTCCAGCCCAGCACTCCGGTGGCTCAGAAGGACTTTCCATGTAATGGCTGGTCCTGGCTGGGGTTGGGCCAGTCACTGTAACTGAGAGCAGGCAGCCTGTCTCTGCAGAGTGACTCCCCCACCACACACACACCCCAGCTGGCAACCAGGCAGCAAGGAGGAGGAAACCAACTCACTCACATGGAGTGAGGGATAGAGTGAGGAGGGTAACCAGTAGGTGGCAGGGCTTAGGAACCAGAGAGGAAACTGGGACTGGTAGGACAAGGAGACTGGGAATTGGAAACTGCGGGACAGGGGAAGAATTTGGTGGGAAGGGAAGACAGATAGGTCAAGGAGCTGAGGTGAGACGGAAGAATTGGTCTGGCAAGGCAAAAACACTAGGAAAGGAATCAGGGGAAGTGAGGATAGTAGAAATGGATGAAAAACCTGAAAAGGGAAACTGGGACCAGGAGTCAGTAGGGATGAAGAATGATAGATAGGGAATTTGAGGAGGAAATTTGGACTGGCTGGGCAAGGACTGCGAACATGGAGCCAGAAGGCTGGGGGTGACTTGGAATGTCCGGGTAAGCCAACTAGGAGTAGGAGCAGATGGGAGACTGGAACAATGGTGGAAAGTCTGGAGGGAAGAGACTGGGACTTACCAGGCAAAGAGGCTGGGGTCTGAAGCCTGAGGGGTGTAGATAGGATTATTTAGGCGAGGAAAATGGGACTGGGAGAAGAAGCCAGGAATGGGGAAGGAACTGAACTGGAACAGGTTGGAGGGAAAGGGACAGAAGGGGTTAGTTAGGCTTGCAGGGAAAGAGCAGAAGAGTTTGTACCGACTAGAGCACATGCCCCTCCCGCTTCCCAGGGTAGAGTCCCTCACCCTGTAAATATTGCCTACATTCTTTGTTCTTAAAATGTATACATTTACATTTAGCCATATTGAAAACAAATTGTTTTATTGCATCTCCTGGTAGTATAGAGAGAAATAGGGACCACCAAATTAAAAAGAAAAAAAACAATAGAGATTAAAATGATTAAGAAACATGGGACATGAAGGTTTACACTCTCACAGTAATACATAATACAGACAATGGCCTGATTTTCAGAGGTGCTGAACACTCAGTTTCCATTGATTTCAGCGGTGACTGCCAGCATTCAGCTCATCTGAAAATGAGGACAAATTGAAACTATGGTATGACATCAGGACTAATGGCACTTGTCCTTCACTCCATGGAATTTCAGAGACCATGTGTTATACATTTTTCACAGAGAAGCATAATAAATAATATCCTCCCTAATAGCTCAAGAACCATCTGGAAGCAGAGACTGGCATTGTGTGATTGCTTGTCTGCTGGTTGCTTTCTCTGTAAACCTGCAGCTGCTCCAAGAATGTTGAGTCAGCAGCTTACTCAGCAAAGTGAATCTCCCCAGAGATGTTCACCCAGTCTATTCCTTGTGTAGGTTTTATTTAACACTAATGGAGAGTGCTGACTGGCAGTGAAGTCTGTCGCCAAACACTGTTCCTTTGAGTAAAATATACCCAAGCTTTCACTACAGACGTCTGGATGGAAAACCTCACTGACCTTTCTGGTATGAAACAATTCTGAAGTGTGTTGATTGCTAATACTGCCAGCTTGTTTTTGATGAGGCCTGCAACCCACTAACAATCCTCATGACATTGCATTCCTTATATTGCTCTCTGCACCAGTCTCCCAGCATGAGCTCTGAAATAATCACAGATTATTTTAGAATGCAGTCCATCTGTATGCATCAGTGCATATGTCGTAGCAAGTTCCTCCTGCACATTAAACAGCTTTCACAACAGTTTTCTGGAGGAAAATAAAAGTAGTCAAAGAAAATAAAGCAAACACTAGATATTGATATTCACACACGTGGGACCCAGCCTTTTCCCTCGAGTATCCTGGCTTCAGATCTCGCATATTCTTTGTCAAACAAGGAAATGGGTTTGTGCTCTCAGCAAATTCCTTAAAGAGTGTATATTCATATCATGAAACTACCAGGCACACTGGTGCTATTGACAGTCTCTACTTATAAGAGTCCCGGGATTGGAACAGAAGCAGTTTTGTAGGCCAGGGCTTGTGCATAATTGGAGACGTAAGAAAGTGTATCTCATAAGAGCCTGCCCACTGTAGCTGTCTTTTACCAACACTAACAGTCTCACTTTAAGGAATATTAAATTCCTTTAATTGAAAATAGTCGTTTTGGCACTTGTAGTGGCATTTATTAGTTTTCATTCCAGAAACTAACATACTTGATAATAAAGACAGCTAGAATAGGGTTATAACTCTCTGACCCTGGCCACAGTTATGGATTCTATTTGCAAAAATTAATCCTCACAATAATCTGTAAAACAATCATTCCTGATTCAACAACTTTTTACCCACATCCAAAAAAGAAGCACTGCTTTGGCCTTTCCATTTGCCCTTGCCAATGGCTCCTTATGTGGGTACGGTAGTCCGGACTGAGCTGACCTATAGATTTAGTTTTAAAAGTCTGTACTGAGATGAGCCTTACAGTTATACATACCTGCAATGAAGCCACCTTGGTATGTGATCGCAGAGGTCATAAGCATATTGACCAACATTTTCAAATTAACTTCAGGGAGATTTGTTGTCATGACAGAGGGGTGGCAAGTCCAAACCTAAGCAGTGCTTCAACCTCCACGTGCCAGCTCACAATGCCACTCACTGAAATTTCTCCCAGTCCCTTTGTGCCAAACCTGATAAAAATAATTAAATGAGATAGGTTTTTTGCTTGTAAATGACCTACCGGGACATTTGGTCAGTCTGGTCATAGGCTATGTAGGATTAAACCTGATCCCTGTTTGGATGGGGAGCCTTTACAAATAACTAGGTGCTGCAGCGTGTAGGTGTGGTAATTCAGCATGTGGATCTCTTCCATCTGAGTTGATGCTTGGACCAATGATCAAGCATGTAATTAGAGGAAACTGTGCTGGCAGAGCTGCCATCTCTCAGTGATGCACTAAAGCAGAGTCCCAACCATTTCTGATTAATAAATATCCCCTAGTGTTTTTAAAGGAGTATTTAACTTTGATGTCCTGGCTGAACTATCTTTTGAATTATTACTGTGATGCTGGCAGACCCAGGTGCCGGATCATGCCAAAGTTCCTATAGCTCAGCTAAACACTAACAAACACATAAAGTGGAATAAGTCTGGCTCACCTGTGTGCTAGTAGCATTAACATAGCTATTAGACTTAAAAGTGTGTTTCATGTTTAGACTCTATTGAATGCTTGTGAGTTGCTGCATCCATTAATCTTACTTATAACATCTATATCCCATACTGTAAGGTAATATGTGAGTGGTTGTATTGGAGCCTCTGTGACTGTGTAGATCACCAGACAGGGAGAGACATAAACTAGCATAAAGTGTTGATCTCCAATAGGAGGTATTACGTCCTGGAAGAATCCATCGACACCAGATGGACTACTGTGGGATGATAAAGAGGACAAAGGCATTGCGTTGTTCTGCCCTCCACCCCCTGCAGATCAGGAAGCAAGTGGATTCCTCCCATCAGCTGAGTTTGCAGCTCAGACCACCAAGAAGTGTATCCCTGTGACACTTGGACTCTGTGGGGCAATGTGTCCTAGGCATTCGCAAAAGATCCCCAGCTACTTAGCCTGGGTTAGCCCTAAAGTACATATAGATCTTGCTTACTATGGAAGCTTCTATTACCTTTGGAAATTTAAAATTGTAACTTATTTGTGTATATTATATATATGTATGTTTACCTGCTCTAACCTTGTAAATAACTCCCTTGTTTCTTTTTCTTATTTAATAAGCATTTATATAATTTGTTATTGGATTAGCTAAACACATTATTTTTGGTGTGCGATCTAAGGTACAATTGATCCAGGGTAATGAACTGGTCCTTTGGGACTGGGAGTAACCTCAATATTGTTGTAATTCTTAGTGTAAGAGACCATCTATCACAAAGGTAAACTCGCATGATTGGCAAGATAGATCAGAGTACCCAAGCGGGCTGTCTGTGACTCCATATTTAGGCTGTTATACTGACTGAGGAACTTACGCTTGATAATGTGTTTATGCCCTGGTTTTTAACAGTCTGTCCGGAGAGTGGTATTCACACTCTTGAGTCACTGCAGGTAGCATTGCAATTACATTCCCTCTATACTTTTAATAGGATGTGATAGTCTTATTCACTTCCTAAATTGTCGTGTAATGTAACTATACCTTATTAATTAGCAAAACAAATTGTACACTAATGTTATTGCTGTGCACTACTCCATTTCGCTATAGGAAGCGGCTCAAGTAACTCCTGTAATGTGAAGGGTTCTGAAATCCTTTGAGATGAAAGGTGCTATGTAAAGCTTTATCACCACCATCAGATGAATCTGATCCAATATGCTTTAACAGATGCTGTCGAAGAAGAAGCTGTCTTCAGTGCAACTGACATATAAACTTGTCAGCTTTGTAGCTAGAACAGAACTTTGAAAGTTTCAGCCTAAAAGCAATTTTGGTGGTTGGGATGTGGGGGCCAAGGAGATATGAGAGAAACCATACCCCACCTTAAGCATCGTGTTCATTACTCAAATACCTTACTATAGTCTAAGTGAATTAAAAATAAATAGAATAAGCTCCCAACAAATGCAGGTGAACAAGTATTTTTTTAAGGATCCTATTCTTATACCCTTATTCTGGGGTACTGCCTGCTTGCTCCATGACAATAATGGGACTACAACAGCAAGCAGGTAATACACCAGAATAAGGCGCTCTTAGATAAAGCAAAGGATATTGGATCTCAGTTGTTAGATCTGTTTCCTGATCTGTTGTTACCACTTTTAAACAATAGCTCACCTGCAAATAGAAAAAAAGAACAGTGATCCCAGGTCCTTGGCTGTAACTAATGATCATAAAATCAACACCAAAGAAGTCTTATAACAGATTGAAAACAATACAAACAGAACTGAAAGAAAAACAAATAAAATAAAAACAAACAAACACAGACAAGTGTACTTAGAGCAACAAAGGAAGAAAAATATATCTTGAAAAAATAATCTTATAGATGTATAAGAATATTCAGTTTAGAGCAGATAGGCTACAAGATACTGCAACTTGTAACATTTAGATCCAGCATTAATCTTAAATGTCTGACAAACTTTGATTTTTCAAATTTAAGTGTGGATCAAAAGTTGTGAGCATGCAATTACGTACTGTCTCACTTTTTACAGCAGAGTTCGTCAAACAATTTTTTTTTTTATATTTTCCTTGGATTTATTACTTATACCCAAATTTCTGTAACTAAAATTTGATCAGAACCTATTGCAGCACTATTCCTTTTGCGGCACTGACATCACAATGTCTAGTCTCCTTGTGTGACCTGTTACCCCATCGACTGTTGCTGAGGCAACATACAGAAGAAAGATGGTAAATGACTAAGTGAAATACACACGGCACAATTCACCAAATGATGCAAACAGTTTGTGTTTTTCATTTGTTGCTTTCCTCATCTGTTCATTTTCAAACCTATTGCTGTTGCCCTGTTAAGCTGACCTTGCATAAAAATGTCTGTAGCCAAACAATAGCAACAGCAAAGGGCATAAACCATAAACTATTAACTTCTGAGGTGTGAATTCTCCTCTCCAGCAGCCCTTTCATTATAGGATGTGATAGGCAAAATAAACTTTGTACCATTTACATTCTACCATGTGTGGGCAATAGCCTTTTCTATTTTATTCCTAACCTTTGGTTTCCTTTGTTTTTTTTTTTTTAAATCGCCACTGGAGCCCTGGGGTAGTGGTAGGAGCCAGGAGTCCTGGGCCCTTTAAATACTGCCGGTGCCCTGGGGTAGTGGTGGCGGCGGCTGGGAGCCCAGCGGCGATTTAAAGGGCCCACCCCATATCAGCAGTCCTGCCGGTACGGCGGCTACTTTCTTACCATTATGCCGTACTGGACCACACTGGTTTACTTTCACCTCTGGTTGGTGCAGACAGCAGCTACAACTGGTGCAGAGTTCAACTACTCTAAGTTGGCCACATCCACATGAGGAAAAAAAAAATCAGTCAGTACTAACACTAGTTCTGCCACAGTAGCGGAAACCCTTTGTAGAGAAGGCTCCAGGACACCTAGTTAGCTAAATAGAACCTCAAATGTGGGAGCAGCTACTTGCTCTGACTATAAATAGTTCTGGTGACTTCTGATGTTTCTACGACTAAGCTAGTTAAACCTGCTCACGAGCAGGTTTAATTAATTGATACAATGGGAAACATGACAGAAGCTACCAGACAACTACTCCCAGAGCCTTATCTATTCTTAGGTTCCCACGAGGTAAGATTAGTGGTGTAAGGTAGAGGGTTTGGGTTCTGCAGAATGTTGGTGCCCCCTTCTACTGAAATAGAGGCCATCCAAACTACACAGCTTCCTCTACCAATAGACGTTGGACCAATCTCCTCAGGGACCGGCTGGGTAGAGTAGTCAGGAGTGGTTTAAACTAATAGTAAAATCAGTGAGTGAAAAGAGGGAATATATGAATACTCAGCACAGAATTGAGATCTTGAGAACAAAATCAATTAAGGAACTAAAGAAGAAGGAGGGAATAAATTACTGAATTGCCTATACACCAATGCTAGGAGCCTGCATAACAAACAACAGGAATTGGAATTGCTCATTTATGAGCATAAATTAGAACTAACTGGTATCACTGAAACCGGGTGGGATGAGTCACACACTTGTAAAGTTAACATCAATGGTTATAACTTATTTAGAAAAGATGGGGTAGACAAAAGGGAAGAAGGGGTGACGCTACATTAGAAATGGCATTACCTGTTTCTGAATCACTGAAAATCATCTTAAATGTTTATGAATCAATATCTGAATAGATAAAGCACAAGATGGGGTACTGCTACAGATCACCCAATAATTTCAGGGAACAGGAAGACTGCCTCCAGTCCTTACGCACCTGTCTATAGTGTGCAGGGGGGGAAAAAGTTGCATGAGCATGGAGGCCTTCAATATGAGTGACGTGCCAATATTAAAACATCCTTGGAATTCCTAAACATTATAGATGACAATTTCCTAACTGAAAAAACATTGAAGCCAATACAAGGGAATTTTATATTAGATGTTTTCCTAACAAATAAAGAGGCACTGCTTA
Organism: Eretmochelys imbricata; assembly: GCF_965152235.1. Classification (NCBI taxonomy): domain Eukaryota; kingdom Metazoa; phylum Chordata; order Testudines; family Cheloniidae; genus Eretmochelys; species Eretmochelys imbricata. The sequence continues at coordinate 131,479,297 of NC_135573.1, read as the reverse complement.
CAGATTTAAAAAATCATGGTAGCTTAGGTACAAGCGATCATGATTTATAATGTGCAAGCAGAATAAAGTCCAGACCAGTAAAATATATATATATATATATATATATATATATATATATATATATATATATATATATATATAACTGGTGCTTTAATAGAGACAGTTTCACAAAGCTGACAACAGCTTTAAGTAAAATCAGATGGGAGGAAGAACTTAATCAGAAAAGTGTGAATGATAATTAGGAATAATTTAAGAACACCTTATGAGAAACCCCAAGAGCCACAATTGTGGTTAAAAAAACTGACCTCATTTAGAGGGGAAGTGCAGGAAGATGTAAATTGAAAAATAATACTTTACAAACGGAAGAAAGTAATGAATATAAAACAGAAGTTAAGGATTGATAAAATTGATAAGGAAAGCAAAGGGAAACCAGGAGAAATCTATGGCCAGCAGCGTGTAAGACAATAAGGTGCTTTTGTTTTTTGTTTGTTTAAATATATCAGGAACAAAAAAACCCTGACAATGTTATTGGTACATTATTAGACAAAAATAATAGAATTATCAATAATAATGCAGACGGGCAGAAGAGTTCAATAAATATTTGTTCTGTATGGGGGTGGGAAGGAGAGAAACAGATGGTATAGTCTCATAATATGGTGACAACACTCTTTCCATTCCACTAGAATCTCAGGAGGATGTTAAACAACAGCTAACAATTTTTAAAATCAGCACGTCCAGATAACTTACATGCCAAGAGTTTTATAAGAACTGGCTGAGGAGCTTGTTGGGCCATTAATGTGGATTTTCAACGAGACTTGGATCACTGGGGAAGTTTCAGAAGATTGGAAGAAAGCTAATGTGCCAATTTTTAAAAAGGGGAAATGGATGGCTGTGGTAATTATACTCCTGTCAGTCTGACATTGATCCCAGGCAAGATAATGGAGTGGCTGATACTGGACTCGATTAATAGAGAATTAAAGTAAGGTAATGCTATTAATGCAAATAAACATGCGTTTATGGAAAATAGATCCTGACAGACTAACTTGATATAATTTTAGAAGAGATTATAAATTTGGTTGATAAAGGTAATAATGTTGATATAATATACTTAGAATTCTGTAAGATGTTCCACTTGGTACGTGACACTTTGATTAAAAAAACTGGAACTATATAAAATAACATGGCACACATTAAATAGATTAAAAACTGGCTAACTGATAGGTCTCAAAATGTAACGAAATGGGGAACCATGGAGTGGGTGTTTCCAGTGAAGTTCCTCAGTGCTCACCTCTTGGCCCTATGCTATTTTACATTTTTATCAATGACCTAGAACAAAACACACAATCATCACTGATAAAGTTGGCAGATGACACAGAAATAGAGGAGTGGTAATAATGAAGAGGACAGATCACTGCTTGAGAGCAGTGTGGATTGCTTGGTAAACTGGATGCAAGCAAAGAAGGGGGGAGGGATAGCTCAGTGGTTTGAGCATTGGTCTGCTAAATGCAGGGTTGTGAGTTCAATCCTTGAAGGGGCCATTTAGGGATCTGGGGCAAAAATTGGGGATTGATCCTGCTTTGAGCAGCGGGTTGGACTAGATGACCTCTTGAGGTCCCTTCCAACCCTGATATTCTACGATTCTATGATATGTTTTAATACGGCTGAATGTAAATGCATACATCTGGGAACAAAGAATGTAGGTCATATTTACAGAATAGGGGACTCTATCCTGGGAAGCAGTGTCTCTGAAAAAGATTTGAGGGTTGTGGTGGATAATCAGCTGTACATGAGCTCCCAGTGTGACACTGAGGCCAAAATGAGCTAATGTGATCCTGGAATACATAAACAAAGGAATCTGGAGGAGTAGAGAGGTTATTTACCTCTGTATTTGGAAATGTTGTGACTGCTACTGGAATACTGTGTCCAGTTCTGGTGCCCACAGTACAAGACGGATGTTGATAAATTGGAGAGAATTCAGAGAAGAACCGCAAGAATGATTAAAGGATTAGAAAATATGCCTTATAATGGTAGACTCAAGGAGCTCAATCTATTTAACTAACAAAGATAGGATTAAGGGGGACTTGATTACAGTCTATAAATATCTACATGGGAAACAAATATTTAATAATAGGTTTTTCAATCTAGGAGAGAAAGGGATAACATGATCCAATGGTTGGAAGCTGAAGCTGGAGAAATTAAGACTGGAAATAAGGTGTAAATATTTAACAGTGAGAGTAATTAGAACCATTTACAAAAGTCATGGTGGATTCTCCTTCACCGAATTTTTAAATCAAGATTTAATGTTTTTCTAAAAGATATCTCCTGGGAATTATTTTGAGGAAGTTTTAAGGACTAGGTTATACAGGAAATCATCTGGCCTGAACACAGTGGTCTCTTCTGATCTTGGAATGTATGAAAAACCACCACCACCACCGATGGGATTTTTCTAAAATGTCCTAGAGTAGACCTGGCCTTACAAAATATTAACTGACAAATTGTAATAGGAACTATACCAGCTTCCTTTTCATTTCATTAACATGGAGCAAGGTGAAGTAAAAGTCAAAAAACAATCAATTTAATTTCACTTCCAGAAAATGAAGTAACATTTCAAATTGCTAGAAAACACTTGTTTTTAATTGCCTCTATTGATTGCTTCAGTTCTGTTGTTGCATTCTAGATCCCCTCCTGATATTCCACTGCACTGTAAAATGAGACATTATTTGATTCATTCATTCTTAAATTGAAATTGAAACCAAAACTCTAACCATTAAGCCCCTGTGTATACCTCACTGCTCTCCTCTTAGCCCAGCATTATTTAACTTCCTTTCACCATTGTAACTCTAACAAATGTTGTTGCTATTTCCTTTTAACATAACCAGTCAATGAAAAGAACAGGAACACATTCTTTATCTTTCTTCCCCTTTCTTCTTTCCAGAAGGATATTTTATCCTGAAGACTGATGCCTACAGCAAAACAAACTGACATTCAGTAATGATATTCATTTAAAAACGTTATTCCTTGATGCAAAATTGCTTTGAATTTTTTATGATTTCTCTCCTCACTAAACATTGATCTAAGCTCGAAAAAAACTCCTAATATATTTTCTTACTTCATTTCTAAAAGTGACAGACTCATGGGTTCCAAGATTATTGCCTGGTCAGGGAGTGTCAGAGTTAGATCTGGGCAAAATTTTGGGGACAATTCCGCACGCCCCTCCACCCCCCCCCCCCCCAAAAAAAAAAAAAAAAAAGATTTAGGTCAACTGGAACATTTGGTGAACTCATGTAGATTTTGGCAAATGGTTTTGGTTGAAATTAAAAAAAAATGAAGCTTTGAAACAACTCATTCTGACAGTATCAAAATACCAAAACATTAAGCAGATTTAGGCAACATTCCAGAGGTGGGGAATTAGTAATTAGAGTGTTCACCTGGGATGTGGAAAACTCAGGTTCAAATCCCTATGCCAAAGCAGCAACTTGAACACAGGTCTCTTCCTCTTAGGTGGACACCCACCTAGGAGGGGAATACCTGGGTTGAACATCTGCTCCAAAGGAACTGTGGCCAATGGGGCTGCGGGGGCAGCGCCTGCAGGCAGGGGCAGCATGTGGAGACCCTTGGCCATCCCTCTGTTTAGGAGCCGGAGGGATATGCCGCCACTTCCTGGGAGCCACGCAGACTTCCTCCATTCCCAGGAAATGCTGGGGCCACCTGAGGTCAGTAAGCACCGCCTAGAGCCTGCACCCCAAACCCCTTCCTGTGCCTCAACCCCCTACCCCAGCTCAGAACCCCTTCCCACACCCAAACTCCCTCCCGGAGCTCACCCCAGACCCCTGCCCCAGCCCTGAGTCCCCTCCCACACTCCAAATCCCTGGGCCCCAGCCCAGAGCTCCTTTCTTCACCCCAAACCCCTCATCTCCACCCTCAGCTGGAGCCCTTGCTGAACCCCCTGCCCTCACCTGGAGCCCCCTCCTACATCCCAAACCCCTCATCCCTGGCCCCACCCCAGAGCCCACAGCCCCAGACAGATCCCACACTCCAACCCCCTGCCCCAGGCTGGTAAAAATGAGCAAGTGAGCAAGTGTGAGGGAGAGGGAGCAATGGAGGGACGGGACCTCAGAGAAGGGGCAGGGGAGGGGTAAGGGGCGGAGGAAGGGTATTTGTTTTTCTACAGTTAGAAAGTTTGGCAATGCTACCATTTGGGTCCAATTCAGTAAAACATGACGATGTTACATTACTTAAGATTTTTTTTCAGAGCTTATGTAGTGCAAAAGCTGATGATACATTTTCTAAATTGGGTCTTCACAAAAAATTGAACAGTAAATATACATCAGAGGAATGTGATGAAAGGATGAATAAACCCACATTTAAAAATAAAATAAATACATAAATAAATGTAATTAGAAATAAAATTGAAACAGAACCCCAGATTATAATAGCCCTAACATTTTGGGGAGCCAAATACAAATATGGATCCAAATTTTGCAAGTTGGGCCTCTCTCTAATTTTAATAATGCAAAAATTGTTTGTCCTTATAAAATATTGAGCAGGTGACATTTTAAGACTACAGGAATATACTTCGTATCCTTGCTTTGGTAAAATAATTGCAGCTGTATCATACCTGACCAATATTTTGAATTCTTTGATGGCATGGAAGGAAAATGCCATCTCCACATTTGCTATTCCAGAACAGTGAAGTAAAATGTTAAAGTACTTCCAGTATGGCTGAGTAGATTTACTTAGGATTTCAGAATAGCTGAAATGATAATAGAACTAACTTCTTATTTATGAATATACCACTTGCTTACAAAGGAAATAGCAATTGTCAAGCTAGTCAGTGCGAAACTGAGTTTTAAATTTAATCATCCAAATCCAATGTTCCGTAAGTGAATGGCTCTATAATAAATGTATGTTTTGCTAGTAGCAATGAACTTCAAAGCTGATTTATTTTATACATACATCAAAAAACTCAGTAGTTTCATGAAAAAAAAAAAAAGGATGAATTTTCATTCCTGCTTCATGGACAAGGATTAATACTGCACTATATTTTTTTTAAGGAAGACATATCAATTACCAGAACACAAAACTGTACCCATGTACTAAAATGTATCGTAGGTTTTTTTTTTTTTTCTTTTAAGTGTAAAATAGTTTCCCCCTGTGTTCCTGCTGTAGTGCAGGTTCTCTTAAGAACAGTTCTATAATGTGGAAGGACAAGGTTAAATTTCATATTAAATATTAATGCAAGGTTTAGTTCCTGATAAAATATTTCTTGATTTTCTAACAAATTTATACAGTGCCCCTGAGGTACTGTGGCACATTTAAACTAAAATTAGCACTAATTGCTTTGTGTGCGTGCCTGCATATCTAGATTCATATATTCAAACCCTTTCAAACTGCAGTATATTAAGTAGTGTTTGTAAATTAATTGTGTCCCTGATCCAACTCCCACTGAAGTCAGTGCAAATATTCTCATTGATTTCAACGGGCGCTGGACTGGGCCCTGTAATTTTAAAACAGACTTGTAAGAAGAATACAGACTGATAACTTATTATGAATGAAGTCCTATGTCATGCTCTGCAATGTGGTTCAGCCAGTGGTTCTGTAAAGTTCCCTGTCCTATGGATGTCTAATTATTCAGATTCCAAAGACTATTTCTGTTTTCAAACAAAACCAGAAATTTCAAATATACTGTGGTTACAACAGCTCCCTTTTTTAATGAACACTGTTGCACTTGTGGTACCTGGAGACACTCAGGCTGGAGACCAGTTAGTATAAAAGCCTAGGAGATGCTGGTAAGGTATTCTCTAAGAAAACCCTTTGATTCTGGAACTTACTTCCTCCATGGGTTCTAAATACTCCATATTATTTTACCTTTATAAGGCACTGCAAAGCTTCCCCCCGCACCCACACATTCAACCTGGCCTTTAGAGAAGATGGCAGAAATTTGGTAGCACAAGGAGTGGTGGGAAGGGAAAGGATTTTTGTAGTGTCTATATATTACCTGGCCGTTTTTGGTTACAGGAAATTGGTAAAATCGATGGAGTCATAAATTACAATAATTGTATTTTGTTAAAATGTGACATGGGCACTTAACATCGCATATAAGTGTTTTTGTATTTTTCTGCATAACTCAAAATATATAAGTAAATACATACATTATAGAGAGAGAGAGCGGCATACATACACACACGTATACATGTGTTATATGAAATGCACATACTATTCTGCAGCTAGAGATAATAAAATAAGAGAAAGGCACAAGTTAGTGAAAGACTGAAAGAAACCTGAGTCCTTCAGAAAGAGATACACACCAAACATCTGCCTATTCACTCGTTCATACAAACAGATTAAAAACCAAAGCTGTAAATTAATAAAGCTATTTGTCTTACAAGAGCAGAAGGAAGAGAGACTGTATATTATTTCTCTATTTAAATACTTGAGACACTGAAGGTCATGCTATTATATTGCAAGATAATGACTTTTTACATCATACATTGCTTAGGCTTAATTCAAACTACACTGAAGTCAGAGGAAGTCTTTCCATGGATTTTAAAGGCCTTTGGATCAGGCCTTATATTATCATTGTCTGCATAAACTAGCATAGAAAAACTATCTGATGTTGAAAGTTAAATATTCATACTCAGAAGCAACTGATGTTTTAATAAATCATGTAGACTGAAAAAAGGTAAACAGCAATAGAAGTGAGAGAGTGAGAGAGAGTGTATGTATGATGGCCACTATCATGGACCAAAAATCCAGTCCCGCTGTTTGCTATCCTCTCAACAAACCTTAACATCCCTTTGACAATGGGGATGACTGCGAGGATAGCTGTGTCCTGGAGTCAGCACCTTGGAACGTATTTAGTCCAGTGCAACAGACTAGATCAAGCATGTTATATTACAACAGTGTTAATTGCCATTTCTCTGTTTACAAGAACAAGAACAGATCTGTGTGGGTGTAGAGAAAGAGGTGATTTCATTCTGCAGAATCTCATAGCTACCACCTGAGGTTTTTTTGTTTGGTTGGTTGGTTGTTTTTTTTGTTTTTTTTTATGACTCTACCACACATTCACCACTTACCAGGGCTAGATTTCCAATTAGGCACAGTAGGCAACTGCCTAGGGGCACTGGAATTCTAGGGGCAACTTACCTCTCTAAAACTGTGTGCAACACAAAGGTCAGCTGTGGGCGGGGAAGAGGGGGAGAGGCGCTGAAGATGCTCTGCCTAGGTGTGCGTAAGGTCTAAATCCGGCCCAGCTACTTACCTAACTTTCCATTTCCAAATTAATAATCAGTATTTCCCCAAATCTCCAGTGACGTCAATGCTTCAGTAAGGACTGCAAGAATGGGCCCTATATCTTTAATATTAACTATGTATAGCACTGTATATTTCTGCAGCACTTTACAGAAATAAAAAAAAGACACTGTCCCAGACTGAAAGAGCTTTTAGTATAATTTAGACTAACAAAGGGCCCAGTCCTGCTCCTCCCCTCTCCTGCTCCTCCCCTCCATCCATGTCAACTAATTGTTACATAACCTAGAGCTCAGTGAGTACTACCACTGATTTCTGTTAAAGAATAAGTTATTACTCATATCGAGTAAAGGACAAGAAATGGGTCCACGTTACCAGAGCTGGGTGAATAACTCATAATAAATATTGTTTAAAACAAATCTCACATGTTCATTGTCTGAAATTAACGGTCATATAATTTCTGCAAATATTTCTTTTCCTGAAGCTCAGTCACGGACAATTATTGTGAGTGTTTTCTATGTAAGCTGATTTGTTGGACTATGTTAGTTACACTGGATGTTTCCATCCCCTGAATAGGTAAGTGTAACTCTTAGAGCGAGTCTACCCTGGCAACACTCTAAAGAAACTAAAGGGCTGCCACTCTCTAAAGAAACCACCTCCGCGAGGGGCGTAGCTACCCGCACTGGGAGCGCGGCTACCAGCGCTGGGGCACTGTTTACACAGGTGCTTCACAGCGCTGAAACTTGCTGCACTCAGAGGGCTGGTTTTTTTTCACACCCCCTGAGCGAGGAAGTTGCAGCGCTGTAAATTGCCAGTATAGACAAGCCCTTAGGATAGGTTTACACTGCACATTCCTTATGGTGGCACTGCCCTGTCCCAGCACTGGTATAAATAGCAGTGTAGATGGTGAGGCACTGCTTGGGCAAGTAAAGATACACCTGAATATTCAGGGTCTGTACCCTACTTTATATGCCCAAGCCATTCCTCCCTCATCGACACTGATGCAGGGAAAGACTGACAGTAGGGAGGGCAGTGGGGAAAGCCTCCAGCAGTGGCGAGTTCCTGGAGTCTTCCCCTGCTGAGGTGAAAGGCCAGCTCTGCACAAGCACTTACTTCAGTGTAACTTACGTTGCTCAGGAGCGGGAATAAGCCACCCCCTGAGTGAAGTAAGTTACACCAACCTAAGTGTGAACAGAGCTATGTCAGCAGGAGAGCTTCTCCCACCAATATAGCTACCAGCTCCCATGGAGGTGGAGTTATTATACTGATGGGAGAGCTCTCTTCTGTCAGCACAGAGCATCTTCACCAGATACGCACAGGGGCGCAGCTGCAGAGGTGCAACTCAGCTGATGTAGCGCTTCTAGTATAAATTAGCCCAAAGACTCTTCCAATGGGGGAAGACTCCCATTACCAGAGCCTGCCTTCCCCTTGCCATAGCTTTTCACTGCTATGTGTAGCTCCATACCACAGTGTCCGTTCAGCTTGCTTTTCCCTGAGGCATGTAGCTACATACCATCACCAGTGGTATGCAGGGTAGACATGCCTTTAGAATTGGTTTCCCAACATAGATACTCACATTTAAGAATGTGAATCTCACTGGAAACATTCTTTACCATTTACCGGTCTTCACCATTTGCACAAACATTCCTTTTAATAAACAAGGACCAATACAAGAAGTAAGGTATTATTCAGAGTGAGATGGGGAGGCACAATCAAGGCACTTTAAGGGTTTAGTAGTGTTTTGGTGGTGTGGGTTGGTTGGTATTCTAGGTGTTTTATTTATTGTACTGCACCTCAAATACTTCTATCAGCTCCTAAATGAATTAATTTAAAATATGAGTGTCAAGGTTCCTCCCCCACTCTGAACTCTAGGGTACAGATGTGGGGACCTGCATGAAAAACCTCCTAAGCTTATCTTTACCAGCTTAGGTCAAAACTTCCCCAAGGTACAAAGTATTCCACCCGTGGTCCTTGGAATGGCCGCTACCACCACCAAACTAATACTGGTTACTGGGGAAGAGCTGTTTGGACGCGTCTTTCCCCCCAAAATACTTCCCAAAACCCTGCACCCCACTTCCTGGACAAGGTTTGGTAAAAAGCCTCACCAATTTGCCTAGGTGACTACAGACCCAGACCCTTGGATCTTAAGAACAATGAACAATCCTCCCAACACTTGCACCCCCCCTTTCCTGGGAAATGTTGGATAAAAAGCCTCACCAATTTGCATAGGTGACCACAGACCCAAACCCTTGGATCTGAGAACAATGAAAAAGCATTCAGTTTTTTACAAGAAGACTTTTAATAAAAAATAGAAGTAAATAGAAATAAAGAAATCCCCCCTGTAAAATCAGGATGGTAGATATCTTACAGGGTAAATAGATTCAAAAAACATAGAGAACCCCTCTAGGCAAAACCTTAAGTTACAAAAAAGATATACAGACAGAAATAGTTATTCTATTCAGCACAATTCTTTTCTCAGCCATTTAAAGAAATCATAATCTAACACATACCTAGATAGATTACTTACTAAAAGTTCTAAGACTCCATTCCTGGTCTATCCCTGGCAAAGACCAGCATACAGACCGACACAGACCCTTTGTTTCTCTCCCTCCTCCCAGCTTTTGAAAGTATCTTGTCTCCTCATTGGTCACTTTGGTCAGGTGCCAGCGAGGTTACCTTTAGCTTCTTAACCCTTTACAGGTGAGAGGAGCTTTCCCCTGGCCAGGAGGGATTTCAAAGGGGTTTACCCTTCCCTTTATATTTATGACAATGAGAAACAAAAACTTCTCTTTCTTCTCTTGTTTTATCTCCTGCTTTTTGCAGCTTCAGAATACCTTGAAAATAAATTTCACTTTGGATGCAGTCAATAATTTATTAAGCTATATCAGCACTGGGCTGTAAATACTTCATGTCTAAAGAAATGATGACCAAAAAAAAAAAAAAAAAAAAGCAAAAGACAGGATAATGTAAATAATAGAGTTTGATGGATAATTTGTAGTGAATAATATATCGAACAAGTTATACTTGTAGAATCATAGAATTTAAGGTCAGAAGGGACTCCTGTAACAAACCCCTAACTTACGTCTGAACTATTGAAGTCCTCAAATCATGGTTTAAAGACTTCAAGGTGCAGAGAATCCTTCAGCAAGTGACCCGTGCCCCACGCTGCAGAGGAAGGCGAAAAACCCCCAGGGCCTCTGCCAATCTGCCCTGGAGGAAAATTCCTTCCCGACCCCAAATATGGTGATCAGCTAAACCCTGAGTATGTGGGCAGGACTCACCAGCCAGACACCCAAGAAAGAATTCTCTTTAGTAACTCAGATCCCACCTCGTCTAACATCCTATCACAGGCCATTGAGCATATCTACCGCTAATAGTTGAAGATCAATTATTTGCCAAAGTTAGGCTATCCCATCGTATCATCCCCTCCATAAATGTATCAAGCTTAGTCTTGAAGCCAGATATGTCTTTTGCCCCCACTGCTTCCCTTGGAAGGCTGTTCCAGAACTTCACTCCTCTGATGGCTAGAAACCTTCTTCTAATTTCAAGTCTAAAACTTCCTGATGGCCAGTTTATATCCATTTGTTCTTGTGTCCACGTTGGTACTGAGCTTAAATAATTCTTCTCCTTCCCTGGTATTTATCCCTCTGATATATTTAGAGAGAGCAGTCATTTCCCCTCTCAGCCTTCTTTTGATTAGGCTAAACAAGCCAAGCTCTTAGAGTCGCCTTTCGTAAGACAGGTTTTCCATTCCTCGGATCATCCTGGTAGCCCTTCTCTATACCTGTTCCAGTTTGAATTCATCCTTCTTAAACATGGGAGACCAGAACTGCACACAATATTCCAGATGAGGTCTCACCAGTGCCTTGTATAACAGTACTAACACCTCCTTATCTCTACTGGAAATAGCTCGCCTGATGCATACCAAGACCACATTAGCTTTTTTCACGGCCATATCACATTGGCGGCTCATAATCATCCTGTGATCAACCAATACTCTGAGGTCCTTCTCCTCCTCTATTACTTCCAAGTGATGCATCCCCAGTTTATAACAGAAATTCTTGTTATTAATCCCTAAATGCATGACCTTGCACTTTTCACTATTAAATTTCATCCTATTACAGTTTACAAGGTTATCCAGATCTTCCTGTATGATATCCCGGTCCTTCTCTATATTGGCAATATCTCTCAGCTTTGTGTCATCTGCAAACTTTATTAGCACATTCCCACTTTTTGTTCCACGGTCAGTAATAAAAAGATTAAATAATATTGGTCCCAAAACCAATCCCTGAGGAACTCCACTAGTAACCTCCTTCCAGCTTAACAGTTCACCTTTAAGTGTGACCCGCTGTAGTCTCCCCTTTAACCAGTTCCTTATCCACCTTTCAGTTTTCATATTGAGCCCCATCTTATCCAATTTAGCTAATAATTCCCCACGTGGAACCGTACCAAATGCCTTACTGAAACTGAGGTAAATTAGATCCACTGTGTTTCCTTTGTCTAAAAAAATCTGTTACTTTCTCAAAGAAGGAGATCAGGTTGGTTTGACATGATCTACCTTTTGTAAAGCAGTGTTGTATTTTGTCCCAATTACCATTGACCTCAATGCCCTTAACTACTTTCTCCTTCAAATTTTTTTCCAAGACCTTGCATACTACAGATGTCAAACTAACAGGTCTACTTCTTTTGCATAAGAATTGTTTGCAAACATATTATAACATTTTCAGATGTATTCACCATGGAGATTATTTGTGGATTTTTCGAATGAGTAGTTCTCAGGTCTGTATGTCAGTCACAAACAGTGAATATTCAAAATTCTCCCTAAGCCTGATTCTCCACCCTCCTCCACCCTTCTAACTCAATAACAAAGGAATCTGCATTTCAAAGGGTACATTGTTGGTGGGTAGTTAATGGATTTAGAAAGTTGTTGTCAGTGACTATTTCAGCTAAAAATCTACTTCTTTCGCTAGTAAAGCATGTGAATATTAACGTGAAAGGGAAAGCTTTCATAAAAAGTTATGGATATGGTCTAAATCAGAACTGGCTTCCAAATTCAAATGAGTATCCAGGAATATTGTTGTTCACTATTCACCCAGTTCACAGCAGTTTTGCTTTGATCATTTGACAACTTGCAATTCAAAGCTAATTTTTTTACTACAGTTGCTAGTGATTGCCTATTCCACACATATGTACTTTAATACTTATTTTGCAGTGATGTGTTGGAAGTGATATGTTGATTTTGTTGAGTTGTTGCTTTTATCAGTGTTATGAGACCATTTCAAAGAGTTTCCTTTCAAAATATCAGACCTAATGCATTCAGAAAAAATGAATTTGGAAAAGTTAGAGATATGCTGTATGCTAATAAAACTGATCCTTTATTTCCCAAGGCTGTATTCTATCCCAAGGTAGAAGGCTGAAGAATAACAATGGATTCATGTTCTGTAAAATGAGATGATATTTTACTGGTTCTTTCTGCATTTTGTAGCCAACAGGATGTTTATGTCTCACTTCTCAGACAGGTTTGCCATAGTTCTTAATTTCATAATGGCTTATTCAATATAAAATGAATATCTAATTAATGTTCTTGCCTTTCCTCTCTCTTATGTTAGGAAAATAAACAAAACCATTTTATTCCTTTTGAATTCTACTTCTTCCTCATCACAGTAAATACAGTATATATGTTCTTCCCTGTACACTCTTTGCCTTTTCATTATAATTAGCAAGCAGGTAACAGTGCAATACCCAACTAAGCATACAACATTGACTCTCATACCTACTGAGCAAATGCACACAGAATGCAACAGGAATTCTAGCCCGGGGGTGCTACTCATGAAAAATGCAAGATGCATTCTGGTCTAGGGTGCTACTGGTTGATAGACTGTTTCATACTCAAATTTCAAATTGGGCTAGGCTATACAATACCCTACAATTTATAGGGCACCTTAACAAGGGAACATCTCAATCACTTTTATAAAGAAGAATATCAGAATACTCTAAATTAAAAAGAGCACTAATTCCTAAACAACACAGCTAGTGTGTTACATTCTGTGGCTTTTGAGATCAACATGTAGATAGCAAGCATTAGCCCTTCACTCCTTATGTGGCTATCATTCTATCATGAAAGATGCTAAGTACACTTTTACTTTGATTGTATTCAACAGGAGTGGAGGGCACTCTGCACCTTTAAGAATTGTATTGCGAAAGGGCAGCAGAACTAGATTATGCCGTTTTCTGTGGATCTTTAAGGTTTAGTGGAGAGTTAGAAGTGTGGACTCACCACTGGCATGCCTTCTTGGGTGTAGTGTAGAAGCTCTGCCTTCTCTAGAGCCCCTGATGATGATCACTTCACTCTCTTAGCTGTCTGTCTGCCTCTTCTCATGACTTGGCCCTCTGGCAGGTCACATTTAGTCCCACCCCTTCCGGGTTAACAGAAGTCCAACAAAAACAAATGTCTGATCCCTCTGTACAGTCTGCCACCCTCAATTCTAGGCCCAGTGGTCATTACACCCTTTTCTCAGGATTTTCAGTAGTCCATATCCCCTTCTGAGGGCTTCATGGAAACTTACCAGTGGCTGGTAGGGGAATCCAAGCCCTCTGACCCTACACAGGGACCCTAGGCTGTGCAGCCAAGGTGTGCGTCATCAGACACCTCACAACTGGCTCCCTAGGCTAATGGTAGGAAGGAGCCCTTCTTCAAGGCCTTTTCACCAGCCCCTTTGTGGGATCTTTGTAACAAGCAACACCTACCAGTGTTTATCCCCACTTCTAAGCCTTGTATCAGGGTTAACCACAGGAGCTTGCTCCAATCCTGTGGATTTCAGATATCTCCTCTTTATAATGCACTGAGGATAAGAACATAACAAAGGCCATACTGGGTCAAACCAAAGGTCCATCTATCCCAGTATCCTGTCTTCCAACAGTGGCCAATGCCAGGTGCTTCAGAAGGAGTGAAGAGAAGAGGTAATCATCAAGATCCAACCCCTGAAATCCATACTCAGCTTCTGGCAAACAGAGGCTAGGGACACCATCTCTGCCCATCCTGGTTAATTGCCATTGATGGCCCTATCCCCTGTGAATTTATCTAGTTCTTTTCTGAACCCTTTTATAGTCTTGAGACTACAGAGTTTATTGCTCTGTTCCTGTAGCCCCTCAGACTCCGGTCCAAATGCCCCTTATGCTTTAACATCACTGCCTCTTGGATGTTACTCCCTTAGGCTTTCTTCTGACTTAGGACAACTCACCTCTGGTTCCACGCTTCACGGCCCCCAACCTTCCAGGTTTCTTCCTGGCTCAGGAGCCTCTGATTCTGGATTCAGGCCTCCAAGGCTTCCTTCTGCCTTTAGCCCGCGAGAAACTACCCAGCTCATCTGGGTCTCCTTCTTGGCCTCTTTCCCACTGCTTTAGGTGCCTCCCCAGCTGGGTTTGATCACTAAATATGCTTAGCTCCCCTAAATATGAAAGCTCCCTACATATGAAAAAATATATATATATTTTTTTAATTCCCAACCCAAGAAAGCATTAACAAAGAAAAGAGGAGGGAGATGATGAGGAGATGTAGAATGAGAATAAGAATGAGGAGAAACTGAGCTACCTATGGTTAAGCAATTTTGGGTATACACAGTGAACGTTCCAAGTTAAGGTAAAAGATATAGCTTCTTGTCAGCAAACAACATAATGGTTCAGAATTCAGTGATTGCATTCTAAACTTCCTTTATGCCACCTGTCAGTCCACCTTTAAATCAGCAATACCAAATGACTAAATATATGTATCTGAGTAGAGGTCATCCAGGTTTAAGGGATGGATTATCTCATTCAAGTTAATAAAATAGGTCCACATCCAACAAATAAAGACACAGAAAATGAAGCCAGTTGGTTGATTTACCTGGGCATTGTTGCTGGTAAAAATCATTGAACAGACACACCAGGGAGCAGCTGGAATGCTCAGCTCAATTGCTTTGAATAAGAAACCAGACATACGTATCAGAGGGCAATTTCATCCTTTTTAAACACATGTGGGCTTTAACCTTCTTAAATACAATGAAAAAGTCATTTAAGCTTTGTAAGGCTCATTGTAACATGTGGAGTTTATTTAACAAACAGGAAATCAAGACTATTTTAATTACATGTATATGGCTCTATAAAGAATCGGGGAGGGAATGCCATGGTTTTGAATGTCTCTTGGAACTTGTCCATTATATAGGAAGTCAAGATTTTTAAGAATTACTAGTGATCTGGGGTGCCTCAGAAAATCAGGCCCCTTTAAGATGTTTCAAGTTGAGTACCCAAAAAAATGAAGCAATCAAAATCACTATGCAGTTCTGAAAATCTTGAACAGGATGTATGATGAGAGAATTAATATACTACAATTTGAAAGAAAAGGATAGACAGAAAGAGCTCCATGTGTTTTTTGCCCATTGAAGAAGGAAATTATATATATGAATGGGGAAAAAAAGCTAAAGCATCTGATTTAGAGTATTTCATATAGAGTTGCAGATTTTTTGGAAATTCATATATACAAGCAATAACAGCTGGAAGAGAAGAGCTGCACTCAGAAATGAAAAGGACTTTATCACTAGCATATAGTTCAGTTTTAACTGCAGTATTGCCTGCTTGAATACCTTGAATAAATTAAGTACAAGGATCTGAGATGAATAGCCATGACCTTGATTGAAAGAATGGGAAAAAAAAGTGCATAGAAAAGGTACCTCCCAGCAGGCCCCCCTTTCCAGGTCAGAGTAGTGTGAAGCACAATTGTTGGCAATCATGAAAATCTTGCATAAATTTTTGGATCCAATTTATAAAACAAATTGGAATCCAGCCAAAACTTTCCCAGATCTTTATTCTGGTATGACCAGCAAACCCAGACATATTTTTTTAATCTCTCTTCCTACATCAAGAAAAGTCAGGAAAGATTTTGATTTTGAGTGTTTAGCTGTCCATTGACCACCAAAGACAATTCTAATGTTACAGGACAAATTATAGTTTTGTCCATTATGCCATTTTGAGCTAAAGATATTAACGCAGGAAGGACATTCTTGGGCCTGTGGAAACATCCATGACAAGGTTCAGGTCTAGGTTTATTAATGAAATAATTATGCTCTCTTCAGGGTCCTTGGCTTTTTCTGAGTTCTGTGCAGTAGCTGCAACATTCCATTGGCCCAGGACTACAACTATTAGTGATAAACAAAGAAGATGCATGGAAGCCCATGAAAGCTAATTTCTGCTTTCTTTTAAAGAAAGCAAAAACAAAAAACGGGGGCACAATTTTGATCTTCCATTGACTTAAATGGGAACTGAGTGAGGATAAGGCCAGAATTGAGCCCCTTGGTATTTGCTTTTTCCCTTGCAGAGCTACCATTGAAAATGCAGGCCAATGTAACCAAAGCAATAGCTCTGAAAGGAAGAAGCAGCTTGACTGCATTTCTGCAAAGGTTTCAGAGTAACAGCCGTGTTAATCTGTATTCGCAAAAAGAAAAGGAGTACTTGTGGCACCTTAGAGACTAACCAATTTATTTGAGCATAAGCTTTCGTGAGCTACAGCTCACTTCATCAGATGCATACTGTGGAAAGTATAGAAGATCTTTTTATACACACAAAGCATGAAAAAAATGTGTGTTTACCACTACAAAAGGTTTTCTCTCCTCCCACCCCACTCTCCTGCTGACCATAGCTTATCTAAAGTGATCACTCTCCTTACAATGTGTATGATAATCAAGGTGGGCCATTTCCAGCACAAATCCAGGGTTTAACAAGAATGTCTGGGGGGGTAGGAAAAAACAAGGGGAAATAGGTTACCTTGCATAATGACTTAGCCACTCCCAGTCTCTATTCAAGCCTAAGTTAATTGTATCCAATTTGCAAATGAATTCCAATTCAGCAGTCTCTCACTGGAGTCTGGTTTTGAAGTTTTTTTGTTGTAATATTGCAACTTTCATGTCTGTAATCGCGTGACCAGAGAGATTGAAGTGTTCTCCGACTGGTTTATGAATGGTATAATTCTTGACATCTGATTTGTGTCCATTTATTCTTTTACGTAGAGACTATCCAGTTTGACCAATGTACATGGCAGAGGGGCATTGCTGGCACATGATGGTAAATATCATATTGGTGGATGTGCAGGTGAACGAGCCTCTGATAGTGTGGCTGATGTTATTAGGCCCTGTGATGGTGTCATGTGATGGCACATATCTATTCAGGGGACACCATGCGCCTCTGCCCTGCCCCAAGAAGCAGTTGTCATTGGCCTCTGTTTCTCTACAGGACTCTCCTACAATCTAATTGCTTAAACACAGTTCTCTCTACTTACCACCATCCCCTGAACTTTACATGTGAGAAACCTCCTATCTTAAAGCTCTTCATCTGGGACCATCTGGCCTCCAGATTGAGCCTTGGCACCAATCCTCCTTTTGTATAACTGCTCTGAAATACCAAAGAACCTGAGAGCTTTAACTGCCAGACAAAGGAGAGTGCTTCAACCTTAAAGAGTGTCAAGATGCTTACACATCAATGACCCAATAAAATGCAAGCCATTAGTACCTTTTGGACTGGAAAGGTCATTTTGGGAGGAGGGCTGCAGGACCAAATGCAATGGCCAACTTAGCTTGTTACAATTCTCAGCCTTCTGTGAGACCTAGAAGTTTGCTATTCAGATAGACAACTGAAACACCACAAGTGCATCTGTCATTGATCTGACTGCAGCAGCTGTTGCAAGGAGACCTCCCATCCTTTGTGCCCATCAGTGACAACATGAGCACATGAAGTGTGCTGCCCGGCATAGTCCTTACATCTCTGCCCTCCAGCAAGCAGTGAAGAGGAGGCAAGACCAAGCTGCTGCTGCTGTTGTATTGAGTGGAAGTGCAGCAGCTGCTGCAGCTACCTCTCTCTGCTTCAGTACCTGCCTGACCAGACTCAGCTCAAACTTTAGAGTCAATAGTAGGAGGGTGCTTCAACCCCTGCTCCCCTCTCAAACTTCAAGACTAGTCCTCACTCAATTCCTCCAATAAAATTAGAGCACAGTGCCAGCAGCCAGGTGAGGGCATGCCCACCTACAGAATGAAAGGGAACCTATTCCTGCAAAAGACCACCTTGTCAACCACAAGGGGAATATGCATCAGTGACTAGTGGGAAATATTT
This sequence comes from Eretmochelys imbricata, assembly GCF_965152235.1. Classification (NCBI taxonomy): domain Eukaryota; kingdom Metazoa; phylum Chordata; order Testudines; family Cheloniidae; genus Eretmochelys; species Eretmochelys imbricata. The sequence continues at coordinate 131,460,916 of NC_135573.1, read as the reverse complement.
TGGAGGGAAGTCTGTGGTTAAAGGTTTGAGAATAGGAGCAGTAGGAAGCTAGGTCCAATGAGACAAGGCACATTTTTGATAAGGGACTGAGAATTGTGCTGCTGCAAAAAGGGGGATCTACACCCTGGCAGAAAGAACTAAAATGAGAATGAAAGTTCTAATGACCCATCTCCCTAGACTCCTCTAACTCTACATAGTGTCAGGTTTCAGAGTAGCAATCCGATGAAGTGAACTGCAGCTCATGAAAGCTTATGCTCAAATACATTTGTTAGTCTCTAGGGTGCCTGTCATAAATATAAAGGGAAGGGTAAACCCCTTTGAAATCCCTCCTGACCAGGGGAAAGCTCCTCTCACCTGTAAAGGGTTAAGAAGCTAAAGGTAACCTCGCTGGCACCTGACCAAAATGACCAATGAGGAGACAAGATACTTTCAAAAGCTGGGAGGAGGGAGAGAAACAAAGTCTGTGTGTCTATCTATATGCTGGTTTCTGCCGGGGATAGACCAGGAATGGAGTCTTAGAACTTTTAGTAAGTAATCTATCTAGGTATGTGTTAGATTATGATTTCTTTAAATGGCTGAGAAAAGAATTGTGCTGAATAGAATAACTATTTCTGTCTGTGTATCTTTTTTGTAACTTAAGGTTTTGCCTAGAGGGGTTCTCTATGTTTTTGAATCTAATTACCCTGTAAGATATCTACCATCCTGATTTTACAGGGGGGATTTCTTTATTTCTATTTACTTCTATTTTTATTAAAAGTCTTCTTGTAAGAAAACTGAATGCTTTTTCATTGTTCTCAGATCCAAGGGTTTGGGTCTGTGGTCACCTATGCAAATTGGTGAGGCTTTTTATCCAACATTTCCCAGGAAAGGGGGGGTGCAAGTGTTGGGAGGATTGTTCATTGTTATGCCTACCACATATGCCTACCACATTGTGAAACATTGGGATGCCTGGATATCAGGAGCAAGTGTTGAATCTCCAGTAAATTTGCCCTTCCTAATACAAATGGAACAATTCTTAGAGGGGGTTCCTGAGAAAATAGAAAGATACATCCTAGATGGGAAACCCAAAACTGTAATCGAGGCAGGAGAGATTGGAGCCAGATTGGTGGAGGTGGCAGAGAAGAAGAAAACTGGTCGCAGTTGGAGCGGAGACCAGAAGGGACCACCCCAGACCACACCCTATTACCGGGGGCCGCCCAAGGCCCCACCTACCTCCCAAAGAACCCTCCAGACCCCTTATCATCCCACCACCCCATTCTCCAGCAACCCACCTCACCCCAGTGACCCGTCAACTGGACGATGTTTTAAATGTAATGAGCTGGGGCATGTAAAGGCCAACTGCCCCAAGAACCCCAACAGATTACAGTTCATTGCACCGGAATCACACCAGAGGTCTGCGGGCCCAGATACCCCCCAGATACCCTTGGAGCGGAGGGAAACTGAGTGTGGGCGGGAAGAAGGTCACCGCATGGAGGGACACCAGAGCACAAGTGTCAGCTATCCATGCTGCCTTAGTGTACCCCAATTTAATCAACCCAGAGATCCAAGTGACGATTCAACCCTTCAAGTCCAACTCTTTCAATTTGCCTAGAGCCAAGTTGCCTGTCCAGTACAAGGGCTGGTCAGGAATGTGGACTTTTGCAGTCTATGATGATTATCCCATCCCCATGCTGTTGGGGGAAGACTTGGCCAATCATGTGAAGCAGGCCAAGAGGGTGGGAACGGTCACCCGCAGCCAGGCTAAACAAGCCGTGAGGCCTAGCTCTGTTCCGGAAACTTCTATCAGGACCCGGTCAGAGGTGATGGACCTGGACCCCAGGCCAATGTCTGCAACAGTAGTAGTGGATCCAGTCCCAGAGACCCAGACGGAACCAGTCCCAGAACCGGAACCAGCCAAACAACCAACACCAGACCCAGTGTCAGCACTGAATCCAGTACTTGCAACCTCAACACCAGAGGGCCCCACCGAACCTGAACTGGCAGCAGCTGATAACCCTACACAAGAGGCTCAGCTAGCAGCAGTGGTGTGCCATCTATATATGCAATACATGCATTTCATGCCCCTGAATTCATAAAAGAGGTGATCGACCTGGCAGCCCACAGGACGATTCTGTCCAGGCCCAGATTCATGCCCTAGAACAAAATAGCCTCCTCTGCACAGCCTGACCTTACTGGCATTGTACGTGCAGGGTCACATTGCATGGAGGACACAATTTTGTGGAACATCAGTAAAAAAGGTTGGACTATTTAAGGCATGCAAATGTGAATTGAATTGTCTATGATAGAACAGAGCTGATAGCGTGAACTCTTCATCAAGATGGAAAGTTTAGCACAAAATTTGTTCACTAAATGCTGTTGTGTGCCTTATTAAAATGTCAGAAGCACTTCACTGTCTCACAACAATCATAAGATTGGCTTGTAAGCCAGTCCATATAATAAAGCTGTTCCAGCTAACCATACAGGCCTAGACAAGATGAAAACTCAAGCCCCAATCCTTCAAGGACTTCTTTGTGGGCAGTCACTTGCATTGATTCTATTTTAAGTCAATGGGGCTCTGGGTAGCCATAAGGACCCTCCACACAGAGCTCCATGCAGGACAAGGGTCTTATATCAATCCAGTATTAAATGATTATGGTAGTCAATTATTCAGCTACAATTCAATCTGAAAAGTAGTAGGAAAGGAGAATTTTATTTCAGGAGGCAAAATACAGTAAAGGTAAATACCTAAATAAATGACCCTCTTAACAGAAAAAATCCAACTCATACCCATCTAACTATAACAGCAGCACAAAGTTGCAGAATATAGATGTTAAAGGACTGGTGCTGGGGTGGAACCTAGATAACCTAATATTTATTTTCAGAAACAGCATATCCACCGTTGCCTCAGGTAGGGTGGAAAAAGGACATCTCTGAAAAGAGAATAACATTTGATGGACCAGAAAGAATCAGACCATCTGAAATCCTCAGGCATTCTAACCACAAAAAAATAAGGTCTACTGCATCAATGGCCACTGAGATACCTACTGGGAACACGATGATCAGAACCCTTATGTGAATTAATAAGCAACAAAATTACAGAAATGCACTGTGGTCTCATTGTAACCCAGATGGAAACTTGTTACAAACAGAGTCAGCTCAGCCTGAAGCCAAGTAGTCTCCACCTTTTAAAGTAACTAGCTTCAGAATGAACAGTGGTGATAACTAAACAAAGCATCTGTAAGCAGAGATATTTGCTTGAATAAATGAGTGGCAGGAAGCAATATAATAAAAAGATTTATTTATAATCTGGGTTTTTAAAAAGCAAAGGACAGCAATTCACACAGGAGATATAAAGAAGCCAGAGCTGGATGGTCACAGGAGAAGGACTGTTTACCTTAGTAATAACAGAGAGAAGGAAAGTGAGACCCACACTCTAGTGCATATGATTCAACATTTATTCGTTGAGTTTGCCAATCTAATTATTACTCTATGATCTCGATCTTTAAAGGAGCTGTTCCTAACAAAACCAACCCCCTTTCCAAAAAGGAGGCTAAAGTTAAAATTACATTCCATATAAAAAAAATCAGACAGCTGGTTGTTCATTCATTTTCCCCATATATATTCATATTTTTAGGCCCCGATTCAGCAAGGCACTTCAGCACATGACCTTAATGATAGTTAACACATGCTTAAAGCTAGGCATATATGTGACATACCAGGGTACAATGCAGACTATTGAGCAGTTGTTTCACCCTTGACCTGCAACCTTGGTTGCCTTAAAATGGCCTTACTGAAGTAGCTCCCACCTGGGCTGCTCACAAACAGCCTGTCAGCATACACGCCACACCCTGCCAGCCACACTTGGGTTATACTCTGGCTCTCAGCAGCCTTGGTTATACTGTAGGGTGACCTCAATACATCCCCAGTTTTAGCTTTCCCCCAGAAATGTGTGTTCTGTACTGAACAGTACAAATTATATTAAATCCATTATTCCTTTAAGAAAATAATATGCACACAACTTGCCACCCCAAATGTAGTCTCCCAGATACTTCAATTTAAACACACTCGATTACATAAAACAAGAAGACAAGTTTATTAACTACAGAGAGATGGATTTTAAGTGAGTGCAAGTAATGATGCATAAAAGTTAGAAATGATTACAAGAAAAATAAAGATAAAACATTACTGGTGCCTAACTTACGAACTATGTTAAATTCAAAGCAACGTTTTCTCACCACATGCTTTCTGCAGTGTTAGTGACCAAACTTCTTAGCTCAGGACTCCTTCCCCCAAACACCAATGCTTCCTTCCTTTGTCCCTGCAGCTGCAGTGAATCAATGGACTGGAGGGGCAGAGGGGCTTGAGGTGTTTGTCACTTGTTATCCTTTCAGTCCCTCTCTGAAAAGACATTTCCACCTGGGTACTAACAGGAGTCTGTGTGGAAAGATGTTCTCTCTGCTGCCTTTTTCTCACCTGTTTGAGTTTCCTTTGTTTCCCTTCCAACTTGATGACTCTGTTTGCTGCTTAAATGCAAATTAAGCAGAGCATGCATTCCTTTGTTTAGGACAGACCTGTTTAACAGCCTCTTTTTTGGCAGGGCTATGGAGTTTGGAACACCTGTTAACATCATACAGGGAATTCTTATAACTTTGTGTTATATCTTATAACTATGTTGTCACACATATTTTATCAGGACAATACTGACCAGCACATTATGAGTTTTCAAGTGACATCTTACAGTGCCTTGTATAAAAATTATTACGACAGTGTGTAAGGTGTGAACACAGGGGTATGCTGTCACAAGCTGCTTGAGTATCTTGCTGACTCAGGGACTTCAATTGGTCATACCAGGCCAATAATGAGACAAATTCTGCCCTTATTTACACCCATCCATTTCCATTCAATTCAATGTTGTTTTACCGATGTACCTGAGGATAGATTTTATCATGATATTTCTTACATCTGTTGTACAATTAGGATGAAAGATTAAACAAAAGTCATTTTTTATTCAGGACACACTGAATGTATGGAAGGTTAGGTCCAAACAAACTCATTAAATTAGCAAGAATTATACGTTAGATTAATTTTACAGTGACATCCATCAGAAGAGCCCAAAGTCTTTTACAAACATGAAGTAATCCTCACAGTACCCTATGAGTTCTTAACCTCAATTTAATGATGAGAGAAGAAAGACATGGACAGAAATTAAGGTCCTAATTTTGAAAAGTGGTCTCTTTTTTGGTGGCTTTAATTTGGAGACTCAAAAATGGAAGCATCTAAGATGAGTGGCCTCACTTGAAAAGTTGACCCTATGTGACTTGCTCAAGGTCACAAGGAAAGTCTGTAACAGAGGTTAGGATTAGAGCTGGGTGCGGAACAGTTTTCCCATCCCACAAATATTTTCAAGATTTTACAATTTTTTTTCCCATTCTGCACTGAAATAAAACAGAGACCTTTTGAATTTGTTCATGAAAAAATGAACCCTCCACCCAACCCAGAACTGCCAATAACCCAGGGGTGAGGGCACTCACCTGGGATGTGGAAACCCAGATCCCAGTCCTGAAGCAGAAACTTGAACTTAGATCTCCCACATTGCAGAGGACTGTCCTAACCAGTGGGCTATAGAATAGGTCTGTCTTTCTTATACAATACATATTTATTTATAAAATGTGGAACAGCTCCAACAAGAAATGGGTTCTGGGAGACCTGTGTTCAAATCCCTTCTCTGAGAATGCTTGAGACCTCAGGTGCATGCCCTTAGCCACTAGCTAGTCTGTCTCCCACATGTGCAATTACACCCTAGACATGTGCACCTGATGAAGTGAGCTGTAGCTCATGAAAGCTTATGCTCAGATAAATTTGTTAATCTCTAAGGTGCTACAAGTACTCTTTTTGTGAATACAACTAACACAGCTGCTACTCTGAAATATATCCTAGACTGAAACCCTTTCTCAGATGACTCTGTTGACAAACAACAATACAGGAAGATTTTTTCAAAAATCAAAAACAAATTTTATTCAGAAAGCTGCTGATATCAAGACTGTGAAAATAAAATGGCATTGTCAAAATCTTGGGGAAACATTAAGAACATCAAAATCGCAAGACCAAAATAGCCCAATTGTCCATTTGGGCCTTGATCCAGCAAAAATCAGTGTTTTGCACTGTAAGCATTCCAATTTACTTCAGAGATCTATGTAAGTTTGAAAGTGCATCTCTCTCACCAACAGAAGTTCATCTCGTCATAAATATAAAGGGAAGGGTAACCACCTTTCTGTATACAGAGCTATAAAATCTCTCCTGGCCAGAGGCAAAATCCTTTCACATGTAAAGAGTTAAGAAGCTAAGATAACCTTGCTGGCACCTGACCAAAATGACCAATGAGGAGACAAGATACTTTCAAAGCTGGCGGGGGGAGAAACAAAGGGTCTGTCTGTGTGTGTGATGCTTTTGCTGGGAACAGAACAGGAATGCTCTTCAGAACTTCTGTTAAGTTAGTAAGTAATCTAGCTAGAAATGCGTTAGATTTCCTTTTGTTAAATGGCTGGTAAAATAGGCTGTGCAGAATGGAATGTATATTCCAGTTTTTGTGTCTTTTTGTAACTTAAGGTTTTGCCTAGAGGGATTCTCTATGTTTTGAATCCGATTACCCTGTAAGGTATTTACCATCCTGATTTTACAGAGGTGATTCTTTTAATTTTCTTTAATTAAAATTCTTCTTTTAAGAACCTGATTGCTTTTTCATTGTTCTTAAGATCCAAGGGTTTGGGTCTGTGCTCACCTATGCAAATTGGTGAGGATTTTTATCAAGCCTTCCCCAGGAAAGGGGATGTAGGGTTTGGAGGGATATTTTGGGGGGAAGACGTTTCCAAGTGGTCTCTTTCTCTGTCCTTTGTTTAACATGCTTGGTGGTGGCAGCATAGGGTTCAAGGACAAGGCCAAGTTTGTACCTTGAGGAAGTTTTTAACCTAAGCTGGTAAGAATAAGCTTAGGGGGTCTTTTATGCAGGTCCCCACATCTGTACCCTAGAGTTCAGAGTGGGGAAGGAACCTTGACACATCCAATGAAAGATATTACTTTAGCACCTTATCTCTCTGATAACCTGAGACCAACACACCTACACCACAACATAGTTAGTGTGGAAAGTTGGTAAATCGGTGCAGTTTTGTAGACCCAGTGTGGAAATCTGCTGCAGTCATTGAGAAGCTCAGAAATCAGGGGATATTGACAGGAGAAGGAAGCAGGGCTAGAAAAGTGAGCTCCAAACAGTGAGGTCTGGGGAGTGGTGGCTTTAGGTAGGGTTTATGATTTTAGACTTTGTTGAAAGCTGTTTGGATTATTTTGTGATGAAGGACTCTGAGGTTTTTATGAGCTTTATCTGACATTAAGCCAATCTGAAAAAGGGGTGCTGTGAATCTGTAACTAAAACTATCTGGAGTACTAAGCAGTCTGGAAGAGAGGGCTAATAGAGATAGGATGCCTGAAAAGTGACCCTGAGCCATGAGAAGGCACTCAATTAGTGGCTACACCCATGTAGGATAGGGTAAGAAATATATATAGCTCTATTTGGCACAGGATAATAGGATTTTCCATCTTGAGTTGTGTATTTAAAACGAATATGGAACAATTTTTCTGTTTTACCTCCAGCCAATTTAATCACATATCACCTGGATTTAAATGTCTGTGTCTCTCTAGAGATTACAAGTCAAGAAAATTGTGTCAAGAATGAAAATATCCACACTAGTTGATTAGATTTGAATGGGTTGCTAACCTCCATCAAGCATGTCAGAAATGCTTTCCTTTTATCTTTTATGCAAAATGACTAGTAGGTAATTGCATTCTCCTCCGCTAATAGAAAGGTATTTTTTTTAGAACCTGCCAGGATGCTCAGGGCATCACTCTGACAAATTACGTTTGACAGAAATCCAGCATCACTCAGGAATCCACTTTTAAAAGTATCCAGGACCATTGGTAGAGTAGCACAATTTGACTGCCATATTACAAAGTATCCATAGGCTTCAACTATTATGAATATGTTCACAGCTGTAAAAGCAGGATTTTCAAAAGCACTCAGACTTGGCCTAACTTGTATACAAGCAAAAACCTGGCGTTAGTGAATTTTGGCATATAATAAAAGATGTAAAATTGAAAACTCTTTTTCCATTAAAGCCAGTGGTAAGTCTTCCATTGACTTCAGGGAGAACAAGGAGAGGCTGACGCCTAGTGCTTTTGAAAATCCTCCCCAAAAACTTGTCAATAGCTTTTTATTTATTGTTTTTAAACACAAAAAAAGTCTGTGGAATGAGCATGAGGCAATGTTAGAAAACAAGGTAAATGAATGGGTACATCTCTCACAACCACAAGCACTGCTGAGAGAAAAGGAGGGAACTGCCATTTGTTCACTAGGAGCTGGATTTGGAGATCCTGAGTGCCTTGAGTAGTAGCCCTGGTGATTTCACACCACTCAAGGGGAGTGTGGGTATCACAATCTGTCTGAGGAGTGATGCTGACATTACTATACAGGACAATCAATTCAACAGTTTATCATAACGTAGCCCCTTTTGAAATGTGTTGGTTAAAGCAATCTGAGGTGAACCACTCCACATGCTCATTAATTGTTGTCAGAGTTGTAAAATCTAGTCTTTTTCTCCCAACTTTTCCTTATTTGACTTTGCATTACAAACTAAAGCAGAAACCTCACAGTTACTACAAAATATTGTGTTACTTTAAAAAAACTAGCTTGAATTTCTTTATGGTGCTAGGCTATTATTCATCTTTTTGTGACTCCAGGCTTTGCAATGTTATTTTAAAGATTTTTTTTTGTGTGTGTCAGTACCCCCGTGTTTTGAGCTCATCTTCATTGTATAGCAAGTTTTGTGTATTAAAGCAGGATGCATGGATCAGTGGGCTTGGATCCTGCTGAGAGGATGTCTATGGACCCACAATTTTGATCCTAAGATCCATGGGACTGTGCTCAAAGTCTGGGAGCACAAAGTGCTGTGAGTCCCACCTTTGGGACTGGGAAGCAATGGCCGGGCTGGGGACTCAGAGCACCTCCACAGAGATGCTTTCTGGTCTTCTTCTTGTCCCACAGCTTCTTCCTTCACCTGACTCTGGCACAACACATTCTCAGCTCTCACAGTAGCAGCTAGACTGTGAGAATGAATGTGGTTTACAGGCACACGGAAAAAGAAGAAACTGCATGGGCTCAGCCTCGTGGAATCTGCCATTCATTTTTATTGGCTGGACACGCCATAAGTAGAACTTTTTCCAGATAGCTCATGCTTGGTGTCCCAGTTCAGTTCACACTCAGTTCACCCTTCATGAGGCTGCTTCAGTCAGCAGCTAGCCGGTTTACAGGTGCTTAATCTGGTCATGCCAGTCATCGCAGGATATTCAGGGACAACTGACTATGCCTACAGCTTCCTGTACTCTACTAATCACAAGGATCCTCAGACAGCTATTTGGGCAAGCAACTCACAAACTCCCAGCATTCCAAAAGAGCAAGTAAGTTAAGGATCTACAGAGGAGTGGAAGAGCAGGAAGGGTTCTCAGGGTTCATATGCATTGGGAAGATAAATGAGGGTGAAGGGCTATCAAACCTTGAAGGGAAAGAGAAAAAGAAATATCAATTTTGATTTCTTTTGTATATTATGTGTCAGATTATGGGAGAAGTGGACACTGAGTTTCCATATATTGTGTGTGGATTTTGGGGAGGAGGGGTAATTTTGATGTGCTCTTTTTTTTTTTGCCTGTAATATTTATATTTTGGGGGTATGTGGTTAACTTCTGCTTGTGTTGGATGGAGGATTATATGGGGGATGGTGGAACACTTATTTGCTGTTGTGAATTCTGTGTTCTCACTGAAATAATAGCGTTCCAGTAGCTCAAATTTTTAGTATATATATTTACTATATATTTTGAGAATTTTTGTAACTGACTTCAAATTAAACTTGTATTGACAATTTTAATTTAACAAGTACTTAATTTTCAAAGTCCTTTTCAAAGGCTAATTCCCTTTATAATCCCAATAGGGCCATATCCAGGGTGCAATGGTCCACTGAAATCGATAGAAAGATTTCCATGGACTTTAATGGGCTTTGATTTATACCTGTTCTATTTCACTGGTTTTGAATAGTAAGTGAAAACTCTGGTTTTTTTTTAAAAAAAAAAAGGCTGGGTAGGAGGGGTTGGAAGGGGCTAATGAACATTTTTCATTCTTTTGTCTAGGCAGCTATTCTCAAACATTAGCAACCCGAGGACCCACATTGTGATTTCACATTTTTTGCAGACCCTCAAGCCGGCTTCTAATTTTCCTTGGGGGTTCTCAGCCCCCGCTCAGCCCCCGCCCCTACCCCCACTCCACCCCTTCCCCCAAGGTCCCACTTCACCTTTCCTGCCCCCGCTCCACCTCTGTCCTCTCTCTTCCCTGCCTCTTTCTGCCCCATCCCCGCTCCTCCCACTCCCTCCCAGAGGCTCCTGCACGCTGCTGAACAACTGTTCCGTGGCTTGCAGGAGACACTGGGAGGGAGGAGGAGGAGTTGATCAGCAGAGCCAGCAGCCCTGGACATGACTTGCAGACCCCCTGGAGCCAGACATGATTCGTGGACCCCCTGGAGTACCCTTGCGGACCCCCAGGGGTCCATGGACCCCAGTACGAGAATTGCTGGTCTATATAGCCATTTATGCACTCAGTATCCCTGTTTAAGTATAAAGGCCTCATGCATCTGCAAGTAATCAAGGTTCTTATTGGTAATTTAGAAGAAACCACAAAGTACCGATATTTCACATTTAGTGGAATGGTTGTGAAGTAATGATTAGCATTAATATACTCTGTCACAGTTCCTCCCCCACTCTGAACTCTAGGGTATAGATGTGGGGACCTGCATGAAAAACCTCCTAAGCTTATCTTTACCAACTTAGGTCAAAACTTCCCCAAGGTACAAAATATTCCACCCTTTGTCCTTGGATTGGCTGCTACCACCACCAAACTAATACTGGTTACTGGGGAAGAGCTGTTTGGATGCGTCTTTCCCCCCAAAATACTTCCCAAAACCTTGCACCCCACTTCCTGGACAAGGTTTGGTAAAAAGCCTCACCAATTTGCCTAGGTGACTACAGACCCAGACCCTTGGATCTTAAGAACAATGAACAATCCTCCCAACACTTGCACCCCCCCTCTTCCTGGGAAATGTTGGATAAAAAGCCTCACCAATTTGCATAGGTGACCACAGACCCAAACCCTTGGATCTGAGAACAATGAAAAAGCATTCAGTTTTCTTACAAGGAGACTTTTAATAAAAATAGTAGTAAATAGAAATAAAGAAATCCCCCCTGTAAAATCAGGATGGTAGATACCTTACAGGGTAATTAGATTTAAAAACATAGAGAACCCCTCTAGGCAAAACCTTAAGTTACAAAAAAGATACACAGACAGAAATAGTTATTCTATTCAGCGCAATTCTTTTCTCAGCCTTTTAAAGAAATCATAATCTAACACATACCTAGCTAGATTACTTACTAAAAGTTCTAAGACTCCATTCCTGGTCTATCCCCAACCAGGACAAGCATATAGGCAGACACACAGACCCTTTGTTTCTCTCCCTCCTCCCAGCTTTTGAAAGTATCTTGTCTCCTCATTGGTCATTTTGGTCAGGTGCCAGTGAGGTTACCTTTAGCTTCTTAACCCTTTACAGGTGAGAGGAGCTTTCCCCTGGCCAGGAGGGATTTCAAAGGGGTTTACCCTTCCCTTTATATTTATGACATACTATCTCTGTTAAAGTGAGAGCAACAGCTAAGCAATATGGAGGAAAGGCTTTTGGGTGTTCTGGTTTAAGGATTATAGTATGCTCTTTTAAAAAGGCTGCAAAATACTAATTATGGATCTGAAGGTTACTCAAGAGTTAATATTAAGTTACCTTTCACATTCTGTATGAACCTCAAGTAGCTAATTACATGTAGAAGTGATTATGCTTATCTTCTTGCTTGCCAGAAAGTCTTTCTACCTCACCTGCTACTCACTTGATGGACTTTTGATCAATGTAGCTTAATTCTAATGACATCACCCTCACTCTATATCTTTTACTATCACTGAGTTTTGTTTTACTTGAGAACTTCAAAGCAAAACCTTCTATTTTACTTGCGTGGCTGTAAATAAAGGATCTGAGGATTTATGTTCACGCATAAAACATTAAGTATTCTCTAGCCTTAAAAAGAAACAACAAAAAATAATACCCTGATCCTTATGCTAAATTTTGAGCACATGCTTAATTTTGAGCATATGAATGGGCACACTGAATTATATGGTTTCAGAGTAACAGCCGTGTTAGTCTGTCTTTGCAAAAAGAAAAGGAGTACTTGTGGCACCTTAGAGACTAACCAATTTATTTGAGCATGAGCTTTCGTGTGCTACAGCTCACTTCATCGGATGCATACCGTGGAAACTGCAGTAGACATTATATACACACAGAGACCATGAAACAATACCCCCTCCCACCCACTGTCCTGCTGGTAATAGCTTATCTAAAATGATCAAGTTGGGCCATTTCCAGCACAAATCCAGGTTTTCTCACCCTCCGCCCCCCACAAACATACTCACATGCTTGAAATTAAGCATATGTAGAGCTGGGTGAAAAATGAACTTTTTGGTTTATTGGTAACTTTGAAAAGTTACCAAACCTGTTATTGGGTCAGGCCAAAATTGAACACTTCCAAAACTTTTGGAAAATCAAAAAGATTTAAAAAAATGTTTTTTTTTTGTTTTTTTTTATTGAATGAAACATTTTGGTCTGTCAAACTCAGAATGTTCTTGTTTTATTATGACCATTATTAATGTTTTTAAATTTTAAAAAATGAAATATTAAAATGCAACTTGTTTAAAACCAAGAATTGAAATTGTTTCACTTTAAAAAGTTTGAAACAAAATATTTCAATTCTGTGTGTGGAGGGGAGGAATTAAGCAAACAATTTAATAAAATTGACACACAGTCAGTTTAATTGAATCTGTATTTTTCACCAAGAGAAAAGTTTTGCCTGAAAAATATTGCCCAGCTCCATTGTTCCCTCTAATTTTTCCCACCCATGTGCAGAATGAATTTTGTTATGTGCACCAATATGGAGGTGATGTCACACATCACCTCCATATTGGTGCACATAACAAAATTCATATGGTGGGGGTAGGGCTGAGGGGTTTGGAGTGTGGGAGGGGGCTCAGGGCTGTGGCAGAGGGTTAGTAGTGCAGGGGTGTGAGGACTCTGGCTGGGGGTGTGGGCCCTGGGGTGAGGATGGGGATGAGAGGCTCAGGGTTGGGTGTGGGGAGGGGAGGGCCCCGGATAGGGATGCACGCTTGGGAGTGAGGGGTTTGGGGTACAGAAAGGTGCTCCGGGACTACAGTGTGGAGAGAGGACTCCCCTCAACTCTCTCTCCCCACAGCAGCACCTGGGCTTGGGGGTATAGACACCTCTCTCTCGGCCATGGCAGCTCTTGGACTGGGGCTGGGTTCAGGGAGGGGTGCCCCACAATCAGCCCACGCCAGGGTGCCCAGGTTTGGGTCAGGCCACCCTGGCCATGGCTGGGTCCAAGCAGGGCTGCCGCAGCTAGGTCTGGGTCAGGTGGGCCACGGCTGGGGCATAGGCGCCCACTCCATGGATGCTCTGGGGCTGGAGCACCCATGGGGAAAAATTGGTGGGTGTGGAGCACCTACTGGCAGCTCACTGACCTGCCCACCTGCCCCAGCTCACCTCCACCTCTGCTGCACCTCCACCTCCTCCCCTGAGTGGGCTGACGTGTCCTGCTTTTTCCCTCACCCTCCACAGCGCTTGCACTGCGAAACAGCTGTTTCGCACAGCAAGTCTGGGAGGGAGGAGGAACACGGTGCGCTTGGGGAAGAGGCAGGGCCAGGGCAGGGATTTGGGGAGGGATCCAATAGGGGCAGGAAGGGGTGGAGTCTGGGCAGGGCCGGGGGCGAGGCTGGGGAGTGCTACCACCCACAGGCGCCAACAAAAGTTGGCGCCTGTGGGCTGGGGCTGCAATGCTCCACCCCGGCTGGGTTCGGGCCAGAGGAGGGGCGCCTTGGCATGTCCGAGCTGCAGCATAGCTGGGGCTACAGGGCTGCATTGGCTGTTGCAGGTTGGGAGCTGGGCTAGAGTGGGGCCGGGGAATCCCTCTCCCAGCCATGGCAGGTCTCCAGATGGATTTCCTGTGTGCCTGCGTGTCGCTAAATAGGCGGCTACACGGCCACACTGCTTACAGGAAATTTAGGATGATACCAAGCTGGGAGGTGTTGCAAGTGCTTTAAAGGATAGGGTTAAAATTCAAAATTATCTGGACAAAGTGGAGAAATGGTCTGAAGAAAACAGGATGAAATTCAATGAGGACAAATGCAAAGTACTCCACTTAGAAAGGAACAATCAGTTGCACTCATACAAAATGGGAAATGACTGCCTAAGAAGGACCACTGCAGAGTTTGGATCTGGGGGTCATAGTGGATCACAAGCTAAATATAAGTGAACAGTGTAACATTGTTTAAAAAAAAAAAGCAAACATCATTCTGGGATGTATTAGCAAAAGTGTTGCAAGAAGTAATTCTGCCTGTCTACTCTGTGCTGATGATACCTCAGCTGGAGTTTTGTATTTAGTTTTGAGCACCACTTTTCAGGAAAGATACGGACAAATTGGAGAAAGTCCAGAGAAGAGCAACAAAAATGATTGAAAGGTCTAGAAAACATGACCTATGAGGGAAGATTCTGGTTGTTTAGTCTGGAGAAGGGAAGACTTAGATGGGACATTATAAGAGTTTTCAAGTATGTAAAAGGTTGTTACAAGGAGGAGGGAGAAAAATTGTTATCCTTAACCTCTGAGGAGAGGACAAGAAGCAATGGGCTTAAATTGCAGCAAGGGAGGTTTAGGTTGGACATTAGGAAAAACTTTCTGTCAGGGTGGTTAAACAATGGAATAAATTGCTCAGGCTGATTGTGGAATCTCCATCATTGGAGATTTTTAAGAGCAGGTTAGACAAACACCTGTCAGGAATGATCTAGATAATACTTAGTGCTGCTATGAGTGCTGGGGACTGGACTAGATGACCTCCTCAGGTCCCTTCCAGTCCTACAATTCTATGATTCCATAGTGGATAATAGCAGCCAATGAGTTTTCTTCCGATAAGTTAGATAGCTTTTTTTTTTTTTTTTCCCAGCATTTTGCTGAACCTTGTAGCTGGAAATGCAATTACCATTTTACAGTACAAAAACGATCTAACAAAATCAACTTCCTACAGATCCATGTAATATCAGAAATGCACACTTGAAAGACTTTTTTTCAGATGCTGTTGCAATTTATCAGAGTGGGAACAGATGATGAATGCCTTAATGCTGTCTTCCAAATAAGAAAAGGAAGCAGGTGTTGACAGTAATACAGGCAATTAGAAGCTCTTCTTGATGAATGTGACCTTTCTCTTCTTGCCATGTGTAACCATCATATGGCAAGACTGGGTCATAGAATGTTTTCTTGAATTTCTTTAATAGTCTTATCTACCAATACTTAAACCATAAGCAGCGCTTCCTTATAATAGACAGTATCTGGTTTCTGCCTGTTCTACTTTGCAATCAATTGTTTTTGGAAGCTGTTTATTTTGCTTTCATTGTGTCCCATGCTGCTCTGACGAAATGATGCAGGTATAACAATGAGTGCAGTAGAGATAGCATGTGTAAAAGTTCATCTCATCCTTATTTTATGCTACAAAGTTTAACATATGTTCTGCTCCTTTATCAAAAATGGCCTTCCTTCTGCTACCAACTAGCAATTGGTTAAGATGCACACCTCCCACAGTTAACTTCAGACTACTGGGCTTTAGACTTTGTTAATCCTCTTTATTACAGCAGGTGCTTATTTAAAAGAATGCCTGCACTAAGATTAACAAATTTATTAGAGCATAAGTTTTCATGAGCTACAGCTCACTACATCGGATGCATGCAGTGGAAAGTATAGTGGGGAGATTTTATATACACAGAGAACATGAAACAATGGGTGTTGCCATACAGACTGGTTTCAGAGTAGCAGCCGTGTTAGTCTGTATTCGCAAAAAGAAAAGGAGTACTTGTGGCACCTTAGAGACTAACCAATTTATTTGAGCATAAGCTTTCGTGAGCTACAGCTCACTTCATCGGATGCATTCAGTGGAAAATACAGTGAGGAGATTTATATACACACAGAACATGAAAAAATGGGTGTTTATCATGCACACTGTAAGGAGAGTGATCACTTAAGATGAGCTATTACCAGCGAGCGGGCGGGGTGGGGGGGAGAAAACCCTTTGTAGTGATAATCAAGGTGGGCCATTTCAAGCAGTTAACAAGAACGTCTGAGGAATGGGGGGGGGGGGGTAAACAAGGGGAAATAATCCCCTGCCCCCCCCCCCCGCTGGTAACAGCTCATCTTAAGTGATCACTCTCCTTACAGTGTGCATGATAAACACCCATTTTTTCATGTTCTGTGTGTATATAAATCTCCTCACTGTATTTTCCACTGAATGCATCCGATGAAGTGAGCTGTAGCTCATGAAAACTTATGCTCAAATAAATTGGTTAGTCTCTAAGGTGCCACAAGTACTCCTTTTCTTTTTACTATACAGACTGCAACAAGAGTGATCAGGAAAGGTGAGCTATTACCAGCAGAAGATTGTTTTTTGGGGGGAGGGAGGGGGAACCTTTTGAAGTGATCAAGGTGGGCCATTTCCAGCACTTTACAAGAACAGTAGGAGGGGAAATAAACAAGGGGAAATAGTTTTACTTTGTGTAATGACACATCCACTCCCAGTCTTTATTCAAGCCTAAATTAATTGGAATTAATTTGCAAATAAGATTGTATACAAATGTAGCTTGAATGCTATGTACAGTCCACAAGAGGAAAATAAGATACTGTAAAATGGTTTCCTTAGATTACAACAATCTGGCACAGCTGGATTAGGATGAAGGATAGTTTCACACTGGGGTTGCCTTGTAGATATACTTGATTTTATCAAAATAATCCTCAGATTGAAGGAATAAAAAAACCAAGAGTCACAAGGGGGGAAATTGCCCTGTTGAGTAATCTTGTAAACTGTCAAGACAAAACATAATATCCATGATAAGCATTTCAGCAATAGGGGTGGGAGGAAGAGAGGGAGAGAGAGAGTTTTTGGGGGGCTTACATTTGCTTGTGAATACTTTTCATTCATAAACATAGAGCCAAAACCAAACCAGAATAGGGGTTAGATTGAAAATTTGCTATGCCTGGTGTTTTTTGTTTTTGTTTTTAACTCTGACTGCAGATTCCAGTTTCTGGTATCCTTTGCTGTCTTCCTCTTCTTTTACACCATTTAAAGCCAATGGTAAAAACTCTTTCACTTCAATAGGCTGGATCTGCCCCTATATCCAAAGTAGAGTTTATGCTCAGATTCAGAGTTGGAAAAATCTCACATGCTCTTTTTGTGAGATTGGCCTTGACAGTGGCAATGTAGTAAAATCTACAAAAATGTAGTTGATCTTGTGAAATTTCCACCCTACCGAATGGTGAGTCGTTCATGAGATCAATTGTTTCCTGAAGGTGTTACCCAACCTTGGACCAAAAACCTGAAAAAAACATGGCTGTTCTTGAAAGATTTTTGGCTGCTTTCAAATTAGAACCTGACATTACACCCTGGTTTTGAGTCAGACCTGGAAGCAAAACAAGAGTGTCTTGTTTGGATCCATTTGGACCGTATATTTGAAATTTGAGCTATTCCCTATTATAGGCCTGCTCCCCACTTTGGACACTAATTCTTCATTCCAAACTGGCATAATGAATTTTAAAGCCTAGTCTGAAACTCTAGGCCATTCTAACTTTCTCTCTCATGAGTGTTCAAGTGGTTAGTCAAACTACCTACCCCCACACTCAAACTTCAGCTCTGATTCAAAATATGTATTCTAGTGTTTGCCACTTGCTGAACAGCTGCCTAATTATATGCCTGGTACCATTATTTAGGATAAATTATATGCTGCATCTGATTTCCTTGAGTCTGAAGGTTTCTTTCATTTTGATACACCGAGAGAATGACTCTTAACTGTAGATACTAATAATGCATCAATCTAATAAGCCAGTATGTTCAACAGATGCCTTCTCCAAAGGAAAACAATTGATAAAATTGAAAAAATCCCTTTTGAATATTGCCCCCTAACCTAGATGTGCATGGTCAATGTAGTGATAACAAGATGAAAGTTTAACTTTTGAAGACTGCTGAATTCACATATTTATAGGAAAAGTCTTACCCTGAGTCAGCAGGAATCTCATAAGCACAATAATTAATTAGCAGTGACCTTCTAGCTCCCACGATACCAGGCAGCTGGATCTCCTGAAGAGTGAAGGGATGGGAAAAATTCAGGTGAACCTTAAAGTGACTGATTTCAGAGTAACAGCCATGTTAGTCTGTATTCGCAAAAAGAAAAGGAGTTCTTGTGGCACCTTAGAGACTAACCAATTTATTTGAGCATAAGCTTTCGTGAGCTACAGCTCACTTCATCGGATGCAATGAGCTGTAGCTCACGAAAGCTTATGCTCAAATAAATTGGTTAGTCTCTAAGGTGCCACAAGTACTCCTTTTCTTAAAGTGACTTTGCACTATTGATAATTATGCTGATATAGAAGATATTGCTGAGTGAATTTTCTTTGAGCACTCACTGTATGAAAAGAATGAATATTAAGTAGCAGTGCTTTTTATATCAACTAATATAGCTATGCTCTGAAACTGATATAAAATCTAAAGTGATCATCAAATGTCAAGTCCATTATCCGTTTAGAACTTTCCTTTGCAAACACATAGACATTTGCAGGAAAACCCCTTTAAAGAAGTATGCTTCTTGCTAATGGTACCATGAAGAACCACTAGGAGGTAAATCTATGGCTGTAAGGCTGAACAAAATAAATTGAATGGAAAAAGCAACAAAAAGATTAATTATGGATTGTTACTTAGCATATCAAGACTATTAATATGGATATAGTTTGCTTACCCAAAGCTTTTTTTTTAATCTCATGGTTTATACTCAGAACTGTGCACAAAAGTGTGTGTTTGAATTCTTTAAAGATTGGACAACATGTACAAGATTTTCAACATACAGATGAATGCATACATGATTTCCAACTACTATATACAAGGAAGTATTAGGCACGTGCTCACAAATTACTGATTAATTGGCCTTGTGGATGATGGAGGGGTGAAGCAGTAGATACGATTTATCTTGATTTTGAGTAAAGCTTTTAATGCTGTCCCACTTAACAGTTTGATAAGTAAACTAGGGAAATGCAATCTAGATTAAATTACTATAAAGTGGGTGCACAACTGGCTGAAAAAAATGTACTCAAAAGGTATGTGTACACTATAGCTGGGAAGTGCAATTACCAGCATGGGTTGACAAACTCAGTGGGGAGGGATAGCTCAGTGGTTTGAGCATTGGCCTGCTAAACCCAGGGTTGTGAGTTCAATCCTTGAGGGGGTCATTTAGGGATCTGGGGCAAAAATTGGAAATTGGTCCTGCTTTGGGCAGGAGGTTGGACTAGATGACCTCCTGAGGTCCCTTCCAACCTGGATATTCTATTCTATGACTCAGAGTGGCTCAGCTTGAGCTAGGATGTTAAAAATAGTAGTGTGAATGTTGAGGCACGGGTGACAGCTCAGGGTAGCCACCAGAGCATAGACCCAGAGAGTTGGGTGGGCTTCGATTCAGGCACTGGCCACTGGCGGTGCTGCAATGATTTGAGCCACTGGAAGTGCTACAGTGTCCACACTGCTATTTTTAGCATGCTAGCTCAAGCTGAGTTAGTGCAAGTCTGTCTACGTGAGCTGGGAATCATATATCCCAACTGGAGTGTTGATGTACCCAACCGATAGTTATCAATGATTTGCTATCAAACTTGGAGAATGTATCAAGTGAGGTTTCAGGAGATCTGTCCTTGGTCTGGTAGTAGACAGTATTTTCATTAATGACTCAGATGATGGAGTGGAGAGTATTCTTAAAGTCTGTGGATGACATCAAGCTGGGAAGAGTTACAAGCACTTTGGAGCTCAGAATTATAATTCCAAACAACCTTGACAAATTAGAGAATTGGTCTGAAATCAACAAGAAAAAAAATCAGTAAAGACAACTGCAAAGAACTGTACTTAGGAAGGAAAAATCAAATACCCAAATACAAAATGGGGAATAATTGGTGATGTGGTAGTACTGCAGAAGAGGCTTTGGTATTTATAGTGGACCACAAATTGAATATGAGCCAACCCGATTCAGTCGAAAAAAAGGCAAATATAATTCTGGGATGTATTAAAAGGAATATCATGTGGGATAAAAAAATGTAATTATCCCACTCTACTTGACACGGGTGAGGCCTCAGCTAGAGTACTGTGTCCAGTTTTTGGTGCCATACTTTAAGAAACGTGTGGCAAATGGTAGAGAGTACAGAAGAGAGAAACAAAAATCTCGGCATATGAGGGAATTTTTTTTTTTTTAATTAGACAGGTTTGGTCTTGAGGAGAGAAGATTGAGGAAGGACCTGATAACAATCTTCAAATATGTTAAGGGCTGTTATAAAGTGGCTGGTGATCTGTAGCGTAACTAGGGAGGGAGTGGGGCAGCGGCTGCTCCCCCACTGAGCACAAGTGGTGCCTTGTCAATGTCTTAGCACCCTTTAAATTTTCCTTTGGTGAGGGAACAGGGGGAGCGATCCAAAAAAAAATGGTGCCACCCGTTGCTGCACTTTTACTCACCTCAGCAGCAGGACCTTCAGTGCCACCAAAGACACCCGGAGCGAGTGAGGGCCGGCTGCTGGAGGGCTGCCTGCTGAGTAAAAGCGCCGCAGCGGGTGGTGCGATTTTTTTTTTGGATTGCTCCCCCTGTTCCCTCCACCTGGCTACGCAGCTGCTGGTGATCAATTGTTCTCCATGTCCACTAAAAGTCAGGCCATACTTATCACACCTCTTTCGTTCTCCTCACTGCCTTCTTCCACCCATTTTCCTCCATCAGCCTCAGCCCAGATCGCTACGTGTTCTAATACTTTTCCTGCATGTCTGTTCCTTCTAGAACTTCGTCTTGCCCCCAGTGTTTCTGGTCCAACCAAGCTCTTACCTCCTTCTTCCTTCCCTGCCCCACCTCTAACAACATATATGCATCATTGATCCCTCTTCTTGACTCCAAGAAACAAGAAGTTGCTGTTCCTAGGTGTTAAACATTTCTAAAATAAGGAACATTCATAGAGTTAAGGTGCATTAAAATGGCTTTCCCCGACAACAACAACAAAAAACCTGCTTGATAACATACACATTAGCCCCTAATCTGTAAGAATCAGTTCAGCTTCACTATGTAACCATAATGTAGTTATTTTGCTGTAAGCATTAGCATGCAAATGGAAGCTGTAGCCTATCTATTAATCAAACTTTCATATCTGACATGACCTATTACTGTATGCAGTATTGTTGTAGCCATGTTGGTACTAGGATATTAGAGAGACAAGGCAGCTGAGGTAATATCATTTATTGGACCAACCTCTATTGATGAAAGAGACAAGCTTTTGAATACACCATTGTATTCGCACCCTACACACTACTATAATGATCTTTGTACAAAATATACCTTGCAAAGTATCATCTGAAAACTTATAATTTGCTGGTCAGTATTGTCCTGATAAAATGTGTGTGGAAAAGTTGTATATAAAGTTATAAGATTCCCTGTATGGTGTTATTAACACATGTTTCTGCCAAACCCTCAGAAATTTGGCTTGTTTTTGACTTAATTGGCTTGTGAGTTGCTTGTTAGCTAGTTTTTGGCTTGTAGCTTGTTGCTTCTTTTTTTTGATCGGCTCCTAGCAAGTGTGGGCAAGGGGCAAGTAGGGGCAAGGGAGGGGGAAGAGTCAGGGGTGCACAGTGGGCCCACCACAGTCCCAGAGTGCATGCCAGGGGAATCTAGTCACATAGAGTGTTGGGATTCTTAGGGATCGACTTGTTTTGACCTTGTTTTGAAATGGGATTAGGTTGACGTTTGGCTTATTGTGAAAGTTGGGGTGCTTATTTATCACGTGAAAGTTGGCAACTGTGGTTCTAAATCCTAGGTGAGAGCTAAACTTGTAAAGGCACCCAAGGTGGCAGGGCAGGAGTAACACAGGTGCTCATGAATCTGGATTGTACCCTGGTATGTCTCAATAAGGTAATATCTTTTATTGGACCAACTTCTGTTGGTGAGAGAGACAAGCTTTTAAGTTTACACAAAGCTCTTCTTCAGATCTGGGAAATATTCTCTGACATATTATTGTGCTTTGGGTCTAAGAGAGGTGTGAGCATAGACAGATGCTGAGGGCTGGTTGTTGCTTTTGTGCATGGTGCTGTGGGGAACATTCGCTTCTCAACTCTATGAGCTAAGATCAAGTGTATGTAGTCTCTTGGCCTACCCAAGGCCGTGATCAAGTGTCTTGATGTTTTTGGTATTTTGGCCTCGAAATGAAAACCTTGTTTGTGTCTCTTGGACCTTGAAGTGAAAAAAATCATCTAAGTTATATCTGTTCTTTCAGTTTTTCTTCTTTGCAAAGAACAGACAGATTTGTGATGGGGTATCATGAAAGCTACTTCATGAGCAGGGAGGAAGAAATAAAACACAGAACACTTCTTATCCTTTACCCTCTTAATATAAATATTTTCTGTGGGAGGGGAAAACCCCCCAGCAAGGATAATTAAACTAGCTGTGTTATAGATATACATTATTAGAAAGTACATGGAAACACTGATTAATACAAACTAAGAAAGCTTCAACTCCATTGCCATTCTGCCTATAGCACTATGATGTATATTACCAGACATATCACCCATCTGTGTACATCTACAAGGGCATTTTTCATGTTGTAATAATGCCTCTTTGTTTCATTAGAGGAAGTAGAAAACAATAAAATAAAAATATTCTCTCAACATTACACAGACAGTTGTTCCTCCCCAGTATCTGCACTGGGATGAGGAGCAGGTGGTATGAAAATTCAGTTATTATGTAGCTGGCACAGAGCATGCACTTTTGCACAATTGTCTGAAATCTCTAAACACTAAAGGAATCAAACTTTAATTTTCCTTTCATCATTTGGCACGGGAAAAAGTTGCCGACTGTCAAAGTATAAAATCCATTGGATTTTATATCTAGCATCTAGATAAAAAAGTCAATGCATGTTTCACAGCTATCACCCTTGATGTTTGCAGAAAAAACTGGAACTAGACTATGTAATATTTGGTTACATGTATGCTTCTGTCTCTATTGGCTTGTAACATGAACTGATGAGATGAAATATAGATTTACTTTGAAACCATGAAGGAAATCCCCCTTTTCCTCTTTTTTAATTGCCAATATATTATGAGATGCACAGGTCTTAAAAAAAAAAAAAAAAAAAGTAAAGAATAAGGAAGGCCTGGCATGAAGAAATAAGGAACATCATAATCATCCCTAGTGTAATTCCATTCTGCTCATTGGAGTTACACTCGGGATTAGCATTTCTAATGGTAATGGCATTTCTAGTGGCTCAGCATTTCTATTGTCAGTAAAATCAATACATTTTATATAATACATTTAATCATGTCTCTGCAGGATCATCTGCTGAACAACAGTGGATTCCAACAGTGAGGTTTCTGGGAGCTTGTAGGGTTTTTGCAAATTTGCTGGATTTTGACAGCATCTGACAGGATATCTATGGAACTGCAGAGCTATCTGGCTGAGTGCTTCACAGAAGTTTACAAAGTACACGATATACCACCTGAGATTTCTAGCTGATACTGCTCTTATATGTTGGGGTAGGAGTTAACATTTGGTGACTCATCAAAAACATATCTACTGAAGCTTAATTATATACTAAATAGTTGTTTTTACCCGATGTCCACTCATTGATTAGGCCCCAATCCTGCAATCAGATTTTAGCAGATGGGCCCTCTGCATCAATGTAGAGCCCATTGAAATGAATACATCTTTGCATGGGCACAGGTCTCCAGCTGTAAAGATCTGATTGCTGGATCAGAGTCCTAGTACATAGTGCACATTTATACTAACACCTTTTGAACACAGTCATTCTATGATTAAAGAATTAATGTTGCTAGGACTTCTATAAGACACACACTGCCATTCGTGAGGGCTCTCACCAACTTAAATTTACTTTTAGAACTACAGAGACTTTGTACTTTCCAAAGGAAAATTGCTTCCTCACAGTCAGCTGTTCAATTATTTTGGTTTCCACTCTGTGGCACATCATTTGGGGCTAAACTTCTCCCTGCTGTATATCTATTGACTTTCTTTAGGCCTTTTGTCTGTCTTATGTAGACTCAATAGGTTCATAGGAATGACATTAGGGAAAACCCTCAGTATACACAATTTATCTATTCTGCTCAGAGCAGTTCAGTCAGATGGGTAAGAATTATTAAAGGAGTCTGAAATGGTCATCTCCCTAGCTTATCTCCATACTTCCTCAAACAGTTTCACAACACAGACGCTCTCTAAAATATAAAAAAAATGGCCTTTTTTAGAAGGCTACGCTATTCAGGAGACAGAATGCCAAAGCTGGATTGTTTGTATTCAAACACACCTGTAGGAAGCATTAAGATTATTGTAGCACAAGCTGACGAACTGATTTCAATGTCCCAGATTAATACCTGGGGTAAGCAGATAAAGCTCCATTGATTCAGACCAGCATTTCCCAAACTATGGGGCAGGCCTCCCAGTTGAAGCACAGGAATATATCAAGAAAGGCAAAGGGGGTGTGTGTGGTTTGTGTTTTTTTTTTTTTTTTTTTAAGAGCTTTGGCTGTCAGCCTAGGATGGCTGGGACTTAAGCAGAAGTGCCATTCATGTCTAGGAGGTAGGGATAAAGGGAACAGCAGGAGCCCGGCCACCCAGGCTTGTTCTCTCCTTCCCCCCATCCCAATCCCTCACCTGGAGGTGACAGGGCTCTGGCTGTCAGCCCCAGGGTTGCAACAGCAGCTCAAAAGTAAGGGTGACAAGGGGGCACTAAGTCTGCGGTGGAATGTGATATTGACAAATATTCACATTGCCACTCTTCTGTGGTGCTGCTAGCATGTCGCTGCCTTGGAGCTGGGGGCCTGGCCAGCACCTGCTGCTCCCCGCTCTGCCTTCAGAGCTGGGGAGTGGTACACGTACTTGAGGAGGGGGGGAATACATGAAATGAGAGGGGCCCGATCAAATAAGTATAAGAACCACTGATTGAGACCAAGTTGCCACCAATTATAGCAGGACTGATTTTGGTTCAATTTATATATTCTAGGCTATATTGTCTGCTGGTTTTGTGGCATGAAGCCAAGAAACAAGAAAATAGCAAGGTAAGACCAAAATAACCAAGTGAACCCCACCACGTTACAATACACCACAACTGCTATGGTTGCAAAATTGCAGTGTTACTCCGGCGCTATAAGCAGTGTGCTATGCATGTAATAGTAACGATAAGGAACTATTGCCCAAATGAGAAATTAGTCAGGGAAGGAGTGTAACAATTTGAAAGGATCCCCTTCAAGACAGCATAGTGACGGAGGAGAGAGGGACTGGATGGCAGATCTAATCACTGCGGCAGAACACTGGCTCGGAGCACTCGTACACGCACATGCACAGTCAAAGTTGTGCGGCAGGCTGTGTGGAAGTACAGGATGCCTACACGATGATCTGGAATACAGCAAACTGGAAAATGTCAAGGTGAAGTCTCCCTGAGGTAGGGCATGATTAGGCTCAGCAAAGAAAATGAGACGGGGCACAGGGAAGGATAAGACTCGGGCATACTGTCCAGTGGCATGTCAGATGAGTGCAGTAACCAAGCAGTGCACTGTAACTAGGAGGCAGTTTGCTGTGGCTGTGTCACTCTCCTAGCAATCAGAGTTGAACTGTAGGTACCATACAGACTGGTGTTTTACTCAGGTATGCTGAGAGGCGGGAGAGGGCAGGTGATGGGCACACAGTGAACTCATAACCCACACAGAGAAAATTCAGATAATCTAAAAAGGCTACTTTCAGAGTAGTTCTCAGAGCAATGCCAGTCATCAAAGAAACCAAAGAACCAAAACCACCTACTAACCCCATATCCATCATTGGAAAGAGGTCACAATCATGGTGTACCACATGGTGTCACTGAGTATAATAGTATGTCATTGGGATGATGGGGAGGGAGGGCCATTTTAAGTTGTCATCTTCTGCCACTTCAGTTCCTCACAGCAAACAAGAGGCTTAGTTTCCTATTTGCCTTTCGTTGACCTATGACCTTTCCCCTGCTTCCTCTGCATTTGTTGTTGCAATGAGGATAATGATATTACATAGGTATGTGACGGATCTTGCTGTGTTTCTTATTGGTTTGAAACAGGAACGGGGGCAAGTAGGTGAACATAAGTAACTGGGTTATCAGGGTTGCTATATTAATGATTTGCTGTATAAGCAGGAAACTTATTAGAAGTAGTTAGGCTAAGGCTTTAGTTATAGTAGTATAGGCCCAAAGGAATATAACCCTTGCTCATATGTTTGCACTCCCATTCAAGAGGATAAACAGGAGACCACAAAGGGACAGTACACCACAAGACCAAAACTCCATACTTACAGAATCACTTGGCAAGCGGTAGGTAAGTAGATAGACCACACTGACACATCGGAATTGTTAGGAAATAATTGAGAAAGGATTGATGCCAACGGTTAATATTAGTGATTAGGGTTAATTAGGGACTCCCAGAATGCCATAGATGGAGGGGAGCAAGCACTAACATTGATAATTGGGATATCAGAATAAATATGGGCATACATCTGTAACTTCTGCATAATGTAGTGTATAAGGCCTAATGCCTAGTTCCCTTTCCTTGGGTTCTCTCTGGCCTGGATTAGCACCAGATGGATCTGTGGCCTTCTGAGGTTTTCCACTTGCTAATTTACATCCCTATTTCTTCTTCATCATCATCATCATCTTTTATAGTGCAAATATGAAATGTGTTTATTACCCTGGCCCTACTGGGTATACAGGCTATTTGGTTGGAAACATTTTTTATGCCAGTTAGTGTTTACAGGTAGTCCAATTATCAGGTTTCTTTGTAAGGTTAGTATTGAATCTGTACTACTCTACCACCAATCACTTCAGTCCCTGAAAGAAAAATGGGGATTCCTAAGGGAATCTCATGTGTAGCCCATTTTGGGAAAGAATCTGTGACTGATTATTCATAATAATCATTATAGACATGACAAATCAATTGTGTCAATATTTGTAAGGGTTACACTTTTTCATTTGTTGTTGACCTTATGGGGATTAAATGATTGCGTAGGTACATCCCTATATAGCTATCCCAGTTTATCAACCTCATTTATTACGGCTGGAGATCTAAGTTGTGATGTTGCTTGAAGTAATATGAGACATACTCTGCATATATGACCAGGAGTAGAGTGGGGATGACAATGGTACCCAATTGCATGCAATGCATCCTGTTGCTTTTCTAGTGCCAGTTTCTCTAAATTGTGTCCATTTATGTTCATTTTTGACCATACACCTTGCTAGTTAGTACTGTAGAAAGTGAATGGTGTTCTTCATATTTCATTGTGATCCATGTTTTTTGTTGGTCTTATCTGCAGTGTTTGCAATTTGCACAATTTTTAAAGATGGTGAGCAATACATCCCAACACATTTAACAACCCCAGCCTTCTGCAGTATGTGTGGCTCAGAAGACTGCACATACTGCAGATACTTTCAAAATACATGTGCCTGTAGTGAAGTATTAATACAATACTGAATAGATTTTAAAGCCAGAAGGGATGCTGTGCTCACCTGGTTCAATCTTCTACATAACACCCCATAACATTTTATCCAGTAATTTCTGCATCAATTCGCTTTCACTTGCCACCAAAAATAAATAAATCAATCAAATGTTCCCAGCAGGGAGCTAATTGAAAAATTAGTGTACATGTAGTAATTGATTGCTATTTATGTAAATAAGTTATTCATTATGTCTAAATTGAATATGAACTTGTTAGGCTTACTTTGCAGTTTTGTTGTCTATTTTTGAAAGCTGTATTAAAATAGAGATTAAATATATTTCCTAGTTGCACAAAATGTGAAAGGCTGTAGAGAGCCAGCAGTACCTATGAAATATGCCTCTCCATCTTGCTGGCTGAATGAACAAGAAACCAGCCAGCCTGAAGAACACAAACTATTTTCTTCTCTTTTTTTAAACACTGTTTAGGACCAAAATGGTGTGAGGCGCATAGGTGAATGCTATCATATCCTGGGGCCAGCGATGTGCGTATGTATAAAATTTTTAATCTCCCTGTGACTCCAGACTGAATTTCCGCAACCCACAGTTACTGCAGTTCTAAGATACAGGGCGCCAATTGTAGGAGGGGGTGGGGGGCGGCTCCAGCCACCTACTGAGTTTCACACAGGATGTGTGTTCCCAGAAGGAGATCTTAACTGCACAGAATTAGTACGGAATGTGAGTTCTGCAGAGAGGTGCTGCTCCCAGGTTGTGCCCCTGGGGCAGGGAGTCAGTTTTTTGTTTACAAACAGAGGCAGAGTGATTCAGGTAAGCAAGGGCTGATAATTAAATTGAGGATCTGGAAATTGTTAGATGAACCCGTAAAATAGGAATCCCTCTGCATGGGGGAGAAGCTGTTGAAGAAATACAACTAAGCCCTCTGAGCGAAGGTTACATTCAGAAAAGAGGGAGATGTGAATGGGGTAAGTGAAAAGAAGGGGCCAGGAAAGGAATAGCAGTGGTATAGGGAAGTTCCCACTCTACCTGCAGTACTTATGTTGCCCCATCATCATAATATCTGAGCGCCTCACATCACAGCCCCTCCATGAGGTAGTGCAGTGCTGTTATCCCCATTGTACAGATGGGACACTGAGGGACACACAGACTAAAGGCCAGATTTTCAAAGGTATTTAGGCACCTAGAAGGTTAGGTGCTTTGTAAACCCCACTAGATGCCTAGCTGCATCTTTGGGTGCCTAAAAATCTTTGAAACTCTGTCCCTATATCACTGAGCTGAGGTCATACAGGAAGTCCATGTGCAGGGGAAGTAGAACCCAGGTCTCCCACTCAGGGCTAGCTCCCTATCCAGTGGACCAGCCTTTTGCTCTCTGCTGCATGTTGCAAAAAAGAGGACTCAGATGGAAGGAAAACCAAGGCGGCCAGTTCCCTGAGTCTCCAACAGTTGGTCCCAGGAGATTGGGAAGGTTGTCATGGTTGACAGTATGAAAAGCAGCACAGAAGTCAAGAAGGATGAAGAAAGAAAGAAAATTAGAGTCAGATGAGAGAAGAGCACTTAACTGTTAATGGTTGGCAGGTTCTGCCCTGCGCTGGGTTGTACAGCAATGCCTGATGTGCAATTTCAGATTTTAACTGAAAAAAACATTTTGTTTTGTCATTTTTTTGTTCTGAGTCTGAGAAAAGGAAGGAATGAGAAAGTGTCATATGAGTATCAGATGTGATTATACCTCAAATTCTTAGGGTTTCAGCTGTATTCATGGCAATTCCAGAACAAAGATCAGAAACTGCATTGACAGAGTCGATGATTGTCATGATTTGTACTATTCACTGGGCGCTATCTGTGTGCTCAGCACTGTTCAGCATATGCCAGAAAATGTAATCCCTGAGCCAATGCATGCAAAATGTGTAACTCTGGATAAGATGGCTCAGATATTTAAGTATGAAGGGTATAGTTATTAAGCACATGTTAATATCTATGAGTCTAGGCGCTGATGGAGATAGAAGTTTTATTTGATTAAGGACTAGAAGATTTGATCCTCCAACTTTCTTTCAAGAGGAAGAGCTGCCCAGAGCACCTGTGCCTGTTTATTTTCCTTTCCTTCTGATATACCTCAGAAGTCTCATTTTTTTTCTCAACTTTAAAATGTGGAATTTTCTTGGCATTTGGTCTAAAATATTCTTCTGTGAAAGCTGCAACTCAGTTACTCTAGTGTTGTGCTTAAGACCCTTCTGGAAAGAAAATAGCCTTTGCCAACTCTCATGATTTTGTCATGGGACTCATGATAATTATTTTTTTCCTTAAAGCCCCAGTTCCTGCAGTCAAGTGATATATGATGATATCAGCCTTCATTCTTAAAGAAAAATGAACTTTCTGTCCCTTGTGGCTATGGGGAAAGCGTCACAATGTGACTCTAGTACACCCTAAAGGCTCAAAAAGCAGAATGTAAATAAAAAGTACACCAAATCTATTATTTTTACATAATCTCATTATTTTAAACCCAATCTCATGATTTTTGGTGAGCCTGATTCATGATTTTTCAACATTTGGGGGTGGCCATACTGTAAGTGACTTGACAGTGTCAGTTTCACTCCTGTTTAAAGTCAGTTTCTAGTCTATTATTTGTAGTGGAGTAACTACTACTATCCCTAGAGCCCCAGGCCGGTGCAGTATAAACTCACAAGGTCTTGCCCTAATAGGATTTTTCCAAAAATTAAATGATCTATTCCAGGCTTGAAGAACAGCAAAAAAAGTGATAGAAAGTAATCTAGATTTTTCTACAATTGTTTCAATTGTTGTAGTCAAGAGTTAGTAACAAAGTAAGAATATACATTACAATTTTAAACCTAACCAGTCCCTTCAGTGAATTGACACATGTCAGAACATGTTAGTATTAGAGCTGAGTGGGTCTAATATTTATTTAATTCTATTTCTTTATGTAGGAATTAGAAATTATTATCTGACAGGAGCACTGTATCTAGATTATTATCTGGAAAAAAACAAACAAACAAGAGTTTTCAGGTGCCCAAGTAGCCTCTGGAATCATAGTTAAATTGCCTCCCCCACCCCCAGTCAGAAATGGCACCCTTCAGGACCCCCCTGAGATTAGGATTTTGCAAACCTACGCAACACTAATTGAAAATACAGGATACTCCACATAATTGGGAGGGCACTAACCCACTGGGATTTCTACTTGCAAGCTAAACAAATGAGAGTGGGTGTCAATGATTTCTGTTTAATCAAGACAGAATAAACAAAATTATTCTTAATAGGGATGCAGTCTGAAAATATTAAGGCCTCCAGCCTTCAAGGTATTCCACATATGCAGACTCCTACAGAGCCCCATTCGGCATAAACGAAGTTCCATTAACTTTCCACAAGAAAGTATCAATTTTGATGATGTCTTGTTTTTGGGAAAAATGAAAAAAAAGTGTTCTGGTAAAAATAGATCATTTTGATTTTTCATTTCAAAATGAAGTTGATTCATAAATTAGTTTCTTTTATACTAGAATGAAATTATATAATTCATTCTGATTTTGACTTTTTAAAGAATTACATGTTTTGATTTAATTGAAATGGAACTTTTTTTTTTGTCCCAAAACTATTTTCAAAAACTTAATTGTATAGGAAATATATTTTTTTTTTGTTTCAAATTGAAACGAAAGTGTATTTCAAAATGGAATGGAAATGTCAAGTTTTGACCAGGTCTATAAAACACCCTATAATTTGAGTTACCCACACCTCTTCCTAAAGTTATTACAACTGTACTAGTTAGCATCTGAAATATTCTAATGTGCCAAGTGCCAAGCCTGCCAATGATCAAAAGCTTTACAGCTTAAAGACTAGTATGAACTGGGGTGAAAGATGCCAGATACGTTCTGAATTTTAAAGCTATATTAACTTTCTGCCAGATTCAAATTGTGTTTAAAAATCACTGGGTTGGAATTCACTGCCAATTAGAGCTTTTAGTCAGAAAAGAGGGCATTCATTCTTCTTATATGGGAAGGAAAGAGCGTAGCTCCATTTTCACTAAATGTTATGGGCCCTTTTTTGCCAACACAAAATACTTGAGTTCCCTAGTAATAAAACATAGTGATTCAGAGGTCAGACACCACCCTGGTTGTTGACTTTATTAGGATTTGAATTTTTTTGATTTTTTTTTTCAGTTCCACAAAGTGAGAAATACACCTATTAAAAATGAGTGGGGGGGACTGGAATATGGCTGTTAAAACTGCCCCTGGGTTATACCTAGGTATCGTGCTCTCCCTCTACATCATTTCTTGAAAATTAAAACATAATTTTATTTGTGAACATGTAGGTGAGTATGGGAAATACCAGCAAAATGAACCAGTTGGTCACATTCACAAGAATTTGCCTATCCGGTGCTAAATCAGATAATTTTTGGGGGATGGGGTGAATGAGTGTTTATGTCAAGGAAATAGTCATTTTTTTTTTTTTGTGAAAATCCCTACATGATATATTTTTAACAATCCACAAACCACTTTAAAAATACATTTTAATGTCACACCAGACAGTGGATAGGCAAATAATGGATTCACTGATTCCAAGGCCAGAAGGGGCCATTGTAATCATCTAGTTCGACCTCCTATATCACACTGCCCATAGACCATCCCAAAATAAACCCCACAGCATAGCTTTAAAAAAAAAAAAAACATCCAATCTTGATTTAAAAATTCAGTGAGGGAAGATCCACCACAACCATTGGTAACTTGTTCCCATAGTTAATTACTCAATTACATATTTATATCTTCTTTCCAGTCTGTCTATCTTCAACTTCCAGCTATTGGATCATGTTATATCTTTCTCTACTAGACTGAAAAGCACATTATTAAATATTTGTTCCCCATGTAGATACTTATAGATTGTATTTAATCACCCCTTAACCTTCTCTTTGCAGAAATAAATAGATTGAGATCCTTGAGTCTGTCACTATAAGGCATGTCTTCTAATTCCTTTAATCATTTTTATGGCTCTTTTCTGAACCCTCTCCAATTTATCAACATCTTCCATGAACTGTGGACACGAGAACTGGATACAGATCCTACCAGTGGTCGCACCAGTGTCAAACATAGAGGTAAAATAACCTCTCCACTTCACCTTCAGATTTCCCTGTTTATGCATCCCAGGATCACACTGTGAGCTCATGTCCAAGTAATAATCCACCACAACCCCCAAATCTTCTTCACAGTCACTGCTTCCTAAGACAGAGTCCCCCATCCTGCAAGTATAGCCTACATTCTTTGTTTCTAGATATATATGTGACGGGTTCGGACTCAGAGACCCCCTTGGGACTGTCACCTGACATGCTGAAATTACCTCTGTGCCCATTTTCCCTGTTAGCTTGGGACTCCAGAACCCTGCCTTGTTGAGCCAGACATGCTAGCCTGCTGCAACACAGACCCAGGTCTGGTCCATGCCCCCAAAGCTGCAGACTTTAACCAAAAACTGCTCAGCAGGTACTCTGTCTCCAGCACTCAGACACCCAGATCCCAATGAGATCCAAACCCCAAATAAATCTGTTTTACTCTGTACAAGCTTATACAGGGTAAACTCATAAATTGTCTGCCCTCTATAACACTGATATAGAAATATACACAGATGTTTGCTCCTCCAGGTATTAATTACTTACTCTGGGTTCACTAATAAACAAAAACAAACAAAAAAAAGTGATTTTATTAAGAATAAAAAGTAGGATTTGAATGGTTTCAAGTAATAACAGACAGAACAAATCACCAAACAAAATAAAGCAAACAAGTAAGTCTAAGCCTAATACATTAAGAAACTGAATACAAGTAAATCTCACCCTCAGAGTTGTTCCAATAAGCTTCTTTCACAGACGAGACACCTTTCTAGTCTGGGCCCAATCCTTTCCCCTGGTACAGTTCTTGTTAGTTCCAGCAGACATCTTAGGTGGAAAACAGATGTATTCTCATAGCTGGCAGCCCCCTTTGTTATGTTCCACCCCCTTTTATAGCTTTGGCCCAAGGTGGGAATCTTTTGTCTCTCTGGGTCCCCATCCCTCCTTCTAAATGGAAAAGTACCAGATTTAAGATGGATTTCAGCATCATGTGACATGGTCACATGTCCTGTGAGACCTCCCAGCCTCCATTCTTCCCGGGCTGGCTTACACAAACACAGGAAAGCTTGCAAGTAAACAAAGAAATTTATAAGTAATTGTCCTAGTCAAAGGGAGCCATCAAGATTCTAAATCACCATCAATGGCCCACACTTTGCATAATTACAATAGGACCCCAGAGTTATACTTTATATTTCTAGCTTCAGATACAAGAATGATACATACATACAAATAGGAGGAATATATTCGGTAGGCTGTAACCTTTGTTATACCTTACAAGAGACCTTTTGCATAAAGCATATTCCAGTTACATCATATTTACACTCATAAGCATATTTCCATAAAACATTAGAGTGCAACGTCACAGTATATATTTACAAAGCACAACTATGTCACTTGTGATGGACACAGTCAAAAGTGGAATAACGTGACTTACTTGTTAGTCAGGGAGTATTTGGTGTATACACTATATATGTCTATTACAGCTGAGTGAATAATTTGTAATTAATCATTTATTCAATGAATTTAAGTTCTTTCACTCCTGGAAGACTGTTTGTGAGCAGACTGCGATAGCCTCAGATTGATTCCTATTCATAAATCAAATTTATTCAGTGAGTATCTCTTCAAAAAATACACCAGGGGTTAATCAAAAATATTCAAAATGAAAGCTATGTTTATGTTTAGCCAGGTGCACCTCCTGGTCTCTGTTCCATGATTCAGTATGGCACTTAAATACAAATGTTCACTTCATTCAGACAACTCTTGTACTTAAAGTGAGGCACGTGTTAACCTATATTCCTGAACTGGGGCTGGACTGAGCATGAGGGAGTAACAGAGGGCTGCATTAGGGAAGCTGTGTGGGTGAGTATCTGAGTGTCTATTGTGGGGACAGTTTGACCGTTTGCTTGATTGGTTGTTTGAAAAGTGTGAATTGGGAGTGCTTTATTCCAGGTGAGCCTTGAGTGGGCTTGACTGTTATAAAACGCCAGTCAGCTGGGAACCAGCTGAACGGCGAACAGCAGAGAGGCTAACAGAGGGCATTTGCCTGGGAGTTCGCCTAGGGAGAGCCCACTGAGGCTTATATCTTGTCGGCTTCTCTGAGTAGTTACTACAACTCCTGAGGAAGCTCGTAGATGGAAGGTAATATGGATGGGGAGCGTTTAGCTCTTGTGACCTGTACTGCATGTGCCATGTTTGTCTTTCTTCGGCAGGACAGAAGCGACTTTGTCTGTACAAAGTGCAAGCTGGTCTCCATATTGGAAGAGAAGGTTCAAGGTCTGGAGAAACAAGTATCGACCCTGTGTTACATAAGAGAAACTGAACATTTCCTGGATAGATGTCAGGATATGCTTCTACAGGCACAATGTTCTGAAGATTCAGAGCAGGCTGCGCAGTGGGGACAGGAGGTCAGTGAAGAAATTTGGCAGCATGTGACCTCCATAAGAAGAAAGGGAAGCGTCCATGTACCAGCAACGCAGATACAGGTAAGCAACCGTTTTCATGTTCTCTCCACAGGTACTAATGCGGAGAGTGGACTAGATGATAGATCTAAGGGAAGGGAACAGAAGGAGACTCCACTGATTGGAAGGCATGAGATGCACTATCCTAGGGATGGGGGTTCCATGACTACAGCTCCCAAGATGAGGAGGTAGGTGGTGGTGGTCAGGGACTCTCCCCTCAGGGGGACTGAGTCATCTATCTGCCGCCCCAACCAGGAAAACCGAGAAGTCTGCTGCTTGCCAGGAGCTAGAATTCACAATGTGATGGAGAGACTGCCGAGACTCATCAAGCCCTTGGATCACTACCCCTTCCTACTTCTCCACGTGGGCACCAATGATACAGCCAAGAATGACCTTGAGCGGATCACTGCAGACTATGTGGCTCTGGGAAGAAGGATAAAGGAGTCTGAGGTGTAATTGGTGTGCTCATCCATCCTCTGCGTGGAAGAAAAAGGCCTGGGTAGAGACCGTCGAATAATGGAAGTCAACGAATAGCTACATAGGTGATGTCAGAGAGAAGGCTTTGGATTCTTTAACGATGGGATGGTGTTCCAAGGAAGGAGGAGTGCTAGGCAGAGACAGGCTCCACCTAACGAACAGAGGGAAGAGCATCTTCGCAAGCAGGCTGGCTAACCTAGTGAGGAGGGCTTTAAACTAGGTTCACGGGGGGAAGGAGACCAAAGCCCTGAGGTAAGTGGGGAAGTGGGATACTGGGAGGAAGCACGAGCAGGAGAGAGCAAAAGGGGAGGGCTCCTGCCTCATACAAAGAAAACAGGACAAACAGCAAGTTATCTCAAGTGCCTATTCACAAATGCACAAAACCTGGGAAACAAGCAGGGAGAACTGGAAGTCCTGCTACAGTCAAGGAATTATGATGTGATTGGAATAACAGAGACTTGGTGGGATAACTCACATGACTGGAGTATTCTCATGGATGGATATAAACTGTTCAGGAAGGATAGGCAAGACAGAAAAGGTGGGGGAGTTGCATTGTATGTAAGAGCAGTATGACTGCTCAGAGCTCTGGTATGAAACTGCAGAAAAACCTGAGTGTCTCTGGATTAAGTTTAAAAGCGTGAACAACAAGCATGATGTCGTAGTGGGAGTCTGCGATAGACCATCGGACCAGGGGGATGAGGTGGACGAGGCTTTCTTCCAGCAACTAACAGAAGTTACTAGATCGCAGGCCCTGATTCTTATGGGAGACTTCAATAACCCTGATATCTGCTGGGAGAGCAATACAGTGGTGCACAGACAATCCAGGAAGCTTTTGGAAAGTGTAGGGGACAATTTCCTGGTGCAAGTGCTGGAGGAACCAACTAGGGGCAGAGCTCTTCTTGACCTGCTGCTCATAAACCGGGAAAAATTAGTAGGGAAGCAAAAGTGGATGGGAACCTGGGAGGCAGTGACAACGAGATGGTCGAGTTCAGGATCCTGACACAGGGAAGAAAGGACAGCAGCAGAATACGGACCCTGGACTTCAGAAAAGCAGACTTTGACTCCCTCAGAGAACTGATGGACAGGATCCCCTGGGAGAATAACATGAGGGGGAAAGGAGTCCAGGAGAGCTGGCTGTATTTTAAAGAATCCTTATTGAAGTTACAGGGACAAACCATCCTGATGTGTAGAAAGAATAGTAAATATGGCAGGCGACAAGCTTGGCTTAACAGTGAAATCCTTGCTGATCTTAAACACAAAAAAGAAGCTCACAAGAAGTGGAAGATTGGACAAATGACCAGGGAAGAGTATAAAAATATTGCTTGGGCATGCAGGAGTGAAATCAGGAAGCCCAAATCACACCTGGAGTTGCAGCTAGCAAGAAATGTTAAGAGTAACAAGAAGGGTTTCTTCAGGTATGTTAGCAACAAGAAGAAAGTCAAGGAACGTGTGGGCCTCTTACAGAATAAGGGAGGCAACCTAGTGACAGAGGATGTGGAAAAAGCTAATGTACTCAATCCTTTTTCTGCCTCTGTCTTCACGAACAAGGTCAGCTCCCACACTGCTGCACTGGGCAGCACAGCATGGGGAGGAGGTGACCAGGCCTCTGTGGAGAAAGAAGTGGTTCATGACTATTTAGAAGAGCTGGACGAGCACAAGTCCATGGGGCCGGATACGTTGCATCCGAGAGTGCTAAAGGAGTTGGCAGATGTGATTGCAGAGCCATTGGCCATTATCTTTGAAAATTCATGGTGATCGGGGGAGGTCTCAGATGACTGGAAAAAGGCTAATGTAGAGGCCATCTTTAAAAAAGGGAAGGAGGAGGATCCTGGGAACTACAGGCCAGTCAGCATCACCTCAGTCCCTGGAAAAATCATGGAGCAGGTCCTCAAGGAATCAATTCTGAAGCACTTAGACAAGAGGAAAGTGATCAGGAACAGTCAGCATGGATTCACCAAGGGCAAGTCATTCCTGACTAATCTAATTGCCTTCTATGACTAGATAACTGGCTCTATGGATGAGAGGAAAGCAGTGGATGTGTTGTTCCTTGACTTTAGCAAAGCTTTTTGCACAGTCTCCCACAGTATTCTTGCCAGCAAGTTAAAGAAGTATGGGCTGGATGAATGGACTATAAGGTGGACAGAAAGCTGGCTCTATTGTCGGGCTCAATGGGTAGTGATCAATGGCTCCATGTCTAGTTGGCAGCCGGTATAAAGTGGAGTGCCCCAAGGGTCGGTCCTTGGGCTGGTTTTGTTCAATATCTTCATTAATGATCTGGAGGATGGCGTGGATTGCATCCTCAGCAAGTTTTCAGATGACGCTAAACTGGGAGGAGAGGTAGATACGCTGGAGGGTAGGGATAGGATACAGAGGGAACTATATAAATTAGAGGATTGGGCCAAAAGAAATCTGATGAGGTTCAACAAGGACAAGTGCAGAGTCCTGCACTTAGGATGGAAGAATCCCATGCACTGCTACAGACTAGCGACCGAATGGCTAGGCAGCAGTTCTTCAGAAAAGGACCAAGGGGTTACAGTGGACAAGAAGCTGGATATGAGTCAACAGTGTGCCATTGTTGCCAAGAAGGCCAATGCCAAGAAGGATGTGGAAAAATTGGAAAACGTCCAGCGGAGGGCAACAAAAATTATTAGGGGACTGGAACAATGACTTATGAGGAGAGGCTGAGGGGACTGGGATTGTTCATTCTGCGGAAGAGAAGAATGAGGGGGGATTTGATAGCTGCTTTCAACTACCTGAAAGGGGGTTCCAAAGAGGATGGATCTAGGCTGTTCTCAGTGGTAGCAGATGACAGAACAAGGAGTAATGGTCTCAAGTTGCAGTGAGGGAGGTTTAGGTTGGATGTTAGGAAAAACTTTTTCACTAGGAGGGTGGTGAAACACTGGAATGTGTTACCTAGGGAGGTGGTGGAATCCCCTTCCTTAGAAGTTTAAGGTCAGGCTTGACAAAGCCCTGGCTGGGATGATTTAGTTGGGGATTGGTCCTGCTTTGAGCAGGGGGTTGGACTAGACGACCTCCTGAGGTCCCTTCCAAACCTGATATTCTATGATTCTATGCCAGCACTTCTGGCAAGAATAACTTTGCATATCCTGAAAGACGATCCCTCAGTCTCACAGATCTTGGGAGACAGGCCAGCCCTCGCTTACAGACAGCCCCCCAACCTGAAGCAAATACGCATGAACAACCACGCACCACACAACAAAAACACTAACCCAGGAACCTATCTTTGCAACAAAGCCCGTTGCCAACTCTGTCCACATATCTATTCAAGGGACACCATCATAGGACCTAACCACATCAGCCACACCATCAGAGGCTCACTCACCTGGACATCTACCAATGTGATATATGCCATTATGTGCCAGCAATGCCCCTCTGCCATGTACATTGGCCAAACCAGACAGTCTCTACGCAAAAGAATAAATGGACACACATCAGATGTCAGGTATTATAACATTCAAAAACCAGATGGAGAACACTTCAACCTCGCTGGTCACTCAATTACAGACCTAAAAGTGGCAATTCTTCAACAAAAAAACTTTAAAAACAGACTCCAACGAGAAACTGCAGAACTGGAATTAATTTGCAAACTGGACACCATTAAATTAGGCTTGAATAAGGACTGGATGTGATGGGTCATTACACAAAGTAAAATCTATTTCCCCATGCTAATTTCCCCCTACTGTTACTCACGCCTTCTTCTCAACTGTTTGAAATGGGCCATCCTGATTATCACTACAAAAGGTTTTTCTCCTCCTGCTGGTAATAGCCCACCTTAATTGATTAGTCTCGTTAGAGGCGGTATAGCAACATCCATGTTTTTCATATTCTCTGTGTGTATATATCTAATCTAAATCTATATATATCTTCCTATTGTATTTTCCACTGCATGAATCTGATGAAGCGGGCTTTAGCCCATGGAAGCTTATGCCCAGATAAATGTGTTAGTCTCTAAGGTGCCAAGTACTCTTTGTTCTTTTTGCTGATACAGACTAACATGGATGCCACTCTGAAACCTGTTTGCATTTAATTAATTTTTAGTTAATTTTTCATGAACACTCATGCTTTCCCCTTTGAAATCTGTGCCAGTAAAGGTGAATTACTCAAATATTTGTGGAACAACACTATGGCAGGGATGAAAGCATTGCTGAAACACATTAAAAAATTCTAACTGGTATTAGTGGGAAAGGTTTTCTGTATTTGAATAGTTTTAATTTATATATATGATACATTTGTATATAAATAAGAAATATGTACATGTCTACTGCCATGAGCTGTTTGGCTTTAATTTTTAATGTGATTGTCCAGGTTTCCTCCATTAAACGTCTCTTTCCATTAAATCTATCATTTCAAGACTGTTCAAGGATTTGTAGCATTTTGCAAAAGACTACATAGCCTTGTTTTGCAAGTGTATATTTTATACCTATATTATCTGTTTGAACACACATTTCTATCATTATAATGGGTATGCTTGTAAATGATTCATCTGAATTAGGAAACTGAATCCCTAATAAAGAGTTCAGCTGGAATTATTTCCTGTGTTATAAAATGGTTGTGATGTAAGATGTTGTAACATTTATTATGAATTAGGAAGGCATTTATGATGAGAGAGATGGGTTTTCATTAATGTCAGTTTGACATTTCCAAAATTGATTTGTGTTGACATTTAGAATACTTCTGTTGTAGTATGGACCCTTGTTTGACATTAAGCACACTAAATTACGAGAGTTATTCTTAAAAGCTTCCCATAGAACATCGTCCTCTATCTTGTAAAATAGAGTACTCTACATGTGCCAGGCATATTCCAGGGAGCAAAATAAGGACAATGATTGGCATAGAAAGCAAGTCCTCCAACAAAAGTTATCTACTGCCAGATTTCCTCCTCTTCTTCGCAGTGAGAACAAATGGATTTTCACAGATTTGAAGGGCTTATCATATAATTTTAATTGTCAAGAAAAGTTGGAGCAAGACCACCACAAATAAAAGCCGTGTGTGTGTGTGTTTCAGAAAAGTGAAATGATGAAGCGGCTGACACTCAAAAGGACAATTGGAAGAACTGAAATCTGACCTCAAATTAAGTGTGCGCCTCATTGACTTCAATGGGAGTGACGCACAGGCATTTGAACACAAGTTTGAGCATTTCTGAGAGTCTTTTAATATTCCTGGCTTGAATCTGAAATGCAGTAGAAGACATAAGTTTAAGGGAAATAGATCAAATTAAAGACAGGGCAAAATTCCCTTCAGACAATTTTTTGCCCAAGTTGTTCACTGTAATTGTCATGACAAACCAAGAAATTCAATCTTC
Organism: Eretmochelys imbricata; assembly: GCF_965152235.1. Lineage (NCBI taxonomy): Eukaryota > Metazoa > Chordata > Testudines > Cheloniidae > Eretmochelys > Eretmochelys imbricata. Next base: position 131,419,833 of record NC_135573.1, on the reverse strand, counting down.
AATATTACTTATAGGTACATATGTAAGTAAATTCTCTAGACGTTTTGGCTCCAGTGTTGTGTTACTTGAGCATCATGTATCACAAAATATGGGTCTGTTCTTGAGTGTGGCTGCACTGCACACAGTGCAGAATCCAAGGCAGGGAACAAAGATGGCTTTAGGCTACCATTGGGGAACCCTGACTCTGCAGTCTAAGGTAGAGCAGGCTTCGGGGTTGATCAAGCATACATCTAGAGCCCCAAGGTCCGGCAGCGACAAGGAAGAATGAGTGTTCACAGATTCTGAAAGTGTGCTTGCTTTCCCCCAGTTACATCCTTTCTGCTGCCTCAAGATGAGGCGGGCAGATTGAGTCCCTGCACAACCTTCACAACCCACAACTGAGGAATGCCTATACTTGGGGGGACTTGCGGTTAAGGCGCTTCCACTTGATTTCTAGCACTTCAGCAGCAGAAGTGAAGCACAAAAGGGCGGAAAGTCCTCAGCACCTCTGAAAATCAGGCTCTATTACTCTTTATTCTTATGTATCTGTGGATTCATTATATGTCAGTCACCTGCTTTTCTAAATCTTTGATGCTGATATTTTATGGCAGTGAACTCCATAAGTGAATTATGCAGTTTATGGAACTCATTTCCTTTTATTATTCTCCTCTGCAAATTGAACAGTATTGCTTCACATGCTTGTCTTTCCGTGACATTAATCATTTTCTGTTACCTCTTTCTGTGTATCTTTTCCCACTATATCTTTTATAAAATTGGGTAGTCATATGTGAGCTCAGTATTCAACTCATATGATCGCATTCAACTATTTTCAGAATTATTTTCTATTCCATCCTAACTTTTTTTTTTCTTTGAGTGTTGCTACCGATTGACCAATTTTTTTATTGACCTGTCCACAATTGATGTCTGGATCTTTTGTCCAAAGTGGCTACAGCTAAATTAAATTTAGAACCTAGCAATATTTATGGTTAACTCAAATTATTTCTTCCAATATGAACTGCATTCTATTTCTCAAGATCAAATGCCATTTGCCTATGTGCTGACAATTTATCTAGCTTTGTTAGGTCCCTCTGAAGTTCTTCAGTTGTGTCTAGCCTTGAACATATTAAATAATAATGGGTTACTTACATATTTTGTTCATTAGTTCTCATTCCCCTTTTCCAGATAATTAAAGAATATATGAAAAAAAAACCACTCATCTTTGGGGAAATCTTTGGACACACCACAGTTAAATGTTTACCATATCAACAACTGCCTTTTTCTGTTCTGTCGTGTAACCAGAAAAAAACAATAGATTGCCTGTTAGAGGTAGTTTATCTCCCCTATCCGGGTCTATGTCTCCTCACTGCTCCCCACATGCCGGCGAGAGAAAACAGAAAAGATGAAGTCTTCTTACAGAGTGCTCCTTACCCCACTGGGTAATAGTGATTGCCTGATATATTGATATGACTGCAGTTTTACATATAACAATTCTAGGAGTAAAGTACAACTATGGTGGTCCTGGCCATTCATGTAATCATGGGCATTTAGCTGGACATCAGCTGACAGAATTCAAAACTAGCTCATCTGTAATTTTTTAAAGCTCTGTAGTAGAAATTGTTCATGTCATTACAGTGAACAAGAATAGTTACTAGATCACTATTTACCTGCAGTACAATAATAGAAGTACCATACCCTAGGCAACATAGTTGTTTCCTCATTGAGCAACAGGGAAAACAAGTGTAGCACTTTAGACACCACAATGTGGGAACTGGGTCACTGCTAACGCTCACCACCACATGAGATAAAAATTCATATTCAGCTGTGACCAATACAACTAACGGCTATCCATTTATTGTTTGCCTATATGGTACTCGTGTTCCAGCAAATAAGGGAAGTTGAATATTCTTTCCCTCACTGGCTCACTTCTTAGTTAGGACCATTCATAAGGGAGATCCCTTTAATTTTAAACAGAAATAGACTACTTCTGTTTCTGCATTTTTTTTAATTGGGACAATGTATTTGCAAGTGGGGTCATATTTAGAGTACAATATGAACTAAATGAGGAGTTTCGAATGGAATCTGATTATTCCAATCAAACAATAGTGAAGACGGATCTGAATGTTTATGAAGCAAGTAGCTAGTCAAAGTTTGTGGCCCTGGGATGTTCCAGTTAAAAGGAGGAATTGGTGAAGTCTGGTATTTTGTTTATTCAATCTTGTTTATTTACAAAGTCCTGCTTGTTTGAACACAGCAGGCACAAAGAACTAAAGGAGCAGTCTTTTAGTTTACAGCCCCAAGCCTCTTTAGCCAACTCCAAAGTACGCTCTTAGCTCTTTCCAGCATCACACTGTGCTCTCAGGCTACTGCTCGTCTTTCCTGGTTTTCGCTTTTGCATTTCTCTCTCTCTCTTTTCTTGTCTGTTCTCAGTTTTGGTGTTTTTCAGTTTTCCCTTCCCTCACACACACACAATTCAATACTGAGCAAAACAATACTGAGCAAAAACTCCTAAGCAAGTTCACCAACTCTTTTTTTCTAGGTGTGGGCTTATCCTTATGGTTATGCTAACTGAAGTATGTGTTCACACCCATCAATCTCAGTGAGGTTTAACCTCAATCCATAACAAGGTTTAACCTTGCTCATAACACTTATTAAAAATGTCCCCATTACAATAAAATCCATGACAATCTATGGAAAAGCAGCTTTGGCATATTAGCTTACACTATCTCATGGTCTTATTGAATTGTTTTTCATTGTTGAAACCAAAGGAAACTGTTACTGAATTTAGGCTAAGAACCCAGTTCTGTAGCTGTATCAATCCACTTGCAGAAACAGGGGACAACATTTTCAAATGTACACAGCACCTTTGGTGCAAGAAGAAAATAAGACCTATTCTGTTAGAAACGGAATTAAAATTAATAAGCACATTACATTTTTCTGTTTGATTTTTATTGGATTTGATGTTAGACCAGATCTTAAAATATTAGTCTGAAAAAATAAACTAAGTTTGATTTAAGCAATTTTGAAGAACTGATTATTTAAAAAAATATCTATATGCTAATAAGCTATTTCTAAAGGATGGGATATGTCAACTGTTGAGCTGATTCATTTGAATCTGCAATTTAATACAATTATATAGATATCTCAAATCAAGGCCATCTTAATGTGTGTACATAGGAAGAGTGAGTCAACATTTAATTATGACACTTCAGTTTAGGGTGGGGGGAGGCTTATCAAAGCTGCTTTAAGTTGCTATGAAACTTTTTCTGGTTGGCATTTTCTCTTACACTGTGGAATTGTAACCAAAGTTCAGAGAGAACAGAAATTGTGATCTGCAAGGCCATACAATTAAGAGAAGTATCAGACCAGAACAGCTAAGACTTTAGAGGCCTCTCATTAAACACAGTGGATACAGATTTAAAATAATCAAATATTTGTGCCAAAAGCAGTTTAGTCAAAAGTTTTCTTTATGTTTTTAGGTTTAAAAACAAAACAAAACTGCAGTTCCCCATGTTCACTAATGGAGATGTAAAAAAATCAGTAGTACGAGCACTACTTCCAAAGTTGTTAAATCATTGTCCTTGAGAAGACTGTCGTTATGGTTCCTCATATGTGTCTCTATTGATCCACGAGAAGGAGCAGCAGTACTACAATTTTCTCATCATGCTCAGAAATCCATAAACATTAAAAATGTTCCAAATTATGCACTATTGGTTTCCGTGCCATTTTCATTTCCAGTGACTAATGCACATCAAGAGTGAGGGAATAATTTAAAAGTCCACAGGTAATTACTGGGAAGTAAACTGAATGATTAGGCTGTGACTTATAGCACACTGAGAACAATGCTCAGTACATGATTTCCATTGTTATTCGAGACTTGTAGTTGCTTTATCACAAAATCAATAAGATCTTGCAATCTCTTAGAGCTGGGCAAATTTGGGTCCTCTGATGTCATAAAATGTGTACTAGTAATGATATAATTATTCTGTTATAAAACCTTCCATATTCAGTGACAATTTTGCATAGTATTAATGAATGGATAATATCTAAATATTAGGTAAAATAACTTGCAGGATCATAAGTACTTGATTTCCAGAATGTCCGTTGGCTCTGGCTGATTTTGCATTGTGCTCTTCAAATTTGGTTAGAATATGAAATGTTAACACACAGGATCAAAACCTTCCCATCTGAGATTACGTCCAAGAATATGTATTTTAAAGGCTATAGTCATGCCAATTTATGAATACAGCCCTCATTGACATTAAGATTATGCCTGCCACAACCTGCTTATATTTTGTTCATAGAACCAAACTCCTTTGCTGATTGTCTCAAATTAACACAATGTTCCAGTATGCAAATATTCATGCTGGGAACTATGGATTTGCACATGACATGTTGCCAGTCAACTCACTATGGAAATACATCTTGGCTGACAGCAAGAAGTAAAAGAATTCTTCCTAAAGTCAGGATTACACTATGTTCCTAAAATGGATTCCATATATGCAGTTTTCAGATAGCAGCACACTAACTGGAGCTATATACTTTTGTCCAAAAAACAACCAAACAAAAGCTATGCTCCTTTTAGAGTAGCAGCAGCTGGGATAAAATTCTGATGTCTATTACAAATCCATAATGAATAGACTGAAGGAGATATAGTATTTGTGATGTGGTATACTAGCCCTTCAGGATTTAGTGCAGAAACAATTCTGGACCAGCAGTGCACCATACAAAGCTGGTCCATAATCATTAACCCTATTACAACCCTGTGTCTACTATAGAGATTAATCCAGGATCAGTAAGATTAAACAAGCTGTCATTGTTTGCCTTCAAATTTGAAACTATGTAATATGCTAACCTGGCCTGAGCCTGGCTAGGGAGCTGAGATACCACCCAGGTACACCACAAGTAAATTCCCTAGCCTGGATAAGTAGAAGGGTGACTCTCCTGGAATTTGGACTAATTGTGTCTCTCTTCTTATAATCACTGCTCTTCAAGATTATAAAGGATTAGGGGGTCTGGGATTGTAGATAGAGGAGTCTGTGGTAGGCATCACCTTTTGTTGACTTATTATGCTAACAGACTAAAATAAACAGTATCCCTGGAGATTGGGGTAATAATTTGTATTTATTTATTTTTAATCAATCCGAGATTTTGGTGTGTGTTACTAAAGAGAAACCTGGTTTTGGTTAAAACCCATATAACTAAGAACAGAACTTGGCACTGGCAGACATATCTCCAAACATTATAATAAATCCTTATTTGCAGAATGTCCAGTACAATCTTTGCAGATGTCTCTATATTAGAGGTGGCTGGGAAAAAAACAACAACAACAACAACTTTTTGTGGGAATTAAAAAACAAAACCAAACCAAACCCCCTTTACTGATTTTTTTCAATTTTGAAAAGCGTCAACATCTTTCAACTGTTGAAACACTTCAAAGCAGATGTATAGTGAATTGGAAATACACTCTACTCCCCTCAAAAATAATTGCAAAGTACATCGTGCCATTAAAAAAAAAAGTTAAACTTGGAATTTGGAAAATTTTGACCAGATCTGAAATATATATCTGCTTATATTTATGTACCCCCCTCCCCAAAGGCCCACCCTTAAATACTATTGCATATATCTCTGAAAAGGTGTGTATTTTGTTCCCCTCAATATGTCTATAGAAAAAGTTGCATCCAAATGTATCTGGAAGCAAATCTGCTTTAAAACCAATCCTTTAAAATATCTTTGCAGTAGCACCACAAAAGCTACAGATTACACTATTGCACTTGCAGAAATGCTGTCCTGGGTCACTTTTGCTCCCATGTCAGCCCTGTTGGTGCTCCGACTGTAGCCTCAAAAATATATTTTACCATTAGCTCCTTTACTTGATGCATGATTGGTTTAGAGAAATGCATGCAATTAAAATGTGAATTAATACTGACTATGTATCATACAAAAAGTTTGTATGGTGTGAGTGGGGCCTCTAGCCAGCTATGTGAAGCAAAGACAGAAAAACCTGAGCATAATCATATGACTGGAGGATCATCACTTTCCAGTTGTTGTAGATGCTGAATACAAATTAATCAAAGTGGGAGAATGAGCTGCTGGAATACAATTCAATCCTAATTCTTCTTCTAAATGCAAAAATGAGACCTCACGAGTGCGTAACTCCGCACAGCTTAAATCCAGAGCTAATAAAAGCCAGTGGAAGGGGAAAACTCACTGTCACATCTGGATTTAAGCTGTGCAGCCAAATGGCTATTGTATTCTGCCCCTGCCTTGGTCTCACACAACCCCCACACTCCCGGTCCCAGCAACAACCCTGAGTGAAATTAACAAGGATGCCAGAAATAGCCCCGAATCCCATGGTTCAGACCTCTGAGTGAACAGCTAAGTTTAAACTGTTCTTATGCAGGCAGCAGGCTACCTGGGGAGGCTTCTCCCTCAGCCAGTCCCCCTGCTCCCTGCTACAAGCTAGAGGGGAGCCCCTGCAGCGTGTGGGTATTGGGGGAATGTGGAGCCTAGCTGTGTCGGCAGCCTGGCTGGAGGAGGAGGAGGGAGGACAAGGAGAAAAATGGGACAGTGAGTTTTCAGTCTTATTCCAATAGTAAAGTTTTATTACAGACAGTACTGATAGTAGTAATAGTAGCTTTATTTTCTATAGCTAAGACACGCAATGGGAGGGATCCATTAAGTATGTAGGAGAGGTGGGTTGCTTGTGTTTGGACTGTAGGGGTAAGAAATGTAACTTATTTCCACCCTTGGTCCCGCCCCTTCTGCCTGAGGCCCCGCCCCTTCTGGGGGGGAAAGAATGGGACCCGTACCGCTAAGAGCTGTATTTTACTTTCACCCCTGATATTAGGAAAAACTTTTTCACTCAGAGGGTGGTAAGCACTGGGATGGGTTACCTAGGGAGGTGATGGAATCTCCTTCCTTAGAGGTTTTTTAAGGTCATGCTTGACAAAGTCCTGGCTGGGATGATTTAGTTGGGGATTGGTCCTGCTTTGAGCAGGGGGTTGGACTAGATGACCTCCTGACCCCTTCCAACTTTGATACTCTATGATTCTGTGAATCAGTGTTTTGGGCCTGATTCTGATGCCACTGAACATGATGGCAAAATGCTCATTGATTTCAATGAGAATAGAAATAAAACCCAGGATCTGCTGCTCTTTGCATCTAATATAGCCATTTATATCAGTGCCTATGAAGGTTTTAAAAAACCCAACGTGAATGGTAGTGGTTCTGATTTGGAACCATTTATACCTATTTTGTGCACAGGCAAATGACAGCCCAAGCTGTGTTGGAGTTGAGAATTGGAACCACCATATGGTACAGCCACCATCACTGCTGCTAAGCCTGATTAGAAGATAGCCAATATACAATGTGATAAATAAAGGGCGGGGGGTAGCTCCCTTTTATGGACACCCAGCCAGCCACTAGCTATAAAATCCCTCTTAGTAGCTGTTTTCTAATTGCTTTACCAGTAAAGGGTTAAAAAGTCTCATTGTGATGCATAGGTAAAAGGAAGTGAGTGGGCACATGGCCAAAAGAGCCAATGGGAAGGCTAGAACTTTTTAAAATTGAAACAAGACTCCCCTTTTGTCTGTCGTTGTTCTCTGGGGAGAGGCAGACAGGGCTGCAGTTATGCTGTAAGAAGCTTTGGGCCAAGTCTGAAAAATCATCAGTATCATACCTAGAAATTACTCATTTAAAACTCCAGATATGTAAGTAGATCAGGAAATGTCTAGGAAGATGTGATTAGGTTTATTTCTTTTATTTTTTATGGCTTGCGGATTCCTCTGTGCTAACCCCAAGTACTTTTTTTTTGCTTGTAACCTTAAACTGGACCTCAAAAAAGCTACTCTTAATACTTAATCCTTGTAGGTTTTTTTTAATCTAGCAAACGCCTAAATTCCCAGATGTATTTTCTCTCTCTCTCTTTTTTTTAATTAATAAACTTTACCTTAAGAATTGGATTTTTGTGTCTGAAGAGGTTTGTGCACATGTTTAATTAGTTGGTGGCAACAGCTGAATTCCCCCCTGCCCTTTCTCATCTCTTCCCCGGAGGGAGGGCACGTGAAAGGGCTTGAGGGTACCCCACAGGAAGGAACTCCCAAGAGTGCCTTCCAGGGTTCTGCACTTGGGTGGTGGCAGCATCTACCAATCCAAGGTCAGAGAAAAGCTGTAACCTTGGACGTTTAATACAAGCCTGGAGTGGCAAGTATTAATTTTTAGAATCCTTGCGGGGCCCCCCCTTCTGCACTCAAAGTGCCAGAGAGGGGAATCAGCCTTGACATATAGTAAGGGGAAAGTGTGGATGTGGTTAGCATCTTTTGACAGCTGAATCTGAATCACCCTGCCACAGTGCAGAACAAGAAATGTAAGTAGAATCACTGTTTCTCATGACCAATAACTCATTCTCTTCCTTACGTGTGTGGACTTAGTTCAAAAAGCTTTGTTGTGCTTTAAAAAATAAAGGGGAAGAGGTGAGCCTGTTAAATAATAGTTCCAGGATACTCCTGCTGACATATGAGCTCTGGGAACAAATTAAAATGGCTGGCAATGGGCATGCTTTTGGATGTACCAGGTTCTTCTCTGTATTCTTTTTGTTACTTTATGGAAGACTGGGTTTCAGAATGTCTTTGAAGGGTATATAAGTGACAGCCAGAGACAGATGTTCCTTTAAAAAAAAATCCACACAACAGGTCCAGTACAGTCTGAATTAGTTTCCCTGCACTACCCTGCCCATTTGCCTTAACCCTGATCTGGCAGAATCACCTTTAGCAGAGAAAGGATAGACAAGTTCAGTTCCCATGCCCATGCTGTCCTTGCCCTCTCTGCTAAGATTGTCTGCTAGGATGCCAATTACTGCCAGTTATCTTGGTGAATTTTGTCATGTGGACTAGAAACCGGACTGAGCCAAGACCTAGCCAACTTTTAATTATATGCACACTGTTAAGACTAGTCAGGGAAGTAAGGCTAACAGCTAATTTTCAAGGGCAGTGTCTAACACAAAGAAAACAGAAGATTTCTGATGGCTGGATGGATTTCACATTTTATACTAAAATGTGAAAATCCAGTTTTTGCTTCTTCAGCATCAGAAGTTACAGAGCCTTGATAACCCAAAGCTTTAATGGAACCAAGAAACCAACGGAAACTCAGTCCTTTGATGAGTTTCTTATACCACATGTTTGACATCCATTTTAAATTCTTCAGAAAGGACTAAGATTGGTTCAGGGCTAGAAACTGGCAAAAGTTCAGAGCATGTGTGGAGAGATACATATGTTAGACAAAGATCTTATACCTGAACTAGCTTTCACCCCACCTACCTAAGGAATCATAATAATTCCTTTCTCGAGCCCCTGTTCCTAATCCTGTATAGTTTTATTTAGAATTTTACATTACCATGTATAGCCAAGTATCTGGCACCTTAAGATTTTGGAAAAACTTGTAATAAAATAACAGCTTTTCAGTATAAAGGAAAAGAATCCGGCTCCATGACAGAAAACTGCATTCTCTGGTAATAACTAAATGGAAAACTTTTCAAAGACTTGACTAGATAGGTACATCAAGGATCTAATCATCTTACTTGACCTACAACAAAAATCTACACTGCTGATTTGTGGGAATCTGTGACACGAGGGGAAACTCTCAAGTTATCAGATATAATTGTATTCAGAATGGATATATTGGGAATGCAGAGATTTGGTTTAAATGTATCATCCCTCCCCCTGCCAATTTGGGACCTGCAACCTGGATAAACAATGCATTTGACAAAATATATTATATTCAATTCCAAACAACTGTCTGCATCCAGAAAACCTAGCACACTCTAGCAGATGAGACATGTCTGAAACACACAGCCAGGCACATAATTCCAGCAAGTTCTTACATTATTAGCATCGAAAGAAAAAGAAAAAAAAATATCCAAGGACACTAATTCTTACAGCTAGCATAATTTTTCATTCAAAAATACTTTGCAATGGACAATAAATAATCCCTATAAAAAACCCATTGTGCCCATTATCTGTTCTAGTATATTTCCTGAGTAGATCAGCTGGCTGAGAACTAACCTTGGCCGGTTGCCACAAACACTCTCTATTTGTCCACTTTGCATACTCACTCAGCAATGCACCACTTTTGTAGTATTTGTTTACAAGACAGGAAGTTATGCAAATAAAGAGGCATTAATAAAGAAAATCACTCAGAAAAGCCTCCTGGATACAAAGGGCGGTAGAATGTTTTCTTATATGAATCTCTGGAGTCAGCATGAACTGGCTAAAAGCTATAAGAATGAGCTCCCCATCAGATCCAAAACCCATTGAAGTCAATGGAAAGAAGCCTATTGACTTTGGAAAAGGCCCCGTTCTTGCTTTTAGTTATGGGCAAAATTCCCAGATACATTCCTCTCCTTTTGTCCAGCTGCACCCTGAAATTAATGAGGAACATGCTAATCAAGAATGGGAAAATATAAAATAAAATTTGAACTGATATAGCTCTTAAAAAAAAGTCATGTTAAGGCTCTAGCTAACTACAATCATTGCAACAGAATATATAAGTCATGTATTCTATAGTCCTGATCCACTGTGCTTCTGATTATTGGAAGTTTAAGCAAGAAGGCACAGCAATAGCATAGCTATAGTCAGCATACTATTTCTTTCTATTCATTCTTCATTCATCCTGGAATTCAAGTGACTTATAAAAAAAACAAAAATACAGGTCATATCCAATTATATTCATGATTTAGCATCAAACATACCACTTTCTTTTTCTAGAAGGATTTCTAATAGCCACCTATTTCTTTAGTATCTCTGTACCTTGTACATAAATTATCCCTGACATCTTTTTAAGATTAAATTTATATATAGCTGTAGAGAGTTGATTTATACACTGATTTAAGTACTCTGATTATTTGAACAGGGGAATTATGACAACTGGAATATATACCAGCAGGGACAAGTACTGTAGTTATTTCAAATACAAGCCCTATTATCAATTTTTAGATACCATGAACTTTTTTTATTGTACAATTTTTGTGTATATTTGGTGTGTATATTTTCAAAGCACCGCCACCTTCTGCTCCTGATGCCACCAATGCAGTCCGTATCCTGCTTTATACATGTCTGGCATTCATTTGGACTCTTTGATTCCAACCTGTGTAGGCTTATTAGGGTATTCTGTGAAAGTTTTTCAACTCTTACTTCACCAATCACAATGGTTTATGAAGATTATTTCATATGTTTTACCATTCTTTGTAGGCCCTTGACAATTTTCCATGTTTTCCCCATTTGTTTGGTGGTTTTGATGTTCAAAGAGCTTGTTGTATATGACTACTCGATGTAGTATAGAAATTACGGGGCAGATCCTCAGTGATTGAAAGTCAACAAAGCTCCATAGAAGTAAACGGAGCTTCTCTGGTTGATAACAACTGAGGATCATGGCCCTATAAGGCTGCGCAGGTTGTCTAAAATGAAGTCTTGTTGTAGTGCAAGACTTAGAGTTCAGCTAGAGCTTTTTATTATTTATGTGTATCACCACAGCAATTAGGACCCCTCGTCATGAACTAGGACCCCATTGTGCCAGGCACTATACCAACAAAAATAAAATAGCCCCAGCCCCAAAGAGATTATAATCTAAGAACAGACACTGGATTTATTGAATGCAGTGATCCTTGTCTATGCTTTCTAATGTTGCCTTGTTTTTTGGCTTCAGCAATGGCATATTCTGCTTTCCTTCACGCAGGTCTGAGATTTTCACTATTGATCCAGGAAATCTTTTTTTGTGGATGCTGAGCCTAATTTAATGAAATGTGTGTAGTGTGAATACTTTGAACTGATAGTGGTTTTTGATCCTGAGGAGCTTAAAGCACGTAACAGATGTGGGCAAGCATTAATATAATTAACATTTAAAATATTTTTTTGGAATATAAAAAAAAATTGGTCCCTGCATGTCTCTGGACATTTCATTAGTCTTATTATCAAAGGGAACAATAAAGTTCTCTTCCCTCACATTTCCCTAAAAGTACAGTCAGGCACTGCCTGCATGTGAGGGAAGGGGAGCTTCACAACAGGACCACCACTAAGGACCATTCCCACCATGATTTCAGCAATATCAGCACAGCCCTCATTCTCCCAACATTAACTGAAAAGTGGGATGCAGGGCTAAGACAATTGCCTTTATACCAATGGGAACTCAGAGAATATATTTGCAACACAATTAGGCATTGCTTACCAAAGTTCTTGAGGGGCCAGTGCAGAGTGGAAACCAAAACTTTGCCACATCCCTGAGGCCTGGACAATCTGCTGCAATATTCCTTCCCTGACCCAAATATGGTGTTCAGTGTTAACCTGTGCAACCCAACAAAGACCAGTATGGATAAGCAATTCAAATAGTCATCTAAACTGAGCACTCTTCCAATGGGGCCCAAAAGCCTACTTAGACTCAACAAAAGAATTGGGTGCAGAGATTCTGCTACTGTATCAGCAAGTGGGGTAGACATCTATTTTGTGAACAGGGGCTGCTAACAGGAAGTTTCAAGAGGGAGTTCTCCGGTGAAAGAGGAGCAAATACGGGACTCTTGGGGTAAGTGGCTGTCTGTAGTGTGTGTTTGTGTTTCGGGGTTACTTGCTGTGTGCTGCACTTGTGTTTGTCTGCCTGTTTGTTTGTTTGAAGGACCATGTGCTGTGGCTGGCAGTTGGAACCTGTGAACTTCTAAACAAGGTTTGAAATCTAGAAGCCTCTGTTCATTGGCTGAGTCCTAGTCAGGGGGCGGGGCTATCAAGAAAGCCAGGCCTTTATAAAGCAGCGAGCAAGCGACTAGGGGCCGCTAGCAGGGAATTTTGAGAGGGAGTTTGGAAGGGGGAGTGGGACGGGGGTAAGGTGCCATTCTTTAAAACCTTTAAACTAAACTATAATCAAAACTTCCTGATTTAAATAAAAACCCTATCATCAACCTAGTTAGCTGTAGGAGAGAATGCAGGCAGAAGCCCAGCAGTAGAGTGGGGGCTATCCTGTTTATTGCACTCAGTGTAGCATGTATTACCTCCCCTGTTGGTGGGTGGTGTGTATGTGCATTCGGTGCAAGGAGCTCCTGGTCCTCAGAGACTGTGTATGGGCTTTCGAGGCCAGGGTGGCGGAACTGGAGGAGCTAAGGGAGGCAGAGAGGTATGTTGATGAGGCTCTCCAGGACACTGTAGATTTGTCCCACCTCCGGTCAGATAGACCCTGCGCTGTTAAGGAGGATGAAAGGCCCAGGGAAGGAAAGCAGTCAATGGGAGCAGAGGGAAACCTTCCCATAGTTGGGACCCTCCTTCCAGATGATGTTGAGGTATCCTCTCGCACTGAGGTTACCTCCTCAAGGAGGGAACTCCAGTCATTAGGAAAAGGCAGGTGTTAGTAATGGGAGATTCGATCATTAGAAACATAGATAGCTGGGTTTGTGATGACTAGGAGAACCGTATGGTGACTTGCCTGCCTGGTGCGAAGGTTGCAGATCTCTCGAGGTATCTAGATAGTCTTATGTGTAGTGCAGGGGAGGAGCCGGTGGTCATGGTACATGTAGGTACCAATGACATAAGGAAGGGTAGGGGAGATGTCCTGGAGGCCAAATTTAGGCTTCTAGGAAAGAGACTAAAATCCAGGACCTCTATGGTGGCATTCTCAGAAATGCTTCCAGTTCCACATGCGGGGCCAGGTAGGCAGGCAAAACTTCAGAGTCTCAATGCGTAGATGAGACGATGGTGTAGAGAGGAGGGGTTTAGATTTATTAGGAACTGGGGAAACTTTTGGGGTAGGGGGCGCCTATACAAAAAGGATGAGCTCCACTTAAACCAAAGTGGATCCAGACTGCTGGCACTTAACATTAAAAGGGTTGCAGAGCAGTTTTTGAACTAAGAGATGGGGGAAAGCCGATTGCTGCAGAGGAGTACGTGGATCAGAGAGAGACTTCTCTTAGAGGAGAGAGTCTATTGACAGAGATTCTCTAGGTTTTAGTTAGGAGTAGAGAATGGAAGAGGATAAAGTATGGGCCAGATCAGATGAGAAACACTCACATAAAGAATCTGACACATCAGAAAAGGGCAGACAAACAGTGACAAGATTTTTAAGTGCTTGTACACAAATGCTAGAAGTCTAAATAATAAGATGGGTGAACTAGAGTGTCTCACGTTAAAGGAAGATATTGATATAATAAGCATCACAGAAACTTGGTGGAGTGAGGACAATCAATGGGACACAATCATTCTGGGGTACAAAATATATTGAAAGGACAGAACAGGTCGTGCTGGGGGTGGGGGTGGAGAGTGGCACTATATGTGAAAGAAAATGTGGAATCAAATGAAATAAAAATCTTAAATGAATACACGTTCCATAGAATCTCTATGGATAGTAATTCCATGCTCTAATAAGAATATAACAGTAGGAATCTATTATCAACCACCTGACCAGGACAGTGATAGTGACGACGAAATGCTAAGGGAGATTAGAGGGGCTATCAAAATAAAGAACTCAATAATAGTGGGGGATTTCAATTATCCCCATATTGACTGGGTACATGTCATCTCAGGACGAAATGCAGAGACAAAATTTCTTGATATTTTAAATGACTGCTTCTTGGAGCAGTTGGTACAGGAACCCACAAGGGGAGAGGCAACTGTTGATATAGTTCTGAGTGGAGCACAGGATCTGGTCCAAGAGGTAATTATAACAGGACCTCTTGGAAATAGTGACCATAATATAATAACATTTAACATTCCTGTGGTGGGAAGAACACCTGAACTGCCCAACACTGTGGCATTTAATTTCAGAAAGGGGAACTATGCAAAAATGAGGAGGTTAGTTAAACAGAAATTAAAACGTACAGTGACTAAAGTGAAATCCCTGCAAGCAGCTGCATGGACACTTTTCAAAGATACCATAATAGAGGCTCAACTTAACTGTATCCCCCAAATTAAAAAACACAGCAAAAGAACTAAAAAAGAGCCACCGTGGCTTAACAACCATGTAAAAGAAGTAGTGGGAGATAAAAAGGCACCTTTTAAAAAGGGAAAGTCAAACCCTAGCGAGGTAAATATAAAGGAGCATAAACACTGTCCAATTAAATGTAAAAATGTAATAAGAAAAGCCAAAAAGGAGTTTGAAGAACAGCTAAGCAAAAACTCAAAAGGTAATAACAACATGTTTTTTAAGTACTTCAGAAGCAGGAAGCCTGCTAAACAACCAGTGGGGCCCCTGGACTATGGAGATACAAAAGGACCACTTAAAGACAATAAAGTCATTGCAGAGAAACTAAATGAATACTTTGCTTCAGTCTTCATGGCTGAGGATGTTAGGTAGATTCCCAAACCTGAGCTGTCTTTTGTAGGTGACAAATCTGAGGATTGAAGGGTCTCTAGAGGAGGTTTGGGAATTAACTGAGAAACTTAACAGTAACAAGTCACCGGGACCAGATGGCATTCACCCAAGAGTTCTGAAATTGCGGAACTATTAACTATGGTTTGTAACCTGTCCTTTAAATCAGCTTCTGTACCTAATGATTAGAAAATAGCTAACGTAACATCAATATTTAAAAAGGGCTCTAGAGGTGATCCTGGCAATTACAGACGGGTAAGTCTAACGTCAGTACCAGGCAAATTAGTTGAAACAATAGTAAAGAATTAAAATTGTCAAACATGTAGAATAACATAAATTGTTGCGCAAAAGTCAACGTGGTTTCTGTAAAGGGAAATCATGTCTTATTAATCTATTAGAGTTCTTTGAAGGGGTCAACAAACATGTGGACAAGGGGGATCCAGTGGACATAGTCTACTTAGATTTCCAGAAAGCCTTTGACAAGGTCCCTCACCAAAGGCTCTTATGTAAATTAAGTTGTCATGGGATAAGAGGGACGATCCTTTCATGGATTGAGAACTAGTTAAAAGACAGGGAACAAATAGTAGGAATAAATGGTAAATTTTCAGAATGGAGAGGGGTAACTAGTGGTGTTCCCCAAGGGTCAGTCCTAGGACCAATCCTATTCAACTAATTCATAAATGATCTGGAGAAAGGGGTAAACAGTGAGATGGCAAAATTTGCAGATGAGACTAAATTGCTCAGGATAGTTAAGAGCAAAGCAGACTGTGAAGAACTTCAAAAAGATCTCACAAAACTAAGTGACTGGGCAACAAAATGGCAAATGAAATTTAATATGGTTAAATGTCAAGTAATGCACATAGGAAAAAAATAACCCCTACTATACATACAATATGATGGGGCTAATTTAGATACAACTAATCAGGAAAAAGATCTTGGAGTCATCGTGGATAGTTCTCTGAAGACGTCCATGCAGTGTGCAGCAGCAGTCAAAAAAGCAAACAGGATGTTAGGAATCATCAAAAAACGGATAGAGAATAAGACGGAGAATATCTTATTGCCCTTATATAAATGCATGGTATGCCCATATCTTGAATATTGCATACAGATATGGTCCCCTCATCCCAAAAAAAGATATACTGGTATTAGAAAAAGGTTCAGAAAAGGGCAACTAAAATGATCAGGGGTTTGGAATGGGTCCCATATGAGGAGAGATTAAAGAGGCTAGGAAAAGAGGAGACTAAGGGGGCATATGATAGAGGTATATAAAACCATGAGTGGTGTGGAGAAAGTGAATAAGGAAAAGTTATTTACTTGTTCCAATAATATAAGAACTAGGGGCGACCAAATGAAATTAATGGGCAGCAGGTTTAAAATAAATAAAAGGAAGTTCTTTACACAGCGCACAGTCAACTTGTGGAACTCCTTGCCTGAAGCGGTTGTGAAGGCTAGGACTATAACAGGGTTTAAAAGAGAACTGGATAAATTCATGGAGGTTAAGCCCATTAATGACTATTAGCTTGGATGAGTAAGGAATGGTGTCCCTAGCCTCTGTTGTCAGAGGGTGGAGATGGATGGCAGGAGAGATATCACTTGATCATTACGTTAGGTTCACACTCTCTGGGGCACCGGGTATTGGCCACTGTTGGTAGATAGAATACTGGGCTGCATGGACCTCTGGTCTGACCCAGTATGGCCATTTGTATGTTCTTATGCTAGTGACCTCCACATTATTCACTATTTCCCCACCACTCTAGCCATTCCTGAACCAGGTGTGAAAATCATAGGCTAGCCTAGAGCATTCCAAAATCTGCCTGCACTTCTGGCAGGTAGGCAAAATGGTATTCCCTCTCCTCTCTGGGGGACCATCGAAGTAGGGCATAGCAACATGTCTGGAAACTGGAGCCTAGTTGTTTAAAAATAGCCCATTCCTTCCAGACCCTGTTAGAAGCAGATAGTCTCTCTTTAAATAGCTCCTTATTTTTTCTCCTTGAAATAAAAATGCAACAATCTAACAAATGAATGCTCAGCATTTTTTTTTACTCTTTCCAACATCACTTTTGTTGATAAATGATAATGTCTTTAAGTGTAACTTGAAGACACTGTAGTCAAGCGTTGCATATAAATGAATGTATTTTGAAATTGAAATAGAATATGTCCCAATGACAGGAGTCTGCTGATGTGTACTATCAAAGTTGCAGGCTATTTCTCTGTCATAGCTGCCTTCTTCAATGAAAATAATAGTCGTGGATCTGTTTTCATAATTTACTGGGTAATTTATTTTCATAAGAAGGGAAATGCTAAAGCTGATGCCTTTTATCACTGCAACCTTATTTGGATTTTGTACAGACTAATAATTTTATGTCAGTATATTGTGGTTTTGTAATTGTTAAATCACCACAGCAAAGAGCCACATTGTCCATATCTTTAAATGGAAAACTTATGAATACACAAATAACATTCCGTGTCAACTATTTTTACAGGTTTCAGAGTAGCAGCCGTGTTAGTCTGTATTCGTGAAAAAAACAGGAGTACTTGTGGCACCTTAGAGACTAACAAATTTATTAGAGCATAAGCATTTGTGGGCTACAGCCCACTTCATTGGATTCTACAGGGTTGAATTCACTAAAACCAGCAGCTGCCCATGCTTGTCTTACACTGCACAAGTCAAAACGTGCTAAATGTTCTCTGATATGTCATGTAAAACATCCGCTAATGTAAAACTGAGGTCAGAATTCATGATTCATGTAGTGATTATTTTGACTATGACGTTTCAACTGTAAACTACCTAGGTCAAGCCAGCCTGCAAGAGACTCTTTCTTTGCTTGTTTGAATCTAGAGATAGGAAACACGCTCCTTGAAACCAGAACATATGTTTGCATTCCAGGGGTGCTTATTCCATTATCTTTAATGGCAAAACAGCAGTTCAGAAGAGAACAAATAGATGGTGGGAAAAAATACTCTATAAACTACTCTTCCTATATCAATATGATTGCAAGAACTAGACTATCTAATTGATTACATGACCCCAAGTAAACATCACTACCGCTATGCAGCGGTTTATTTTAAGGCTGCCAGGTGCTAGCCGGTGGTCTGTTAACTTAAATTCCTTCATGACTCCCACACATAAAACACATCTTGTGTGGCACTCTAAGTCATGGCTCTTGGGAACTGGCCTCGTCTCATTGGACACCGGTAAGAAGCATGTTGTATGTCTTTTTCATAAAAAACTGAGGGATCTCTGAATACATTTTTGTACATTGGTCTGAGGGTTTGTTTTTGTGGATGTCAGTCATAGTTGCCTCTAGAGTCTCCAATTACTTCCTCTCTAAAAGCCTGAACTTTAAGCAGGGGTTGGGGGGGAGGAGTGGGGAGCGGGCAGCATTGTCCAGCTTGCCAGGGGAAATGGAATAGAGCTTTGTGAGTGGGGTGAGAGAGAGAGGCTCAGTGGCTGCTGTAAAAGTAGAGTGGGTTAGCGTGGTGATTTTGACTCATCCCCCAGGGACCACAAGGGCTGAGGAGTTGATAAAGGGCAAACCTGGAAGCCCCTTTTCCTTGGACCAGGCAGAGCAGCACACACCCTCCCCCCCCCCCCCCTTCAAGGTGGCAAAATACCAGGTTTGGGCAGGACCTGCTGGGGCATCGCACTAGCTACTCCTTTTTAGGGAGAGCTGGGAAGGAATTTTTCCCTCACCACCAGATTGGCAAAGGTAGAGTGGCGGGTGGGGGAGGGCTTTGTTATGGTGAGTAGGGAAAGGAGTTAGGCTATGATGTAGCTACTCATTATGTAAGCATGGGGTGGATGTCCAGTGCAGGTACTCCATAGGGAAGGGATACAGTGACCCAATAAATGGCTTGGGAAAAGACTTAAAAAGTAGATGTTGTTAAAGAAGCAGAATGGGGGGAGGAGAGACGTTTCAGGGCTCCTATGACAGGCATGGCAGGGAGCTCATCTTACAGCCCACCTTAACCCTCAGTGGTAAGGTCCCAGCAATGGGTTGGTTAAGGGACCTGAATAGAAAAAGGAAGAGCTAACAAAAGCCCCGAATAGATATTGAAATGGTCGTGGAGTTACCTGAACGGTACACTTATCTACCAGGTAGTCCCAGACATCAAATAGTAAAGTTGCAGCAAGATTAAAACCATATCAAGTGTCTCCTGTCCTTCATTTGATAGAAACAGACAATGATTAGCCAGTTCAAATGTGACTACTTAAAGATT
This sequence comes from Eretmochelys imbricata, assembly GCF_965152235.1. Lineage (NCBI taxonomy): Eukaryota > Metazoa > Chordata > Testudines > Cheloniidae > Eretmochelys > Eretmochelys imbricata. The sequence continues at coordinate 131,400,300 of NC_135573.1, read as the reverse complement.
AGGCACCTTAATTAGCACGAGGTGCCCCAATGGATATTTAGCTGCCTAAATACAGATTTTAGGCTGTAACTTCTGATTTTAGGATGTAACTTCAGGGTCTCCTTAATGTGATGGTTCGAAGTGAAGAACATTTCCACAGATGTAGGTAATGATGGTGAAATTATCTTAATTCTAGTCTACTGTCTTATATGAGCACTTTTATCTGCTCCCCACATACCCACGCAAACCTGCACCCATACCTACACATAGTATCGGTAACTATCAAATTCACACCTAGTGTAACTCCAGTGACTTACCACAAGCATATATTTAGTACAAGTTCTCTTCTGAACATTTATCCTTCTATCTTACTTCTATTACAATGCCTAGTGAGCTGAGTATTAGCACTTTAAACATTTGTAGACCCTTTAGCAAACTGGTGACAAGGTATTTTTGTAGTGTTTTTTAATATAGTAGATAACATTTTTTTCCAATTCAGAATAGTTTTTTAAAACACGAAATATGAATGACCTGGCTGGAGGGTCAAGCATGAAGTGGGAGAAATTCTGTCTTGAGAGAGCAAGGCAGAGAGTAACAGAGTGCAATTGCAGGAAGGGGTGTGGGCCTGGCAGAGCCGATCCCCAGATGCAGCTACAAGGAGCCACTCTGGCAGTGAGTAGAGCACTTTGTGACAGATGGGATTAATGCAAGGAAGAAGAGTTGTATGTACTTGTCTGTATTTTAGATACCTTCAAAATACAGGCAAATCACAATGATACTGTTACAGCGACATCTTTCTCACGTGGTCTGGTAGTAGTATTGAAATCTTACTCCTGAAAAAGATGTTGAAAAACCATTGCAGCATATACTGTAAGTAGATGTTGATATGTATGTCCTCACTCTGTTAATCCCCATTGATTTTGGAAGCATACATTTTGTGAAGTTACCTTATTGGACAGTTATTTAACATCTTTAGTAAACAAAAGGAGTTTCTATAAAAACTAATGTAATCTTATTAATTCTCAGAAGCAAATTTCTTCACACTGTCCTACTAATGAGCCTCAAGTCTGACCAGGAGAGACCATCTCAGAAATCTTGGCCACTCATTCCTTAGCCTCTTGACTTAGATTACCAAAATAATGGCTAATTAATGACAACAATGCATTTGTGTGACATGAATGCTTCTTCAAAAATCTACTGGAATCAATCTCTGTTTAAAGGAAAAAGAAACTTACAAGATATTCAAATGGTAAAGTTTCTAGTGATGCATCTCAAAACAACTATGAAGCTAATGGGTCTTCTCATAACAGCAGCCACAAAAATAGCAATAATTAAAAATAGATAAACGTTATATACGTGGAATTATGTTCATTCAATTAAGCATATAGTGATATATGCTCTGAGGCTGCAATTTCACAGATGGTCCTGGTGATAACACTAATTACTTAGTTTTTGCATAAGAGTTAGTATCGAGATAGGTTCTTACATATGACATTTCTCTAATTATAACTACATGGAATTAATTTCTGCTTTGTGAGAGGAGATTGCTGTTTCTATGATGTTCAAATAGTTTTGACTGCCAAAACTATCTTTTGACTCTTTTTGTTGTGAAGATTGTCCCCCATGTATAAAAGTTAGGGGTTTTGTAAAGAGCTATGACTGATGGCAGGAAAGGTTGCTTTATACTTTCTGGCTGCTGGAAGTATTTTGTTACAGGCTAGAGTTAACATTGATTGGGTGGTAGGAAATAGGTCTCTTTCTATTTAATGGTCTCTGTTTGTGACTTGGACGTAAAGATTTAGTGTGCAAATTGCTTATAAAAGTTTAATAGCTGTTGGATGAGGAATTAATAATGTGTGTAATAATATGCTGTGTTTGAATTGCATATATAACTTTAATTCTAAATCAATTTCTTTTTTCTGACAGGATTACCTCGCAGGGTTCACTTCAGTCAATATTTTCCAAAAGGTTCGATGAACCTTGATGTTTACTGAAACAAGAAGCAAATTAGCCTGATTTACTGGAAGGGTTCTAACAGCATAACATGGGCTATGGACCCTTGCTTGGTCGAAACTCCACCTGGAGCAATAGCCTCTCATCATAAAATGCTTGCAAACCCTACAACCCAGAATTTGGTTAGGCCAGCTGCAGGAGGAGTGGGGATCAGGGGACACTGGAAAGGCACTGATTGAATGCATTCCCCAGGTCTCCTTTGGTGGTGGACCTATTATGGAGTCCTGATTGTGATTTAAAGCTGACCAACCCTGATATATTAAAGCAGCATCCCTGCCATCTGCATTTTCTCAAGAACTGAATTCCCATCAGATGCAGGTGAACTCAGTTTGTTTCCTACTTCAGATTACATCTACAGGAGTGTACTAAGAACCATGTGTGTGTTTAACTGATTAAAAAAACTCAAATATTTCAATCACAGTAACATTTAACATATATTAAAAGAACAAAACCATGAAAGTACAAAAGTAATGTTCGCTGTAGGACCACACACACAGCAGGCTGCATTTGAGTATAAAATTTTAGCTGCCTCAGAACAAGGAGGGGAATTCTCTCTATTTGAATGTGCAGTACACATTCCACAAGCTACAGAGACCACAGCAGTGCTGTAACTCCTTTGTTTCTCTTTATCAATATGTAGCTTTAAAATTTTGTTGGTTAACTTGAATGATAGAAATGGAATAAAACTTTAAACTTTAAGGAACCAAGAACCCAGAGAATCTAGATATAATTGCTTCCTTTAAATAAATCCATAATTTTGATATACTTCATTTTTGACAATATATAGTGGAAATGAGCACATTTTTATTCTTGTTACTGCTTATTCACTCCTCTTCTGGTGCTACTACCTCCTCTTATATGCCACTCTTCCTTTATCCTCTCCAGCTGTTCCTCCTCTTTTTTCCTCCTGCTTATACCCACCAGCTGTTTCATGTGAATCCCCTATTCATCCTGTATCACAGTTGACAGTCTTCCTTGTACAATCTTTAATTATTGCTTTCTCTTCATGCCTAATAGATACAAATGGCTGTTTGAATTATTTTCACAACTGTTTGGATTTCACCAGTTTTAATTACCTAGTCATATTGGGTTCAAATAATTTACATACCATCATACTGCAGAAGGATGAAGAATTTCATGTCTAAGGGCCACATTCTGCAATTGGAACTATCCAGGAAGACATATGCACTCTCAGAGATGTGCTGATATTAAGAGGGTTCTGAGTGGCAGGCTGGTCTGTGCACAAAGATTCAACTCCCGGATGTGACTCTCACAATTACTGATGGGTGAATTGCTACTGCAATTGAGGTGTAGCTCAGAGAAACATCTCAACAGCTGCTTTTATTTCTTGTCCTTTTTTTGCAGTCTCTGTATTTGTTTTACATTCTACCTCATTCTACACCCTACATTTTAAATTTTGTTCTTCTATACTCCTTTATTCCCCCTCCCAACCTCTCTTAGTGGAAAGCAAAGGCCAAGCTACGTGAGAGACCAACGTTGTATTGCAACCCTAGACACCTGGGCAGGTGGAAAGACTACCCCCCCTCCAATTCAAGATGAAGAACACCATTTAGTCAGCATCACTCTGATCTAATGTGTCACCTGGAATTAGGAGATCAATTTGAAGGCTTAAAAGTCAGCCTCATGTTCATCATATAAGAAGTCTTACAGCTCCTGCCCACTGTGTATTTCCTTTCTCCTCATACTCCATGTACAAAATCTCATGTGCCAAACCCATGTAAATCTATCTCACTTAGTAAACTGCCCCCTGGCCTGCACCATTCCGAACACTGCTTGCATACAAAAGAAATAATAATTCGAGTGATTTATTAGCCCAATCTCACACCCCACAAGATGTGATAAGCTGCATCATTTTTTATCTTAACATGGAGAGGGGAGTTATCCATTTGGGAACCACCGACAATGAAATAACATGAATGAGGGACAGAGACTAATAACATTCCACACACTGAAAGAGCGATTGCAGTTATACAGACATCCACATGCAATAGAGTTTGTTCTTCATCTTATTAAAGGCCCCTCTGAATTGTGTTGTAAAAACATTTCGATGCTTAAAAACAAGATTCACTGAACATAAATCAAATGCTTTAATACTTCACATTTATATAGTACCTTTCAGTGGAGGATCTCAAAGTCCTTTGCAAACACTAACTACTCATACCACTGGAAAGTTTTATTATACCCATTTTACTACCTGATGTACACAGAGCCCAGGGTCACACAGTCAGCTGATGAGAGATGGTGCAAATTCCCTGTACTCTGGCCTAATCACTCGCGTGTCTTCTCTTTTCTTATTAAATTAACCCCATTTCAAGCAAATTCACAAACCCCTCATATCAGTTTATAAAGATTTTCATTTATTTAATGAGGAGGGACAGGAGAAAAAAAGGAAAAAATATATTAAAAAGATCAATTAATTTTTTGTTAGATATAGTACTTCAGTTAGTAAAGCCTCCCTGGCTATGCAGGAGGAAGGTGGTAATTACCTGATCAGAAGCACATTATTGCTCCTTTAGAAAAGAGTGGAGTGCACCATATTGGCTAATTTAAATGGCATACTGCAGTATATATGTTAGGTGGCTTAAAGATCTGATCATTTTCTTTAGTTACAAGACAATGCCCCTTTGGGACTATTCAGAAACGGTTGTAGTAGCTGAGATCTTCTCCTAACACTTTACTAGATATCCCAATTAAACAGTCTGTTGTGCAACCGTGATGCATTTTGGGAGTTAATGGGAGTTTTGCATGAGTAAACACGAAGTTATGATTTCAGAATTTGGCCCACTGTTGTTAATTCTTTATTATAATTAGGGCCAGATTTACAGTTAACACATGCTGTTTGCAAAGAGGACAGGAGTACTTGTGGCACCTTAGAGACTAACAGATTTATTAGAGCATAAGCTTTCATGGGTTACAGCCCACTAATATATCTTCTTACTACATGTTCCAGTGTATGCATCCGATGAAGTGGGCTGTAGCCCATGAAAGCTTATACTCTAATAAATTTGTTAGTCTCTAAGGTGCCACAAGTACTCCTGTTCTTTTTGCGGATACAGACTAACACAGCTGCTACTCTGAAACGTGCTGCATGCATTGCTTTAGCACTATGCTGAATTAATAGTTGCTTTATGTCATAGGAGCAGTGGAAGGCAGCAAGAATGCACTGGTGAACCTGGCTCACTGTGTTTTCATTTTAGATAGTGTGACACAGGGCCAGAAATTGTTACACAACTATCAGGCTAATTGACCCAGATTCAAACTTTAGAGACATATTAGTAGCTAATGATTGTGGGTTTTTTGTGCATTTACATATATATTGTTATATATGGACAACATAACCAAACAGTCCTGTCTGAATTGACAGAGATCAAAAGGAGATGTTAACATTTAGATGAAATGTAAATGTAGTAATATCACTGACTATTTCTCTTTGAAGTTCGTAGTAAACTACTGTAAATGGTGGGAGATGGGCAGTTGCCTTATGCTAAACCATGTAGCTAATTACCAGTGATGCTTAGGACATAGGAGGTCTACTTCAAAGACACAATGTTTCACCTATTATTCGCCTGCTGTAAAAAGGCTGCAAGAAAACTACAGAAAGAACTCTAGGGCCCTGATCCTCCATCTCAGATCTGCTTAAGCTTCAACAAGGGAAGTTTGAGTCACAAGACTGAAATCTCCAGTTCCATTCTGGATCACCCCGATATTAGAGATTGGATTATAACCTACGGAAATAATTCTGAAATAACTCTTGGCAACTCTGAAGCTCATCACCTCTACTGTGAAACTGACCTAAGAACTTTATTCATATCTATATGTATAATGATCTTTTAAACAATTCTCTTTTCTTTTTTTAATAAATCTGAGTTTAGTTAATAAGTATTGGCTGTAAGTGTGTATTTGGGTAAGATCTAAGCTAGTAATTGATCTGATGGGCAATGTGTCCAATTCTTTGGGACTGGTAGAACTTTTTTATATGATGAACAAGATTTTCAGTGATCATCATCATATTTGACTTGGCTATCTGGGTGGTAGCCCAAGGCTGGGTTGCTTTAAGGGAACTGTGTTTTGGCTTCTGGGTAACCAGTAAGGTGTTGCAGAAGTTGTTTTGTTGCTGGCTTGGTGAATCTAAGTGTTAGAATAACCACCAGTTTTGGGGATTGTCTGCCTCATTCTTCACAGTTTGCCCCAACCGAGCAATCTTAGTGTGGCCTCCCTGGGACCCTGATCACAGATGGTTATACATTCTGCCACTGATATCAAGGTCTAGTATGTCATACTATGAACAGAAAGCATCGATCTTCTTTCCCAAATGTAAATCATATTATATTGCACTTTCTGATATAAAATAATGGTGATTGGTGGGGAGCACATGTCACAATGTGTTGATCTGGCAGATCTGAAAGAAGAGAACTTTTAAAAAACTGTGGCTAAAGAACCCAAGCATTTTGGAGGGACTTTAAAAAAAGGGCTCCGATACAGCAAAGTACTTAATCACTTTGTCCATATTCAGCAAAGCACTTAAGTATATGTTTAAACTTTAGGCATGTGCTTAAATCTCATTGAAGTCAATAAGACTTAAGTACATACTTAAGTGCTTTACGGAATTGGGATTTACTTAAACACTGTGATTTGCTAAATCAGGGACTAAATTTATGAAGTCTCACTTGTCAAGAAAAACAAACAAACAGGAACTGTGTATTTAGAAGGTAATTAGGATGATTAATGAAGTAAATCACACACCACATGTTTAAGAAGCACCTAATGTACTGAAGAACTTGCTTCACATCTGTGAAAAAAATACTGCAGCCACCTTACAAATCACCATTGGAACAATAACACATCAAAATGCTTATCTTCCCTCTCAAAGTGTGCAAATATGCCTCTTTTGGCAATCACTGAAGGCTATAGTCTATCAAGTTCTCACTCAGCTTAATATTTTTAAAGAGGGTAAAATCCCCCTACACACACACAAACACACAGAGAGAGAGAGAGAGAGAGGATGCACAAATAGAATAGGTCATCTGGTCTGACAGTGGCCTATAATGTCATCACTTCTTTTTTCCCCAAATCTGTTGTAATAAAAACAATATTTTACATCAACCTCAAATGTTGCTCCACTTGAGGATGTCATAATGCTTCTCCTTCAATCCAGGTGTGAAGGTTCCTTCCCCATTCTGAACTCTAGGGGACCGATGTGGGGACCTTCATGAAAAACCCCCTAAGCTTATTTTCATCAGCTTAGGTTAAAACTTCCCCAAGGTACAAACTATTTTATCTTTTGACCCTGGACTTTATTGCTGTCACCACCAAGCATCTAACAAATATATAACAGGGAAAGAGCCCGCTTGGAAACGTCTTTCCCCCCCAAATCCCAACAAGCTCTACACCCCCTTTCCTGTGGAAGGCTTGATAAATATCCTCACCAATTTGCGTAGGTGAACACAGACCCAAACCCTTGGATCTTAAGAACAATGAAAAAGCAATCAGGTTCTTAAAAGAAGAATTTTAATTAAAGAAAAAATAAAAGAATCACCTCTGTAAAGTCAGGATGGTAAATACCTTACAGGGTAATCAGATTCAAAACATAGAGAATCCCTCTAGGCAAAACCTTAAGTTACAAAAACCGGAATCTACATTCCATTCAGCACAACTTATTTTATCAGCCATTTAAGCAAAACAGATTCTAACACATATCTAACTAGATTGCTTATTAACCCTTTACAAGAGTTATGACCTGCATTCCTGCTCTGGTCCTGGCAAAGGCAACACACAGACAGAGAGAACCCTTTGTTTCCACCTCCCCTCCCCTCCAGCTTTGAAAGTATCTTGTCTCCTCATTGGTCATTTTGGTCAGGTGCCAGTGAGGTTATCTTAGCTTCTTAACCCTTTACAGGTGAAAGGGTTTTTTCCTCTGGCCAGGAGGGATTTAAAGGTGGTTAGCCTTCCCTTTATATTTATGACACCAGGACTCACATATCAAGCTGCATGATGAGACTTTTTAGCCATCTCCTTGAGTTTTTGAAGATTGAGTCTGGAGTTGTCTTTAGCTCTGGCACATTTTTAAAGAGACGACTGGCTGTCCTGCCTGTCACCTTCCAGAACGCCATTTCAGTTTGAAAAAAACCGTAAGATTTTGAAATAATGTTTTTAACATATTTATACCATGTGTCAGTGTATGTATTGTGTGCATGCTATGTATTGCAATGTCACACATACACACAGTAGTCACCATTAAAATTAACATTTACCACAACACTGTATCTGAGATACCAGTTATTTTGTGTTCTAAGTATGGGGTAGGGAGATGAAGATTTATTATCTCTCAGATACAAGTTGAGGTTTATTGGTGACCACTGTATATAGGCAACATACTGATACACATACATACAGAGTTCCTACTTATACAGTGCATATAAGCAAACGCAAATCCTTTGCAGACCTTTTTACCATTCAGTGAAATTTTTCAAGCTCTAGAATGGATTCACATAATCCATTTCTTCCTAGGCAGAGAGACATACAACTTCAGAATATTCAGTGCTGTGTCAGACAGTGATGACTTGATACATCCAAGTCCTGGTCTATAACAAGACAATTCATACTTGGCAGCATTAGTGAAACTTTCCAGAACGGTAGTGCTGAGATTATGGCTGTTGATAGCTTCTAGCCCCATTAGAGAATATTATGAGGTTTAAGTCTACATAACACTAGAATAAGCCTTTCCTGTATTAATTCCATTGTATAATGTTGTGCTTGACCTTTTGTTTCCTTTGTATCATATAATTTTAAAGAGAATGCCTAGTTTTCTTGTTTGCTTTATTAGAACTCTGTATTATTAAAACTCTTTGTAATTGACTCTATCTTTTATCCTCCATTCTCATTAAAATATAGATGCCTACATATGCAAAGAACCATGTTTTTCATCTCTTTTAAATACAGTGCTTTAGTAAGCACTTCTAGTAAGTGGAGAAAATCTTTTTATTATGCGGAAATTTGCAATGCACATCAAATGGTATAAGGACCTTGTTCCTTCTTTTTTAAAAGCTGGAGTTTCAGTGCTGTTTTTTGTTTGTTTGTTTTCAAGTCAGTTTAGAGTCCAAGAAGGGTGTTTGATTGCCAGTGCTCAAGTTCTTTATTTATCTAAAAAACCAGGTACAGCATGGGCATAGGAAAATCATGTGTTTAACTACAATGTATACTGGAGCGTGGCAGAGAAAATTTTCTCCACAAAAGGCCATCTCTATGGTCTGAAGCCATAGCATATTGGTCATTGACATCACCAACAAAGTGCCAATTATTGCCTGTTATGACAGCAGCTTAGTAATGTGCACATCTGTCCCTTATGAGCTGAATTGCAACCAACATGCACATTTAACATCAACCAATAAACAGCCTCGAGATGGTAACAATCTGTGCTAACTACTGACTTGTTCTTGATTTGAAACAACAACCAAGAAATGTTGTAATATTTTACTTTCCAATCAAAAGAGTAAAAAGGCAAGTGTCTCAACATTGTATGTTCACTTCAATACAACTGTCATGTTCATTTTTGGCCAATATCCAGCAAACAAGCTGGAATAGTATAAATAGCCAAGGAGATAACTCTCTTCTCAAACTGTAAATTTTACAGTTGATATGCAGTTCTTCATTCACACTGTTTTGGGTTCCAATCAAGAAATCTGCTAACCTCTGTGACTGAGTAACTTCCCTATCTTTAGCTCAGGTGGGTCTGGCTTCATTGAGTTGAAAGACGTAGCCTGCACTGTTTGCAGCCTTCTCCCCCTGTCTCTGTCAGCTGTCTCCTTCAAGCCTGTCAGCTTTTTCAGTGATACATCCAAAGCCACCTCTCCAAGCTCACCCCCAGATCTCCTTCCTTGCTGTCAGGGGAACCTTCTCAGGGTCCTCTGATCTTTTAGGATCTCAGCATTGGCAATACAAAAAGCATTAACTTTGGTGTTGCCTGGAAGAAGCATCTCTCCGTAATGGCCCCTACCTGCTTTGATGTCTACCTAAAGCTATCTTATCTCTTAGTCATCATTTCTTTTCCTGCCAAGGCCAAACCCCCTCTTACTTAGTCTTTTGGGTTCAAGTAGGCAGCAATATAAAACTGATTGAGGAAACTGAGTCATACATAAACTAAGAAATAATACATTTTCCCAGTTTGTCATATCCTACTCTTAACCAACCCCCATAATGTGCAAGTGTAACAAACATCATCTTCACTGACACTGCGGTTTGAACTGGGGACTTTCAGAGCTAAAAGCTAAGTGTCTACAGTTTGAACGAATGAACCACACTCTGTGGCTGAGATCCGTAACAACTCATTATCAGCGCATCATAATATACACTGACCAGTGAGTTAAACAAGTCTTCTATGATAGGTTTTCAGCCTTCTAGAGGAACCAGCTAGACTGATCTATACCTTTGTTTATGAACTCATAGGAAAATGACTCTCTCATTCACTTTTTACCGACAGCATAGATCTTGCAGCCTCCAGCCATCACTGGACTCAACTCCTTACCCCCATCCTTCATTCTTAGTCTAACCACTCATTACATGGATTTTCTGTCTAGCCAAGTATAATTTGGGTTTGCTGAGATGTATTAGTTTCCATGGTAGAAATGGTATAATCAGTGGATTAAGATTTCTGATATGGTCAGGTCAGATAGGATTTGTGTCAAGCTGCTGCTTTGGGTTAGATATCCGCTCCATATTCTTGACTCTCAGAATGACACATTTAGTGCCTGGATGCCATGTTGTTTGACCTACTATAAATACACAGATAGATAGACAGACAGACCTTAAATCATAGTCTGAACACACTTATTGGTCTCATTCTGATTTTCTAAAGTAATCTCTGAACACCCCCACCACTCCATCACATTCTGGGTGACATGTGGCTGTCTCTACCATTTTTGTAATGAGTAGGTTAAACACAATCAACATAATCAAAAATATTTTTCTTTACATTCTTTATCATCTGCACATGTGTCTTGTTGTCAGTAATAAACACACATGATTTAGGAAAGAACAACTATTGGCCTATTTATTTTGTGAGGTAAATGTCAGCAAATGTGTCTTGACACCTACAGCAAAACAAGGCCTGAGGGGCACCAAGCATCAAATTATATCAGATTAGCCAATATTGTCTCACAGCTCGGATTCATAAGAGATACACTGAAGGGTTCAGAACACTTACCCTCCCGTGCAAGCCATGAATGACCACTCTAATCCTGTTTTCCTCCCACAGTTGGCTACTACATTGATCTAATTATCTAAAATAAATAATCTGCATTATGGACCTGGAGGGAAGCTTATTATCTCCTAGGTTAAAGCGGCCTATCTCCCTTAGGTCTTCTATACAGAATTCAGAGTTCAAACAAAGTTTATTTGACTTTCAAGACCTGTTGGGCTAAAGAGATCAAACGCTTAACTGATATGTTTGGTGCTTGAGGTATCCACTTGTTCAAAGAACTGCAATCCTCATTTGATCTTCCCCAGTCTAGCTTCTTTTGCATATCTCCAACAGAGACACTTCACAACCACTCATCTTGGTCAAACAAGTATTAACCTATTGATCTTTCCTTGGAATCCACTGTGTTTCCTAAGGGGTATATTGATTATGTTGATAGAACAGCATAATGTTCAACTTGGGTAGCTTGAAGAGGGACAGGGGTATCCTCCTTCAGCCATTAAAAAAAAAGCAAACAAAAAAACCAAACCTGCCATTAACTATAATCTAGCACATTCCAAAAAAGTGTCCACCAATTGTTTTTAAAGATTATTTTTAGGAGCCCCATCTTTATCTTATCTCTGGTAAGGAAGTGGTACAGTATCCAGACAGAAGGTGAACTTCATCACAGACAGGAAAATTATCCTCGACTTCCCTTCAGTCTGGTGAAGGAATGTTAATGAACAGCCACTTGAGAGCCCCTTCCATCACATCACTGCTCAGAGCCCTTTAACAGACCTTAAAAAAAGAGTCTGAGAACTATAAGGAGCTTCCCTCAGACAATGGGCTGACTGTATTGCCTTCATAGCTCCTGTGACAGTGAGCAGATGTAGTATCTCCAATTGGTTTACCTCTAATTATAACTTTGGTTTTACAGATCTTTCTTTTTTATAAATACTAAATCTCATCCTGACTATAACTAGATTTTATACTGAACCATTCCATCAGTTTGCAGTCCCATTCTTTGGCCAGTATGAATGGAAATAGTATCTCTAATGAGGCATTGCAGGATTACAGGATAGGCAGTTTGCTCCTTCTGGTTTACCAGCCTGAGGCCCCAGTCACCAAACTTTTATTTTTTCCAACTTCTTGTCTTCCACAGGATTCACAACCCATGCAAGCGATCACTCAGGTGATTTAAATTTTCCAAAATCTATAATTCTTTATTGTCCACTAAAAGTGTGCATAGAACGGTCGTTTCTTTGCAAATTAAGTACATACCCAATGTGTTAGGATGGCAGTAACAGTAAAAAGTGATGCATTCTGCAATTAATCTAGCTCTGATGAGATACCACCTGAAGATTGTTTGGAGTTGTCTGTGTGTCTTCAAGTCAAAGTCAGGCACATCTGTGATTTTCTGTTGAGCTACTTGTCCAACACTATTTGATGACAGGCTATAGCTGTAAAGTTTATAAATAAATAAACACAAAATCATAGCTAAAGAAAAGTATGCAAACAACACAAATCTGCTCCATAACTAAATAGAGATGTTTCACAAATCATGCAAGCAGGGGAAAAAAATGACTACAATAACACTGTTTACACCAGGTGAATGCTATTTCAGCAGCAATAAATACAGAGAGGAAAAAGTGGTCTTTCAGATTCTGGTAACATCATCACCATAATAGAGAGGATGATGATTGTGGCAGCGGGTGTGGGAACAGTGAGGGAATACTGGGAAGGTGGGCAGTATGACATTGGTGCTGGTATGACTCAGACCATTTTACTCTACATCCCCTACAAGATCGCAGCTGCAGTGTCACAAAAAACATTTAGCTTCCACGGACATTTATTGGAAAGGCAGTAGACTGGGACTCAGGTGATATACTGGCATTGATACAAACTGAATGTGTGACCTTGGCTGTCAAGGTTCCTTCCCCAGTCTGAAATCTAGGGTACAGATGTGGGGACCTGCATGAAAACCTCCTAAGCTTACTTTTACCAGCTTAGATTAAAATTTCCCCAAGGTAGTTTTTACCTTTTGCCCTTGGACTTTTGCTGCCACCACCAAACGTCTAACTGGTATTATGTTATTAGGAAAGAGTCCGTTTGGAAACGTTCCCTCCCCCCCCAGAAAAAAATCCTCCCAAATGTTACCCCCCACCTTTTCTGGGGAAGGTTTGATAAAAATCCTCACCAATTTGCATAGGGGAACACAGACCCAAACCCTTGGATCTTAAGAACAATGACAAAACAATCAGTTTCTTAAAAGAAGAATTTTAATTAAAGAAAAAGTAGAAAGAATCACCTCTGTAAAATCAGGATGGTAAATACCTTACAGGGTAATTAGATTCAAAACATAGAGAATCCCTCTAGGATAAACCTTAAATTACAAAAAGACACAAAACCAGGAATATCCATTCCATTCAGCACAGCTTATTTTCTCAGCCATTTAAAGAAATCAGAATCTAACGCATATCTAGCTAGATTACTTACTAAGTTCTAAGACTCCATTCCTGTTCTGTCCCTGGCAAAAGCATCACACAGACAGAGAGAGAGGCTTTGTTTCTCCCTCCCCCCAGCTTTTGAAAGTATCTTGTCTCCTCATTGGTCATTTTGCTCAGGTGCCAGCGAGGTTATCCTAGCTTCTTTAGCCTTTACAAGTGAAAGGGTTTTTCCTCTGGCCAGGAGGGATTTTAAAGGTGTTTACCCTTCCCTTTATATTTATGACATTGGCCAAGTCACTTAGGCTGCCATTTTCAAAGAAGACTCTAATAGTTAGGTGTCCACTCCTCATTGAATTTCAGTGGAACATGCACTCCTAACTTTCTTAAAGTTCCTTTGTAAACCCCAGCCTCAATTTCCATGTGCCTCAGTTACCTATGTATAAAACGAGGGTAATACCTTCTTTCACCCATCCATCATCTTTCTTATCCTCTTTAGATGTATGCTTTTTGTGCTGAGGACTCTCTTACTAAACGTTTGTACAGTGGCTTGTATGAAGAGGCCCTGATCTCCACTGGTGATACTGTAATTCAGATATTTTTATTTTAATAATACATTCTTTTAAATACATATTTAACTCTCTAGAAATCTTTTTTACAAATCTCTCACAGAGTATTACTTTAATATGCATTTACTCATGTGCTCCATATACTAAAGGGGCTATTTTAACATCAGCATACAATGTGTTTAACTCACTTACCTAAAGACACAAAAAACTGGGGAAATGTAACCTTTTAAAATGAATGGTTGGCACAGTAATGAAACAGCTTCTGTTGCCTGTAATAGTTATTCTTTTTGACATCTTTGTTATGCAAAAAAATGGCAAATACTATTCTACCTTGAAACTACAGATTATACAGAACTACAGAATAATTTATGTACTTAATAATTTACAGTATAATAATTTGTAAAAATCAATTATTGATGAAAGAATGCGGTCATAAAAGGAATAATAAATGAGCACAGTCACTACCACATGCAATAATTTCATCTTATTTACAGAATTCATAGTAGACTGTAATCGCTTCCTGAGAAGATAATCACTTTTGGGGCAGAGACTGGCTTTCAATGCATACGTGGACACTGTGTGGCACATTGTGGATGCTACCACAAAATAATAATAATAAATACCAGCTACATAGAGCAGTAGGGTGACCACCCTTATTGAATTGGGATTGAGTGGGACAATCCCAAAATGCAGAGTTCAAGTCCTAGGCCCTGTGGCACCGGGCCACACCTGCCCGAGGGTCAGGGGTGCCACCAGACTTTTCCCGGTGGGGCTTAGCCCCCCCCCCACCATGAAGCCCCACCCCCTGCTTCTCCTCTCCCCCCACCATAAGGCCCAGCCCCCTGGCCAGACCAGATGCTGGATCCGGGCAGTAGTAAGAACCATCTAGGGAGCCTGGGCTGCTGTCAGGAACACTGAACCCACCACCTGCCCTGGATGGCATGCCCTGGGGGGTGGGACATGGGCTGGGGGCTGCTCTCGGGCACCATGGCCCCCATCCAGGGCAGGTGGAGTGTCTGGGGCTCCCCACAGCATCCCTGCCTTCCTAGGCAGCTCTTACCACTGCCCAGCTCTGGCTTCTGGCCTGGCCAGGGGGCAGGGCCTCCAGGGAAAGAAGAGGGACAGAGGCTCCTTCATGTGTCCCGCTTTTGCTTTCTGACAAAGTGGCCACCCTATAGGACAGTGGTACAACAATGGCACTGTTTGAATGGCTCTTCTTCAGACCTTATCAGTTTTTATTAAAAAAAAACCTTATTTTCCCCCTCTGGTTGCTACAAATTTATAAATTAAGGGCTACTTCCAAACTACTCTTACTGGAGTCCAGCAGGCTTGGGGGACAAAATCAGCTTTAATCCTCCTTCATCAATCCCTGGTGTAAAGTAGAGAAGGCTTAGAGATGCTCTGTTTTATGCTGGTTGTCAGCAACCCCAAGGGGCAATACCAGTAGCCCAGAACAACATAAAGTGGTCTGATTATGTCCAGAATCTAGCCTCAAACTGATAAAATTGAACTGTACTAAACATTTGGTGTGAAAATTTAAAAAGTAAAAACTGTCTTGAAGTTTTATCACAAATTCTTCTTAGGTTCCAAGAACAGTTTGCTTATCTTCGTGCACTGTTTACTTGATATTGGATGCTATTACAGGTAAATAAAAGCCCAATTTTGAGAAAGTAAGGAATAATTTGTGGGTTTTGCATCAACATTATGCAAAATCCCATTTTACTTAGTTTTGAAATGCAACCAAAATTAGGTGAGAAACTTATTAGTTTCAAGTGAGATTTGCTTTTTTGCTTTTGGATTTCTCTGAACTCAGTTTCAAAGTGAAACCAGAGCAGTGTGAATCCACATACATCAAAACTGAATTTAAAAAAAATGGTATGACTCCCCAGCTCACCTGGCTTTAATTTTATTTTTCAAATTATTAAAATCAGTTGCTAATTTAGTAGAGTGAAATGTACCTTATTTTCTTGTTGAAAATGTCTCCTGCTTGATGTTGTAATGAAACAGTTTGACACTTTCAACAAGATAAGCATTCTTTAATAATTAGAGTAGCAGCTATTTTTAATGTCTTAGAAAAAACGATTCCAGACTACCACAGCTGCTCCTCTAATTATTACTTCTCATTCCAAATTATAACAATTTTAAAATAATTGGAATTTCCCATGGAACAGAAATTCTCAGTTTTCACTAGCTCTATGCGTAGATCTTTGGCTGTTTTGTCCATGTAGAGTCAAATTTTGGTTTATAGTAAAAGATAAAATGTACAAAATGAGTTTTTATTTATCTTGCAAACTCTCTTGTCCTTGTTCATAACTCACCCTGATTTAAGACAACTGTAACTCTAGCCACTACTGCTGATGTTTACCATTGTAAGTGAGAGGAGAATCAGGTCTTTTTCCTCCTTATTCTTTTGAGGTCCTATAAACGGCACTTTTATAACTTACTTACTATATTGTTTCTAACAAAGGTGTAACTGAGAGATCATAGAAGCAAAATACCTCCACAATCAAAATCAGAATTGAATAAGAGTGACTAGTCTTTCTGATCATAGACAGGTTCACTTATTCTCTTTTGGACAAGCAGAAAGCATGGTAGTATGGAATTCATTCTATGGGCTGGAGTCTCACCTTCTGTAAATTGGAGGAGCTCCATAGAATTCAATGGAGCTAGGTCAATTTACATCAGCTGAGAGTCTGGGCCCTAAACAGGGTGACCCAAACACTACAGAAATGCCATTTTTGTTTAAATACGTGTGTTCTAGCTCTACTATACATTTCTGCAAGTCTTGTTTCTTTCGAGACTATGTAAAAGAGGCGCATTACATGTGGTTCTGAAGGTGACACAATATAAGTAAAGGCACACACGGTGCACACTTCATCAAAATATGTAATTTCTACCTCTGGGTGACCTGAAACCCCAGTGCACAGGTGAAATATGCATGTTGTCTTGCACATTAGGATAGTACAGGCATGTTCCTTTCTCTGCTAGAGATTGTAGAGGGCTAGGGCCATTCATTCTCCCACCCCCTTTCCCTTGAAGTGGTGAATTGACATCCCTGGGGGATACTAGAACAGAGGAATCCCTGGGCCTCCAGTTGTGCTAGTGTCCTGCACAGGTGATACGACTGAGGAATGGTTTCTTAACATCTCCTTGCCTCTCCTCCCCTTGCATCAATAGTTGGGCCAGGCAAAAGCTTATCTCAGAAGGGGAATAAACTGTATTCCTGTTACATGTTTTATAAGCTAGTCTCCTTAATTTCCTTCATTATCTCAGTAATTATGAGGGGTATTTTTAGTGATTTCTATTATTTATGGACTTTGCTCTGTTAGAAACATAAAAATGTTCTGTTATGGACTAATGTGCTCTGACAGTTCTTGGTCTTTCACCACTTGGATGGTGTTCCTATTAGCCTTCTAACCTGTGTGCATAAAATTACACTTAACACTACATTTTTTAAAAGTCCTCTCTTACAAGCTGAGGGTCCATGGTGGACTACAGAATATGCACTGGGAACTTTAAGTAATTTAGAAAAAACATCAAAAGAGCCAGGATAATCCCTGATAAGTAACAAGAATTGTGACATGGTGATACTAAGAGCTACTTTTCAAAATACTTTGTGTACCCAATGCCTATTACAGAATTGTTCAGATGATAAAGTAGAGCACCAGTGTTTTCAATAACGCCAATTCAAAATACACAGCATTTGCCATTCTTATTACCCATTTTTTAACAAAGAAATACTATCCAGTTTTCTAAATATTTCAAAAAGGAATTTCTTTCAGAAAAGCAAAAGGCATTTGCTGGAAAACACACATCATTTAGTGCAGGAAAAAACAAATAATATGCCAGATTATGAGACAATAAAAAATAAAAATTATTAGTGTGTTACCTCCCCTATAATGCATCTTGCAGTGTGTGTCCCTCTTAACAAGAGTCTGGGCCTACTGCTCTGTAAGTTTGTGGTGGAGCATGAAACTGAATCTGTTTCTCTCAAGAACTAGACTAACACCCTAACCACTGGACCATCCTTCCTCTCCAAATCAAAATCCTGGCCCTGATCAACCCCCAAAACTTGAGGTCATTTGAAATACTACCCCAGATCCAGATCTGAATTTTGCAAATTGCCCCTATTTTTATAATGTACTCACCTGACATCCCAGATCCAAACATCTCCAAACATTGTATTCAAAATCAGGGTCTGAATCTTTCAACTTTAGCACATATGACACTTTGGCAAAGGCACTACCTGTTTCCTCACACGTTTGGGCATGAAAGTTAAACTGTCGGGATATCAGATTAACGTGCTGCCACCAAGCAATATATATTCTTCATTACTGTACCTCTTTCACTCAGAGAATCCAGTAAGCATGTGATTGGATGCTGCTATTTGAAGCGAGACTGCTATATAGAATCTTTCTTTTGCTTCTGTTCTTTTATGGTTGGAGCCAACACTAGCAGCCATATACTGGAGAAAATCAACTTCTTCATGGCAAAATGAAAGAAATATAGACACGTCTTAGATTTATTCTGTAATTTATCTCCATATAGTGCAAAAAATCAAAAGGGCCCCTGCAATGTGGAGGTGCGTCCATAATACTGATTGTTAAAGTTGTATAGGGAGCATAAATATATGGTTAAACTCAAAGCCCAAACTCAAGAGCCCCTCTGACAGGACTGTACACAGTTTGTGAATTCAAGTATTTCTTTGGGAACAGTCAATTAAATTAATTTTACTTGAAGTGATTTCTTTTTGGATTTAGATCAACAGTTTAAGTTTTAGCATTTAGTTCTATCAGTTGATCAAGTGCAATTTTTATTTTACTTTTTGATAACTCCATGTAGACTACTATATATTTTATATAATCTTCATCCACGAGAATGAGCCTACATAAATACCAGTGCCAATCACAATTTTCAGTTCACAAGTTACAAACACTTATCGAGGTAGCAGATGACACAATACAGAGATTTCAGTTTACCATTAAATTACATGTTCAGGAGTTCTTTTTAACTTAGTTGCTTTGGGAGGTTATCTTTGGTTATACAGTAGATTGGGTTAGAGCTACTGTTTTTAAAGTTTGGGATCCTTCAGGCTTGTAATTTTGTTTGTTTAAATTTTTAAGTGAATTTTATTTTTTGGGCTTGTGGAAGATGCTGGATCAACACCTGTGAAGCCAAGAGTCCTCTCTTTGGGCCTGACTCACTGCTTATTTACAAAGGGCAAATTATGTGTAATTCCTTTGGTATCAATGGACTTACACTAGTGCCATGCATCAGGTCATTTATTCACATATATAGCAACTGTGCAAACTCTCACCCATCTGGAACTCACCTCCAAAGGGAAGAGAGTAATACAGCTTATCTGATGGTGGACATGGACAGTTAAGTCCACTAATGGCACAGCATTATTTCAGTTTGTAAGAAAGATTGCAGGATTCTTTTTGTGTTGATGTACTCGGCCATGACACACTAGGGGTTCTGAACAATTATGAATTAAATTGACTTGCATTCTGCATGTTATGATATTTTTATGAATCAGATTGTAAATTCATCTGTCAATATTAACAACGTGTTTTGTCTGCTCCCAATCTATAATATATACTGCTCATTATTGCACAAGTACCTGCATGACAGTGAATGGGAAGAAGGTGGTGTTTTTGTAGGAAGTATCAGGGAATCTGCTGCAGGCAAACAGAACTCATGATAAATCAATACTCTGATCTGCTATGTTTGTATGAGTTTTAATGTATCATCTAACAATTGGGAAACTGGGAAGTTTCCATAGAACAAAACGACTAGAAGTCTCTTTTCTGTTTCTAAAACTTGTACATGGACTAGCAATAACATGCTCAAATGAGCCAGAGCAGGGAAGAATGCTTATTAGGGTAACTTACAAGCAAACATCTGCAGTTAAAGTAATTCAGACATAGTTCACCAAAAATTACTTACATGAATTCTTGTTTAAAAAAGAATGATTCCAAGGCCAGAATTCTGAAACACTCTATGCATTACGATTAGTAAAAATAAAACCCTCTTCAAAAATAATTAATCTTATATTTTCTTATCAAGATGGCAATATTTCCAGGTTTCAGTGGGAATAAAATCTTTAAATTTTTCAGCAGTCAGCTACTAGCCTTCTACTACTCTAGTCAAGAGAGACTTATTTCTTCATTTCCAATAATACAAGTTTCCCCTTGTCATAAAGAGAACACCAAAAGTACACGATTAGATATTTGTGAGCATTACCAAAACAAAGGTTTCAGAGTAACAGCCGTGTTAGTCTGTATTCGCAAAAAGAAAAGGAGTACTTGTGGAACCTTAGAGACTAACCAATTTATTTGAGCATAAGCTTTCGTGAGCTATAGCTCACTAAATCGGATGCATAAAGTGGAAAATGCAGTGAGGATGTTTTATACACACAGACCATGAAAAAATGGGTGTTTATCACTTCAAAAGGTTTTCTCTCCCCCCACCCCACTCTCCTGCTGGTAATAGCTTATCTAAAGTGATCACTCAATGTGTATGATAATCAAGTTGGGCCATTTCCAGCACAAATCCAGGTTCTCTCTCCCCCCCCCACAAACTCACTCTCCTGTTGGTAATAGCTTATCTAAAGTGATCACTCTCCTTACAATGTGCATGATAATCAAGGTGGGCCATTTCCAGCACAAATCCAGGGTTTAACAAGAATGTCTGAGGAACTGGGGGGGAGGAAAAAACAAGGGGAAATAGGTTACCTTGCATACTGACTTAACCACTCCCAGTCTCTATTCAAGCCTAAGTTAATTGTATCCAATTTGCAAATGAATTCCAATTCAACAGTCTCTTGCTGGAGTCTGGTTTTGAAGTTTTTTTGTTGTAATATCGCAACTTTCATGTCTATAATTGCGTGACCAGAGAGATTGAAGTGTTCTCCGACTGGTTTATGAATGTTATAATTCTTGAGATCTGATTTGTGTCGATTTATTCTTTTACGTAGAGACTGTCCAGTTTGACCAATGTACATGGCAGAGGGGCATTGATGGCACATGATGGCATATATCACATTGGTGATGGCATATATCTCTATTACCAGCAGGAGAGTGGGGTGGGGGAGAGAAAACCTTTTGTAGTGGTAAACACCCATTTTTTCATGCTTTGTGTGTATACAAAGATCTTCTATACTTTCCACAGTATGCATCCGATGAAGTGAGCTGTAGCTCACGAAAGCTTATGCTCAAATAAATTGGTTAGTCTCTAAGGTGCCACAAGTACTCCTTTTCTTTTTACCAAAACAAAGGAGACACAAAATTCTGAAAGACATCTGACAAGGTATATGGAACCACCTTTTCATCTTTCAGGATTGTCCTAAACCAAAATATGTCTGGTCTAGTGTTACAACAGGAGCTGTTTCAGGGATGTTCTCCCCCCAATTTTTTTTATCATCATATTAGGAAATCTTTTGCTTTACTGAAGTTAAACAGAGGTATTTGTTTAGAATCCTCGTTATGGCAGCCAACACATATATTTCACCAATGTAGCTTCAGAACTGTGTATCTGCCCCATAGAAACATAACTCTCGAGGTTAAAAGATATGGAAAGGCTTATTCTTAGCTTGTCAACTAAACTGGTTTGAAGAAAGGTGGAGTAAGTGATTAAAAGCCAATCAGTGAGGCCCAGACTCAGCCACCCTAACTCATGTATGGATTTACCTTCACCATCAGCAACCCCGTTCCTCTTTCTTTTTACTCCTTTCATAAGAAAATATCTCAAGCTATCAATAAATCTGTTTAATTTTAATTTAAAAAAGTATAACTAAAAATCTTTCAGGTATCAAATTGTGTACAAAACTCATTAAAGGGGCCAACATTTTGCTTTCAGTTACACTGGCTGAATAGGTGTCTTTGACAGCAGAATGTGACCAAAGACTCAGATTCCAAAGGCAGAAGGCACCATTTTGATCACCTACTCTGACCTCCTGTATACCACAAGGATGACTTGGTTAAGGTCTACAAGTATCTACATGGGTAACAAATATTTAATAATGGGCTCTTTGGTCTATCAGAGAAAGGTATAACATGGTGCAACAGCTGGAAGCTAAAGCTTGACAAATTCAGACTGGAAATAAGGCTCTTTTTTTTTTTTTAATAAACAGTGAGAGTAATTAACCATTGGAACACTTAGTTATCAAGGGTCATGGTGGATTCTTCAAACCTGACCATTTTTAAATCAAGATTAGATGTTTTTGTAAAAGATATGCTCTAAGAATTATTTGGGGAAAATTCTAATTTCCTGTGTTCTATAAGGGGTCAGACTAGCTGATCACAATAGTCCTTTCTGGCCTTGGAAACTATGACTCTATGAAAACAATTTTGCATGAGCTTATCCTTGGCTTTGTGCACATGCTTATGGTGTGTCTGCATATACAAGATCTTACATGTACATAAACTATATGCACCTGGATTTGAATGGGGAAAGGGGGGAATTTTGAAGAGAACCCGATTTGGGATAATAAGTTCCATTGATGGTATAGTACTGGTGCTCCTAAGTCATGCAGGGTCAGAATTTTAAAGGTATTTAGGCACCTAAAGAGGGAAAAGATGCCTGGTGGGATTTTAAAAAGCATCTAACTCCATAGGCAGAATGGTCTAATGCCACAGGATTTTGGCATTTTTTAAAATCGCATTAAACATCCTAAAATCTTGAAATTCTTGTCTTTATTCACGTTTGAAAATACCACCCTTGGAATGCAACAGAAGTATAAATTTGATTTTGAATATTTAAAGATTCAGAACATAAGTGTGAATAGGTTACATTGCCACCAGTTTACACATGCACAATTTTTTTTGCAGTACCAGTTTGTAATAGCAGAAATAATGTAATTTTTATTACTTGCCCTAGCAGAGCAAAAGCACTATCATTTCATGTATGGTGTTATTTGACCTTGGGTTTTACTTGTTAGCTTGTCTTGTTGGGGGAGGGGGAGGGCAGGCAGGCACACCTGGAGCTAACAATTCACATTTGATGCTCTGTTTCACTCTATTTGTACAGACCAAGGATTTCACAGATAAAATCCAACAAACTAGTTTCATGGTTTACACAACCCTGAAGCTGTTTCAGCTAAGTTCCAGCAGAGAAACACACAAAAAGCAAAAAATATTTATATTTTCGTATAATACTATATATAGTATTCTATTCTCTGCCATTATTTACTAACACAGTTCATTACTCAGTTGTCTGAAAATGGGTATGAAATCAAATTCATAACTTTAAGAGTTGAAAGTAGAAATGGATGTTTTATGCAATATCTGACTATCCTCCTATCTCCCACAGGAAAGGGGACCTGAAGAAATGTAGTGTCATTGGATCAACCTATACAGACTTGGAATCTTGTTATTTGTGTTTATTCAGAAATGGTCATGTTTCCAAGTTCATTATATGGGCGGTGTATCATTCCCTTCCCCGGCTCTCTGCATTAGGCTGCCAATCAAGAAGAGAGGAGGTAGGCAATATAAAGAAATAGGCAATCTTCCAAAGAATGAATGGAAAGAGCCAATGTTAAGAGAAATTTTATATGTTCATTGGTTTGAACGACAAATATGAAAGCATAACTTTAGAGCTGCTCTTGCTATTATATCCTGAGACATTAGGATACCTCCCAGTGAAAGGACATCCATGAAGAACATAATATCTGTATTGAATATGAAAGCAAAGGAACTTAATATTGGCCTTTCTGTTCTCCTCAGAATATAAAAACTCAGGAGCCTACTACCTATGTCATATATGTACATTTGTAGCAATGAATTACAACACTAAAGACAATGGACAGTCAGAATAGATTATAAATACTTCAGGGTCTATATTCCTCTATGTTTGGACGACACCTAGTACAATTCAGGTGCTATTGCAATAGAAATAATAATACTGAATCTAAACAATCGGTATCTACTGCTAAGAACGTGGGAAAGGTGACTTAGAAGGAATATATTAAGCACTAAAAAATAAAATCTAAAACACTCAGAAAAGTAAGGAAAATAATTGCTAGTTCAACTGAACCATACCAGATGGTTGAGGCCCTAACAATCTATAGCATTAATTTGAAGACTGATTAGTCCCTCCTTCTCATCCATTAACAACCTATTCCTGACCTCTCCCTTGGACCTCTTTGACTGAAGCATACTGATACAGAATTTCTGTAAGAAAGAATTGCCAATGGTGAAGATATACCTATCCCTTGCTGTTCCTTTTCATTTGCTCACTGCATGAAATACTTACAGCATTGTAGTGGTGGTGTCAAACCTCTGGCCAATGTAAGATCCTGATTAGTCAGAAGCATGTTCTCATAAACAAATCTACAGGCCTCATCACTGTCCTTTCAAACTCCAATGCGAAGGCCAAATAAATCCCGCAAAGCCTACTGCACCTAATCCTTGGAATTTCAGTTTACAAAAGAGACTAAAAGCTATAGTAGTACACGCTGTGGCAACACTAATACATGAAAGAGCATCAGCAGGAGTAAGACATTTTACTCTGCCAGAACACTTTGCTAATGCAATTGAAAAATGTAACTCATTAGTTATCATTAGTTCACAGTGATGAGGTGCTATTCAGGCAAACAATGTGCCTCTATCAATGGACAATATTCTCTTGATGAAAGGGCTACAAATGTCAGGGTAAAACAAGCTCTAATGTAATGGAGAACGAAATAGCCAGCTGTAGCCAGCTTTGAAGGAAACATTTGTTGGTTTCCAAATCAGTTGCTCTCAGTCAGAGAACATTCAGATCACATCTTTTTGGTTGCTGATTACATAGGGATAGGATGAAGAACCTTGCTCAGAGCTGTCAGCACTGGTTGCTTAAAAGCACTTGCATACTAATGAATATGGATGACTCACTAGATAACGCATCTTCCCCTCTAAGTTACGCCTTGGAGTGTGGGGGCATGCTGGAAGACACAGATGAGTACTAATAAACAAATCCCTTATTTAGGCTAAGGAGCATTTCCTTTTCCTTTTAAGGAAACATACTGCTTATGACACTACTCACATCTAAGTCACTGATTTGAATCTTACCCAAATCTGCAGTGAATGGAGGTTTTTAACTAACTGATGGCAGCTTGGTAGCCTACGTAAAGTGAGGTAGCAGTTTCAGTTTGGTTTTAAATGGGCAAATATTGATATAAGGAAAGGCACAATCACAAATGAGACCTTTGATGCAGTTTCTGTGTTATGTTTCCTTTCTGTATAATATTCAGCCACTAGACATCTCAGTGCTGTGTCCTGTTCCAGACAGGATGAGGTCCTTGGAAAATCACAAAGAAAAAGCGAGAGAGACAAGGTGGGTAAGATAATATCTTTTATTGGACAAACTCCTGTTGGTGAGAGACAATAAAAGATATTACCACACACACCTTGTGTCTCTAATATATTGGGACTGATATGGCTACAACTACACAGCAAAGAACAAACTATAAATCAAGCCCCATAGTAACCTGTTTGTTGGTGTCTGCAATTGATAGCAGTTCCATTTCATAAACACTTCCTGTTTAAGAGAGCCTGTTATATTGCACATCAGGATAATTTCAGTAAAATAAGCCAAGACTTAGTGGAAATGTGAAACACTTCAAGATGGCTGACTCAGACAAGCAAAGTGGAGCTGTCATCTAACATCTTACATATAATATTAAAAATCATGCTGATGGTGACTAACTGGTAATATATGCACTAGGAAACCTAATTATCAGCTATACATTATTGACAGCTGCATATTACAGCTACTGTTTATGTTGATCCACCTGCAATTTACAGTGTGGGATAGATTTTTAAAGTAGCCTTAAAATAACTTTCCCTTGTCATGAGTACATACACTGACAAAATTGTGCTTGCAGTTATAATTATTTGCAGACACAAATGAAGGTATTTTGATATTTAACTACATGAATTGTGAGCACAATCAGTTTTCAAATGTCTGCTAACATGGGAAGACATAATTTCTGGAAGCTGAGCCCAATAAACATTTAGGTACCTCAAATTAGACACACCCCAAATTAGCGAAATATAATGATGCCAATTCTATTGTATGTCAATGAAACCTGGGCGCTGAGAAAGGCTGAAGAACATTGGATTGATGTTTTCATTTCTTGTCAACTTTGTCAGCTGCTCTATACCAAGTGGTAAGACAAGATATAAATGAGGATATTTGAAACCAAACCAAACCTAGCCTCCCTATCAGCACTGGTTCGGTTTCGGCAGCTTTCTTGGCAGGGACATATTATTAGACCGGAAAAAAGACCAAGAAATTCCAAAGTGGGTTTACCAAGGAATACTGGTACACAACTGGCACATGGGCACCAAAAGCTTTGATGGGAAAACAAAATAGACAATGATAGACAAACACTAAGTACCTTGCCACAGATCAATCTTGGTATTGCTCGATTTACAAGGAGGCCATGTCCCTTTGGGGCTTGCCATATTGATGATGATGACAATGGATTCTTGAAAATTTGGGTCTATATATGTATATATCCTTATTTACATTCATAATTACTTGTACATGCTAAAAGGGAGGCCAGGTCTTTAAAATCTTGCTATTTAAATGATCTTGATAAGGGCTGTGAGTGATTTTGTTAGAGAGTTCATAGCACAATAAAATTATGTTTGATCATATGGTGATTACTGATATTTATGTTTCCTTACTTCCTCTTTCTAAAACAGCCATCTTGGAGACTGAGAAAATACTTGACCTAACCCAATTCATTCATTTTCTTATATCTAGTTTCCATATGAAATAAACAGCTTTCATTTTTTTCCAGCAACTTGGGACATTATATTACTAGTTGGCCTAGATGTATTTTGTAGATATCTGCATGTAAAAAGGTGATCTGAATCTGACTCATTTCTTCTTTATAGTCAATCTACATACTTCCAAAGGAATTGTTTTAATAATAATTACAGACAGTAAAAGATGTGTGGCAAATCATACATTCACTGGACAGAGGACGGAGGGAAAAAAAGCCCACCCTCAAGATTAAATTTACTGGGTACATTACATAATTAAATCAGTATATAGGAAGCAAGAGTCCTGAATCTCTTCTAAATCAAGAATCCCATGGAGCAACAAGAGTATGCTCCTATCCCTCTAGGGTGGCTGTGCTGCCAATGGCTTTAAAGGGTCATTTAAGCAAAGTTTTAAAAGTATGGAGAAAATTGAATGTAACAGTTGCAGTTACATTCTGAGACAGGAAATCCCATTGATGCTGCATTGTGCATCAAAATACTGGCCCAATGGAAATAAACAAAAGTAAAATGCAATTGCTTTAATACATTTTGAAATGGAACTGAACTGACAAGCTCCAAAAGGGAACGGGGGAGAGAGAGAAGCACCGATGCCTTCTAATGGTGTTGTGTGTTATTTCCAGATTTCAACATCAGACCTACCGTATGGAGAAGCCCAATTGCATCTGCATTGTGGCATCAGCTAGATCTTCCTTGAAAAACACTCAGAATTTCTGTGTTACATGCTATGTTTTATGTGAGTCACTTGATTCATGAGCTAAACCTGAACTGAAACCATTGTACAGTTATGACTGTAAAATGAGCATCATCTGAAAATCGGCCTCCAGAGATGAAAGCCCTGCAACGAGGGATGTACTCAGTCCTGACATACACAGCCATGGAGGTGTCTGACTCACTGGAACCAGCGACAGCAAGGATGAGACTGTATTCCAGGAGGATGCTCAGGGAGTGTGCAGAGCCCAGCTTCTTTCTTGGTGCAGAGCCCAGCTCCACACAGGCTTCTTTCACAGCAGCGCACAGGGAAAAAGAGCAACCGGGTGGGGAGGATCTGATGCTGTATATGTTCTCAGTCCTCCCCATACTGTGAGGCTGTATTAGGAAAAAGCTGGGCTACTTCAAGCATGCAGCTAAGGCCAGCTAAGGAGGGAAGAGAAAAAGAGGTCTCACCTTGAATTTCGGCACATCTCCCCAATACCCAGCTGCTTGGGCTTGTAGCTGGGCTCAGGGATTTGTTCCATAGTGGCAAAGGGATAAAACTGCTACATCTATATGGGAGAGATCAAGGGCTATGCTAAAGGTGTTCAGTGCAGCTCAGCAACAGGAGTGTAAAAGTAGTCTTAAGTCACCTGATATCCTGGCCCATCCTGGTCACCTGATGCAATTTAGAGAAATTCTGGAGCTGCTGAAAAATATACCTGGCTACCCATGGTCCAGTGGGCTACTCTGGCAGCCAGGGAGTACAAGGGTACTTCAGCCATGTCCACTTTCCTCCCTGCCAAGCCCTCTTTTCAGTAAGAGGAGCATAAGGAGTCACAAAACAGCTGGAGCATAAAGGATTGCCACCATATATCCTTAAAGATTATCTGGCACACAGATACACTGGCAGGGTGCATTAGAAATACACCAAGGTAGATTAGTAAAGAGATTAATATATGACAATTGGAACATTTATTTTAACAAAATGAAGGTGCAACAGGCAGATGCTCTGAAAATAAATCAGAGAGCCATATACCACTTTTTTATTAAAATCATCTGAAATTACTCACAAAACAAAGTATGAGCAGTGAGTAAAAGTAAGTTTTTTGTGTGTGTACACACACCACACACACACACAGAACTATATATATACATTGGGGTACATATTTTAGTTGTAGGAAAGTTTAATCCTGATTTAGACTATGTGTCTCCCCACAAAAAATCAATACGGTTGGAGAGAGTATAAATCTGTGCCAATTATGGTTCATTGCCTACAGATTCTATCCACTATTACATCTGTGATTAGTGAGTTAGTTAATGTTGCTTCATCAGTAGATCATGCTGTTTCCACAAAGTCAGAAGGAAGCATCCAATTGCCCCTTGACGTACAGGGGTGCCTGTGTGTTCCTACTTATCAAAGAATTAAGAGCATTTCCTTTGTGTGATTCCATATTTTAATTATTCAATTAGACAGCACAGCTGGGTAACATGGGATGTATCTGCTACCATCTAGAGCAGTGGTTCTCAAAGTCGGTCCGCCGCTTGTTCAGGGAAAGCCCCTGCCGGGCTGGACTGGTTTGTTTACCTGCAGCGTACGCAGGTTTAGCCGATCCCGGCTCCCAGTGGCCGCAGTTCACTGCTCCAGGCCAATGGGGCTGCGGGAAGGGCGGCCAGCACATCCCTTGGCTTGCGTCGCTTCCCGAAGCCCCATTGGCCTGGAGCGGCGAACCACGGCTAGTGGGAGCCGGGATTGGCTGAACCTGTGGACGTGGCAGGTAAACAAACCGGTCCAGCCTGGCAGGGGCTTTCCCTGAACAAGCGGTGGACTGGCTTTGAGAACCACTGACCTAGAGAGCCTAAAACATACATCACACAAAGAACATCTTCCAGCTGAGACAAGCTTAGGAGATATCATCATGAACTGAGTCAAGGAGGGCTTTAGTTTGTCCCATCTGGTGAAATCCCTGATAGAGCTAGCCTTTGGACCCTAAAACTTACAGATATATTGTCTAAGGATTAATAAAGTCACTGTTCAAGTATCATATGTTGATCAGGACTAAATCATAACAATAAGCTCCTATAGGCCCTAACATTTTGAGTTCTACTCCCAACTTGCGTTCTTAATCTCTCTCTCTTATTGAGCCACAAAAATGGCATATGAGGGACATGAAAGGGGTTCAGGAGTCCCACTGCACTTTCCTCAGCCTCCCAGCTTTCCATGGCTGGCTCTGCAACTCCCCCCACCTCACTTCGGCTCCTCCGCCAGCACTGCCTCTTCACTCAAGCCCTGCTGTTCTCTGGCATGTTGCACCTCCACTGTGCCCTATCACATAGCTGTAGCTCACAGCTATAAACCATTAGGAACAGCTGCAGCCATTAATCAGGTACATTACTGGCCAGACAACTTCTTATGATCAATTTGCCCACAGGGGCTCTACTTGCTGCTGGGCTTCTCCAGGATGATATGTTCAGAGATATCACACCTGATTCTGATATTTCTTCCACCTTTTTTACACCAGCATCATTCCACTTTCTTCAGTAGAGTTACTCCTCTTTTACATTGCAGGAAGATCAGACCCAGTAACACTGTGCTTTCTTCAACACGGACTATTTATTGAAAACAATAGTTCACAAAATTGCCCTTCCACTAGAAATGTAAATAATTTAGTTTGCATTTAATATTTGATCAGGTGTGTCGTGATTAGCATTTTTCAGGGACATTGTGTTTATGAGATAGTTTCAAATACTGGTCTGTTAATCATTCTTAGCATTCTTTTCTTCTACCATGGGTGACTTGCAATTTCCAGACATTATGTTTGCTTGTCAGCAAATGTTATTACTTATGCAATTTTGAAATTAAGGTTTTCAGGCTTGATTCTACTTCTACTGAATTCAGGGGGAATTTTGCCATTGACTTGCCCAGGATTGGCATTTCATTATGGAACAGTGCTGTGCTTCATTCCCTTTTCTTCTCTTGCAGTTTATAATGAGGGAGGTAAACATCAGCAGCATATATTTATGTGGGAACACAAGATTCAGTCTGTATTTTGTATTTGATTGTATTCCTTATTTGGCTGTGATACACAGGTACTTTACATATATATTTTTATGACAGGAAGAGATCTGCTATTCTTAATCCTATATGACTATTTTGAGCCAGCTGCCAAAAGTTAATACTGAGATTTTTACTTTGTGGAGGAATATATTTTTCAAGTGTGTTTCAAGAAGAGATGGACCTGAAATGGATTGCAGAACAACTCTAACCACTGCATGGGATTTGAAATCTAGACACAAACCTGGATCTGGCTTACACGCTTCAAAACCTCTCAGTTACCCCACCCCCGAACTTTATTGAGAAGGGTGTCTGAAATCCAGATCTGAATTCAGATCTATATTTTATGGTGCTGTTTCATCTCTAATGTGAAGATTTACATTATTCCATTTGAGTCCATTTTCGGTATCAAACATTACACTGGGTCTCTATATATGCTAAAAGCTTCCACACTATATTTTACTTTACTATTTATAATTTTGCGAGGAAATTGCAGTCTCAAAGATCTCAGATCAGAAACTTCAGAGAAAATTCTCTCCTACTTTGATAAGGCCTCATTAGATTCCTTCTGTGAGCTTGAACTGGGACTCAAAAATATGTTCACTGACATTTTATCTTGACTTTCTAAGTTCTCCTAAAACACACATTTAATCTACATTTTATTGTATGAGAAAGAATTATTGTACCTTGCCAATATATATTTATTTTATTTACAGTCTTTCTAGTAGAATTTGTTCTTTGTTAGGAATATTATATGCATTGTTTTACAATATACCTTAGTCATATGTCTGATTCCAAATAATCTGTGTGAAGAATTTGAAATTCTGGCATTTGTGATAGAAATCAGGTAAGCAGGAAATCACCAATCTCATCAACCCCATCTCCACTGTTCTATGACCCTCTGAGGTGAACACTCAGACATATCCTTTTCCCTTGGGAAAAGTAGGGAAGGGGACAGAAACTTGTAAAACCCTGACCCAGAAAGTGATCTGGCTCTGGGGCAAGCGGAGGCCACATGGCAAGCCATGAGCAGCAGGGAAGCTGGATGCAGGAGAAGCTACCAGAGAACTATGTGCAGAGCAGACTGCAGCAGGAGCTAGGGAGTTGTGTGTGGACCAGGGTGAGACTGCTGAACATTAGAGCTGGGATCAAGTCTATGCCGAACCTGGGGGGTAAGCAGCAGAGACTGGACCAGGAGCAAGAGATACCACTAAGTGATCCTGGTCTTGACACCTCAAAGCTCCAATTTTATTAGAAGAGTGGGCTGTAGATGCCAACCCAGGAATTAGGCTTGAAGAGCCCGAACCCTTGATTGGGCTGCCCCCAGGGGCCAAAATACGAACTACTATTGTCTCACTGAGTTGTAACTGTTGAAGCCTCTGTACCTAGGGTATTTGCGACCTTTCCCTTTCTTGCCAGCCATAGTAAAATACTCTTTCCCATAGACATGTATCTGAGTAATTACTGGAACTCACCAGGGCTAACACCTACAGGGCCTAACACTTTCTCAACCACCTTCAGTTCTTGCCTCAATAAACCTGGAATTCTACTAATAGTTTAGAGATTTGACGTAGTATGGCACTGAACAGCTATGGTAGTTATATTGGGTATCTTTTAGCCTTCATCTACTGTGAGTTTAAAAGGATACTGGATCTCTTTTTTCTTAATCCTTAGGAAATGTATTGTTCAGAATAGATAAAGGATTGTAGTGTTGGTTAATATGTATAAATGGAACATTTTTAGGACATGTAACAGAAACATGTCTAAACTAAATGATCATTATGACATATTGACAATATACTGAAAAAACCTGGTAAAAATAAGATAAACTTCATTGAATTAACTTCATTGAATTAGGGCTAACACCTTTGGAGTTCATTATGTTACAAATGCAAATGTGTATGTACTATTGTGAGATTGCATGGACCCTCTTTGCAGAAATACAAGATTAAAGCAATCTCTGGAAAGTATGAGGAAGTTCAAAGGTCTTTTTTGGAATAATTCATGCAACGTGGATTTCCTTTGGAAATATCTTGAAGTGAGAGGAATGCAAATTCTCCTCCCCCCCCCCCAAGCCAACTTTTTGACGATATGTTTTAGGGAGAGAGATCCTTTGAATACTAACTACCTGCTCTGGAAAGTCCATTCAAAGACCCCTGAACTGCAAAACAGGGAACTGAACATGATAGGAGGGTCCTTGTTCTGACCTGAAGCTCTGATGAATTTGTAACTACAAGGATACCCCTGGGGTGGTATATTAAAAGACTGCACTTTCCCGAATCCATGTGAAAGCTGGAATGAATTCTGTTAAGATTATTGGTATGCACATAGTTTCTTTTAGTATTTTAATATGTTTTCTCTGTAATGTTTTTTACCTTAAGAATAAATTAGGCTTCCATAGAAAAAAAAATGTGTGGTAGCATATCTATAGCAATTAAACTGTTATCCACCTCTGAAGAGAAAGCAAGCTACCTGTCTGTACTGCGAATGACAGAGTGAAGGCAGGGAACAGTCCTTTTTTTTTTCTTTTTTTAAAGAGGCAATGCCTTTAACACACCAACTCTTTATTGGCTCTAAGAAGCAATACGACATTGTAAAGCAGCAGGCAGCTCAGCCTGGGGTCCCACAGAGCAGAGACAGGAGGGTCCCATGGGGGTCAGGGCACCCTCTCAGTGTGGCAGATGGTGGGGGACCAGCTTGTAATGGGCACCACAGGAGGGGCAGCGCTGGGGCTCCCCCTTGTGCAGCCAGAACCAGATCACGCAGCTGTTGTCCTCTTCACAGATGCAGCCCAGGATCCTCTTGCTAGAGATGGAGGGGACCAGGTTGGGACCCTCCTTGGTCCCAGCGTAGCACTTTGGTTGGAGCATGTTGTAGGGATACCCTGGTTAGAAAGGATAGAGATGCAAGAGAAGCCACAAATGGGGAGCTGAAAGCAAAGAGTGAATGCTCTTACTGAACCACTGAGGAGATATAGAGGTGCTGTTGCCCTGAACAGTGAGAATCATATATTAATCATATATATCATATATATAATTATGAGATTCCTCAGAGAACAAAATACATGGACAGATGTCTCAATTTTTGTTAATTCAGATACATCAATTTACACAAACTGAGAATCTGGACCAGCATCTTTAACCATACGGGAAACATACAGTGTGAGATAAGAAGAAATGCTTTTGAAATGAAAGACATTACTCCTGATTTACTCTTGAGTTTTTGGATTTACATCCCTATTTAGAAATAGACTGTACATATGAGTAGAGAAACCCTGTTGAGGTAAGGACTAGTCAACAGCTTCCACAGAGACTGTCATCATAAAAACTCTCCTGATGTTTGCTAAAGCATATATGCTTCTTGTATTGCTTTACTATAGAGGTGAAAGGAGATTAGATGAAGAAGCATATAACTAGTCATGATTTCCTTGATGCACTCCTTAGTAGATCAAAGACAAAACATGCTTCTGCAGTAATCTGCATAAACAACGGTAAGTGCCTTTTAGAACACAGACTTGTTTTAACATAACTTTATTTATTTTTACTTAACCAAATTTTATAGTGGTAGAATATTATACTCCCTTGGCCCAAAGTTTATAATCAACTTACTTTTATTTTTTCTTCCTAAAACATATTCAATAACAATTTAGTTATGGCATTTGTTGTGCAGTCTTTGATTACCGAGATGCCATATGTTCTCCTACAAAAAATGAGATAATGCATCAAAGGCACGAATGCAATATTGTTTCAGCCTTTGATCATTTAAATAGGCTTAGGAATAAGAAAATAAATGCTTGCATAACTCCAGATACAACTTCATTAACCAAATAAAGATTATTTAATTCAATGCATTAGAAACATCTATAGCAGTGCACAAGGAGAAAATACCATGTAGGACAGTCAAACATGATCAAAACACTTGGAAAATTCATGTTTGTTTTTAAAAAAAGTTAGGAATTATAAAGGGAAACCAGCAGCACTAGCAACCTCAGCTGAACAGAGAATGAAACATAAACTGGTCTGAAATAAATATTTGTTAAAGACAATCTTGACTTTTCTAATTGCCTCATTCTCTAATAGAGTTTATCCTCATTTTAATTTAATGTTTCCATTTTTAAAAATCAAGCAGATCTTCCCCTAGGAGAGACAAAGTAACACTGTATGAAATATAACAATAATGAATAGAGAATTTTCATATACAGAATGTTTATTTAAAAATAAAAGTTAATTCTTCACCCTCGCCTTTATAGAAAAACAAAATATTCTGTACTTTTCTAAGGGTTAATGTTGGAGAAAAAGACAACTAAATTCTATGTCCGTGTCATCTTGATTAAAACAGCTAGACCCCCTTAATATATTGTTCATTCATAATGAATTCAATCAAAATATTATTCATTCTTTAAAGGTATCAGACTGTCAAATCAGTCTCAGGGGACTAAATAGACAATACTAAAAGTACCTCAGAGGAAGCATACTTTTTACTTCCACCAGATGGGGGTGACGGGTGGTGTAATAGACACCTATATAAGTAAAAGCCCTGAATATCAGGACTGTCCCTATAAAATCGGAATATCTGGTTACCCTAGGTTAGGACCTGCTGTGGACATTGCGCTAGTCACTCCTTTTTAGGGAGGCTGGGAAGAAATATTTCCCTCACCACCATATTGGCTTAGATGAAATGGTTTTTTTTTCCCCCTTCCCCACAGTGGGTGTCAGGGAGGACCTATTATAGTGAGGAAGAAAAGGGATTAGGCTATATGTCACAACCCATTTTGTAAGTGTAGGGTGGATGTCCAGTGCAGGTACTCCATAGGGAAGGTATCTAGTGACCAGACAAATGGCCTAGTAAAGGACTTAAAAAGGAGGCGCTGGTTAAAGGAATGGATGGCAAGATCCAAGCCATGGGTTGGCTGGGGCATCTGGATGGAAAATGAAGGGGGTGGCTACTGGAAGGCCTGGGTAGCTATTTGAATGAACATGGAGTTGCCTGCACTGTGCAGTTTCATCTGCTGGATATTCCCAATCATCTAATAATAAAATTTCAGCCTGACTAAATCCATATCAAGTGTCTCCTGACCTTCTTTAGGTATAGCCAAACAATTAGAAACATATTTAATTAAAGCAGGGGTCAGCAACCTTCGGCACGCGGCCCATCAGGGTAATCCGCTGGTGGGCCACAAGACATTTTGTTTACGTTGACCGTCCACAGGCACGGCCCCCCCGCAGCTCCCATTGGCCAGGAATGGTGGAACCTTAGCCACTGGGAGCTGTGGGGTCCATGCCTGCAGACGGTCGGCATAGACAAAATGTCTCGTAACCCGCAAGCGTATTACCCTGATGGGCCACATGCCGAAGGTTGCAGACTCCTGAATTAAAGAAACATTTGCCCCATAATTATTTCTAAACTAGCCTTCTGATGATATTTTCCATGACTCAGTGTTATAAACTGCTATACTACTCAAAGTCATATGGCAGCAGTCATTTCAAGTATTGTCTGTTTTTTATTTTATTTGAGAATCCTATGTGTATTAATATGGTTCTGGCAAAATTACTTGTCATGAACAATTTCTCATCATATCCAAGATGTCATCTTAGTGCCTCCCCATCCCGCCCCCCACACATACACAAATGTGTGTGCAAGACATCATGGGCATGAAGTGAAATTGTTCACGACTCAAATAATTTTGCCAGATTTATACTGATATGCATACCTACATACAATAAATAAACTAAAGAACACAATTTTGAAGAAAGAGGAAAACCCTGCTAGTGTCTCTTTTTTGCATAAGAATATTTAAATAAGGGAAAATTTGTTTTGATCATGGCCCAAATTTTTAAATAGCTTGTGAACATTTCTCCCAGTCATTCTAGTGCCACAACAATCCTCAGACCCAGCAAAAATTAGCATGATCCCCAGTCACAGATGAGACAAATCAGGGAAAGGCAGCATTGTGAAGAGTCTACAACCCTTATGCACACCATGGAACAAATATTTCTAGTATTCTTCTCTGTAACAATGCAGAGGGGGGAATCGGGGAAGGAACACTGGTGGTAGAGGACAGGCCTGGAGGTGTGACCAGGGGATCCACAGCTACATGAACCAAATTCTTTGTGTAGGGAGATCACAAGCTCAGCAGCCACTATTTTAGTTCCGAGGCTTCTTGTAGTGCCTCTTGCAGTGCAAACATGGTGACTTTACAGTCTGCTGTTGCAAGAGGGATAAACTTTCCATTCTTTCTCAGTCTCCTGTGCAGTCCCATTTACAAAACTCAACGTCTTTGTGCAAGAGGGTCCAGAATTTGACCCAAGACCTCTATCCATTTTTGTTCTCCAAAATTCCATTTTCTTAACACCACTGGTTAGAACTGACCATTGGTGGAATTGACTGAATACTTCTCCTTCATCTAACTTTAAAATATCTGTTGATTCTTGTATTTATTTATTTTACCAATTCATTTACCTCCTGAAAACTATAACTATTGAGCCTGATTACCCTCTCACTTAAACTGGTGTAAATCAAGCATAACTCCATCAAAGGCAAGGGAGTCACTCTGAAATAAAACTGGTGTAAGAGAGAAGAGAATCAGGACTATTATCTGTAAAACTAGGTCTTATGTTTTCAAGAGACTAATAAGCACTCTAATTTTGTTGCTGTATCTTAGAGTGCTTATTAGTCTCTTGAACACAGAAAAATATCAGCTTACATGACATACATTGAGAGGCACCCTTATCTTGTTCCATGTTACCGTAATTATTGCAACATCAAATGAGACTATTAGTTGGACCTCTCTTTCAAAGGAACATAAAAACTGATAGCAATGGTGGAATTAGTTGTTTCTAAATCTGATAAAATTTCAGCTGAAAACAGAACTTGGCTCCAAAAGATCTTAGAATCATAGAATATCAGGAGGTCCTCTAGTCCAACCCCCTGCTCAATCCCCAACTAAATCATCCCAGCCAGGGCTTTGTCAAGCCTGACCTTAAAAACCTCTAAGGAAGGAGATTCCACCACCTCCCTAGGTAACCCATTCCAGTGCTTCACCACCCTCCAAGTGAAAAAGTTTTTCCTAATATCCAACCTAAACCTCCCACACTGCAACTTGAGACCTTGTTCTGTCATCTGCTACCACTGAGAACAGCCTAGATCTATCCTCTTTGGAACCCCCTTTCAGGTAGTTGAAAGCAGCTATCAAATCCCCCCTCATTCTTCTCTTCTGCAGACTAAATAATCCCAGTTCCCTCAGCCTCTCCTCATAAATCATGTGCTCCAGCCCCCTAATAATTTTTGTTGCCTTCCTCTGGACTCTTTCCAGTTTTTCTACATCCTTCTTGTAGTGTGGGGCCCAAACTGGACACAGTACTCTAGATGAGGCCTCAACAATGCCAAAAAGAGGGGAATGATAAGGCCCTCAATCTGCTGGCAATGCTTCTACTTATACAGCCCAAAATGCTGTTAGCCTTTTTGGCAACAAGGGCACACTGTTGACTCATATCCAGCTTCTTGTCCACTGTCACCCCTAGGTCCTTTTCTGCAGAGCTGCTGCCTAGCCACTCGGTCCCTCATCTGTAGCTTTGCATGGGATTCTTCCATACTAAGTGCAGGACTCTGCACTTGTCCTTGTTGAACCTCATCAGATTTCTTTTGGCTCAATCCTCTAATTTGTCTAGGTCCCTCTGCATCCTATCTTCATTTTCTCTAACTTATTCTCTTTAGCTAGGATATAAGCCTGCTCAGAATTCATTTGTGGAAAGGTAATTGAATTTTTAAATATCTTACTTTGAGCTGGGAAGATCTGGTGTATATAATAGATTAAAATCAGACAGAGTTTCAATACACTTTTGCAGTTTTTTAGAGTATTTTCTCTCAAGGCAGCCTACGTGTGAAAAGATTATTCTTCATGTCTTTTTTAACCTGACATGGCAAAAAGTTTACTTGTGCATCACTGAAAGAATTCACCCTGGGCAAAGGGACAGTACAAGGCTTACACATCAATTAATCCCCTCACAACCCTTTATTCAGAGGGCTTAAGTATGACTTGAGTGATGCATAAGCCTTGGGCTAGCCCTATACAAAAGGCTGGATTTTATTCAGTATGAATTAGTATGTGTGATTGTACTCCAGAATTTATTTTACGCTTGATGAATGTCTTAATATTCTTGTTGACATTCCAAGACTGTCTAATATTCTGGGATATTTTCAAGGACATGACCCATAACCAGTTGCTTAATTTTCGTTCCACTTGATCAGCTTTATATATTGTCGCTTTCTTTTTGGCGGATGTAAAAGATTCTATTTATCCACAGGGCTAAATTCTCCTTTTGATTACACCAGTGCTTTCAACGGGACTGGACTGGTGTAACTGAGAGGAAAATTTGGTTCAGAATCATTAAGGCACCCTGAAAAAAACAGGGCTAGTAGTATTAGTTTGCAGCTTTAAAAATGCACTTATTCTGTAACACAGTCTTTATTCTCAGTTTAATCTAAAAGATGGAAAGTAAAGCTTTAGATCATAGAAGTAGATACAACTTTAACATACAAGTAATCAGGGCATGGTTAATTTAAAGAAATTGCCAAATTATGGTAATTAATTTATATTAGGCAAAAGGTATTTAACATTAAAGAGATAATATGGGAATATGGTACATGTACCAGAGATTTAAAAATATACATTCTCTTTGGTTGATGTTATATTCAGCAATCAAAATGCTTTAAAAAAATCCCATGCTGACCTAATGGGTTCATTATTTTAATGTAATGTGTTCAAAGAAACTTGATTTGAAACTATTAACACTTTTCAATAAAGATGTGCTGAACAACCACAAAACTATTTAGAGTTTCTTACAGATAAATATTGAAACTCTGTATTATATCATTGCAGTCGTATCTGCAGGGTGCGATTCATCTGTTGTAACAGTTGCTATGAGTTTTGAATCCAGCCATTATGAAGTTGTATGTCCTCTGTCACGATTTCTTAGCATACTTCACAGAGTGAAATAGTTCCAGGGCGTTGCCTAAATAAGATGATCTTTTGTGCTAATTTCTCTGAATTACCATTTTTTTTTTCTATGTTCTTGCTCAGCCCATGTTGACTTGTACACCTAATTTCCATTAAAAATAAGAATCAGGCTCTAACTGGAAAATTTGCATATGTAAATCCTTGTGTAACTAAGAAAGAATATACCTCTAAGCACAGCAGGGTGGTTTATGCAACATATTTGCTATACTGTATATCACAGTATGACACAATTGGCTCAAACTGTGTTTTAATAAGACTTTTGGTGACTGGGTGTCAACTCCTAGTCTGGCATTTCTGGGTTTATTGGATGTGTCTGGTATTTGTTGGGGGAAAACTATTCTATGGTCATTAAAAATTTAATCACAGACTCTTATGTCATAGAACTGTAGACAGCATGTGAGCTTTGATACTAAGTGAATGTTGGATGCAATATCATGGAAATGTGCACACTGTCATACAATGGGATGTCATTTGAGAGCAATTTCATATTAGAGTACGCATTTTTAGTTTCATCACAGTCTGTGGGGGTAAGTTAATACTATTCATGCTCTGCCTCATGATCACCCTAGAAAAATCACTTTTAACATAATTAAATCAAAACTTTAGTTTAGTTCAGTGGTGGGCAACCTGTCGCATGCAGCCCAACAGGGTAATACGCTGGTGGGCCACGAGACAGTTTGTTTACATTGACCCTTCGCAGGCATGGCTGCCTGCAGCTCCCAGTGGCTGCGGTTCACCATTCCCAGACAGTGACAGCTGCAGGAAGTGGCGTGGGCCACAAGGACATGCTGGTCGCCACTTCCCGCAGCTCCCATTGGCCGGGAAGGCGAACCACGGACACTGGGAGCTGTGAGCAGCCGTGCCTGTGGATGGTCAATGTAAACAAAATGTCTCGCAGCCTGCCAACGGATTACCCTGGTGAGTGGCGTGCGGCCCATGGGCCGCAGGTTGCCCACCACTGGTTTAGTTTGAACACATACTCACAATATTTCCCCTCATCTTGATTAGCACTTTTATTGTAATGTTACTGGTGGGGTAATGGAAAAAAAAAAAAGATGTTTTGCTGCAGTGGTTCTTTCTCCTCTCACTCCGTTGCTTATCTTTAACGGCTTGCCAAAGGAAAAAGAGAATTCTATCATCTTTAATAAAAAAAAAAAAACGAACAAAAGATACAAGAATTTTAAATTACAGGATTTGTGCCTAGCACCAAGTTACTGTAGCATAGATGCACAGCACTGGTAAGCTGGCACAGCTGGCTTCTGGCCTTCTCATGAAACTCCTGACACTCTTTTTCAGGTACTTGATCTTTCTCCTCCCACTCCCCCTTTTCCAGTCTCTTCTCTCCTTTAGCTTCCCTTAGCCTGACCCTGACCTCAGTCTTACATCCTATCATTGCAATCCCTGTAGGATCTCTTGCTTTCAGTTTCTTCAGATGCAGGATCACAGACCCAAGTCCAAAGAGTCCCAGAGACACCAAATATGGCATCATGGGATGTGTAGTCCTCATACTGTCTACAATTCAACTGGAAGTAGTTATAGTCCTTTGGAGCCAATTCACAGTACATAGAGGCCTTATCAAAACATCCATGGCAAGGTTTGGAGGGGAGGGGTCTACATGTGCATTATTAATGAAAGCAATCTTGCAAAATTCTACTCACCAACTCACTCAGCAAACATATCATTAGTATTTTCATCCATCGTGGTATTTTAAATCATGATGGTAAAGGATAGGTTGGAATAACAAGAACCATTCCACACATTTTGTGGGATAGGTAATGTCAAAAAGTTAACGGACAAGGTGTTCCTGGATGGACAAAGATAACGGAGAAATACTGGGAACAGCAGGAGTAGGGAAAGTGACAGCTTTCAGCTATTCTCTTGCCTCACAGTGCCAGGCCGCCATTTCATCAGCACCTTGTTCTCCTCCAGCCATTTTTAGACCCCCAAGATTATTAATGAAGAGCACCCTCTCTGCCTACTGAAATCCATAGTTGTTACAGTGCTCAAAACATAGTCAGACTGGACCTTTGACTGACTTTCTAGTTAACAAATGATAGGTATTATTTGCCACTACATAAATCCTGTTTTATTCTTGAGAGACACCAGATTATGGCCCACAAGAAGAAAAAGAACCTTAGCAATTAAAATGGCAAATCAAATGCTGTCTGATTTTCTTCTAATATCATACCAATTTTACATCATTGTAGAGCTTGATTGACTTAATCACGGTTATTTCTGATATACAAGGGTGAAGGTGAAAGGTAAGTAAGGCCCAATGAGCTATACCACCATTATCAGTCTGGCCCATTCATGTTAATAAAATGACTCTGGCATTATCATGCATTCAAAAGATGTATAAAAAAAACCCCTTACCTTTTTAAATTTGAATAGAAACAGCTCAAATATTTGGAATCTTAAGGACAATAATTTGGTATTTAGTGGCAGCATTTTCCGTGTACAATTTTGAGTAGCTCTGCTGCTCTCTGGAAAAAGTATGTATTTTTTTACATAAAATATTTTCTTTACCTATAATGATGCAGACACGACATTCTCCATTACAGTTATTCTAGACTAAGCGGAAAATTATCCAAATGGAAGTGATTTAAGACATATATGGAATAATTTTAGAATTTGTAGTAAACTGTCAAACACACCAAGGGAATATAAAACCACATTTTCTTCAAGAAAGTCTTCGCATTCCAAAGATTCCAGACTAGCAAATACTCTGGAAGTGGTGGATTTTTATGGCTGTTTGACATTCCCTCAAGTTTTGATGTGCTAGATCATTGGCTCATTTTTAACCTGTCCATCTTCGGGCCAGTCTGTACTTAAAAACCTGCACTGGCACAGCTGTGCTTCTGTAGCACTTTAGTGAAGACACTGCTGATGGGAGAGCTTCTCCTGTCAGTATAATGAATCCACCTCTGTGAAAGGCGGTAGCTTTATCAATGTGAGAAGCCCACTCACATCGCTGGGGCTGTAGAGATTTTACACCCCTGAGCAACACAGCATCCGACGAAGTGAGCTGGAGCTCACGAAAGCTTATGCTCAAATAAATTGGTTAGTCTCTAAGGTGCCACAAGTCCTCCTTTTCTCTTTGAGCTATATTGATGTAAGTCTGAAGTATAGACCTGGCCTTAATAATGTCTCCTAGATCTTTCAATTAAAAACAAAAACAAAAAAACTAAGGTCTCAATCCTGCACAGACAGACACATGTGCTTAACTTTACACAATGAATATTCTTATTTAAATCACAGAGCATGAGGTTAAGTAGGATCAGTGCTTAATTTGTAATGAAAGAAGTGCTGGGGCTTAAGCAATTTTTTTACATTCATAACTGATGCAGCAAGTCCTGAGGTGCTGGGGCTATGAACTGCAAAGCCAAGAGGTGCTTGGGCTCAGCCCTGGCACAAATTGAACACTGAGCATGTGCCAAAGTCTTTGAAAGACTGGGGTCTCAGGTCATTTGTCCAAGGTCTGCTATGTTTGAGCCCAGATAGAACCTTGATTTGAATGAACTACATTTTGACTGCAGGGTTTAGGTAGCTGTTAGGATTGTTTCTAGCAAAACCTTTGGATTAGCCTCTGTTACAACTTGTTTAGGAATAGGTCTCTAAGCAGCTAATTGGAATGCCTCAAAAGCAGGAATGGCTAGCAGAGACTGCAAGGGGAGGACTGTAAGGAGAGACAGAACCTGATCTTCAGATCACTGATCTCTTTCTGTGTTGAGATAAGGTCAACTGACATTAATTGATCATTTCTCCCTAAGAGGCAAAAAAGCCAAGGGACAGTGAAACTTGGCAGCGTTCTTAATGAATGATTTACCCAGCACCACCAATTTGTAAGAATTATAGGCCAAAAATGCCTTCCCTTTCAGCCAGTCATCCTGATTGGTCAATAGGCTTGGATGGATGAAACTGCTAGCAGAATTTAGCCCTATGTTTTCTTTTTCATATTACAGTAAAACAGCATGTGAAGGGCATTTCATTCCACCCCTCAAAAATATGCCTTGATTAATTTCTTTTTTCTTCTCAAAGAATTTTATTATTTGGGGTGTTGCAACTTTGAAGAACTCTACCAGTCAAAACTGGCAATCCCAGCTCCTTTTCTTTTGCAGTCATAAATTATTACCATGTATACATGATTAATCCAGGAAGAAGACTTGGCATGAGCTGCACAGTTTAATTGGGGGGTAAATCATGTGACTAGTTATAATTTCAGACATATACAACAATAAGCAATAATACTTTCTCCAATTGTTTTGTATGCATAATATAATGCTAAATTAATGCTTGTCTGGCAGTCAACATATTGCTGTCAGAAAGCTGCAAATCACTCACAGTAAAAACTAGCTGTCAAGCAGTTTAGAAAGCTTATATATTGCTGCTATTTAGAAATAGCCACAAATACAGGCCCCAATCAGCAAAACAATTAAAGCATGGGCTTACTTTTAAGCACATGAGTAATTCCAACTCTCTTCCACACAGCAATTAATCACATGCCTAAGTCCCATTGCATGTGCTTTAGTGCTATGCTAAATTCAGTGCTACAAAGGGCTCTCTGGTTTCCAATATGTTTTCAGATTTTCTTTATTTTCTAGTGGCTTCCGGGCTCATAGGGTCAAAATCAGTGGGATATACGAGCTGACAGAGGATGACTTTTAAACTCCAAATAGTAAAGTGACTGTATGAGATGTTTTCATATGATTGAGAGATAATACATGGCACCATTGCAGGGCTTTTGTATAGAGTTAATTATATGTGTCTTTAATTCCTATGAAATAATGTCAGCCTGCTCCTGTAAACACCATAGAGAATGTAAGAAATCAAAATGGTAGCTGTTGCATGCCCTGTTGCAGTAATCTAGAAAATAATGCCTATCGTACC
Organism: Eretmochelys imbricata; assembly: GCF_965152235.1. Lineage (NCBI taxonomy): Eukaryota > Metazoa > Chordata > Testudines > Cheloniidae > Eretmochelys > Eretmochelys imbricata. Next base: position 131,355,678 of record NC_135573.1, on the reverse strand, counting down.
TCCAATCTGGGTTTTATTTGCAGAATTTTAAATGGGTAAGATTCTTGAACTCACCCCACAGTTCATACCTGTACCGGGAGCACACGGGGGCTTAGTCCCTTTAGAACTTATCAGTGCCTCTCTCCAACCTGTAAACTGACATTGTCACAAACCCAGAGGAGGATTAGTGATGCAAGTAGAAGGTGTATATTCAGAATGACACAAGTTGTTCCCTACATCTTGCCAGATGGTGAGTATGGTGCCTTTGTGTAATTAAGATGGATGGTCAAGTGGCGAGGGCCCTAACCCAAGACATGGGAGACCTAGGTTTTATTTCCTTGTAGGCCACAGATGTCCTCTGTGACCTTGAGCAAGTCACAATCTTTTTTTTGTGACTCCTTGACCCAGTTGTAAAATAAGGAAAATTCCTCACAATGGTGTTTTGTGGACAAATACATTAATGATCTCTCAGATGCTACAGTCGTGGGAACTTCAAAAATACCTAGGTTTCTAACTATAAGGCAACTACCTCCCCCATACTGCCAATTAAATCCTGTTCTAATCTTGCAAAAGGTAAATTGAAGTAGAGAAACAGAGAGGAGCCTGAAACCTTAATTTCAGATGGGTTCAAAATTCACAACTAGACTCAGATCCAAATGTTGTGATTAGAGCTTATCTTTATAATGAGCTGCAATAGAACTGAAAATCTCAACACTTTGATCATGGGGAACAGCTTGAATCTGGTCCCAATTCTTAATTCGACCTAGAGTAGAAGCCAATGTATACAGTGTATACTATGATTAAGTAAGCACAGATGTTCTTTTTAAGCAATGTTAATCAGAAAACAAATTTTAAGGTTTCATGAACAAATGTCCCCATTACATGCTTTGTACTGCTCCCAAAGTGTAACAACTAGACCACAACACCATTGGAATGAAATTAGATATATTGTGAATTACTGAAAGCTCATAATTTTCACAATGAATCAGCACAAATTTATTTAGTGCAGGTGTTTTTTATAATTGGGCTGCACTGAGAGAATTCAATGTCCTTCAAACTCTCGTATAAAAACTAGGGCTGTTGATTAATTGCAGTTAACTCATGTGAGTAACTAAAAAAAATTAATCAAGATTAAAAATCATGATGAATTGCACTGTTAAACAATGGAATACCAACTGAAATATTTTAAATATTTTGGATGTTTTTCCTACATTTTCAAATATTTTGATTAAATGACAACACAGAATACAAAGTGTACAGTGCTCACTTTATATATCTATATTTTTTACAAATATTTGCACTGTAACAATGATAAAAGAAATAGTATTTTTCAGTTCACCTCCCATAAGTACCATAGTTCAACCTCTTTATCTTGAAAGTGCAACTTACAAATGTAGATTTTTTTTGGTTACATCACTGCACTCAAAAACAAAACAATGTAAAACTTTAGAGTCTACAATTCCACTCAGTCCTACTTCTTGTGAAGCCAATTGCTAAGAGAAACATGCTTGTTTACATTTATGGAATATAATGCTGCCCGCTTCTTATTTACAATATCACCTGAAAGAGAGAACAGATGTTTGCATGGCCCTTTTGTAGCCAGCATTGCAAAGTATTTTCATGCCAGATATGCTAAACATTCATATGCCCTTCTATGCTTTGGTCACCATTCCTGAGAACATGCTTCCATGCGGATGACGCTCGTTAAAAAAATTATGCATTAATTACATTTGTGACTGAAGTTCTTGGTGGAGAATTTCATGTCTTCTGCTCTGTGTTTTACCTGCATTCTGCCATATATTTCATATTACAACAGTTTCAGATGATAACCCAGCATGTTGTTCATTTTAAGACCACTTTCGCTGAAGATTTCACAAAGCACAAAGAAAGTACCAATGTGAGATTTCTAAAGACATCTATAGCATTCCACCTATGATTTAAGAATCTGAAGTGCCTTCCAAAATCTGAAAGGGAAGGGGTGTGGAATATGCTTTCAGAAGTCTTAAAAGAGCAACACTCCGATGTGGAAACTACAGAACCCGAACCACCAAAAAAAGAAAATGAACATTCTACTGGTGACATCTGACTCAGATGATGAAAATGAACATGCATTGGTCTGCACTGCTTTGGGTCATTATTGAGCAGAATCCATCATCAGCATGGACATCTGTCCTCTGGAATGGTGGTTGAAGCATGAAAGGACATATGAATCTTAAGCGCATGTGACACAAATATCTTCCAACGCTGGCTACAACAGTGCCATGTGAATGCCTGTTCTCACTTTCAGGTGACATTGTAAACAAGAAGCAGGCAGCATTATCTCCTGCAAATGTAAACAAACTTGTTGGTCTGAGCGATTTACTGAAAAGAAGTAGGACTGAGTGGACTTGTAGGTTCGAAAGTTTTACATTGTTTTATTTTTGAATGCAATTATTTTTTGTACATAACTGTTTTCTATAGTACTTGTATTAAGTGAATTGAAAAATACTATTTCTTTTATTTTTACAGTGCAAATATGTATAATAAAAATATAAAGTGAGCTCTGTACACTTTGTATTCGGTGTTGTAATTGTGTGCTCCTCCTGTAACGGGGGTAGGCGGTTGGGGCTCTGGCGTGTGGGGGGGGCAGGGCCAGGGGGCTAACCTCCCCAAAGCGGGGGTTCACCCACTGCCCATGCCTCTATCATATCCCTCCTTAATCGTCTCTTTTCCAAGCTGAACAGTCCCAGTTTTTTTAATCTCTCCTCATATGAAAGTTGTTCTATATCCCTAATCATTTTTGTTGCCCTTCTCTGTACTTTTTCCAATTCTAATATATCTTTTTTTAGATGGAGCAACCAAAACTGCATGCAGTATTCCAGTGGTGGGTATACCATGGTTTTATAGTATTTTCTCTCATATTATCTATCACTTTCCTAACAGTTGCTAACATTCTGTTAACTTTGACTGCTGCCGCAAATTGAGCAGATATTTTCAGAAAACTATCTATGATGACTCCAAGATGATCTCTTTATTGTGTGGTAAATGAACACTTTGTGTGTATAGTTGGGATTTTGTTTTCCAACATGCATTACTTTACATTTATCAATACTAAATTTTATCAGTCATTTTCTTGGCAAGTGACCCAATTTTGGGAGATCCCTTTGTAACTCTTCACAGTCAGCTTTGGACTTAAATATCTCGAGTAATTTTGTATTTTCTGCAAACTTTGCACCTTACTGTCTATCCTTTTCCAGATCATTTATGAATATGTTGAACAGCACTGGTCCCGGTTCAGATCCATGGGGGACCCTAGTATTTACCTCTCTCTGTAAAAACTGACTATTTTTTCTGCTCTTTGTTTTCTATCTTTCAATCTGTTACGGATCCATGAGAAGACCTTCCCTTTTATCCCATGACTGCTTACTTTGCTTAAAAGCCTTTGGGGTGGGAACTTGTCAAAGACTTTCTGAAAGTCAAGGAACAAAATATTCACAAGGGATCACCTTTGTCTGCATGTTTGTTGACCCCCTGAAAGAATTCTAATGTATCGGTGAGACATGATTTCACTTTACAAAAGCCATGTTGACTCTTCCCCAACATGTCATGTTCATCTATGTATCTGATCATTCTGCTCTTTACTATAGTTTCAATCAATTTGACTTGGTCCTGAAGTTAGGCTTAGTGGCCTGTAATTGCCAAGATCGCTTCTGGAGCCTTCTTTAAAAAAAAAACTAAAAAAAACCCTGGTGTTATTGTAGCTATTCTCCAGTCATCTGGTACAGAAGCTGACTAAAGCAATAGGCGATATAACATAATTCTGCAATTTCATGTCTGAGTTCCTTCAGAACCGTTGGTGACTGCCATCTGGTCCTAGTGACTTATTACCATTTAATTGATCAATTTGTTCCAAAACCTCCTCTTTTGACAACTCAGTCTAGGACAGTTCCTCATATTTGTCACTTTTAAAGGATGACTCAGTGTAACAAACTCCCTCACATTCTCTGCAGTGAAGACCAATACAAAGAATTCATTTAGCTTCTCCCCAATGATGTTATCTTCCCTGAATGTTCATTTGGCACCTCAATCATCCAGTGGCCCCACTGATTGTTTGGCAGTTTTTCTGTTTCTGATATACTTTTAAAAATTGCTGTTGGTTTTTGTGTCTTTTACTAGTTGCTTTTGAAATTCTTTTTTGACCTGTCTAATTATATCTTTACACATCTTGCTAGAGTTTATGCTCCTTACTATTCTCCTCAGTAGGATTTGACTTTCAATTTTTAAAACATGTCTTTTTGCCTGTAACCATCTCTCCTACTCTGTTGTCTAGCCATGATGGCATTGTTCGGGTCCTCTTACTTTATAAAAAAAAAAGAAAAGAAAAGAAATTGGGTATACATTTAGTTTGAGTCTCTATTACGGTATTTTAAAATAGTTTCTATGCAGCTTCAAGGCACTTCACTCTTGTATCTGTTCTTTTTAAATTTCCATTTAACTAGCTTTCTCATTTTTGTGTAGTTCCCCTTTTTGAAGTTAATTGCTGCTATGTTAAGTTTCTTTAGTATTTTCCCATACACATACACCAGGATGTTACATTTAATGAAATTATGGTCACTATTACTAAGTGGTTCATCTATGTTCACCTCTTGGACCAGATCTTGTGCTCCATTTAGGAGTAAATCAAAAATTGCCTCTCCCCTTATGGGTTCCAGGACTAGCTGCTCCAAGGAGCAGTCATTAATGATGTTTAGAAATTTTCTCTCCATGTCCCTTCCTGAAGTCTCATGTACCCAGTCAATATGGGGATAATTGAAATCCTGCATTACTATTGGGTTTTCTGGCTTTGTAGCCTCTCTAATCTGCTTGACCATTTCACAATAACCATCACCATCCTGGTCAGGTGGTGTGAGGTATATTCCTACTGCTATACTCTTATTATTCAAGCACAGAATTTCTATCCATAGAGATTGTCTGGTATACTTTGATTCATTTAAGACTTTTACTATATTTGACTTTATGGTTTCTTTCACATATTGTGTCCCTCCCCTCCCCAGAATAACTTCCTCTGTCATTCCTATATATATTTTTGGTACCCTGTTTTTACCCTATTCCATTGATTATCACCATTCCAACAAGTTTCTGTGACACCTCATGTATCTATATCCTCATTTAATACCAGGCACTCAAGTTAACCCATCTCAGTATTTAGACTTCTAGCATTTGTATATAAGCACTTATCAAATTTGTCAATACTTAGTTGTCTGCTTTCATGTGATGCTGTCATGGGAAACACTGGAGAATTTATTTTAACATACTGGGAACTGTAATACAAAACATTTAGGAAAACAAATAGGCTGCATATATATATGGTCACACGAGTAACAAGTGGCTGATAAAGATCACAGAATGACATTTTGTAAAGTGTTGCTAAAAAAACCTCTATTGTCAGCCTCTTTCCTCATCACTCATGTTCACCTGTTTCACAAAACAGACATTTTTTTTTTATCAAAGGACTTTCATACTATTTTCCTGAGGAGCACCGACCCTAGTACTGTTTCTGGGCATATCAACTCTCTCTTTTCAATGAGACTGGAGGTGTCCAATCCACATGGTAAGTTTTTTCATTGCAGACACTCCTGCAGCTGGTTCCCTCATTGATTTCCTGCCTTTGTTAAAGCAGCAGCAGAAGTTGTTGGATGTGACATCCTTTTTCAGACAGTTTAAAAAAAATAATGAACTTCTAAAACAAAACTCTGCATTGCACACACCATGTCTCCCCTGTGGAGAGGATGAATGAAGAATATATTTCTGGAAGCTTCTCAGATACCATTGTAAGGAGAGCATTATAAGAACCTGCACATATCAGAACAGGCATTTGATCTCACCTGCACTGATCACCATGGAAGAAGAGATGAGGAAGAGGCCCAAAAAAGGGGAGGAAGCATGCAGATTGCAGACATGACTGTTTCATTCCCAGACTGGTAAATAAACAGCCACAGCACTCTCCATAGGATACCCTCAGGGAAGCCCAACTCTCCTAATTGATTAATCACAGACAGAAGTCAATTTGGTTGAGGGCACATTCAGTGTGGAACATGTTTCAGGACTGTTGGTGGGGCAAGAATAAGGCCCTCTTCATCAACATCCTGGTACTTAGATTGTTAGCCTTGAGCTACTATGCCTCATAGGATGACTTACCTAGACAGCCATGTCTTCCAAATGAACTGATAAACAAAGCAGTAGTGTCATATGTGAAACAGGTTTCAGAGTAACAGCTGTGTTAGTCTGTATTCGCAAAAAGAAAAGGAGTACTTGTGGCACCTTGGAGACTAACCAATTGATTTGCACATAAGCTTTCGTGAGCTACAGCTCACTTCATTGGATGCATACTGTGGAAAGTGTAGAAGATGTTTTCATACACACAAAGCATGAAAAAATACCTCCCCCCACCCTATTACCAGCAGGAGAGTGGGGTGGGGGGAGGTATTTTTTCATGCTTTGTGTGTATAAAAAGATCTTCTACACTTTCCACAGTATGCATCCGATGAAGTGAGCTGCAGCTCATGAAAGCTTATGCTCAAATAAATTGGTTAGTCTCTAAGGTGCCACAAGTACTCCTTTTCTATATGTGAAACAGTGTGCAACGAGAAGCAAATGGAACAAGAAAAGCAACTCTTCTGAAATGGGGAGCTCCTCTGTACTATTGGGCAAAAAAGAATGTGAAATCTTAGAGCTCTGCATGAAGGCTGGCTAAATATAATTCAAACCTACCAGGAATGGGACCATCAAAAAGTATCCTAGGGGACAGTCAGAAGCACTGACTGTCAACCTCTTCACATCAAGTCCAAGCCACTGACCAGAAAGGTTGCACTGCAGTTACTAACTGGATCCCAGGGCCCTGGCAAATGACACATTCATGACCAGGCAGGCAAAGGAGATATTGTTTTCATTACTTCTACAACCTTCCCTCCAGTCCCAGACTTCAACTAGGACTGCTGAGAGAAAAAAAAAAAAGGCAGTCTGCTTACCCCTCTAGCTCTAGATTGGCTGAGGAGTATGGTTCACAGACCTTCACCAATTGACCGGTGAATGCAACCTCACTTTTCCAGAAAGGCAGACCTTCTATTTCAAGGACCAATTCTACACCATGGTAGGTCTCATTCCAGGGCCTGGCTCATGAACAGCACCACTGGACCAGAACAGACGCCTCGAAGCAGGTGCTTAGTATCCCTCTCCATTCACAGAAAAGCATCTTCAAAGCTCTTTACGGAATCTGAGATATAGTCACTTCATGGTGCCAATATTTTAAGATTGGAGCACCCCTTTCCACCTCTTTCAGACTTCCTTTAAGATAGGTTTGACAAAGAGCTTTCAGTCAGTTATTGCGCAGTGCAAACCATTGTTCTGAGTGCTCTTTTTGGGGGATCAGTCAAGGGCTACCCCGTGTATACCTTCCCCAGAGTGAATAGATTCTTAAAAGACACCACTTGTCTGAGACCCTAGTTTAGTTCTTCTATTCTGCTCTGAGGCCTTAAACTTCTTCTGAATGTTTATGCTCAGACCCCATTGATCCTTTTAATGCCACCCCAGCCCCATACTACTACAGTTGTCTCCTAGGCAACAGTATGCTGTATACTGTTGATGTAGTGTTTAAACACAGACACCAAAATAAAACCCTGTCTCCAAACACTGATGAATTTGGAGAAGTTTGGGTCTTGATCAAGTTATGATACTCTGACCTATGTCTAGTACCGATCTCTTCTTTTGTTTTGGGGTTTTTTTCTTCAGTTAAAGGGATTTGGGGGCTGAGATAACCACCCTGCCCGTTAATCATGAGTAAGACTATGATTCTGTCATGGTAGTCACAGATTCTGTTTGTACCATGTCCCCTCCAGGGAATTTTTAGTAAAATTCAGGGACAGGTCACAGGGGCTTCTGTGATTTTTTGTTTATTGCCCACAACCAGTCTGTGACTTTTACAAAAATACCCGTGACAGAATTGTAGCCTTAATCATAAGGGAAGGGAAGAAAAACAGAGAAAATTAGACAGATTTGCTATGATCTTTTTAAAAAGTTCCCAAGTCATTCATTACACTTTATGGAATGTTTGCCATTTAAACTTGTGGCATGACTGCTTCAGCATTGTTGTGACACCATATTGCCTCCTATTGATTTTTCCCCTTGGTCTTTCAGATTTAAATGTTTGCCTCCTTAAATGCTTCCTAATCTACCACTATTAAATGACTACATACATTTCAATAACATACAAATGTACCTTGGAATGAAAGTATTATGGACAGAGAATAAGTATCTTAACCCAAGCAATCTCACTTATCTGATCATGCAGTATATACACCTGCAGCTTTTTGTTGTCAGAAGATTCCTGATACATCATCAGCAGAGTTGTGTGCTTGCTGGCTCAAATAAAATAAATAAAATTAAATAAATAAATAAATAAAAGGACTAAAATAAAATTGTTCTTTAATTGCAAATATTCATACAAACAAAACTATGCTTATCTGAATGTTATTGGAAGTGATTTTTTAGGGATTTAATTCTCCACTTCATTAAACACATTTTACACTAAAATTAATGGAGTATCATTACGGTAAAACTGATGTATTAGAGAGGAGAAGACTCAGGCTTGGGCCTTAAATCATATTTCATTTAATTTAGAAACTAAATTTAATTGACCAAAAAAAAAATATAATAATGGTGCTGGGTAGAAGTGAAAGATCTTTGTTAAAATTAAGTCATGCAGTCAGGGATTAAGAGACAATACCATATGAATTAGATGACCAATCACACAATTTAAGCAGTGATTTCTGAATATGTGACAATCAGATTAATATTCACTATGAATAGTTTGAAATCAATAGACTGAAATTTGTTTGCATAAATTCAATGATCATATACAATGAAGTAAAGCATTCCAAATTGATACATGGAATAAATTCAATAACACAATTTCTCTGTGTGAATAATTCAATAACCTCCAGCAAATGACCAAATGATGGTTGTTAGAGGCTTATATGAAATGAGTGAACAAATTTCTATGTCACAATTACCAGAGTCCATGGCTAAGCAGTTTGCTTACAGAGGCCACAGATGGCAAGAATCAGGAAGACTTAATATCAACTGCCTCACCACTAGATGTCACCGTTTAAGTCTGGCTTGAAGCACACTATTCAGGTGTGAGAGAAATGTGAACAGCTTCTTCCTATGCTACACCTGTTCAGTCAATTTGAAGAGAAATAGAAAGCCGTCATTTCAGCACTTTTCATGAGCAGTAAAATTCATTTAAAATAAAATAATAAAAAGAGATTTCTTGTTTGAACACATGTTCTTGGAGAAGTTTAAAATCTTGCTTGAAATGTTTTTCATTACAAGAATGATTCATGGTTTAAATAAATAAAAAGCTTACTTCTAATTTATGTGCACACAGTTGTAAGCAGCGCTTCATAAAGCATGTCAGTATAAAAATCAAATCACTTCTGGTGCTATATATCAATGATTCTTCTGGATATGATTTCCAACTCAAGAATGATTAATATTCAAACCTGCATGTCAAAGCTCATGCATTCAACCTGCATTGAGGTATCAATTTGCCTTGTTTTATGCTTCCTATGAAATCACAGTTGTAGGAATCTGACAGAATGTTTCCAAATTCTCCTCCTCATATAATGTACTGGAGTCTATTTGAAGAACAAGAGGATAGAATCGGTGGGTCGTTTAAAGCACTTTGTCCAGAATGGGATTTTTTTTATCTTTTCAATCATTAGCCAAACTCTTTGTTATTGAAATCACCTTTGTAATTTTTTTTAACTGTTTGAAAACTTTTTGCTAGAAGTGAATTCGCTCATGCACTTGTTTTGCAAATCAGCTGCTGTCAGCTGACTTGACATTTTAATCACTCTGTGGATCTGTGAAGAATGCTGGCTCAGAAATGGGCATGTTCCCTCTCTGTCCAAGCTGCCTCCTTGCTTGTGGCAGTAGATATTCTGACCCTTTGCAAACCTTTGAGTTTGGCTGAGGCTTGAGAAATGATATTCTTTTGTACCACAGGTTCCATAATAATAAATCCAGCTTCTATAATTGTTCAATAATTTAAACTGGAAGAGTCATCCAACAGGAATTTAACAGCATACTTCGTATATTAAATTCTGTATTATAGTGGATAAACAGGCAATAGTCATAGGTGCCACAATATCTTCCAGGACATCCCATGAGATTACTGGGTGCAATGCAACTCCTTTAATAGCACTAAAATTAGTTTATTTCATCTTGGCTAAAACATCTCTACAGTTTAACCCATTCACAGCTGATCTCCACTGAAGCTTCAGTACTGAAATCTAATGTGACAACTTCTCTGAAGTGTTGATGTTCTTCTGTCTCAAGCTAAAATACTCAAAAAAGATAGAAGTGCACTCTTGGTGCTTTTAAACTGTGCTTTTAAACCACATTTACCAGTTTTAGTCATTAAGAAAGCACAGCATTTAAACAGTGATGAGTGAGATATTGTATTCAGTCCCAATACACTCATATAAAAATGAAGTGTAGAGAGGTTGAACTCTGTCTCAGTGTTCAGCTTATTGACAGCTGTACTGTTAGGGGGGTTTCTGCAGTGGTGTTAAATGGAGAGAAGGTTAAATATCTATGGAAATGTTTCCTATGTTATTCTTGTTATAAAGTTCAGAATCCCTCAAGTCTTCATCCTTCATCAGCATGAATCATAACGATTTTAGAAAAAAAATAACAAGATCCAATCCTGATTTATGAGTTTCCAGTGAGGGAGAATTCGGCACAACCCTTGGTAAGTTATAACTTAGCTCAGAAGCTAACTCAACATCCTGTCATTCAACTCCTCACCTGTTTAAATTAATTGAACTCTGACTGAAAGACAGGCAGTTGGCAGTGGAGACAGAGATGAGGGGCTAATTGGGTGAAAATAGTCCAGCAGCTAGGATTATATAAGCAAGCAGGAAGGAAGTGCTAGGAGCCTGAAGGAAAGCAGAAATAGGGAGGATTGGTTGCTACAATTGCAGCCTTCCCCAGAAGTAAGTGAGGAAGTCAGCTACTGATCAATACATATAATATATAATAAAACATAGAGGTGGTTCAGAGGATCTGGAGTAGTTGTGGTCTGTGATTAAGGCCTGAAAGGACACTCAAGGGACCAACCTGTGACATTCTCTCCCAATGATTTTATATATTCTTCCAGGTTATTAATAACAAATATTAAATAGCATAGGGCCACAAACTGATCCCTGTGAGACCCCACTAGAAACATATCCACTTGATGATGATTGTCCACTTAAAATTACATTTTGAGGTCCCTCAATTAACCAGTTTTTAATCCATTTAATGTGTGCCAAGTTGATTTGTCATTGTTTTGATTTCTTTATCAAAATGTTCATAGAATCAGAGGACTGAAAGGAACCTTGAGAGGTCAACTCGTCTCGTCCCCTGCACTAATGGCAGGACTAAGTATTATCTAGACCACGGGTTCCCAAACTTGGTTCACAGCTTGTTCAGGATAAGCTCCTGGCAGGCCGCGAGATGCTTTGTTTACCTGAGCGTCTGCAGGTATGGCAGCTCGCAGCTTCCAGTGGCTGCGGTTTGCTGTTCCAGGCCAATGGGAGCCGCAGGAAGCGGCGCTTGCCGGGCCACCACTTCCCACAGCTCCCGTTGGCTGGGAATGGTGAACCGCAGCCATTGGGAGATATGAGCGGCAGTACCTGGGGATGCCCAGGTAAACAAAGCATCTCATGGCCATCCAGGTGCTTACCCTGAACAAGCCATGAACCAAGTTTGGGAACTCCTGATCTAGACCATCCCTGAGAGGTGTTTGTCTAACTTGCTCTTAAAAATCTCCAATGATGGAGATTCCACAACCTCCCTAGGCAATTTATTCCAGTGCTTAACCACCCTGACAGTTAGGAAGTTTTTCTGAATGTCCAACCTAAACCTCCCTTGCTGCAATTTAAGCCCATTGCTTCTTGTCCTATTCTCGGAGATTAAGAAGAGGAATTTTTCTCCCTCCTCCTTGTAACAATCTTTTATGTACTTGAAAACTGTAATCATGTTCCCTTTCAGTCTTCCCTTTTTCAGACTAAACAAACCCAATATTTTTAATCTTCCCTGAAAGATCATATTTTCTAGACATTTAATAATTTTTGTTGCTCTTCTCTGGACTTTCTCCAGTTTGTCCACATCTTTCCTGAAATGTGGCGCCCAGAACTGGACACAATACTCCAGTTGAGGCCTAATCAGAGTGGAGTAGAGTAGAATGGAAGAATTACTTCTCGTGTCTTGCTTACAATACTCCTGCTAATACAACCTAGAATGATGTTCATATTTTTTGCCACAGTTTTACACTGTTGATTCATATTAGCTTGTGGTCCACTATGACCCGCACATCCCTTTCCACAATACTCCTTCCTAGGCAGTCATTTCCCATTTTGTATGTATTCAACTAATTGTTCCTTCCTAAGTGGAGTACTTTGCATTTGTCCTTACTGAATTTCATCCTATTTACTCCAGTTTGTCCAGATCATTTTGAATCATAATACTATCCTCCAAATCACTTGCAACCCTTCCCAGCTTCGTATTGTCTGCCAAATTTATTCTCTATGCCATTAACTAAATCATTGATGAAAATATTGAACAGAACTGGAACCAGAACTGATCCCAGCAGGACCCCACTCATTATTTCCTTTTAGCTTGACTATGAACCACTGATAACTACTTTTTGGAAATGATTTTCCAACCAGTTTTGCACCTACCTTATAGTAGCTCCATCTAGGTTGCATTTCCCTAGTTTGTTTATAAGAAGGTCATGTGAGACACTATCAAAAGTTTTATTAAAGTCAAGATATACCACATCTACCACTTCCCCATATCCACAAGGCTTGTTACCCTGTCAAAGAATGCTATCAGGTTGGTTTGACATGATTTGTTTTTGACAAATCCATGCTGACTGTTACTTATCACCTTATTATCTTCTAGATGTTTGCAAATTGATTGCTTAATTATTTGCTTCATTATCTTTCCAGGTACAGAAGTTAAGCTGACTGGTCTGTAATTCCCTGGGTTGTCCTTATTTCTCTTTTTATAGATTGGCACTATATTTGCCCATTTCCAGTCATCTGGAATCTCTCCCATCTTCCATGATTGTTCAAAGATAATCATTAGTGGCTCAGATATCTCCTCAGTCAGCTCCTTGAGTATTCTAGGATGCATTTCTTCAGGCTCTGGTGGCTTGAAAATATCTAGCTTGTCTAAGTAATTTTTAACTTGTTCTTTCCCTGTTTTAGCCTTTGATCTTACCTTATTTTCACTGGCATTCACTATGTTAGAAGTCCAATAGCCACCAACCTTTTTGGTGAAAACCAAAACAAAGAAGCCATTAAGTACCTCTGCCATTTCCATGTTTTCTGTTATTGTTTCCCCCCCTCATTGAGTAATGGGCCTATCTGGTCCTTGGTCTTCCTCTTGCTTCTAATCATTTGTAGAATATTTTCTTGTTACCCTTTATGTCTCTAGCTAGTTTGAGCTCATTTTGTGCCTTGGTCTTTCTAATTTTGTCCCTACATACTTCCGTTATTTGTTTCTATTCATCCTTTGTAATTTGACCTTGTTTCCACTTTTTGTAGAACTCTTTTTTGCGTTTTAGATCATTAAAGATCTCCTGGTTAAGCTACGGTGGTCTCTTGCTATACTTCCTATATTTCCTACACAGTGGGATAGTTTGCACTTGTGCCCTTATTAATGTCTCTGAAAAACTGCCAACTGTCTTCAATTGTTTTTCCCCTTAGACTTGTTTCCCATGGGATCTTACCTATCAGATCCCTGAGTTTGCTAAAGTCTGCCTTTTTAAAATCCTTGTCTTTATTTTGCTGTTCCTTCTCCTACCATTCCTTAGAATCATGAATTCTACCATTTCACAATCATTTCACCCAAGTTGCCTTCCACTTTCAAATTCTCAACCAGTTCCTCCCTATTTGTCAAAATCAAATTTAGAACAGCCTCTCCTCTGGTAGCTTTCTCCTCCTTCTAATATATAAAAAAAAATGTATTCAATACATTCCAAGAACTTGTTGGAGGATCTGTGCCCTGCTGTGTTATTTTCCCAACAGATGTTTGAGTAGTTGAAGTCTTATGCATATAGTAATGAATCTCAGTAAATGGGGTTTTATATTTATATTGAGGTTGATACTTAACAAATCTGGGAATACAGGAAAGTCCTAGAAGACTGGGGAAAAAGCTAATATTGTGCCAATATTTAAAAAGGGTAAATGGGGTGGCTGGAGGGAATTATTATAGACTAGTTAGCTTAACATGCTTACTGGACAAAATCATGGAAAGGCTGATATAGGGTGCAATCAGTACAGAATTAAAGAATGGTATCATAATTAGTGGTCAATCTTTGGATCAGTTTTGTTCCACACCTTCATTAATGATCTGGGTGACGGGATGAATTGCACCTCAGCAAGTTTGCAGATGACACTAAGCTAGGGGGAGAGGTAGATATGCTGGAGGGTAGGGATAGGGTCCAGAGTGACCTACACAAATTTGAGGATTTGGCCAAAAGAAATCTGATGAAGTTCAACAAGGACAAGTGCAGAGTCCTGCACTTAGGATAGAAGAATCCCAGGCATCGCTACAGGCTGGGGACTGACTGGCTAAGCATCAGTTCTGCAGAAAAGGACCTGGGGATTACAGTGCATGAGAAGCTGGATATGAGTCAACAGTGTGCCCTTGTTGTCAAGAAGGCTAACAGAATATTGGTCTGCATTAATAGGAGCATTGCCAGCAGATCGAGGGAAGTGATTATTCTCAACTGTTTTACACTGGTGAGGCCATATCTGGAATTTTGCATCCAGTTTTGGGACCCCCACTACAGAAAGGATGTGGACAAATTGGAGAGAGGTGATGGTGAAGCACTGGAATGGGTTACCTAGGGAGGTGGTGGAATCTCCATCCTTAGAGGTTTTTAAGGCCTGGCTTGAGAAAGCCGTGGCTGCGATGATTTAGCTGGGGTTGGTCCTGCTTTGAGCAGAGGGTTGGACTAGATGACCTCCTGATGTCTCTTCCAACCCTAATCTTCTATGATTCTATGATTTTAGAAAATAAAGCAGTAGGTCATTATTTTTAGTAGGAATTTCTAACTGCAAAGTAGAACAGGCAGTATAATTAAAATATTTGTTAAATAATTTATCAAAAATCGTGAAAATCGGGGATATATTCACATGTCAATATATGTCAATGATATATGTCAAATACTTGAATCATCAACTCCACTCTACAGTTGGGGAAATATTTTTTTAAATAATATTTATCAAATATCGTATTTGATCATATTATTAGAGCTGCTGAATATTTTTGAGTATTTTAAATTATGTTTTTAACTCAGTTTCATTGAAGAGACTAAAAGTTTATGCTTATGGTAGGAACTTAAAGATTACAGTCAGAGATTAATTAAAACAAAACAAAAATATTATTTTTTGTCTACATTTTCCATGGAAATTTTAATTTTTGGTGTAAATTCAAATACTGAAATTTCTGGGTTTTGGTGTTCAGTTATGATGTTTAATATCACACACCCAAAAAAGTCTGCTCCCAGATCCAATTTTCTATTGAAATATATATGTTTGATGGAATTTTTTTGAATTGCCCTGTGGTAGACAATTTTCTGCAATATCCTTGGGAGACCTTATTTAATTAAATGTAAATATCTTTGGGGATCATTGTATTAAATACATGTTTTTTGTATTATTGTGCGATGGAACTGTGTATAACCTCTAGAGAGGGTTAATGTGACTGATGTGAGACCTGGGGGTTCAAACTATTATATTGAACAATGTGCCAGACAAGAATCGACTTTTCAAACAAAAAGCGTGAAGTCATTTTCCTGGGGTATATTTAGGGGGGAGTTGAATGCAAATTCCCCATTTCTGGTTATGCAAAAACCCATCCTTTTGAAACTATGTTGTGAAGAACACACCATTGGCTGCTGAACACCTGTTACATGAGGTCAAGATCAAAGGCCCAACCTACAGTAAAACCTCAGAGTTACAAACTGATCAGTCAACCACACACCACATCTGGAACCAGAAGTATGCAATCAGGCAGCATCAGAGGAAAAAAAAAAAAAAACGTCGGTGGGGGGGAGGGGGGAGGAATACAATACAGTACTGTGTTAAATGTAAACTACTAAAAAATAAAGGGAATTTTTTTATAAAAATTGACAAGGATAGGAAACTGTTTCTGGGCTTGTTTCATTTAAATTAAGATGATTAAAAGCAGCATTTTCTTCTACATAGTTAAAGTTAAAAGGCTCTATTAAGTCAATATTCAGTTGCAAACTTTTGAAAGACAAACCATAATGTTTTGTGCAGAGTTACGAACATTTCAGAGTTACGAACAACCTCCATTTCTGAGGTGTTTGTAACTCTGAGGTTCTACTATATCTAAAGAAAAGACTCAACTTTTCATGGTGGTTCAGGTTCTGAATCTGAGACAATGACAAACTAATAACCATGGGGGAAAAAGCAGTTGTGGGTTTTGAAGGACTGACACCCCCCAGAGCTTGAGGTTGGGGTGACCTCTGGGAAGCTTTTTACATAAAAACGGCCATACTGGGTCAGATCACTAGTCCATCTAGCCAAGTATCCTGTCTTCTGACAGTGGCCAATCCTAGGTGTTTCAGAGGGAATGAACAGAACTGGCAATCATTGAGCATACATGTACGTTAGCATGCATGTAGGTTCTTTCATTGTTTTTAAAGTGTTTTTCCCCCTGCTGTTATGATTTCACCTGAAATATAAAGATGTTTGATCATAAAGAACTGTGTAGTAACTTATAACTGGGGGCCATTAGGAATTTCATAACTCTGAAGAGAAAGCAAAGTACAGATGCTGGCCTTTTAGGCAGTCCAGATTTCTGGAAATATCACAATGTAGGCAGAGAACTGTGCAGCCTGAAAAAAAGTCCATCCAGAAGGGAGAGAGATGTGGTGCTCTACCCAAAAGAGTTAATGGCTGAGGAGCTGGAAGCCTACAGTGGGTGCCCTGGCTGGACCACTAAGGGAGAATACAGGTGCTATTGCCTGAACTGTGACATGTCCTAATCACAGCTCTGTGCTGCCTGTTGCAGCTTGTCCTCAGGCTAAAACATTAGCTCATTAGGCCAGGGACTGTGTTACTTTAACTTTTGTACAGTGTCTAAAACAGAGTTGGGCAAACTACAGCCTGTGGGACGGTCCTGCCTGGCTCTTGAGCTCTGTCATAAATATAAAGGGAAGGGTAAACACCTTTAAATCCCTCCTGGCCAGAGGAAAAAACCCTTTCACCTGTAAAGGGTAAAGAAGCTAGGATAACCTCGCTGGCACCTGACCAAAATGACCAATGAGGAGACAAGATACTTTCAAAGCTGGAGGAGGCGGGGGAAACAAAGGGTTCTCTCTGTCTGTGTGATGCTTTTGCCGGGAACAGAAAAGGAATGGAGTCTTAGAACTTAGTAAGTAATCTAGCTAGATATGCGTTAGATTCTGTTTTGTTTAAATGGCTGATAAAATAAGCTGTGCTGAATGGAATGTAGATTCCTGTTTTTGTGTCTTTTTGTAACTTAAGGTTTTGCCTAGAGGGATTCTCTATGTTTTGAATCTGATTACCCTGTATGGTATTTACCATCCTGATTTTACAGAGGTGATTCTTTTACTTTTTTTCTTCAATTAAAATTCTTCTTTTAAGAACCTGATTGCTTTTTCATTGTTCTTAAGATCCAAGGGTTTGGGTCTGTGTTCACCTATGCAAATTGGTGAGGATTTTTATCAAACCTTCCCTTTATTGCAGAGTAGACCTACCCTGAGCCTATTCCTAGGCTTCAGAGCCTGAGCTCCAGCCCAAGAAAGGGGGTGTAGGGCTTGGGGGGATTTTGGGGGGAAAGACATTTCCAAGCGGGCTCTTTCCCTGTTATATATTTGTTAGATGCTTGGTGGTGGCAGCAAAAAAGTCCAAAGGCAAAAGGTAAAATAGTTTGTACTCTGGGGAAGTTTTAACCTAAGCTGGTAAAAATAAGTTTAGGGGGTTTTCACACAGGTCCCCACATCTGTACCCTAGAGTTCAGAGTGGGGAAGGAACCTTAACAAGCTCCCAGCAGGGGACGCTAGCTCCTGGCCCCTCCCCCACTATCCCCCTCCCCATCAGCCTCAGCTAGCCGTGAGGCCACTGCGCTGGGTGGGGGGGCTGTGAGCTCCTGCTGAGCAGCACAGCGGTGGGGCTGGCTCTGGCTGGGCAGTGCAGCTGCCAGTCCTGCTGCTCTGAACAGCATGGTAAGGGGGCGGGGAGTGGGGGGGTTGGATAAGGGGCAGGGAGTCCTGGGGGGCAGTCAGGGGACAGGGAGCAGGGGTTGGTTGGATGGGGCAGAAGTTCTGGGGGGAGGGGTGGTCAGGAGACAGGGAACAGGGGGGCTGGATAGGCGTGAGTGTCCCCGGGGTCCTGTCAGGGGCGGGTGGATGGGGTCGGGGCTGTCAGAGGTCAGGGAGCGGGGCGGGGCGGGGCAGGTCAGATAGGGGGTGGAGTCCGGGAGGTTGGTTAGGGGCAGGACGTCCCAGGGGGGGCTGTCAGGGGACAGGGAGCAGGGGGGTCGGATAGGGGGTGGGATCCTGGGGGGGAGGTTAGAGGCAGGGGGTCCCGGGAGGGGGAGGTCAGCGGACAAGGAGCAGAGCGGGGATTGGATGGGTCGGGAGTTCTGAGGGGGCAGGAAGTGGGAGAGGGCGGGAGCAAAGCCTTCCCCACCCAGCCCTCCATACCGTTTCGGAACCCCAATGTGGCCCTCAGGCCAAAAAGTTTGCCCATTCCTGATCTAGAACAATGAGGCATTGACCCTACTCTAATACAAATAAGTACTAGTAATAATGTATCCCAGCACTGTGAAGAAAAACAAGGCCCCATTTTTTCTCCACAAAACTATTTGTAATGAAAATTAACCTATATCAATCTGGTAGGCGAAAGGGAAACACTCCACTGATGGCTTTGACAAATCCTAAACCGGATGTAGTAGACAGAAGGAAAATTTCATGAAGAAACTATTTTTCTACAACACACTGTTTCTTTCCAAATCCAGAATGCACACAATAGAATAACTCAGCTTTTTTGCTTCTCAGTGTGGAGAAGGAACTCTATGAAATGTACCTCTTCTTATAGTGGATACAGTTTATTTTGCAATTTATTGAATTTCACATGGAAAATTATTTATACTTTCCTTCATTTTAAAGTACTCAGAAACTTTGGAGATGGACAACAATATAAGATAGATTTTACACTTGTGATTGTGCTTGATTTGTATGAGGAACTTAGTGGTTTCCTGTGGAAGCTATTGGCTGCTACGATTTTACTGTCTGGCAGTTTCCCTAGTGAATTCTCCCAAGATTTATCTAATAAAAAATTCTGATCATGGATTGGCTCCAGCACCAAAACTAAGTTCTGAATCTAGAATAGAGTCCAGACTTCCAAAATTTGGAGACTGTTTATACCTACAACTTTCGTTTGGCCCATTACAGAGATATGGGTCTACTGTAAAATTCAGATCTGGATGTGAATTTCCCAAAAAATTGGGTATATATAGATCAGAGGGTTTTGAAAAATGATAAAACTACATAAACAACAGATTTCTCTTGCAACAATCAGAGACATTGATAAACTTCATAAGGATCAAAATTCCACCATTTCCACTATCAACCTTTTATTTTTGTTGGTGCACAACTGCAAAATTGCAACTTGGAACAAATTGTAAACTTTCACACATTTGTTGCAAGTGGAGATTCACCACTTTCCAACAGTTATCCCTCCCTTTTCATACTACAGGCAGTTTGGTTTTGCATGTGAAAATATAATTATTTTTATTATGGGGCACTATAAAAATTGGGGACAGATTTACAAAATGACATTGCCAAATGAGGGTTTGTTAATCTTTTTTTTTAAAAAAATAAAACATATCTACATCCAGTGAGAAAATATGTTTGCTGTTGAGTCCCCATCTAATGACAGTCATCACTGAGATACCTGAGTGTATGTCAAAACAGTGAGCAGCTGGTCCTAGCAACAAGTCTCAGAGCCTGGTTCAATAGACTCAGGCTTGCAGGGTTCATGATAAAAATGACTGCATAGACATTGCAGCTTGGGCTGGAGCTCAGGCTCTGAAGCTTAGGAATAGGCTCAGGGTAGGTCTACTCTGCAATAAAAAATCCTGTGGCACTGAGTCTCACAAGTGACTGGGGTTCACAAGGCTAAACACTGCAGTGCAGATATTTGGGTTTGGGTGGAAGCATGGGCTCTCTGACCCTCCTATCTAGTGGGGTTCCAAAGCCTGGGATCTAGCCCAAACCCATATGTCTACACTACAATTTTTAGCCCTGCAGCCTGAATTCCAAGAGTCAAACTCATCTGACCTGGGCCAGCCATAGCCATGCTGCGGGTCTTTTATTGCAGCACAGATGTGCCCTCACAGCCTAGGCTCCAGCACAAGCCACAATTAACAGCTATTTTTAGCACAAGTCCCAGTGTGTTGATCTGGACTCAGACTCACATGTACCTGAGTGCTGAGACTCACATGTACCTTTCTATTAAGCAACCTACTACTACTGATGGCAGAATTAAGTTGAGATTCCACTGGGAAGAGAATGCTTGCAAATTTATTGATAGATGTGGGACTGAGTTCAAGACTTATAGGACTGGTGGATAATTATTCTTTTCATATTGTAACTATGGTTATTATGCATGAAAAGCAAGACCTCTCCCATGACTAATTCTGTGGTAATTTCTGTGGTAAGTCCCAGCTTTCTGCAGTTCCTGATAATGCACACCTTAATTGATTTTGAACAACAGTTTGAATTCTAATATGTTTGTATTATGCTAAAACATTTACATTTGTATTTACTGTTCAGCATTTAATGTGAGAGCTGTTTTGGTAATTAGTGAATATGTTGCATTTTGTAAGGTGCTAGTTAGAAAATAACTTACTTGTTACGTGTGGCCAAGGCCATGGGTACATTTGTCTGGTATTTGGATACAAAGTTTCTACAATTGGAGGTGCTGGCATTGTGATGCCTTACTGCAGTATTTTTGGTTGGCTCCCCAAAGCATTGCACAATTAGTGCAGAATGAAGGTGCACAAGCTGAGAAGCAGGTGTCATCTTAAGCAGAGAAGTTTTCAACAGAAATAGTGTTAGAAATAATACCGAAAGGAAATAAATTAATTAA
Source organism: Eretmochelys imbricata (assembly GCF_965152235.1). Lineage (NCBI taxonomy): Eukaryota > Metazoa > Chordata > Testudines > Cheloniidae > Eretmochelys > Eretmochelys imbricata. The sequence goes on along the minus strand of NC_135573.1, from coordinate 131,334,457 downwards.
AGTTGGTGGGTGTTTGGGGCACTAAGATTCAAGTAGGATCTGTCCCTATGGCACATGGCAACCAATGATGAGTATGTGTTCTGTATATTTAAATCTAGTTTCTAAAAATGGTGTGGCCTTTTATCTTTGCAGTTGTTCTATATGGTTCTCAATTTAAAAAAAAAGAAACAAGTTAATAAGAGGTTATTTTGAGTTGAGTGGCTGGCAGAAGTGAAATCAAAAGAGCAAAAATGAATTCATATTTAAAAAGAAATCTGACTCAGAAACAGACAGTGAAGGCCCGATCCCTAGGTCTGGCTGATCTTTACTTGGGAGACTTGGCAGGGGTGAGCGTGCAATTGTGGGCAAAGGTGATTTTGTATCACCTTTACGCTTACCCTAATTCAGAAATTGACTGGGGGCCAAAGAAGAACAATCTGTAGGCTAATTGTGGGAGAAAGCTTAGACTTACAAAACTTTACTTACAAACTATACAGGAATGATATATCAGGTTGTAGTTGTGCAGCAGAAGAGTAGCAGTATGCATAAAGTAAAATTTTTGCATGGGGGAGACCATGCTTCAGGATTTGTATGGATAAATATCCCATTAATAAGGATATAAATGCAATACTGCCATTTGCTGCAACCTCCAGATCAGAAATGTAACAGTAAAATCAGAATGCTGAATGATACAGGAAATGAGCAAGTGGAATGACACCCTGGGACATAGGAGAAACAGCATCTAAATACCATGAAAAACTCCTTGGAATAGCTCACTATGGAACTCACAAGATGAGATGGGACCCTACCTTGCCCTCAGTAACAGACAGGATTTAATTCAGGTACCATGTGGCTGAAGCACATACAGCAATAATATAATTAAGTAGGTCACACTTTATATTAAGGGTGCATTTATAATAGCTTGCAAGGGGTCAATAAATGATTTAAAACTGTGATAATCTTATTAAAAACCTATTCATTGCTGTAAGTAGAAATGGTCAAAAATTTTTGGTCTAATAGTTTTTTTTAAAATAAAAAATGACTTTTTTGGCAAAATGGAAGTTCCCGCAGGAAATGTCTGTTTTAAATTCAATATTTTTTTTTGGCTGGGGGGGAGAGAGTGTCAATGACAAACCAAAATCCAAAGAGTTCTAGTTATAAGTACATTAGTAGAAGGTGTTAAAGACGTTTATAAGACATAGTTTATAAGCCATATGTTTGAGCTGCTGGACTGATATAATCACTGATTTATCATGTAATACAATATCTATTAAATACTATTTGTTCTTGGAATTTTGCTATAAAATGTGCCAATTAAGTTCAGCAACCTTGCAGCATGGATTGTACTAAACCGAAAAAATGTCAAAAAGGGTTTTTTTTTTGTTTAGTTTTAGCTTAGTTTTAAATGAACAAGTTAGACAAACATAATTTGAAGTTAAAAGTTGAGATATTAAAATCCTTAGAGTCAGGATGCAGGCTGATTAGTTATACCATGGCCTAATTTTTTAGAAGTGACTAAAGATATTGTGCGCCTGACCTGTAACAGCTTAAAAGCAGCCTTAATTTCAGTGGGCAGACGATCAGCACTTTTTAAAAAATCAGACATCTTTAAGACGAAACATGTTTTACACCCAAAAATCACTAGTTAGATTTGAAAATCTTGGTTCTTATGTGTACCCTTACATGCTGCAAACCCCAGAACAAGGATGAGAAAAAATCCCAAACAGGAAGCAAATACTAAGGGACACATGAAGATGATTGAGTGGATAGAAACACAGTTATTCAGGCTAAACAAATGTCTTTTAAAAAATGCCCAAGTGATGCTAATAGAACTCAACATAAACTCTAAGAAATCAAAATCAACTTACTGTACTTATACTATACAAGCTGTACCCAACTACATCTGGGCAGGAAACTGTTTCCCATCCCACGGATACGGTCTTGAAACAAGACCAGGACCAGGACACGTTTTTAAAAATATTGAGAAACCAAAAACATGATATTTTTTTCATTCTGGGTCAACCAAAATGTTTCATTTTGATATTTCAAAATGTTTAATTTCAAGTTAAACTTTTTTCTCCCTTTTTTTTAAAAAGTTTTTTTTCCACTCTAATTAGTTTAAATTTTGAAACAAAAAGTCATTTTAAACTGGAAGATGGGATTTTTTGTTTTTGGAAATGACAACATTAAAAACTAACAATTTAAAAACTTTTTTTTTTTACTTCTTTTCAAGTTACGAAATGCATCGAAATTTCACAGTTTTGAATTTGACAAATCAGCATTTACAGACAAAAAATGATATGTTGAAAAATTCCTGATCAGCTGATCTGCTGTATGCACAGTGCACCGAAATATGTAGTTAAAGTGAAGGAAAAATATGTATCAAATATGTTTCTTGATATTCTTTGGAGCTGAAAATTATTGGTAATAGAGAGTTTCCTTCAACATGTTACATGTAAGCTCATACAGTAGCAGGAGCTCTGAATCTTTTGGCATTAAGGACTTTTAAAAAATATCAAGATATTTTATTTCTTTCCCCAAATCACTAGTTCAAAATAATTTGTTATATCAGATATGCGTATGGAAAAGAAAAATAGTGGTAATAAAAAAGAAAGCGTGGGTGTAGTTACTTTGGAATTATTTTACAAGTTCACCAATGGTGATACAAGGATCTGTGTCATATACATGAAATTCTTTCGTATCCATCTTCAGACCTAGTGCAAAACTACTTTTCTTATTTCTACAGTCTGATTAGTTCTATAGTACACTCAAATAATTTGTGTCTAAATGATTAATATAAAAATGGTTATTGCGTTTACATACAGCAAACAGAGGCAATGAAGATAAGAGCTGCCACAATATTATTCAGTCTGGGAGTTTATATTTTAAATCATTCCATTCTTTCATTTGTCTTTGCAAGTGACAGTACACAAAAACAGCGCGTGCATTAGAGTTGGGGACATGTTTCTGATGAACAGTAAAATTGCCAAAATGCATTTTGGAAGCACGAAAACTATATAATAATTTGGATCAAATTCAGCCAATAATTTTGTCCAAAAACTGTTGAAACAGTTATTATGACCATTTTGAACTGAAACATTCCATTTCAACCATTTTGAAACATTTCATTTTGACTTTTTGTTTCAAAACAGCATTTCAGATAGAAATTTGGTGATTTTTTAGAAAGAATGAAAAACTCTCAAAGAGAAACACTGGGGAAAAAATCATTTCAGGTTGAACAAAATGTTCTGGTCCACCCAAAACAATATTCTTTTTTTCATTGCCGTGATTTTTTTCATTTCCCCATGGATTTTTTTAGTTTGGCCTTGGATCAAAAACACAAATTATCTGCTCTATTTTAATGTACATAAATCGAAGCTAGGAGGAGGTAGCCTTGAAAAGTTAACTCGAAGCATGATTCTATTATTATAATTTATAGCTATTACATTTTTGCAAACTACGTAATATATATATTTTAAATGCAGTTGACTACATGGTTTACCATGTTAGATAACTCAGCTAAATAACTTTATAACATGTAATCGTAATGGCTTAGGGCATTAAAGGACAAGCCTTAATGGAAGATACCAAGCTCAAGCTTAACCTTTAGGTTTTATCAAACTTAGTGGCTGAAGGCATATGTTGCTAATGTAGCATCTTACCCAGAATAATGACAGAAGAATCACTGGGGCATGAAACCACAACCTGCAGGGAGTTAATCATGATCATTAATCACTGTGCCACATTTCCCCCTCTTTGTTCTTTGTGTGGAATGGAGTGTTGACAAAAACAGACTTCATTCTTGTTTACAGAATATAAACGAAGTTCAAATCAACATCACAACTTCTTGTGGGATGGGAGAACAAAATACATTAAAAAATTGGCTCTTTTTGAAAGACTAGCTGATTTAGTGACTGGAGAGATCACATTATGAGGAGCTTTTCACCTCTAGGTTGTTGGTTCATATCTAGTGTTCAGTTGCCAGTGTAAAATGAAATTGGTGATCTGCACCCAGTTCATAGTGGAAAGGTGCCCTTATTGCAAAACACATCTACACAGCTGGAGGCTTGTTGGTATTCTCCTCAGGAAGACCACAAAACCCAAAGATCAATTGCGCACAGAGACTGAACTAGCCTCTCAAGTCTAGAGATGGCTTGTGATCCTTCAAGGGCTGAGAGTCACCTTGTTGCCATCTGCCACCAGCACGAGGGAGTCTGGCCTGTACGTGGCTGAGTGTCGGCTCCCTAACACCACTAGACTTTCTGCTACTCATGGACTCTCCTTTGGGCTACGCTATCCCTGCCTTTGCCTTGCAGGTTGACAATAGATGCACCCAGACCCCTACTCCCTAAAAAATGTTCCCTGTGGTGTCCAGCCCCTGATCTCTGGATACTCACAGAAATCCCACACACTCTGTTTCCAAGGGACCAGTATACCCCAGTTTACAAGTTTTACTTTAGCCCACCACTTCTGTATCACATGCAGTGCTTCAGTTCAGTTACAATAAAACATAAGGAAAAGTATTTAAGAAAAAAGAGATTCAAATACAAACAAGTGTGAGTGAGGGAAACAAATGGTTAGCTACTGAGATTGCATGTGCACCCCACACAAGACCTGACTGGACAAAAAGGAACAATTAACCTTGTGACAGACTGCACCTGAGAAGGGTGAGGGCTGATAAGGCCTAATGGCAGATGGAGCCAAACTGGGATAGGTACACAGAGAGGAAGTTGGTGGTAAGAGATGGCTGTGGGGAGAAGCTTTGCAGTCACTCATTAGAGAGGAAGGTGACTGGCCACAGACAAGGAGGAGTAAACCCTGAGATCCTGCCTTGGGATATAGATTCTGACCAGAAATCAAGTGAGTGAGATAGGCATAGGGGGCAGAGGAAGTTCCACTGGTAATCCAGGTGTGGGCCAGTTATAGGAAGGAAAGGTAGGAAGGAGCTCAGCAGAACAGCAACAAGGTCAGAACTTGAGTAGACCACAGTTGCTGGACATAAGGTCCTTAGGCTGGAATCCGGAGTAGTGGGCAGGCTTGGATTCCCCTACCAACCACTGGGGAAGTGGCAAAGACTGGACAATGAAGCAGAAGCCTGTCTGGAACAATTTGTCCAGTAGGACCTTGATACTACCTCAGATGGGGAAAACTATAGTGACCTGGCTGGTCAACCAAGCCATGCAGAGTGAACACCCTGAGTGATGAGGAGAGAGTAGCCTGACTCCACAGAGAGATTGACCACAGGTCGAGAAAGTGAAGGAGTGGGTATCAGACTGGTTGTGAGCTAACTGCCAGATGGGCCACAGCAGCAAGTAGTGAATCATATGACAGATACACAGCAAAATAATGAAATGCTAACTAGGGCCTGATCTTATTAATAGTCACCTTTCCTATTTAATAAAGCAGATTCTAACCCCAAAGTTCAGTCCTTTGCAGCACTTGCTAGACCCAAGGAGCTAGCACCTAGTCTTTCATGAAGGACCCCCACGCATCAAGTTTGTCAGGTCTGAGACAGGAGTTGCTTGTAATGAACCCTTTTGCCAGTTGGCACTGATGGGCTTCTGTGTCTGCCCCCTCCAGATGAGGGGTAAGACAGCTGTGGGACTGCACGGAGAAGTCTGTACTGCTGCTGCTTCAGCTATGCCTGTTCTGCCATTAAACAGAGGGATTCAAGTTCCATGTCTATCAATCTGGCAACTTTCACAAACATGGAATTAAGTTTTGTTTTTTTTTTCCTTTTGGGAGATCAAGTTTATCAGCTTCTGCCAATCATTTAGATTTCTGAAACTTAGGACCAATGTAAAAAAACACACCCACACCCAAATTTGTCTTATAAAAGTGAAGCATAATTCTGGATTTTATTAATATAGGTTAAAAATTTCCGAATCAAAAAGGGGTTAGGTATTTTATTTTCATACTAGTTTCTTTTCTTCTGGTCAAAGGAATTTTCCTCCCAAGAAGTGTTATAAAAGACAAAGACAGACTTACTTATGCAGCTGCAGAGGGCCAGAGAAAAGTAGCATATAAGGATTTTGAAAAGGATTAGATAACTTTGTGATGGTTAGTTATGCGTATATACAGAAGGATAATAGAACCACAAGTTTGAGCTGTAAACTGGCCACTTGTGGGGCTCTGGGACAGATTTTTCACACAGGTCACAGTATTGGATAATTGGCCAATTGTAATTGGAAATATGTTTGGCTAGACCCCTGCATTTATCTTAGATTAGGGTGAGTTTGGGTTCTAGCTAGACCTTGTGGACATCAGTACAGGCCTACAAAAATCTGAAAGACCACGGCTTGCTAGTTCTATTTGCACTCATACTCCATGGCTTCAGAAACTCCAGAAACTCCTCACTTTCCACTTAAGTGTTGCTCTGGGAGTCCCCACTGGTCTAGCCCACAACTCCCTTTTGGAAATCAGTGGCTCCCAATCTTTGGGGTTTACTGGGAAATCAGGTCTCCACACTATCATTTGTAGTGGGCCTGCCAGATAGCGGAGCCTTCAGGAAAAGGAGACCATTTGGAAACCCTCTAATATCCCCCCAACTCAAGGCAGCAGATAGGTTAACCATTCCTTTTCCGGTGCCATCTAGGTGGCAGACTGGAGAGAAAAATAGCAACTCAGAAGTTTTAGAATGTGGTAAGCCTTAGGGGGTCTGATTTTCAGAAGTACTGAGCACTCACAATTCTAATTGTGGTCAATAGGAGCTGCAAGAGTTTAGCGCTTCTGATAATCTACTACTGTGGCTTGTTAGCCTTCTGCCAGTGGAAAATGTTTGTTTTTCCCTCTGCCCAATGGAGGTCAGGCTGGTCCTGAACCTTTTAGAAGACCCAGTAAGATTGGGAGAGGCACTGGCTCTCTCTCTAGTGGACCCTTCAAAGGAAAAGGATGCAGAATGTGTGTGTGCTGTATCACCAGCAGATCTCTGAAATGGGGCACAAACTGCTGAGTCTGTACAACCCACGTCTCCAAGCAAACAAGCCAAGGGAACCCCCTGAGAATCAAAAGGGAAGCCAACAGCACAGTCGCTCCAGGTATCATTCTGCCCTAGTTATGGGGTGTGAGAGTCGTTAGCTCTCTCAGAAATGTCAAGTACAGGCCACAGCTGGAGACAGAATTTTATTTTTTCCCCCGGTCAGGCTAACATTTTTTTGTCTGCTTAATTTTTGTGGCTTGCAGTTTGTCTGTTTTACTAACTTGCTAGAATACCTCTGAATTTTGCCATTATATCTTGTTTGTTTCTTCTGTTCTTTCCATTTCTTGCTCTTTCCTTTACCACTTCCATCTCATTTTAAAATCTTACCTACTGTTCCTCTCCATGGATTCTTATTGCCTTAACTCTGGGCTATTTCAGCCTTGTTCTGAATCAAGGATTTGTATTGCTTCTCTTCTTTCCTTTCACTATATTTTATCTTGGTTTTAATGATACCCAACCAGAGAGAGAGAAATGATAAGAGAAAAAATAGCTATAACCAAACAAGACACTTCAACATTCTCATCACACTATTGTAATTTTATAAAATGTTAAAACAGAACCACATAAATGGGAAATGTGAATATAAAATAAAAATTAAAAAAGTACATTTAAAGTGAACATTGTTTTGTGAATATGATTCCCAGTGATACCAATCCTATTCCTTTGAACAAGCTGCAAATTGAATAGAAATTAGAAAGCACTTACATTTTAAAGCTCTGATCCCACAAATATTTAAGCACCTGAGCAGTCCCTCTGAACATTATGCAAATGTAAAGTTTTTTTTTTTTCATTGCTGTTTATGGTTAGAGGGCAGAAAGACAGTATGAGTCAGAGATGGCATCACTGCTGACACCAAAATAGCACTCTGGTTGCGACAGGAGGAAGTCTGAAGTGGTGCTTTAACTGCTTGTTTTCCAACAATAAGCATTTCAAACATAATTACAAAGATCATTTCAATGCCATTGGCACATTGTACATAGTTGAGATCAAATGAACTATGATCTACATGAACTACGATAAATATAGGATGTCAAAAGAGAGGACAAAATAAGGACTTAAATACAATGGAATTATTCACTTGCTTAAAGTAAATCAGCTATTTGCAAGATTGCAGCATTATTTCATCTTCTCTTTTGACTTTCTATATTTATTGCATGTTACTTTGATTCTAAACAATGTACTTCATGTCAGAGGTATTGAAATAACATCTTTGTACTTGATTGTTTATGGGATGGTTAATGCAGGTTAGTCACCATCATGGAGTTCCCCTGTCAGACCCAGAGTGTCATTCATTTTGGTGATAGCGATACCATCTCTGACTCACAACAACCACTTTCTACCCAGCATACCCCACTGTTTAAACATAAGGAGACAAGAAGAAACCTCCCAGTAAGTTCACAGTTGCATGATGTGAATAATGGCCCCACTAAATTGAACTTGCATCATGGAAATTAGTGTAAGTAAAGCTGCTAATAAGTAAAACACAAATAGGTTATTTTATTCAAATGCTGGGAGTCTGATTTATTAAAGTAGCCACCTTAGGCTTATCTTAAAATGTGGATGTAAGGGGCTACCAGAGTCTGAAAGAGAAGGCTGACAGAACATGTCTGTTTGAACCTCCCCTCTCCATCAACCAGTGAGAAATGCTGCTCCATCACCCTGTATTGATATACAGCAATGTCCTTCATGCTGGGCAAGTTTTCAGTACTAGAGAAAAGTATAAGACAGGTATACGACAAACAATATTTCTTTGTCTTTCTGGTAATGCACTGCTAAAGCCATTTATTTAAGGATGGGCCTATGCCAAAACCACAGCTTTGGCAGAAAGACCAAGAGGAAGGAATCCACAATTAAAAGCCTAAACAAAACATAGATGATACATAATTTGGAACTGGTATGCCATAGTGGGGACGATCTCATTGAGTTTCTCTCCCAGATATCTTCCTAAGGTTTTTATTATTTTTGTTACTAGTGTATTGCCAACCGCGGTCATCCTCAATCCAAAATCATACTTTGGATTTCTAAGCTTCCTGTGATCCAGCAGTCTTCATCTACAAATCTACCACTGGATGTTGACAAGATACTGTTTGTTCCATAGACCTGAGATTGCTTCCATTGACTGCACATTTTATGTCCAGTAGAAGCACAGTAATGTTGGGACAAAATAGAACAGAAAAAGCCAGCAGATCATGATAGCAGACATTGCTTTATTTTAATAATTCGTAATCAGTGGCTGCTCCCTCTGGAGTTGATAAGATATCAGACAGGAGGAAACCAACCAGCTGCAACAGTTTCTGTCATTACATATTACAAATATGAGATGTATATTCAAAATGCATATAGAAATAAAATGACCTTCCTGGACACAGCAGTTATTTTCTTGAACCTCTTTTTAAAATAATGCAACGGAGGCCTCAAAATCAGGAACGAATAAATAAATACAAGCTTCCTTCGTAAAAGATGCTAAATTAAGAAAAGAACATGTTGTGAGCTGGATTTCAAATGGCTCCAGAGCAATTACACAAGCTCAAGCAAAAAGTTTCTCCTCTCTGCTCCCCTATATGTGCTGCTCACAGAAGCAGTCCCTACAGCTGGAAGGGAGAAGGCTGAAGAAACAGGGAAGGGAATGACAGAGAGAAGGTCTTTGCCTCTGCATCAGCCTGAAAAGTGAGACTGACACATCAGGGGAGCATCTTACTCCATGCAAGTGATTGGTGTGAGGTTTACATTCTCCCTAATTGTCCTCCACTTTCAAGAGTAAAAGCGTGTGTTAATACCACTACTGTGTAATTACTCTGTTTACCCTCTAATAAATCCCCTCTTTTTTGGGACTGAAAGGAAAGCATTAATATGTGTAAAAAGAAAAGGAGTACTTGTGGCACCTTAGAGACTAACCAATTTATTTGAGCATGAGCTTTCGTGAGCTACAGCTCACTTCATCAGATGCATACCGTGGAAACTGCAGCAGACTTTATATATACACAGAGAATATGAAACAATACCTCCTCCCACCCCACTGTCCTGCTGGTAATAGCTTATCTAAAGTGAGCAACAGGTTAGGCCATTTCCAGCACAAATCCAGGTTTTCTCACCCTCCACCCCCCACACAAATTCACTCTCCTGCTGGTGATAGCCCATCCAAAGTGACAACTCTTTACACAATGTGCATGATAATGAAGTTAGGCCATTTCCTGCACAAATCCAGGTTCTCTCACTCCATCACCCCCCTCCAAAAACCCACCCCCATACACACACAGACTCACTCTCCTGCTGGTAATAGCTCGTCCAAACTGACCACTCTCCAAGTTTAAATCCAAGTTAAACCAGAACATCTGGGGGGGGGGGGGGTAGGAAAAAACAAGAGGAAATAGGCTACCTTGCATAATGACTTAGGCACTCCCAGTCTCTATTTAAGCCTAAATTAATAGTATCCAATTTGCAAATGAATTCCAATTCAGCAGTTTCTCGCTGGAGTCTGGATTTGAAGTTTTTTTGTTTTAAGATAGCGACCTTCATGTCTGTGATTGCGTGACCAGAGAGATTGAAGTGTTCTCTGACTGGTTTATGAATGTTATAATTCTTGACATCTGATTTGTGTCCATTTATTCTTTTACGTAGAGACTGTCCAGTTTGACCAATGTACATGGCAGAGGGGCATTGCTGGCACATGATGGCATAAATCACATTGGTGGATGTGCAGGTGAACGAGCCTCTGATAGTGTGGCTGATGTTATTAGGCCCTGTGATGGTGTCCCCTGAATAGATATGTGGGCACAATTGGCAACGGGCTTTGTTGCAAGGATAAGTTCCTGGGTTAGTGGTTCTGTTGTGTGGTATGTGGTTGTTGGTGAGTATTTGCTTCAGGTTGCGGGGCTGTCTGTAGGCAAGGACTGGCCTGTCTCCCAAGATTTGTGAGAGTGTTGGGTCATCCTTTAGGATAGGTTGTAGATCCTTAATAATGCGTTGGAGGGGTTTTAGTTGGGGGCTGAAGGTGACGGCTAGTGGCGTTCTGTTATTTTCTTTGTTAGGCCTGTCCTGTAGTAGGTAACTTCTGGGAACTCTTCTGGCTCTATCAATCTGTTTCTTTACTTCCGCAGGTGTAAGAAAGCTTACAACTACAATACCCACCTAAGTCATTATGGCTAAGTCATTATGCAAGGTAGCCTATTTCCTCTTGTTTTTTCCTAGCCCCCCCGCCCCCCAGATGTTCTGGTTTAACTTGGATTTAAACTTGGAGAGTGGTCAGTTTGGACGAGCTATTACCAGCAGGAGAGTGAGTCTGTGTGTGTATGGGGGTGGGTTTTTGGAGGGGGGTGAGGGAGTGAGAGAACCTGGATTTGTGCAGGAAATGTCCTAACTTCATTATCATGCACATTGTGTAAAGAGTTGTCACTTTGGATGGGCTATCACCAGCAGGAGAGTGAATTTGTGTGGGGGGGTGGAGGGTGAGAAAACCTGGATTTGTGCTGGAAATGGCCTAACCTGACGATTACTTTAGATAAGCTATTACCAGCAGGACAGTGGGGTGGGAGGAGGTATTGTTTCATATTCTCTGTGTATATATAAAGTCTGCTGCAGTTTCCACGGTATGCATCTGATGAAGTGAGCTGTAGCTCACGAAAGCTCATGCTCAAATAAATTGGTTAGTCTCTAAGGTGCCACAAGTACTCCTTTTCTTTTTGCGAATACAGACTAACACGGCTGTTACTCTGAAACCTGTCATTAATATGTGTGTGTGTGTGGATGTAACTGCATAAATGCTTTAGTGCAATTTATTTATTTTTCTACAAACTTAACATGCTGTTAGAGGTATTAAAAACATTGCAAATGTGACTGTATTTATCAGAGGAGATTTGAAATTCCATGAGCACTGTGTTCTATCTGTCAAATCATCACCCTTTTCAGCACTCATTATTTATAAAAACATTTCAAATTTTAAATTGTAATTTTTTCAATGTATCTCTATTTTCTTCAACAAGAGTAACATTTTTCTGACCTCCTCAACTGACATGATCTTAAATATGGGAAATGTTGGCAGGGAAGGGTTCCTGAGATGTGGAAAATGCATTGTCAAAACAGGTGTGTGAACTTGCTGAATCCGTACAGTACACTCACAGGCAAACTTAATGGAACTAAGATGTTGTAACCTTGTACCTCTGTAAATGGTTTTATGAGTCGGAAAGGGGCGAGGAATAATGTAGTGAAAGAAAAGAAAAGAAACTTCTGCCCAGTATCTATTCATCTGACCAACTGAGGCTTGGCAACAGCATACAGACCAAGCAAACAAGAAGGGATGAAGTGGTCATGGCACTGCCTGGGTAATAAAGGGGAGTAAGAAAGTCCAAGGAAGAGATGAGGATCAAGGAGACTCTCTGCCATGAGTAATGGGGAAGTTTGGATGTTAAGATCAGCAGGGACTACCATGACCATCCACTCTGACATTCACATTATATGTACTTAACTCAGATAAAATCATCACACAGCTACATTGAACTTTGGAGAAGTTACTGTAATTAGTCTCAGTAACAGAGGCTCACCATTTGGGGTCCATGATGTTTTGGCCCCCCAAGTATTATTCTAATCCCAGCTTTCATTTAAAAGTAGGGTACATTTCTAGCCCCCCTCATTTCAGAGACACATTCAAAATGTAAACTGATTGCAAGTGTGAAAAGTTGTCATAGCAATTTTTCCTAAAAGTAATTGGTGACTCTGTTACCCTGTAACAACCCTCGCACATCAACAGGGTTTTAATCCAAGACCTGGACTAAAACGGACCTCTATCATGGATAAGTAGATCCTTTAGCTGTCAGCAGTAGTGAGCTGTTATCTCTTGTGGGCTAGTTACTAGTGGGATATATGTCACACACTTTACTAACATGCTCTTTCTGCCAAGAGGCAGAAAGCCTTGGCTCTTGGGGCATACAAACACCACAGCCCCAGATTTATTGGGAGAGCCTTGGCATCACTACTACTATTAGTGTAGTAGTGATGTTAATAGTAGTAGTGATATTCTCTATTGTCATTTCTTCCTGTCAGCTCAGTGAAGTAGCCCTTGACTCATTCTCTCCAAAGGCTTTCATGTGCAGGGACTTCAGCATTCCCTTTTGCCACCTACCATACATTTGTGAAGACACTAGGGGAGACTGATATTTTGGACTGAAGCATCCTCAGTATATAAGGATGCTCAGCTCTATCACATTCTAATTTTGCAGTCTTTCCATGCCTGAACAAGATAACGTTCCACATGAAAGAGAAACTGACTGTCACAACCTGAATAAAACGTAAATGAGGCTTGTTGGCTATAAAATTTATGGGAAGGGGCTGATGCCATTTAGAGAAATGGTTGATGCCACACGCTCTACTGGGAATTTACTCCTGGTGTGCCCAATCGGAGTGTGCAACTTGCACACTGCCCTCTCTCTATCGTACCCTCAGATCATCAGAAAAAACATCTGGCTCTCAGATTGTAACTGGGGACATAATGAATTTCAACATCTATGGCTGGCCAGAAGGCTGTTTCCTTTCCTGTCACAAGAACCACCTAGAACTTCACATTCTCCAGGTAAGAGTGTTGCAGTGACTACATAGGGTACTTCTGAAGTCTAACCAAAAGCTATGGCTTATGTACTATTCCTGATTTTCTGGTAATGCATTTTTTGCATACTTGGAATTATAAATACCAGCGGACATACAACATATTCATACAATATTGCTTCTCATTGCTGCTCTGAGATTCAGATCTCAGACGCCATACAGTCTTGACTGAGTTCTTATTCAGGCACAAGCCCCATTGAAATCATCTGGATTTTGACCTTGTAACTGATAAATGATTTCACAATAAGGTCCATAATGAGGATGTTTACATAAAAAAGAATTTACTTCAATTTAAGTATCTGCTTTCACTGTATTGTTGGCTCGAACTATAACTCAAGCTTTGCCCCAACCCAACTCCCATCCACACACCTACAATTCTCTAGGTCAACGTTTCTCAAACTGGGGTTTCTCAAAGCGGGTCACGAGGTTACTCCCGAGGGGCCAAGGGCCCCACTGATTAACTTCTACCCCTCCCTCGCAGCACCCCCTGCATGCTGGTGAACAGGTGTTCCCCAACATGCAGGAGGTGCTGGGAGGGTGGTGGAGGAGCGGGGACGGGGCGGAAAGAGGCAGGGAAGAGGAGAGGCGGGGATGGGGCCTTGGGGGAAGGGGTGGAGTTGGGGCGGGGCCTAGTGCTGGCGGGGGGCTAGGGGGTCTGCAAAAGATTTTAAATCTAAATGAGGGTCCTTGGGTTGCTAAAGTTTTGAACCGCTGCTCTAGGTTGAGTTACGTGGCATTTTGAAATGGAGCAAGCTGGCCCACTGGGGGTGTGATTTCAAGTCTCAGTGCTGCTAGAGCTAGTAACGCAGCACAGATGTATCAACTGAAGTTACAGCTAATCAACTGCTAATCCAATCACTCTATGATGCTAATCAAATCACTGTGTAGCTCTGCTGTTGCTTTGCAAAGTGGTCACCCTCATTCTGTTCTCCCTCAAGCTAGACTAATTCAAGTGGACTTAACCTGAGGCCTGACTTGCACTCACAAGTTAGGTTGACATAGCGACGGGGCTCAGGGGTGTGAAAAACGGCCCTAGCTCTCAGTATAGACACAGCTTGCATCAACCTAGCTACCATCACTCAGGAAACTGAGTTTGCAGTGATGGAAAACCCTCTTCTGTCACTGTGCGCTGTGTCTATGGTATGGGGTTATGCCAGCATACCTACAGCACTGTAACTGTCCCCGTAGTGTAGACATGGCCTACCTCAAGCTCACTGTAGCAGTGACAACAAGACCTAATTTCATTCTTGCATGAAAGAGTCTCATTAAATGAGCCAGTTTGATACATCTCTGCCACCTTATAGTAATCACAGGAAAAGATTGTTTATCATTAACCACAAGTGGGAGTAAATAGTTGAGACAAACTAAGAAAAAATTAAAATAAAACCTCACGTGGATAAATAACAGTTACTAAATTAACTGTGCCCTGCTGATAATTTTAAAAGAACGGAGTGTACTGAGCTCTGTGGTATTCCATCAGCCTCTAATAATAATCTGCAAGGTGATTTTGAAAATTACAATTTGAGTTCTTGGCTATTGTGTCAACATTTGACAGGGAATAGAAATGCTTTTAAGAATAAGGTCCTTTATCAGTTGGCTCCCAGAAAACTCCCAGGCTATGCACAATTTCTATTCAGTGAATGGTTGTATATAATAGCATCTGTTAATGAAAAATATCACAGACTTGTATGGTATATTTTAACAATCTGCCAAACACAATACAATGCAATAAAAACCATGTTGTCACTTAAATACCAGATGATCGCAATTTATCTTTAAATTATGGACCCATCGCTATGGCAAGTTCAAGTGAAAGACAGTCTCTGGCTAGCAAACATTTCATTTGACCTCTGAGAAAAGGCCACTGTCATAAGACAGGATACTGGGCTAGATGGTCTCATCTTATTATATTCAATAAAGTCCTGACATTTGTATAAATTCTTGTCTGTGAAAGAATGCAAGTAAATTTATCCTGGACACACACACACACACACACACGTTATGCTCCCTTCCAACTGCTAGCAAAGTCCTTCTGGAAGAGGAATCCTAAAAAAGTGTCCACCCGTCTACATACATTTGCATATGAAAAGATATTTGCACTTTATAGCTATACATACACCCCGAGATATTGTTCATAAATGACAAAGCCATGTGATACACACAATTGATAGCCTCCCAAGTGTAACCCCTGGCTGCTCAGCGTGGCACTCTGCCCCGCTCTTCTAGTGGCTAGGCCAGCCAGCAATCAATGGACCTGTTACAGCCTTGGTTAAAAGAGATGCGTCTTTTAAGGCAGTAGAGGTTTATGCATTAAGCTCAAAGAGATCCCAGGTTTGATCCCTGCTGTCAACAAGGGGATGTTGCACAAGGAATCCTCTTCCTAGAATTCATTCTCACATGTCCAATCCCTAAGCAGCCTCAACCAGCTGCCATCTTTTAAAAACAGCCTGCTAGAGAAATATTTCCTTCTTCTCTCTTACCTATCCACCACAACTGTGGAATTTTTCCCTTCAACATTTACATTGCTTTGACATGTAGCAAGGGGCATATTTGGGTGTGAAACAATGACAGGTTTAAGGAGAGTTCTCTCATGATTTATTAAGGCTAGAAACAGGAGCCCTGCTCTTCCTCCCCTCAAATGCACATACACATCTCCACCTTCTTCAACCAAATGGGCAAATCAGCCCTTTCAAGGTTCTCAGAAAACCACCTCCAAAAATATTTTCCACTGCGGAAGAGTCAGGGATCTATGTCTACTGCATACATCTCCTCCCCATTCCCCACCTCTGCATGGGGAATCCTCTGAGACGTTCAACTATCTTGAGGATGTATTCATTTTTCAGCAAACCTCCTTCATCATGTGGACCCTCCCCAAAGCATGGAAAGTAGGTTGTTCTCGGGCAGCTGCAGATGGAGCCATGCTGCCAAAGAGCCTTATAGAAGGCAGGAACACCAGAGCCAGTGTGAAGGCACAAGACTATCATGCATGACACAGACCTCTAGGGTATCTCCCAAAATCCATAGGTGCCTGGGGATAAATTCCCTGCCTGAGTGTTCTCCGTTTGTGTAGACTTCAGTAGGGGATGACCCCTGATAGCCACTCCCCTTTAAGATTCCAACCCTTCCAGATCTCCCTAAGGAGATCTGCAGAGGAGGGAAACTGAGGGAGGATAAGGGTCTTGGAGAGGTGGTTCTGAGGACCATCCCCATTTCCGTGGATCTCCTGAAATTAACAGAAAGAGAGAGCCCTTAAAAATCTTTAAATTGGAGTCCCCTTGTTACACCTAGGAAGTCTGTTCAGACATCACCCCATGAAACTTAGGAGGGACTTCAAAACTTTAATAGGCTCCCCACCCCTGACAAACCAAAATAGGGTCATTATCCTCCGGTGAACCAAACTTAGAGAGAAAATCTTTTATTGGACCAACTTCTGCTGATGAGAGAGACAAGCTTACAAGCTTACACAGAACTCTTCTGCAGACCTGAAGAAGAGCTCTGTGTAAGCACAAAAGCTTTTCAGACCGATAAAAGATATTGCATCACCCACCTTGTCCCTCTACTATCTTGGGACCAACAAGGCTATAACAACACTGCATGCAATGAGCCAAAATGGCTATTTGGGGCATCACAATTAAGCTAAGGCTCCTGGTGAGTTGGGGGTTCCCCTCCATGAGCTTAATAAAGGCAGGGGGAAGAACAATGAATTTAAGGCTTGCTGGAGGGGTGGGTGGCATTCCCCTGCTGCAGATCTCTTTAAGTCCACATAAAGGAGGAAAGCACTCTTCTCTCTCTATAAGAGAGGCTCTTCATGAGCCTTTTTATAGGAAAAATATCTTTTTCCCTATAGAAAAAACTGCATAGCTATACTTTTCACCTCTATCTCATCTAAAAAGAAGGGTAGAGTGGTCCACTTTTTGTAAATGTTTCCCTCTGTCTTCTGTTGAGCTATACAAAGTTATCTGCTGATAGTATAAACTACATTTTAATAACTCTTGAAACCACACATTAAATCAACTAAATTTGAGTCTTTGGCACTACAGATCTCAATCCAGTAAAGCAGATTTGCTCTCTTCCTTTATTTTATTGCTACGAAGTTGAAAAAAATCTAAAAAGAATGTTGGAACAGCATTTAACCCCTATATTAGAGAGTATCATATGTCAGGAGCCTCTTCTCTGATTAAGTTAGTATTTTGTGAAAATTTCTACCCCGACTTCAGATCTAACCTACCAATTTTGAGACTGAGATGCTGGGTGGGTTTTGGGTTTTTTTTGTGCATTTTAGAGGAGAGGCAAAATCAGGCTTCTAATGGAGACTCATTTGCAACCAGACCTATGATACAACTATTGTCATTTCATAACTAACTACTAAAAAAATATTTTTTCTGTACTAGATTGACAGCCTGAATAAAAGGACAATGATTTTGGAAATCGGAAGAGTTTCGCAACAAGGAAGTCACAGATGGTTAATGGAGTGCCATGGGAACTCCTGCATCTGGTCCAGCAGCAAAGACTAATGACAGCTTATTCACGGCTTACTTTGGCCATTATCAATGGGATGGCCAGATTAAGCATGGCAAAAGTCCAGGGACTTCCTCCATCTGCCAGTCTGCCCCTTAAACCAGAGATACGATAGCCAAATGCAATAGTCAGAACATTCTAAGTATAAGAAAGTGGATATTAACCTTAGATGAAGCTGAATATCTAAAGTGTTTATATTCTCCTATGCACTAAGATTTTAATATTACCCTTCAGTAAACAAGTGTCATAAGTGTAGATAATACTTCACAAATATTAGAAGACTGAGTCCCTACCTACAGAATAAACAATAGAAAGACCAACCAGAATTTTACCAGCTGCTTCATGGGAAGAGTCAGGAATATAAATTTTCAAATGTATCTTTCAAAAGAGTCTAAAATCAAACACATCAAAATGTTAAAAGTATTTCTTTAATTCATGAAATACCATAGTGTCTAGTTCCCCACAGCCTTTCACCATATGCAGTCATTTACAGTTGAAAGTGAATATAAAACACTGCCATTCTGATGTGGTAGCATTCTACAGTGCTGTAAATGGACGGCACAACCTGCAAGGCACAAAAGAATCAGACTCCAAGTCAGTAAGTATACTGTAATTTATGAAACAATAAGGAAATATATATGGAATTTTTATAATGTATAAATATATAAAGCCAAATTCTGCTCTTGGTTATACTGATGTAATGTAAATCCAGATTAACTCCATAATAGTCAATGGTGTTACATCAGAGGATATGAGAACAGAATTTGACTCATAAATAGGAAGTTTTACCTTACTTTTTATTGGCAAATGAAATGAAGTATAGGGATCACTGTACAGGTTAGGACTGGCAATTGATACAGCAGTGGATTGAGATATAGTGGTTAGTCCATGATGAGCGTGATGATATTAATTAGACCAGAATTAGATTTCTCTTAACTATTCTATGTCTTCCCAGCTGTATAAGCAGGAAGAAGCAATTTGCAGGTCATATAAATACAGCAGAACTGCTTGGCTTTCAGGTTACTTACATTATACTTAGGTTAAAGGTGGTAGTTTTCGTGGTATAGAAATCAACGTTACGCACCTAGATTATGGTAGATTTACAGTAGTTTGGCAATATCCATAGCACTAGCCCCTAGTAAAATTAAGCCTGTCGGGTAATGAAGGAATACCATATCCATCAGAGTAAAAACTATTCGTTGGTGTCATTCAATGCCCAAGTATAATGTATCATGATCTTGTATTTCAGATGAGAAAAGCAGTTTTTATTTCCCCACAGGGAGTAAAAATTAATTGTGGAGATGGACACGTTTGCTGGTCTATTAAATGATATTCTCCTACCCAAATATAAAATTTCCCTGCTAGGACTGGTGCCTAAGGGAGTATAGACTGATTCATTACCTGTTGCCCTCAGAGGGTTAATCATTACGACTTTATTGACCATAGCTCTGCTCAGCAAAAATGCTTATTTGAACCAAGCAATTTACAGTTGCTAAATGCAGGTGAGGGAGCCATCACAGCAACTACTAGTACGGGCCAGGCATGCTGTTTGTTATCAGAGCACCCAGGCTGTTTCAATTTACTTAGTTTATTTTTAGTGGGTACATTTTATTTTTTAAAGGCCACGGCTCCACCAGTTGTTTGCAGTCTCTCAAGGCTTTAAAGCAGGTGGCGCAATCGTCCACCTTATGGCTACAGGGACACGAAGTTTCTGTGTATACACACACGCACTTAGCTACAATGCCCATGGAGGTTATATGCTGGAATGCCTAATCAGCCTTTCAGCATGTATAATAAATACAAAATTGGATGGTCTCTTATGTATGGACTGAGAACATAAGTCATCTGGCATCATCTCTCTTTTGGGTCATTGAGCCCAACTGCAGTTCAGGAAGCCAAAGGCTGGAACAGGAGCATTTTGTGGTCTACAGATACAGCTGTAGAGGCAAAAGTCACTTTAAGTAATATTTATATCATCACTAGAGGATTTGACCATTACAAGTATAGCATGTAGGTTTGTATGGGAAGATATTTGTGCCTCAAGCTAATGATCTCCACAGAGGGATTTCAAAAGCAGTTTATCAATAATAGGCCTATGGCAATAACCAGGCAGAATTTAGTCATACAACTGTTTCTTACAGTGCATTTGGGGATGGTTGTTTGGATGGAATAGTCAAATTATTCAGTATGCAATTGATAAAGGCTCCCGCATCTTTTCAAAGGAACACAATGTAATGAGGAGTTTCTTCAGGGCATGACTCTCTGTGGTCCGCACCAGAATTTTGTCCCTATTTACACAACATGCTTCATTTCCAGTCAAGGAAGAAAATAAACACCATAGCTTCCTTGCCTCATAAGTGCTTTTAAGGGTCAGGTCACTGTCTCGCAAAGCAGAGTTTGCTAGCTACCTTATTTTTAAATGTGTAAAGCAGCACATTCTTCTGAAGACAAGAGATGGGTTCTTACACTTGTAGAATAATAATTACGCTATTCATAGGGTTGCCAATTTTGGTTAGATGTATTCCCGGAGGTTTCGACACATGACATAATCTTTAATTCCTGGAGACTCCAGGACAATCCTGGAGAGTTGGCAACTACAACAATGAAAGCAATGTTAAAGCAAGATTTATGGGACATTTAACAAAAGACACTGTCTCAAGCTTAGTATGAATGAAAGGGACACAGTTTTCTCTAGGTATTTAAAAATGTGCCAACTTTTGATTGTTTTTGTATTGACAAGAGCATTACTGGGTTGGTTTAATCTTTTATTATATAAAGTAAATGAGCATGTGTACGTTAAATGTTATAATGGGTTTGTGTGTAGTCAGTAGTTATACAAGATGAGATCATATTGTTCAGTGCATTTCCAGATCAGATTCTTTAATGGTGTTTGTGGCTCTCACTGGTGCAAAGAGAAAGGTAATCAGTCTGAAAAATACAGTGGTGTTATAGACTTGCTTTGTTATAAACTGTTATTTTCATCAGACGTTACAAATATCATAGGGATGTGTTTGTGAGTTTGCCTGCTGCAGGAAGGTAGAATTTAGCAAAGTGAACCTACATATAGATGTCTTCTTCCTGTTTCAAATCTTCTCCTAAAAGTAAAGATTTGTTTAAGCTCTTGGAGACCATTCCCTCATTTTGGACAGTAAAAGCAGAATTTGATGAATTGGATCTACAAGAGTAGAGCTTACATTCATTCTACAAAGGCACAATAAGTTAGCTCCCAAGACTGTCCTCTCTGTGATAAGGTAAAGGGAAGTAAGTAGATAGAAATATGGAAGGCTCAGGTTTTACAATAGACAACATTACTCTGGCTTCATTTTGGAAAAGTAGACTGAGACTTATTTTTGTTGGAGGAGCGGGGAAAAGTGAGCATTGTTTTGCTGACCAATAATTTACCTCAGCTACAGTATTTGAAATGTGAAAGTATAAAATTCTTTGCTGTTTGAGTACTACTATGCACATTTTAAATTAGGTAGGAATTACTTTAAAAAAAAATGTGCAGTAAGTATTTAACATCTGGATGTTTTAAAACAGATTATATATATATTTATTGTAAGAGGATGGCGAGAATCAGAACCTCAAATCCAAAACCTTTGAAGTGTGGGAAACTGCAAATATAAATCTGAACTTCTTGTCATAGGTGCTGCCAGTGGTTCTCAAACTAGGGCCGCTGCTTGTTCAGGGAAAGCCCCTGGCGGGCCGGGCCGGTTTGTTTACCTGCCGCGTCTGCAGGTTTGGCTGATCGCAGCTCCCACTGGCTGCAGTTCGCTGCTCCAGGCAAATGGGGGCTGCAGGAAGGGCGGCCAGCACATCCCTTGGCCCGCACCGCTTCCTGCAGCCTCCATTGGCCTGGAGCGGCAAACCGCGGCCAGTGGGAGCTGCGATCGACCAAACCTGCTGACACGGCAGGTAAACAAACCGGCCCGGGCCGCCAGGGGCTTTCCCTGAACAAGCAGCAGCCCTAGTTTGAGAACCACTGTGCTAGTCTGACTTTCAGAATCTCTTCTTCCTTGTTCCAGGTTATACACACTCAGTATTTCCAACTGTCACAACTTTATCACAAATCTTACAATATTGGATGTTTTACTAAATGCTTCAGCTCCTGGAGACAAGGGGTTGCATGATTACGCGAGTAACTCATCATCTTTTATTTATATTCTTTTTAAAAATAAAATAAAATAATGGTTCTAGCTATCATAAATGTAAAAAAGAAAAGAAAACTTGGTAATGTGACCCATGTGCATTCTAAAGTTTTAAAGAAACAATTGGAAAATAAAAATCATGGAGTTCTTTTTTAAATAATACTTTAAGTCATTATCATGAATTTTGAGAGTCTGACTGAATCTGTGAAAGTTTGGAGTTGGCAATACAATATCCTAATCTTCTTTCCAGATGCATCTTAATGCATGTCCAAAATAATCGGGTAAAACCTAACATGAAAGATAAGTACATGCCCTTCAGAAAGTGACTTTATGAAAATTTACATTTATTGTTCGCTTGCATAGGGTGATGGGATAGGATGAACATAGCCCACACATAAAATTAGAAAGAGATGGGGTTATCTGCTCACATATGGAAAAAGGCAGAGGGTCTTTCCCTGCCCCAGAGAAAATGTTCAACCTGTCAGCAAAAAATTAGGACTCCCCAGATGGCCTGCATTAAAGGAGGGTTAAAAGAGAGTGGGGAGTCTGAAAGGATGAAAGAGGAAGTGTTGGTTCTCTTCTCATAGCACAGAAAAACAAAGTCAGGAAATTCCCAGACAAGTCCACATCAGCAAGCAAGGTTTAGCTGTGAAGTTGTGTAGCTTGCTACACTTGGGGCTTGTCTACACTTAAAATGCTACAGTGGCACAGCGGCAGTGATGTAGCTGTGCCATTGTAGTGCTTCAGCATAGTCTCCCATCAGCATAGGGAATCTACCTCCCTAAGGCCCAGTCTACACTAACAAGTGAGGTCTACCCAACTATGTCACTCAGGAGTATGAAAAATCCACATCCCTGAAAGACATAGTTAAGCCAACCTAAACCCCATGTAGACAGTGCTTGGATGACAGAATAATTCTTCCATCAGCCTAACTACTGCCTCTCGGGGAGGTGGATTAACTGCATGATGCAAGAACCCCTCCCACTGCTGTAGTGTGTGTCTACACTGAAGTGTTATAGTGGTGCGCATCTCCAGGGCTACAGCTGTGCTGCTGTAGCATTTCAAGCATAGACAAGCCAGGCAGAAAGAACATACGACTTATCACAGACTTTGGTATTTCTCTCTCCTTCCACCCTAACCCTAGCAAAAGCAAGCAGTACCCAGTTTGGCATAGGGCTCTTCTTTTGCAACAAACAGGAAAACGTCAATCCTGACTTTCCGTGGGTACATCTCCACTGCAATGTAAGCCAATGCTTGAACCCAGGCTCAAGCATAACCACCCTTACATCTACACTGCAACTGCACTAACCCAGGACTTGGACCCAGGCTCCCAAGAACCTGTAGGGCTGAACGGTCTGAGGTAGAGTCATGACAGGACCGAGGGTCTGAGCCCTATTTATTTGCAGTGTAGCCACAGCCCCACTTCACTCAGGTCCTGGGAGTCATCTGGAAGCTTCCCACAATTCTATGGGACAACTTCCTTAGGCCTTTCTATTCCAACAATCTGCAATCCATTATACTGAAAACAGAAGCGCCCCCCCCCACACCCGCCAGCAAATGGCAGCAGTTTAGGTCAGTGTTAACCAATTCTCTTCTGATCACTGATCTGCAGTCACACTGTTAGAGAGCCACCTGGGTTTGCAAAGGAGAGCAAATATAGACAGACAATCTGACGCCACACAACACCACTTTTGCTTAATATCACTGAGAACTGATGTATCCTCTCAGCCATTGAGGGAGCCCATATTGTTCTAAGAAAACAATAGAAAGACATGGACTCATTTCAAGACTATATTAGTACAAAAATGGATGCAAGAGCTATACTGGCATTCCCTTGTCCCTGCCAATATACACAAACATACAAAATGTCATGAAATCAGATTTATGGTCCAATCCTGTACTCCTTGTTCATGCAAACGTCCTTAGAAAGTAATAGGTAAATTTCCTGAGTAAGCACTGTAGGACCAGGTGCTTCAAATAGAACCACAATTTTCTGTACGTTTTGCCTACATTGATCCCTAGGAACATGGCACATGTTAACATGACTTCCTCTTGTTATATGGAGGAGATTAGGAGTATTCAAAAAACACCAGAGAAAATATTCCCAATGTCTGTTTTTGGAAACAACAATAGCTCATAGTCCCAAATTCACTTCAATCCTAAATCTAGTAGTAATATTTGTCTGACTAGGCCTGCAGTCACAATTCTCTCAATAGAACTCTATATAATTTGCCAACGACTTTAGAAACAATAAAGTCACCACAATTTGGGTGTATAAACATAGATACTGAGAAGTAATTAGTTTAGTTCCTAGCTATACAAAACTATAACTAAGTAAATATAAAAAAGGCTACAGAAATAACTAAGGCAATTTAAGAACTTAGTTATACAGAAGATAGGGAATTGATTCTCTGCTCTCTCATACCAATTTTATTTCAGAAGAATGCCATTAATTTCAGTAGCATTACTCCTGGTTCATAATGCTGTAAAGTAGGAAGAGACTCAGGTTCTAGTTCTGTGCATTTGGAGAAAAGGATATTTAGGGTTTGACTTCAAAAGGAGCAGGACTCGGGGGCTAAAAATAATGACCTCGTCAAGGTGTATACACAGGTTTGAAGAGTATTTTAGAAAGTTTAGATTATATTGCATTTATGTCAAATACAAGAAGTGTGAGGCCCTGAAAGGAATTTACTTAAAATGGCTTTACATTAGTAGCACCAGCAATTAATATGTAGAGTCATCTACTGAAACCAGTTGAACGAGAATGTCCTGCACATTTTTTAAAGTGTTTTGAAGAAAAAAAAAAAGTAAAATAAAGGTGCTAATGCTGCATGAGGTACAGTCTTCTTTTGAGTCCCACATGTTCCTGTGAGTTAGAGCAGCAAAGTGATGCCTGGGTAATCATTTAATTGCTGTATTATATCTGTCCTCTGGGATACAAAATACCCACATGACTACCTTAAAATGATACATCTATTCCACTATTAGCACGTCAAAGAACACCACCATATTTTTCCACCACAGATATTGCATGATGCATACCAAAAGGTGAGCCAACAGGTAAATAATGTGTGTGTGTGTGTGTGTGTGTGTGTGTGTGTGTGTGTGTGTGTGTGTAAAAGCAGAAATGAATGACCAGTGATGGTGAATATACAAGCAAAACACAGGAGCAAAATATGAGAATAAATTGGTCTTATTGCAATTTGGGGAAAGACTCAGCTTTAAAACCTATAAGTTATTATATACATTTATTTTCATTCGTATACTATCCTTCCCGAGACCAGGGCATCTTATGATTTACTGCTAGAATTCACTGAGTTGGCACATCTCTACATTCACAAACCCACAAGCCTGCAGTTAAATCCAGAAGTTAAAGCATCATCTACAAGGCAAGCAGTGTGAAGTTTGACCTAATTATATTTTATTATCTGAACTCAAGATTTATTAGTAGGGTGCTGAAAATGCACAAATGAACATGTAAAGCAACTCCCACACCAAAAAAGCTTAAGAAAGAATAATGTCTACACTGCACATTCCTTTCAGCAGAATGTAAAATACAGACATTGTATGTACCCCTAGCAAAGATATAAATATCAGTGTAGATGACGAGATACCGCTTAGGCAAATAGAGCAAAGACATTTCTGAACCCTGTGGGTATGTACCCTGGTATGTAGCCTTCAGGGCTCTCTACTCACCCTTTCTACACTTATATTTTTAGCAGTATAGTGTCCCACTGCCTCCTCACTGCTGGAGACTTTCACCAGTATGGGAAAATGCTCCAGCACTGGGGAAAGATTCTTGCATTTGCGGAGGTAACAAGGAACGACTCTGGCAGTGGGGAAGGCTCTGGTGCAGAGGGAGAGGCAATGGTGAAAGTCTCCGGCAGCTCCCTGCTCCCAAGCCCTTCCCTCGTCCCCCCGAGTCTCTCCCTGACACATGTGATGCAACCTGCTTTTCACTGCTTCATGTAGCTGCACAGACCCTACATGCCACCTCAGGAGGTGTGAGGTGTAAACGTAACCTCAAGACACAGATCACACTCCAGTCCTCTGCCCACTAGAAATATAACATATTTATTACAGCATCCTTCTCCATGGTGGCTAGACACATTTTCAAAATTAAAAAAAATAAAACAAAACATAACTTATGCATAGGTAACGGGAGAAACATGGTTGCTGCCTACAAGAGTTTTAGCAACCATTTTGTCATATTCTCAGTCAAGAGGACACAAAGCTCCCTTTCCATAAAAACAAGACAAACTAAATAAATATCTTGCATCAGGCCCTTTAGCTCACTAGACACAGGTGCTGTTGGATTTCCAAAAGGATTGCATTTCTGAGAAAGGATCCCTAAATTAAGAAGGCCCTGGAAACTGGTTTTAAAGTGTTCAAAGTCTAAAGAACCAACAGCAAGAAGCTTTGGGCTGATGTATTTAAGTATTGCAACACAGTGTGGGGTGAAAGTCTGTTTCTCAGATAAGAGGGTGCCTCTGATATTATACAGCATTGATGAAGTACCTCTGACACAGAGTCCAAATCATATGCATGCTGAAGTGATTGTGATGCCCACATGCTTTACGTTTGGCTATATTTTTATTCACTTGGCCTGGATTTTGCTAATCCATTTCTTCTCTTTAGTAAAGTACATGATGCAATAAGCAGAAAATACCTCCTCAAATAGTAGAATAGTCAGTTGATTGGCTGAAACAAGGTAATTGCTTAAGCAATTTCCTTTTCAAAGTACCGAAGTCCTAAAGCTCCTCGAGATTATTTCCAGAAGGGAAGACTGTGTATTGCATTTATAAAGAAACTGTGAGAAATATTTGGCAGTGATATGCCTTGGGTGGGGATAGACTTCAGGTACTAAATGGAAAACTTTCCTGGCTGAGGTGTTCAGTAACATCTCATGTGAAAGAGACACAAGACAGATTTAAACAGTTTGACTTCTATAAACTAGACTGAGTGTAGGTCAAATGTGGGCATCTCTGGAGCATTAGAAAAACCATTATTTGCATTACTGTATGTAATGTTCCCAGCAGTTATCCCCTGGGTGTTATATTTTTAATTGGCAGAACACTGGACTTCAATCCTGGAGTTTACATTTTATGAGAAGAAGAAAACTGGTAGAAAATAATGAGAACCATTTAAGAGAAGTTCATAACCATCAGGTTGTGGGCTTAGTAATTGTTTTTGCTGTCTGCTATGTGAATGTTCAAAATACTCTGAAAGGGCTTGTGGTCTTATTGAGCCTTTTAGAATCTGATTGGAGACATCCAGGTAAAGCCAGGTGAACACGTATTGTGGTAATGAACTCCTTACAAGAATCTAAATAACACAAGAAACCTCTTCCCATCCTCTGACAAGTCTGCAGGGCATTAGAACCATACAGGAAAGAGTTAAGAGGGTCAGGGAATGTATGCTTCTGTGCCTCACAAACCCACCATGCCCAGATGACAATCATAAAAGGAGGAAGGAGAAAAGGGGAAGGAGAGGGGGAAAGTTACAATGTAGGTTGAGAAGGGCCCGTTTCCCTGCTTGTACACTTAGGAGGAGGAGATGACTTTATCTGGTTTCCTAGAGGGGGAAGAACTCTGGTTCTGGAAAGTACTTTCATCAGCAGTGAGGAAGAGCATAGCTTGTGACAGGGCCCCAATTGCTCGTAGAAATAGGGGAGATCATCTCTGCACAAATACTGAGGTGGGTAGTTTGCACCTTGATCCAGGAGCTCTTGGGAACTAACCAGGCCACTTAACTTGCACACAGCTGCCCAAGGCCCCTGTAGGTCTTGTGACAGCCAAATAATAGTTGAAGCACTGGTCTGCCCCAGCAACAACCCCTCCACATCCTCCAAGCTATCCCCTGGCCTTAGCTGCTGCACCATGGCCTCCTGCAGGGGGTAGGGTAGAATCAGTAGAGCTGATGTTGGATCTATCAGTTGGGCTTTCTTTACCAGGGTTATTTACCAGGTGTTTTATAGCTTCTTTGCAGCCACTTTGTATCAGTGTAACAAAGTGGCTTCATGGCAACTGTCAATATAGCCCTAGACATTTTATTGGAATAAGATGTGGAGAAGGAAGAGCAGTTGCCAATTGTGTTGCTGATATTTTGCTAATTACATTATCTACTTTCTTATAGGACTGTGTTTGAAAATTATCAAGAAAAGCTTTCTTGTTCTCTTACATGAGTGCACAGCAGTAATGAGCAACCCTCCAAAAGCTTTGATGTTTTGGAATGACATCCAAACTTTATCTGAAGCTAATTGAAATTTGTCACATCTCAAAATAGGGTTAGATAGCTGAAGAGAGGTGGCTTTCCTGTGAGGATTTTTACTTTCTGGTTTCAATTGGGTAGGACATTTCACAACACTAGTCTCCCGTATGGTAATTTAGTATATCCAGATACTGTCCCAGCCAAAACTGGAATGTGAAGGTTATCTGCGTATTTTTTTAAAGTTAAACTTGAGAAAAAAAATGGATCTGAACTTTGGATGAAGCTTTGGGTCATGTTTCAGTGCCTTTGTACATCATGAGAAATCATTAAATAATGGGTCCATTCTTACTCCCAATGAATTTAGTGGCAGTTTTGCCATCAATTTCAATTGTAGAGGGATTGAGTCTATCGTTCTACACTCAGCAGTACATTTATTTATCATCCAATAAAGGCTGGAGCCGATAAGTATTGTCTGGATTTTGGATGACTGGGCAATGCAAAAAGGGAAAACCCATTTCTTTGTCTCAATTTTTGTTGGAAGAGGAAAACAAAAGTCTGTTTACTCCAAGAGGAAAAAGATGAATGCAGCAGTTTATAAACCAGTATATTGCTACTCTCCTCTATACCATACATAATTCCCAGTGGCCACATGTCTAGTCTATCAGCTTCACCTTTAAATATTCTGGGCCATGTACAAGTGGGACTGCTGATCATTCTTCAGTATTAAGAACAAATGTACTCCTCAATGGAATCAAGCAAATAGTTAATCATCATGCATTCTTAGTAACTGAAGTGGTCACTACTTCAGATCTGGCCAGGAAGTTAAACTTGCACCAATTTATATCAGGAATCTTCAATAATTGGAAGGTATAAAATATACTCGGGCTACTGTCCTTAGCCAACTACTGGAATTCATGAAAAATACTTTAAAAAATAATAACAACAGTATAAATAATTCAAGGAATTGACATGGCTTTGTTGTTGCTATAAACAAGTTAATTTTCTAAGGTACAAATCTGCCAAGGAAGGACAGCCAACTAAAAGAAGTACTTTTCACTATCAGCTGTTCTGCAGGACCTTGCTGATGTACTTTGTGCTCCACAGACCTGCATCATTAATTATTGTACAGAGGAAGATTTGTCTGTGCATTGTTCTACACCTCAGCATATTCAGTGTTTTTGCAAAGCAGTAGCATTTTATTGCCTCTGTTCTAGAGGTTTGAAATTCAAGTAAATCCACAATTTGTAAAAGCTTATCTCCAGACTGTCCTTCCACACACTTTAATAGTATTTTTCTTCATTATACACAGTAAAGTATTTTTTCCTTCTTCATGTATTACAGCTGGTCATGTTAGTTGGATGGAATAACTGTAAATATTGGAAAAAAAAATTCATTGCAGGATTCAACCATCTGATGACCAACTAAAGTTCATGCACTTTGAGTTACAAGCTTTTTCAATACCTTATATCCACCACAGAACTTAACTAGGGGGGCACATTTTGCAACTGGATCTGCACAGGTGGATCCTTGTACCAATATGGAGGCTGATTGAACACACCTGGTTTCGGCATTGGTGTTGCAAGAGTCCATCCACATATCTGACTGCAGGATCGAGGGCTACATACACAACAATACAGAACAGGATGGGGGTATGCATATATTTACATACAAGATGATATGAGGAACAAAAGGTAGAATTAATATAAGCATTGGCTTATTCCTGAGCTTCTCAAGCCAAGGGTTGTAAATAGCTCTCAGTGAGTCCTGATCTGTCCTTTTCATATTGATAAATAGGATGATAAATAGGTCGATCTGAGGTATCTGGGAACAGGGGTCCCAGCTTTAATTATTTTTTAATTTTTAAAAGAAACTGGAAAAAATAACAGCAACAGATCCAGCTTCATATGCATAATATAGTTGATATCTTAAATCAGCTCTATTAAAATGAGTCTAACTGTTTTCATAATATTTAAGTTATTCTTGTAAACTTCTTACTTATAGCAATGATAGTCAGAGACACATGACAATCTTCCCCCGCATTGACTCCAAGAAAGCAGAAAATGGGAAAAAATGTTTCCTGTTCAGCATATCTGGAGTCTTATTTGGAGACATGTCTGAATAATTGTTTTATACATCTTTAAACATTCATCAGTGACAAATCTTTTATACATGCTTAGCAGAGCATCCTAGTCTGTTGCAGGTTTCATTAGCTAAAGTTTCAGAGTGACTTCTGTTTATCATAATACCCCCTTACATTTACACAGTAGTTTTCATTCAAAAGTAATTCAAAGTGCTTTACATAGTGTGTGTATTTAAAGGATAAATTCACCACCTAGTAAATTAGAGACATCTCTGCAGTGGAACACAGTAGACACTGTGACAAGAGCTTCTATGTGAGATTGTGTGTGTGTGCGCGTTTGAAGAAACCTCATTGATTTTGGATAAGCAGAGCATAATTAAATTATACAGGATTTGTGGAGAAGACAGTGAGCTTGGGGTTAATGCACTACATTCTGACTCAAGAGTTCTGGCTTCATTTCCTGGTTCTGCTACAGACTTCTTGTGTGATCTTGTTCATGTTAATCAATCACTCTGGACCTGAGGTCCCCATCTCAAAAATCATACTTCCTTTCTCTCAGCCTTTGACAGTCTTGCCTCCTTAGACGGTACGATCTCCAAAACAAGGACTCTCTCTTGCTGTATGCATCTATAGCACCTAGTGCACTGAGTTCCCAATCTTGGTTGGAACCACTTGGTTCAACTGTAATAAAATGAATTGCAGCCCCTCCTCTCAGAATGCAGCACATCATCTCACAGAGAAAACTGCAAACAAGCAAGCATGTGATCATTGTGATCTTCAGGAAAATATAAAAGGAAAATGACTATTGTTTCCATTTAAGATGCAGTTCTGGGCAGGGACATCTTTTTGCTATATGTGTGTAAAGTGCCTGATCACTGACTGTGGCCCCTAATTCCTACCAAAACCACAATACTTTAAAGGTTAAGTTAGCTGTATAGTAAAAGATGAGATGATTTTGGCTAATACTCCCATCTTTATTCACATTGAGTAATACATTACTCTGCGACTACTCCTATTGTCTCGTTCAGCTGGGTAACTTAGGCCAGGTCTACACTAAAAAGTCAGGTGGGACCCAGCGAGGCAGATCAGGGGTCTGAAAAATCCACACCACACCCCTAACCAACATAGTTAAGCCAACCTAACCCCCTATTTAGACAGAGCTAGTTCAACAGAAGAATTCTTCAATTGACCAGGCTACTGCCATTTGGGGAAGTGGATTAACTACAGCTATAGAGGACCCCTGCCATCTCTGTAGTGAACGCCTACACTCAAGTGCTACAGTGGTTCAGTTGCTATGGTGCAGTGGTTTAAGTGTGGACATAGCCTTATTTGTGTAGGAAGATACAAAAATAGCAGGAATAGGAGAATCCCATCTTTTATAAGTACGTTGAAAGTAACTTTGAGTGGCTCATACTCAGAACATCCCAGTTTTACAAGGTAACTTTTGTTTTAAACAGAATTACAAATTTCAAAGCTACTGTAAATCAACCAGACTTGGCAGGTTACCTTGTCCAGTGAGCAAATATATTCTATTTCAAAGTTAAACAGTTATAAAAATAACTCTTTCAGAAGTAAAATAATGGAAGAAGGAGGGAAATAATTTTCTGCTAGTTTTGGCTCACATTTTTTTTTCCAATTTCACATTGTGTCACTGTTTTTAGTATATGCATTCCCTTGAGCCTCTCTTCTCATGTTTTAGCAACAGATCACTTGGCAATAAGAATCATAGAACTGGAAGGGACCTCAAGAGGTCATCTAGTCCAGTCCCCTGCACTCATGGTAGGACTAAGTATTATCTAGAGCAGTGGTTCTCAAACTAGGGCCACCGCCTGTTCAGGGAAAGCCCCTGGTGGGTAAGACTGGTTTGTTTACCTGTCGCGTCCACAGGTTTGGCCAATCACGGTTCCTGCGGTTCGCCGCTCCAGACCAATGGGGGCTGCAGGAAGGGTGACCAGCACATCCCTTGGCCCACGCCGCTTCTGCAGCCCCCATTGGCCTGGAGCAGCAAACCGTGGCCAGTGGGAGCCGCGATCGGCCGAACCTGAGGACACAGCAGGCAAACAAACTGGCCCGGCCTACCAGGGGCTTTCCCTGAAAAAGCAGCAGAACCAGTTTGAGAACTACTGATCTAGAGCATCCCTGATAGGTGTCAGTCTAACCTGCTCTTAAAAATCCCTAATGATGGTGATTCCACATCCTCACTGGGCTATTTATTCCGTGCTTAACCACCCTGACAGGATTTTTTTTCCTAATGTCCAACCTAAACTGCCCTTGCTGCAATATATACCCATTGCTTCTTGTCCTATCCTTAGAGGTTAAGGAGAATATTTTTTCTCCCTCCTCCTTGTAACAACCTTTTATATACTTGAAAACTGTTATCATATCCCCTCTCAGTCTTCTCTTTTCCAGACTAAACAAACCCAATGTTTCCAATCTTCCTTCATAGGCCATGTTTTCTAGACCATTAATCATTGTTGTTGCTCTTCTCTGGACTTTCTCCAATTCATCTACATCTTTCCTTGAAATGTGGTGCCCAGAACTGGACACAATACTCCAGTTGAGGCCATATCAGTGCAGAGTAGAGTTCAAAGATGGCATTTAAAAGAAAAATACTACTTTAATCATTCATTTTGAGAAAAATCTTCCAGTCAGTATATTTTTTCTCTACCATATTTGCCTAAATCAAGTAGAAAGATTTTGTTTCTAGGTTTTGGCACTGAGATTTATGAATGAGTTTTTCATAACCTTTGGACTGCTCAATTTCAGTCCCCAGAGCCACCTCTGATACTGTGCAACTGTGCTGAGGAAGGTGTTGAGGAGTGACCTCCTGCATGGAGGAACTGTGCAGCAAATCTGTCGCCCAATAGAATGTGTGCAGCTAATGTGAGGGATCCCTCAGTACAGAGAGGGGAACAGTGCTAACCACTGATCGCTCTAAGTATACTTATTGGTATAACCTTCATTGGAAAATATTTTCACTAGTTAAGCTCACTCTGTTACTTTTCATCTAAATGTCAGCTGCCTTGCATTGATGTCAATTTGCTGTGTTAAATAGTGCTATATACAGAAATATATTGCAAATATACTATATATATAGTACTATATACAGAAATAATATTGCGAGTAATACTCAAGGACACTCCTATGGAGTAGTATTGTATTCCACTTGATGGGTGGCTTCTCAAGTCAGCTAATACTCAGCATGACCAAGAGGTTCAGAATCCAGTCAAAAGTGACTTCAGTGAGATTACTCACATGAGTAAGTGTTTTCTGGTTTAGGCTGATAGGGAAAAAGGGAAATGAAGGGTGTAGCATTTGCTCTATGTCTCATTTCAAACAAATAGCATCCACTTTAAAAGTTCACTGATATCTATTCTCTCCTTCCACAAGAATGTTGCATGTCTGAAGAAACTACATATTCCATATTCCAAACAACTTAAAGGTTCTTATCAGGCAGCTCAGTCAAATATGAGTCTTTCGCTAACCATATCAGAGCACTCATCAACTATTTCTTTTCATGACAGCTCCCAGGAAATGTTTCTGGAATGAGCAGATATGTAGGATCTTTTGGACATTTATAGCAACTAATATTAAATGCAGTTGTCTTATTTTTCTTGAAAGTGTTTCCCTACACACACTGGATGGACAGCTGGATGGATAGATGGATGGACACACACAATAAATTTAAAACGTTGTATAAATCATCAGCAGCATCAGGACTAGCCTCTCAATCATCTGCATGAATACAAAAAATCAATAAATATTTTCTGGTTGCTCTATCTGATTAAAATAGTTATATGTTCAGAATAAACTCATTCAAGCAGAATGTATTTAAAAACTGGTAAAGGAACCAATAGCATCTGTCCAACGTGGCCTGCTGTGTGAATAGTATAGGAAGAAAGAGCCCCCTAATGGCTTCAAGTTATCTGTGAAAATAAATAGATTTCAGTTTCCTGAGTTCCTGGTTGAAAGCAGAAGCAAAATGAGTTTCTGAATGGCAAAAAATTAGTAATTTGGGTAAATGGTTGATATTATTGAACCAAAGTGTGAAATGGAGTGACCAGTCAAGATTCTCTGTGCTCAAAATGTCAAAGGAAATGAACAGTTTAGACTACATAAATCCAGCTTGAAATGAACATCTGTTTAAGAGGTAAATTCAATTATTTAAACCTGGGACTGAAAAAAGTGAACCCTTATGGTGTAAAACTTATGCACAGACGCTATCAACACATTTAAATTTAACAATCTCAAAACCTAAAATAACGTGAAGGCTTTGGATTCCCCCCCCCTTTTTTAAGAAATAATTATTCAAGCTGAGTATCACTAGTAGAAAAATAAAAGTCTTGTAATTTTCTTTTAGAATTTCATGATGAGCATCGAAGTATTAATGTTTTTAGATACTTGTTTGTAGGGGGCTTATTGATATTATACCCCTTTGATGTAAATTAAAACTGATGCTTATTTTGTAGTTTCATGGCGGGGGAGAGGGATCCCATTGAGGGAAACAACCAAGAACAATCAGTGATTCCTCTCTTTCATAAGTGGTACATTTAAAGAGCACAGGTTCGATAAGCAAGCATGTCTGCACAGATAAAAGGGAGAGGCGAAATGTGAAAGCTTTCCCATAGCTCTTAGTCAAAGCTATGCAAAAGAAGTATTTGTAAATGTTACCCTCAGTGCTACATATTTAAAGAGACAGGCATGCATTTTCATAGGCGCCTAAGGGAGTTAGGGATTCGGCTCCTAATGAAATTCAATGGGAGTTGGGTGGAAAATCCCAGCCCCAGCTAATATACTTGCTAGCTCTACCCCCTTCAGTACCTGACACATATACTGTGCTCTGTTAACATTGTCAGTAGATAAAATAGAAAGCATTTCTCTCTCTCTCTCTCTCTTACTTTGAGCTGGATTCTGACACTTACCTTGTACAGTAATGTATTCTGGCCAGCAGTCTTATTTATTCTATTGGGTCTGTTCATGTAGTGAGGCCCTATTCAATGCACGTAAATGCGGCAGAATCTGGCCCTAAATGAGTCCACTGTTAAATGTGAAGAATATCACCGGAGGAAAGGCTAGAATTACCTATATGCATAAATTGTGTTTATCAACTATAGAAAGACACTGGGACTACTTAACTACACTATGCAAAAACAGAAAGCTGAATACAATAGACAGACAGTGCTTTTTTTTTTTTTTAAGGCTTGTCAGTTTGCATTTTTACTTTTCTAGCAATTTTTTTTTCATAAAGTATATTAAAAATGAACCCAGATACCTCGCTCACCCATTCAAGTATGCACTCTGGTCCATTATACTAATGCCAATTTCAAAAAATTATCTATGACCATATTTCCCTACATACCAGTAACTAGTTTTTAATAAATATTTAAGGTCTACAAAATATGAAGAGTGAACTGAATAATTATGAATAAGGTATTTCATGTTACTTTTGGAGAT
The DNA here is from genome assembly GCF_965152235.1 of Eretmochelys imbricata. Taxonomy (NCBI): domain Eukaryota; kingdom Metazoa; phylum Chordata; order Testudines; family Cheloniidae; genus Eretmochelys; species Eretmochelys imbricata. Next base: position 131,298,495 of record NC_135573.1, on the reverse strand, counting down.
TTTGTAGTTACCAGGTGAAGTAATATTATTTAATACTTTAATGTTGCATATACAACATAGGTAAAATATTTTGGGGGAGGAAAAAATGTAATTGCAGCATATCCATTGATTGTTTGCCATCACCAGGGGTAGACTGCAATGTAGGGTTTAAAAGAACAGAAATTTTAGGATCAGTAACCTCCTGTAAAAATTCCTTAACTTGATGACCCATAGGAAAGTTATTCCTGGTTGTGAGAATAACTGCTCAAATGCTTGGATTACTGTAGTGGCTACTCCACTTTGCTCAGATAGAAAATTAAAGTGGCTAGAATACAAAACATACTTTTGGCTGGGATCAAGAAGCAGAAAGCACAAACAAACTAACATGAAAGGTGACGCAAATCATCACAGTTAAAAAGAATATGATATGAATGCCTTTTGTTTGAAGTCACAGTGCTGTCTTTTCAGCTTTACTCTCCTGTCACCTATAATCCCAAAGTCAATCATCTTCCTGACTGCTGCATAGCCTAAAGCTCGATTATTTCTTTTCTAACCTATCACCTTCCATAGAGGTAATGAAACTGTTTCCCACCAAGTTGAGGGATGTAATGTCTGAAAAGTTTACGGAGAACAAAAGACGCTTTAAGGGAGGGGAGTGTCAATGTCACATCAAAATAGGCAATCAACTCGATAAGACTAGTACATCAGGCACAGAATAACTGAACATCTGAAGATTCATGTTTCAGCTCCTAAACCTTGGTATTTTCTTTTCAAGCAGAACGTTAGCTATAATTACCATATCTCTAATAAGATGGCAGTATAATGCCATATCATTTAAGACAGATCATGTTTGTGCAGCAGTGGTTAGCTTACCGTCAAAAGACAGATTTTGTTTTAAACTACTGACAAGCACTGTGAAATGCTCCCGTGAAATGACTGCCTTACCTGGCTGCACAACATGAATAGCCAAAAATTTACTGCCCTGAACTGCTTAGCATTTGTGGAACAGTTTACATTATAATATTGCACAAGTAGATAGAAAAATGTCATTGCTACCCACTTCATTTTCACTTAGTTCGGGCAAAAGTATAATCAACATTTTTCACAATCCAGAACTCCTTCCTAATTCTCTCTGTGCATGCATAGTATTTGATACCTATCCATCTGAGAATGAGAGAAAACTATATGCAATAAATACATACTGTACATGAACCCAAAGCTCATAGGTATTTTTTAACATGCAAGGTATACAAAAGAATAAGGCATTTTTTTTATTAACTGCTGAGAAAGGACAAAGAAAATCCTTACCTGGAGGATCAAACTGTGTATATTATCAGTGCTGTGTGGGTTTAGTGGGGAGAGGGCGAATTTTTGTTTTCAATAATGAACCTCTTCTTCAGAGATGCAGATTGTTAAGAGATAAGTAAAATGAACTATTCCAAGGTCCAGTCTATCATCGCTTGCACAGACTTGAGGCTAGCATCCTCTCATGAAGGAAGAAGGTAGCTCAGTAAGTTGTCCACTGAGGGAGCTAGGTATCAGTGTTATCAGGCACCAGCAGTCACATACTGATGCTATAGTACATACTCTCTCCCTCTCTTGCTCTCTCAGCTCTGAGTCTAAGCTCCTTCTGCTGCTGTATAATCAATCTAGCCTGTCTGAATCTAATAGGCCTCTATTTAACCAGCCAATCAATAGAAAGGATTCCAGTGCTGGTCCCCAGGGTCTTTTCCAGAAGTGGTACAAAGTATAAGAGTTTTGGCAGCAGTTTAAACCAAGTATTTTTCAATATTTTATCTCCCTTAGAGAGAGAATGTTTAGGAGACCCCAGCTTCAAAGCTAGTCTTGTCTCTGTGCTTTCTCATGTGAATTATATAAACACACACACACACACTGTGCTGCAGTAGCATTCTGAAACCTTCCCCTCTCTTTCCCATTTTCAGTGTTTCAGAATAGAAATGCCAGAGATGGATCTGAACATCAACCCCCTGATCAAAGCACTTGAATATTAGGGTGTTTAAAATCCAGTTCTGAGTTTCGGAACTTGGGACTATCTCTAGTAAATACAGAAAAGTAAGTAAGTATATGCTGACTAGAAGGGAAACATGCCTTGCAGTCTTATATTTATATCCCTCTGATTTTGAACCAGGATCCTTTCTTATGCCCTTCATACTTCCATTTGTTTTACAACCCCTAACAATACCCTACAGAAGCTTACAAGTAAAAACATTGGGAGGGTCATTGTGCACTGTGCATAACTGAGCATTGTATCACCACAAAATTCTTTAGCCTGAATAGTTCCACCACTGATTTTGGCAAACTTTACAGAAAAATGGGTCTGCAAGCTGGTGGTTCTGGTTCTGCTTCTGACCCAGTTTTCATTCTGAAACAGACTGATGGGTAGCTGCTGCCATGCTTCTAACTCTGCAGAATTGGTCTCATTGACAATAAGGTGATCCCACACCTCATCATGTTGACAGTACCAGAGAAGCTGCTGTCTTGCTTACAACTACTGACAATTACTGCTCCCAGCAGACATTTAAAAAAAGAAGAGCCTCCTAGTGAGCAAAAATAGACAGTGCGACTTCACAAACCATGTTGCCCTATTCCAGGGCTACGAAGCATTTGCTGACCCAGATCTTTCCAGGCTGAGTCACAGTATATGTGCATGCGACTGTGCATACATACTCCCACATGAAACTGACTTGCAGTAAAAATTGCTCAACACTATCACTAAGATTCCAAGAAATCACCTATTAAGCCAAAGTTCGTATACGCACCAGCTTCAACTCACCCATTACCACCAAATATAATATCCAGTTTCAGATTCCTCAGCTCCACACTATACTTCTTCTCAACTCCAACATATCAACAACCACAAAGCACACACCATATTCAAATGTGCAACCTGAACTCCAATCCTAGGTGGATGACAATAAATCACCTTTCTGCATGCACAGTGGTGAAATTTAGCATTTTACATGTAAATGAAATATTATATGATCAATATTATGTTTTTTTCATGAGTGAAGAACCTGTTGTGTGATGGGGTGAGAGATGTGTGGTTACCATATGGGGCAGAAGACAGCAAACTGAACCATTCTTAGGTCCAGGAGAGAGGAAATTTGGGGTGGGGAGGGGGATTGGAGAGAAGGAGAAACAGACACAGGAAGCACTGTGGGGGGTCTGAAGTCTGGGATGGTAGGGGGTCCACATATCTGTGCTTCAAGGATTCCTCATGGAGTTTTTGCCTGGTGCATTAAAGGAACACTTCCCCACTTCTCCCTGTATACTCCACCCCTCAAGTCTGTTCTGCTTTTGGAATTTTAGTTTACCTTTAAGTGAAAATTTCAACACAACCTTAACTGTGGAGTTACTATAGATGCCATGTATACTGTTTACATACTGAACACATACGCATATGCATCCAGCATAAAAAATATATCTTTGGCCACCACACAAATACAGCCACTTCTGGGGTGGAACATAGTACTGTTTTAACAGTGCATAGGAAAAAAAAACCCTCCACATCAGAAGAGTTTAGGACAGGAAGCACACATTTTTAGTTGAAAATACAAAGAGAGGATATTTAGCAACGCAGAATTATGCACAGATGTTTTACACCAGAGCTCAGTATAGTAGCACAGAGCATTGAATCAGTATGCCAGCAAACAGCGTGAATTAGAGCTAGGCAAAAACAGATTCAGAATAAAAAACATCGTTCGCCTTTCATATGTATCTATATTCTGCTTATATTATTCCCCGAGGAGACACAGTAATAAATAGCTCATTAAAAGCCAGGTGGCCTAATTGCTGTGTTTCAAAACTAAGGGGTGTGTGTGTGTGTGTATATATACACACCCACACACATAAATATATCCACACATCTCTGTAGTAGTGAATTTTCACGTTATAAATACTGTTTCCCATGCACTTTTACCTCCCCCCCATATCAATATATAAATAGGGCTCACTTTTTCCTGAATTTTGAACCACATGTGATGAGTTTGTTTGTTGTCTGTGTCACAGTACAGCCCAAAAGCCCCAGAGTCATGGCCCCATTGTTCTCAGTATGGTACAAATGCTTAGGAAGACACAGTCTCTGCCCCAAAAAAGATGGGAAAAACCAAGATTATGACAAGCTGTTCATTATTTCTTTTCAGGAGAAAATACAAGCTGCATAGGGATATTTATATCTATATGACAACATATATATATATATAATAATGATCGGGGGATCCTGGCCTTCTAATACTTCCAATGGGAGAAACCAGCCCTCATATCAAATGACTTTTCCCTGAGCAAAGAAGCTGTTACAGAAAGTGTCCTAGGAGGTATGTGAACAATACAAATACACAATCATTCAAATATTCCATTAATTAAAAATATAAAATCTTGTCTTTTCCCCACAATATGGGAAGGTATTAAAGATCAAATTCAGTAGACATATAAGTGGGCACAACTCCATTAAAGTTAAAAGGCAGGGAGATACAGAGGCTCCTCTGCCTTTCCAGTTTGTAGCAATAAGGATTAAAATAGGATTGCAATCTATGTGAATATGTCATTGTCTCAGCCATAAAAAAAGAAAAACACAATAGACACTTACTCACTGAAAAAATAAGATACAGCCAGTAGCTCCCAAGTGCAAAGCGCTTCTATTAGGGCTCCAGGTGCTTGTCTCTGCCAAATTTAAAGAGCCAGACCCAGAAAGGCATGCTGGGAAAAAGTGCCTATAAAAGGTCAACACTGCAGCAGAGTTTATGAATCTATGTGGTGTTGTGTACAGTGTGTTAGAATTCTTCAGTTTAACAGACTAGTTATTTTCCCACATAGTTTGATCTTAGAAATGGTTTGGATTTAATTGTGTTTCAGGTTCATTACCAGTGTACTAAAATCTTGGATGTAGTTCTGCCATGGGTACATCTAGAGGGAAAAGGGCTGTAAAAGTAATTGAAGCATTTTCTTACTGTCAATGACAAAAACAGGAACCTAATCCTAGGTCTCCCTCATGCATGCCTTAACCAGTGTGCCATTAGATATTCTGGGAGCGGGTCTCCCTCATTCTCTTGGAGAAACTGTTCTAAACACCAAGCTATAGATTTGTGCTACTGAACCTTCTAATATTTAAATTACATATAGAAAGTGGAACAGCTCCAACAGAGGAGATTAAGAGTGCCCTACACCCAAGTAGCCAATAGGGGGTATTAGGGTACTCCCGTAGGGGAGACCTGGATTGACATGCCTGCTGCAGAGTAGGGATTTAATCCGGAGTTCTCCCCTGCCAGAACAAAGCCCCCTTGCTATTGGATAAAAGGGGGTGGGGACAGGAAGGAAAGCACCCTTTTCTCCTCCATTTTGTGAATGCCCCAAATAAAAAAGTTCATCTTTCAGTCAACAAATGTGTTGTTTTTTGTTTCACCAAGAAAACTATGTATATATACACACACTTTTGGGTTGCTCCTGAATGATTTTTTTCCCCAGTTTTTTTTTTTGTTTGTTTGTTTGTTTTGGCTAACAAACCAAAAAATCAATTATTTGCTCCAAGTATAACTCACTGGTCACTGTGGGTGGGATCCACAAAGGGATTTAGCCGTTGAAATGCTCAGCATTATGTTGCCTAACTTTTAGACACCTAGAAAAGTCGTAGGAATAATGCTAAGATTCACAATGCTGAGTTAGGTGGCCTACATAAAGAATGGGGAGAGCTAGGTACCTAAGAATGTGATTCACAAAAGCCAGCATACTAGGCAGGGAGCCACCTAAGGTAGCTAATGGTTGGCATCTCCTAAAGAAGTATGTGCTAAGCTGTGCTGCTCACTTGAAAATAGGCACTTAAATCTGGTCTGTAGGGAGGCACCTAGCCCTATTTAGCAATCCACAAATGGGAACCAGCTGCCTAAGTTATTTTTTGAGGCAATGATTGAGGTACCTGCCTCTCTCTATACAAAATGACCACAAGATGAGCAGACCTTATAACCCACTAGTTAGAGCACAGACCTGTGATGTGAGATTCACTCTTTTCCATAGGGAGAGCTAGGATGTGAACCATTATCTCCCTCATGGTAGGCATGTTTTTCAACTATGGAATAGTTTGTGGGGGAACCTCCCTTAATCTCTCCTGCTGAAGCTGTCCCACCGTGGCTAAATAATGAAAGTGATTAGAGCAAGAGGCTTGGAGCCAGGCTTTCGCACCTCCCGGGTACGTGCCCTAACCACTGGATGACAGAATCATTCCATCTGTTGCGAATTTGCTCTAGCTCGCTGGCCCAATGGAATAATTTCAGCAGGAGAGATTGGCATAGCATGACACCAGACTATCCACTAGATCAATGGCTAGAGAGCTTTTCTGAGATGCAGAAAAATCGAGTTCACATTCTTTCTCTCCCCCCATCCCACCGGCAAAGAGAAGAGAGGTGATTGAATCTGCATTTCCCGCATCCTAGGGGAGTGTGCTAGTTGCTAAGCTAACAACTATGAGGTGAACACCCCCCGCCCCCATCACTCTGCAGGTACACTTTGAATGGGACCTGAACAGGTGGGAAGCCTCTGAGCACACCTGCTGTTGAGTTCCCTGCATGCAGCACCTATCTTCTCTCAGTTTGCAAATCACTCTGCACCCCTTCCACCCTGGGGGCATTCTGCTGGGCTGATTTTTGGTAGTGCAGCTGTGTCCTTAGCAGATAAGCATCTCTGATTTCCAGCACCTCAGCAAAAGGAGAGAGCCTTGGGGTCTGAACCTAGGCAGCCAGCCTGAACTTGTGAATCACTCGGAGGCTTAGGAGGAAGATAGGTGCCCAGGTGCCTGGAAAGAAGCAGAAACATAGGTGCTTAGAGAACTTCTACTTTGAAAACTTAGGTGCTGACTGAATTTAGGTGCCTACAGGGTTCTAGGAGAGATGTGTGAACGTAGGCACTTAAACCTGAGATTTAGGTGCCTTAGGCTGGGCATAAATATCTTTGTGGATGTAGGCTTGTGTCCCTCTCTGTGCCTGATCCATAGAAGATGTGAGTTCATACAGCTACTACCCTGCAAGGCTTTGGTTTATAGCTCAGTAAATGGCAACTCATGCTTTCCGTCCTGGAGGTCCCTAGTTCAATCGTTGTTAATGGCAAAGTCTTATTTATTGTAGACTTTGACTTAGTTTTGCCATAAAATTAGGTCTACCAACCTGATGCCATTGATTACCCATCAATGAAAAGTAATATGTCCTCCTTTCTTGCTATATATATATACACACACACACACACATCACATGCTGAAATGCTTTTCTGCAGGATGAACATGATATAAAAATAAATGTTTTAAAAATAGTTATCTATCACTGTTAATGTTTCATATATTATATAAGTTATCTTAAGAAACCAGTGCTGCTCTCTGCAGGCCAATCATTTTAAAAGGGTTTTACAAGCCTGATTTCGAACTTAATATTATGCAGAAGCAGTAGCCTCTTCTGAATTAAGGTTGCATCAGCTTGCACTATAAAAATCTCTCTTTCATCTGCCCTCTTCTCCTCCATCTTTAGGATGGAAAAGTGATTTGGTCTGAAAATTACCAGATCTACTTTCAAATCTTATACCTGTGCATAATGCCTAGCACAATAGGGCCTGATCCTGAATCTGGCCTCCAGGTACTTTGTGTGCTATACAATTCAATACAATACAATTCAAAGATTAAGTAATATTAACAAATCAAACAAAACATTATTCTTCACAATCTGAAGAAAGTTCATTAAATGATTTTTGACTACAAGTCCATAACAAAAATTTACCCTGAATTGAAATCTTCAATTAATATTTCTATCTGTTCATCTTGTTCAAAATGCTTTGTCTGCCTTTACAATCTTTCCTTGTGCTATGCTTAAAACTACACACAATTTCATGGACTGGCTCTTAATGAAGCCCCAAATTCCCTCCCATCCCCATCACTTTTTTTTAGGTAAAGAAAGGATCTCCAACACAATACTGCTTTCAAGAAGAACACGTTCTTTGTGAAAATGCCTAGATTTCTCAAGGAGCGTTGGTTTAATGGATGAGTGAGTGTTTTTAATAAAGATCCTGTTCTTCATGAAAGTAGTTGCTTCTTTGTCAAAGATCTTCCTCTACAACAAAAGGAAATGCTGCTGGGCTGAAAAAAAAATCTGTTCTGTCCACCATGACAGGTCCTGATAGATAGAGACCATATTGCTGGGGTTATGGACCACCACTGTACTACTCTCCGAAATTGTTCAGAAATAAATTTGACTGATTTTTTTTCCCCAAAATCAAGATGAAAATGCATTAAAACAACTCAGTCATTTATGGCCAGAATAAAGGCTATCGTGCTGTGAAGAAGAGACATTTAGAAATGTTAGGAAAAGGATAGACAGAAAATACAATATTGCCTCTGGATAAATCCATGCTTCCACCCACATCTTGAATACTGCATGCAGATCTGGTGGCCCCATCTCAAAAAGGATATATTGGAATTGGTAAAAGTACAGAAAAGGGCAACAAAAATATTAGCGGTATGGAACAGCTTCCATATGAGGAGAGATTAAAACTGGGATTTCGAGTTTGGAAAAGAGATGATTAAGGGGGGATATGTTAGATGTCTATAAAATCGTGACTGGTGTGGAGAAAATCAATAAGGAAGTGTTATTTATGCCGTCTCATACCACAAGAACTAGGGGTCACCAAATGAAATTAATAGGCAGCAAGTTTAAAACAAACAAGACAGTATTTCTTTACACAACACATAGTCAACCTGTAGAACTCTTTGCCAGAGAATGTTGTGAAGGCCAAGACTATAACAAGGTTCAAAAAAGAACTAGATAAGGAGACTAGGTTCATCAATGGCTATTAGCCAGGAAAAGCAGGAATGCAAAACCATGTTGTGAAGAGTCCCTAGCCTATGTTTGCCAGAAGCTTGGAATGGGTTGCAGGAGATCGTTCACTTGATGATTACCTTTTCTGTTCATTCCCTCTGATGCATCTGGGACTAGCCACTGTTGGAAGACAGTATACTGGACTAGATGGTCTGACCCAGTATGGCCGTTCATATATTCTTAAGAACGTATTTCTTTGTGCTTGATAAGAATTCAGAGTTTGCTTATGATGTGCACATTGTAAGATTTTGTGCTGTCGTTAGTTATTTATTTCCTTACTTTTAAGTGGAGAGATTTTATAAACAGTGTGATTGGTAGTAATGTTGCTGCCACTTGGCACTTGGACTGGTTTTAAAAACAATTTTGTTAGTTTTTTTCTGTTTTGGTTTGTTTTGGGAATTGTTACTGCTAGAATTGGGAAGGAGGGGAAAAATGATACGACCTCCTTTAATATTTTCCTCTACTTTTTTCTATTTATTTGTGTTACCATAATGCCTAATATTTCCAATACTAGAAAATTTGGGACAGAACAGTTTTTATCAGAAAATGCTGAATTTTTGAAATGGAAACTTTCCACAAGATTGTACCCATTTCAATTAAACTTTAATCAGGAAAGGTTTCTCAGGTCCAGGATGGAACTTCTAGTTGAGAGAGAGGTAGACATAACCATGACTATCTCAGAAAAGGAAGTACCCAAGAGGATCAAAACACTCCCATGAGATGGGACCTGCTTTCAGCCTTTTTTTCTGAATGAGGCGGAGAAGGAACTTGAACCAGGGAATCTCCCACAGCTAAGGCAAGTGGCCTTAGCACCGCAGTCTATTGGCCACACTGGGGTTGGGGTAGCCATCTCTGGTTTTTCACTGAAAAACTCCAAAAGGTCTTGGTTTCATTCTGATGCAGAGTGGGAACCATTTCCCATCCAGCTGTAGTCCTGACAGCTGATCAGACGTAATATGGGGAAAGTCAAGGGTTTTTTTTTCATTTTTCCTCTCAGACTTTCTTCTTTTTCTCCCTTCTCCTTTGCACAACTAACCTCCTTCCCACAATTTCATGTGATGTTTGTCTGTCCGTTCCCCTCACACTTAAAGGCAAATTGCCATATCCTGCTTGTTCTCCCTCTTCAGATCTTGTATGTCCAACAGTTTTTCACCCGGTGACTAAATATTTGTCCATGCATCGACAATCTCTTGCCTTACCCAATTCAAAGAACACAGCACCTGCCACTGCAGACTAGAGCAATGTTTCATCTACTCCAGAATTCTGTTTCCTGCACTGGTCAATGCCAGATGCTTCAAAGGATGGTGCAAGAAACCTCATAACAGGCAATTATAGAATAAGCTGTTCGTAGGGGGAATTTCTTCCTAACCTCAGTCAATTAGTGGTTGGTTTATGCAGTGAGTCACAGGGGTTTATATACCATTTCTCCCCGGTGTCTTCACTGCGGTGAGTCGACTGCTGCTGCTCCCCCCATTGACTCTGCTTGCTCCTCTCGCGGTGGTGGAGTACAGGAGTCGATGGGAGAGCACCCGGGGGTCGATTTATCAGGCCTAGACTTGATGCAATAAATTGACCCCCTCTGGATGGATCGCTGCCTGCCGATCTGGTGGGTAGTATAGACGTACCATTAGTTGCACATTCCTTCATACAACTGATGGACAGATTTTATTTTCCAATTATGTGTAGGGCCTTATGCCTGGGAATGTTAGGCCCAGGACTTTGAATGAGGAATGTAGGTTTATGATTGAACTTTGGGGGCACTGCCAAATAATTAATACATATGAATAATATGGCTATGATGTATATATTTATAGTGTATGTGGGTATATATTTATGTGTATATATGCCACCACCTTATATTGAAGCATAACAATATTTTTAATATGGTGTTGTAGTTTGGCCCTTTTACTTTGGTTGCACAGATAGCAGTTATTACCTGTATGATTATTGGTAGTAGGCTGAGTGTATTAAAATAGGCATTGTTATAGTGTTTTCCACAGTACTATGTATATGAGAAGTAAAACTGAAATTTGGAGTAGTGACATAACAAATGAGGCCTTTATATATAATTTTGTGTGTGTTTAGTTAGTACACAGTACTGTCCATCCATAGGCATATAGGCAATGTTCCCTCTAACTTTTGACAGGCCGTGTGCGCAAAAAATGTCTTCTGTGCAAATTTTTGTGCACGCGGTGTTTCGCCGTGTGCGCGGGTTTAGGATCTGTGTGTGCGCACACACCTTATAGAGAACAGTGGTTATAGGTTACCCTTACTGCTGGCTGTTACCCTCAGGTAAGCTTTGCTGGGCAAGAAATAGGAACCATTAGCTTTTTCGTTTTGTCGGTTGCATTGCTCTGTAATACACCAGTAGCTGCTGTAGATGAGTTGTTTTTTATAGATGCTGTCTTTCAAATAACCTACTAAATGGACAGTATCCAATTTATTAAATATTGCTGTGTTAGCATTTAGTATTGGTACCCTGACACTGAACAAGATTGTTTTGAATAACGTGCCTTACTTAGGATGCAGTGTTACTGACTTCAGAGTGTTAGTGGTACTACTAGGGAATTTGTTGAGCCAAGTTGTAGTCACTATGTAATGTTTTTTTGTAACCAATTTGATTTGCTTTGTTTGTCTTCATGTTGTTTGCTGCCATTTGCTTGTTGATATTTACCTGTGTGTTGTTTAAACAGTTTAGCAAGGTTATGCACATTGTAAATGGTGTACAGCAAAAATACAACAATAAAGTAGCAATACAGAAATAACACATTTGCTTTTACACAGTAGCCAAGTTCAAATTAAATGACAATTTAAGCTGGTCCAGTGTTAGTGGTTTTTAGCTGATTGCCAACTTAATTGTCCATAGGTGGTGGACTAAGGTGTAGTTGACCACTGTCTTATTTATAAAGCACTTCACTTTTCTTTTCTTGATGCTTGGGGGTTCCTTCGCTGTATACTGATATCTTCTAGTGTTTTTGTGGTGTGATAGTTTTGGTGTGTGAGAAGCAACCTTGGGATATTCTATCTACTACCCAAGATCCATAAACCTGGAAATCGTGGGCGCCCCATCATCTCAGGCATTGGCACCCTGACAGCAGGATTGTCTGGCTATGTAGACTCCCTCCTCAGGCCCTATGCTACCAGCACTCCCAGCTACCTTCGAGACACCACTGACTTCCTGAGGAAACTTCAATCCATCGGTGATCTTCCTGATAACACCATCCTGGCCGCTATGGATGTAGAAGCCCTCTACACCAACATTCCACACAAAGATGGACTACAAGCCGTCAGGAACACTATCCCCGATAATGTCACGGCTAACCTGGTGGCTGAACTTTGTGACTTTGTCCTTACCCATAACTATAGTTACAGTGCTAATAAACAATGGTCACATAAACACCACCCTATACCGGAAACCTACTGACCGCTATTCCTACCTGCATGCCTCCAGCTTTCACCCTGACCACACCACACGATCCATCGTCTACAGCCAAGCTCTGCGATACAACCGCATTTGCTCCAACCCCTCAGACAGAGACAAACACCTACAAGATCTCTGTCAAGCTTTCTTACAACTACAATACCCACCTGCGGAAGTAAAGAAACAGATTGATAGAGCCAGAAGAGTTCCCAGAAGTTACCTACTACAGGACAGGCCTAACAAAGAAAATAACAGAACTCCACTAGCCGTCACCTTCAGCCCCCAACTAAAACCCCTCCAACGCATTATTAAGGATCTACAACCTATCCTAAAGGATGACCCAACACTCTCACAAATCTTGGGAGACAGGCCAGTCCTTGCCTACAGACAGCCCCGCAACCTGAAGCAAATACTCACCAACAACCACATACCACACAACAGAACCACTAAACCAGGAACTTATCCTTGCAACAAAGCCCGTTGCCAATTGTGCCCACATATCTATTCAGGGGACACCATCACAGGGCCTAATAACATCAGCCACACTATCAGAGGCTCGTTCACCTGCACATCCACCAATGTGATTTATGCCATCATGTGCCAGCAATGCCCCTCTGCCATGTACATTGGTCAAACTGGACAGTCTCTACGTAAAAGAATAAATGGACACAAATCAGATGTCAAGAATTATAACATTCATAAACCAGTCGGAGAACACTTCAATCTCTCTGGTCACGCAATCACAGACATGAAGGTCGCTATCTTAAAACAAAGAAACTACAAATCCAGACTCCAGCGAGAAACTGCTGAATTGGAATTCATTTGCAAATTGGATACTATTAATTTAGGCTTAAATAGAGACTGGGAGTGGCTAAGTCATTATGCAAGGTAGCCTATTTCCTCTTGTTTTTTCCTACCCCCCCCCCCCAGATGTTCTGGTTTAACTTGGTTTTAAACTTGGAGAGTGGTCAGTTTGGATGAGCTATTACCAGCAGGAGAGTGAGTCTGTGTGTGTATGGGGGTGGGTGTTTGGAGGGGGGTGAGGGAGTGAGAGAACCTGGATTTGTGCAGGAAATGGCCTAACTTCATTATCATGCACATTGTGTAAAGAGTTGTCACTTTGGATGGGCTATCACCAGCAGGAGAGTGAATTTGTGTGGGGGGTGGAGGGTGAGAAAACCTGGATTTGTGCTGGAAATGGCCTAACCTGTTGCTCACTTTAGATAAGCTATTACCAGCAGGACAGTGGGGTGGGAGGAGGTATTGTTTCATATTCTCTGTGTATATATAAAGTCTGCTGCAGTTTCCACGGTATGCATCTGATGAAGTGAGCTGTAGCTCACGAAAGCTCATGCTCAAATAAATTGGTTAGTCTCTAAGGTGCCACAAGGACTCCTTTTCTTTTTGCTTAAACATCTAGTTAGTTAACATATTTTTTTGTTTGTTTTACATTTGTCATTGTTTTAGTAACCCAAATTGAATACACAGATTAACTTAATTTGTTTACAATGTAATGGGGACCAAGTCTTTCATAACAATAATTTAGCAAATGTATAGACATTAATTTTTACTTGAGGTTCATTACTAATATTTTATACTAAATGTAATGCTTAACTGCTAGAATAGATGCTCACAATCTTCTATGAGAAGGTGTATTGCTTTTTCTTGCTGAGCGCTTTGTTTTAGCAAAAGAGTTAGTAACATAATTTTCACCAAGTTTTTTAGAGTTAATTTTCTTGTGATACTAATTCCACTTTTAACTATTTAGAAGCACAATCTTTAACAACTACTTCCCTTTAACATAATATAAAAATGTCTAACAATTAAACCAAAAAAATTTTAAATGCAAACACTATTTAGAAGCACAATCTTTAACAACTACTTCCCTTTAACATAATATAAAAATGTCTAACAATTAAACCAAAATAAATTTTAAATGCAAACACTTTGAGGGTATTAAATTTTTATGACACTTTGTTATGTTTGGGAGCTAACGGTGGAAAACTGCTAAAAAGGTGGAAACCTGTTGAAATTGACATAGCTTTATGCATAAATTATTATTTTAAAATAATTACTATGACATTTCTATAACTATATTTAAAATTGCAAACGAGTTCATAAAACCCAAATAAGAAATTGACATTTTGTTAATATTATCTTTACCTCAATGTTGAGGTTTCCCCTTTTATTTTTATTTTTTATTCAATGAAAAAATATAAGACTGATTAATAAAAGAGATTTAAAAAAAAAAAACAGGCCTCTAATACAAGGGCTTATGTCTCAGGCTCTCTTCCTACTGTTATAAGCAACTGAAAACAGGATCATGTGAAGGAAAGTGTGAGGCAACCTATCACTGCCAATTCAACCAATAGGACTCACTTCCTACATTAAAATACTTATTTATGTAAGTTTCTTAGAGCTCTCTTTACAAGCTTAATATGAAAAAAAGGGATTTTAAATGGCCTTTTGTTAGCCACTTGCCAAATATAGGTGATAACATAATAGATTTCAATACAGTAGAGAATACTTATTCAAAAATAATTTAATACACAGCAACTATCAAATTCAAAGTTAACACACTCTTTCTTAAACACACTGCTTATTTATGCTTGGTTAATACTTAATAGAGATTAAGCTGCATATTTAAAATATGTGTGTGAGTGTTTTCTGAACAGAGTAAACTTGTATTTTAAAGAGTGAGCCCCTTATGCTTGCTGTGAAACAGGCACCCATTTTCATAGTTAGGATCTAGACAAAGCAGAAGAATGATAGTTGTCCAACAACGAAAATTACTTAAGCATTGGACTAAAAAATTTTATAAAGGTTTGCTGAGCTTGTTTGGCATTAGTCTGTGGCCAAAGAAACCTATACATTATAATGAATTTCCATTTCTTGTATCCTCTGAGTCAGAAATACCACAGATGTCAATGGGAACAGTATCAAACTTATGTGGAGGCCTCCATACCTTACTCAGAGACAAAGAAAGAAAATCAACTTAGTCACATTGTGATGTTTGTGTAAACTTGATGTAAGCTCAAGTCTATTTCATAGATTCATAGATATTTAGGTCAGAAGGGACCATTATGATCATCTAGTCTGACCTCCTGCACAACGCAAGCCACAGAATTTCACCCACCACTCCTACCAAAAAAACCTCACACCTATATCTGTGCTATTGAAGTCCTCAAATTGTAGTTTAAAGACCTCAAGGAGCAGAGAATCCTCCAGCAAGTGACCCGTGCCCCATGCTACAGAGGAAGGCGAAAAACCTCCAGAGCTGCTTCTCAACATCTTGGAAGCGGTGATGTAGTACTTCCTCAGAAGAGCTCCTTGCTTTTCCCTGGAGGACATTTGTCTTCAAGAGGGACTCTATGGAGATTTGTCTCAACAGCATTTCTCCAGAGGAGATGTTGGAAGGCTGTGTTGACTAAACATTTTGTTGGCTAAAAAGATCTTTCCAGTGCTGTTTCTTCTCTTCTGCCAGTCGTGATCTTCCTGTTTTAAATGCCTCAAAATGTAGCATGTGTGAGTTTTCGTATTACTTTTATCTTTCATTCATTTCTAGAAAGACTGTATCTCTACCCTCTATTCAGGTAGCATTACATTGAAGACATAAGATCATCAGTCTGATTTGTCCTTTCACTATTACGTCATCTCTTATCGACTATATTGATATGACTCTGTGTCATACATATAAAGGGAAGGGTAAACCCCTTTGAAATCCCTCCTGGCCAGGGGAAAGCTCCTCTCACCTGTAAAGGGTTAAGAAGCTAAAAGTAACCTCGCTGGCACCTGACCAAAATGACCAATGAGGAGACAAGATACTTTCAAAAGCTGGGAGGAGGGAGAGAAACAAAGGGTCTGTGTCTGTGTCTGTCTGTATGCTGCTTTTGCCAGAGACAGAACAGGAATGGAGTCTTAGAACTTTTAGTAAGTAATCTAGCTAGGTATGTGTTAGATTATGATTTCTTTAAATGGCTGAGAAAGGAATTGTGCTGAATAGAATAACTATTTCTGTCTGTGTATCTTTTTTGTAACTTAAGGTTTTGCCTAGAGGGGTTCTCTATGTTTTTTAATCTAATTACCCTGTAAGATATCTACCATCCTGATTTTACAGGGGGGATTTCTTTATTTCTATTTACTTCTATTTTCTATTAAAAGTTTTCTTGTAAAAAACTGAATGCTTTTTCATTGTTCTCAGATCCAAGGGTTTGGGTCTGTGGTCACCTATGCAAATTGGTGAGGCTTTTTATCCAACATTTCCCAGGAAAGGGGGGGTGCAAGTGTTGGGAGGATTGTTCATTGTTCTTAAGATCCAAGGGTCTGGGTCTGTAGTCACCTAGGCAAATTGGTGAGGCTTTTTACCAAACCTTGTCCAGGAAGTGGGGTGCAGGGTTTTGGGAAGTATTTTGGGGGGAAAGACGCGTCCAAACAGCTCTTCCCCAGTAACCAGTATTAGTTTGGTGGTGGTAGCGGCCAGTCCAAGGACAACGGGGGGGAATATTTTGTACCTTGGGGAAGTTTTGACCTAAGCTGGTAAAGATAAGCTTAGGAGGTTTTTCATGCAGGTCCCCACATCTGTACCCTAGAGTTCAGAGTGGGGGAGGAACCTTGACATGGTGGCATAGTGGTGGGATTAACCTGAAATCATTTTGAGATCCAGTTGAGATTTTTTGAACTAGAAATACAGATTTTAAAAAGAAATTATTTTTTCCTTTGGAAAGGAAGTCCAGAAAGCAGTTGAAACTGAAAGCAGATTGTTTTTTCTCTGCTTTGTGGCCAAGCAGAGACAAAAGGGGATTATCTTGTGAATTGCAGGTTTTCTTTGCCTGGAGGCA
This sequence comes from Eretmochelys imbricata, assembly GCF_965152235.1. Taxonomy (NCBI): domain Eukaryota; kingdom Metazoa; phylum Chordata; order Testudines; family Cheloniidae; genus Eretmochelys; species Eretmochelys imbricata. The sequence goes on along the minus strand of NC_135573.1, from coordinate 131,281,393 downwards.
GGGTACTTAACTCCTGCAGGGAAATTCACAGTCTTCGAACCCAGAGGTTTTTTTTTCTTTTCTTCCTAAAAGTAAATAGGGGGTGTGTGTTCTACCTATTTGCTTTTTCTTTGGGCTGGGTAAGCAGGTTTCCAAGCAGTTGGAGGTTTTTTGCTTTAAGTTGGGCCCAGAGCAGAGACAAGGGAATTGTCTTTTTCTGTAGGCTGACAATCACTATCAGAGAATAGGTATTCTATTCCAGCACAGCAAAATTTTACAGCCAAGTTTTGTTTGTTTATTTCTAAACCTCGGGTGTAAAGTTAGTTAAAAACAGAGAGGTTAGAATGACCAAATCCTCAGCTCGACTACAGCTGGAATTAGCCAAATTTCAGGCTGAGGAAAGACAAAGGGAACATGAAAGACAGATAGAACTCATACGGCTGAAGAAGGAACAAGAAAGGGAGGCAGAACAACACCAAGCGGCTGCTCACAGGAGAGCTATGGAAGCGAGGGACAAAGAACTGGAGGAGAAGGAAAAAGAGAGGAAGTATGTGGAGGAGATGGAGAAGAGAAAGGCTCAGCAGAATATCCCAACAAACCCTAGTAATCCTTCTCCAAGTACCACTTCCCATCCCAGAAAGTTCCCCACCTACAAGGCAGGCGATGATACTGAGGCCTTCCTAGAAAACTTCGAAAGGGCCTGCCTTGGGTACAACATCTCTACTGACCAATACATGGTAGAGCTAAGGCCGCAGCTCAGTGGACCCTTAGCTGAGGTGGCAGCTGAAATGCCTAAAGAACACATGAACAAGTATGAACTGTTTAAATCCAAGGCGAGAGTCAGAATGGGGATAACACCCGAGCAGTCTCGTCGGAGGTTCAGAGCCCTAAGGTGGAAACCAGACATGTCATTTACCCGACATGCCTACCACATTGTGAAACATTGGGATGCCTGCATATCAGGAGCAAGTGTTGAATCTCCAGTAAATTTGCCCTTCCTAATGCAAATGGAACAATTCTTAGAGGCTGTTCCTGAGGAAATAGAAAGATACATCCTAGATGGGAAGCCCAAAACTGTAATCGAGGCAGGAGAGATTGGAGCCAGATGGGTGGAGGTGGCAGAGAAGAAGAAAACTGGTCGCAGTTGGAGCGGAGACCAGAAGGGACCACCCCAGACCACACCCTATTACCGGGGGCCGCCCAAAGCCCCACCTACCTCCCAAAGAACCCTCCAGACCCCTTATCGTCCCACCACCCCGTTCTCCAGCAACCCTCCTCGCCCCAGTGACCCGTCAGCTGGACGATGTTTTAAATGTAATGAGCTGGGGCATGTAAAGGCCAACTGCCCCAAGAACCCCAACAGATTACAGTTCATTGCACCGGAATCACACCAGAGGTCCACAGGCCCAGATACCTCCCAGATACCCTTGGAGCGGAGGGAAACTGTGAGTGTGGGCGGGAAGAAGGTCACCGCGTGGAGGGACACCGGAGCACAAGTGTCAGCTATCCATGCTTCCTTAGTGGACCCCAATTTAATCAACCCAGAGATCCAAGTGACGATTCAACCCTTCAAGTCCAACTCTTTCAATTTGCCTACAGCCAAGTTGCCTGTCCAGTACAAGGGCTGGTCAGGAATGTGGACTTTTGCAGTCTATGATGATTATCCCATCCCCATGCTGTTGGGGGAAGACTTGGCCAATCATGTGAAGCAGGCCAAGAGGGTGGGAATGGTCACCTGCAGCCAGGCTAAACAAGCCGTGAGGCCTAGCTCTGTTCCGGAAACTTCTATCAGGACCCAGTCAGAGGTGATGGACCCGGACCCCAGGCCAATGTCTGCAACAGCAGTAGTGGATCCAGTCCCAGAGACCCAGACGGAACCAGTCCCAGAACCGGAACCAGCCAAACAACCAACACCAGACCCCGTGCCAGCACTGAATCCAGTACTTGCAACCTCAAAACCAGAGGGCCCCACCGAACCTGAACTGGCAGCAGCCGATAACCCTACACAAGAGGCTCGGCCGGAGCCTGAATCCCAACATAGTGCACCAGTGGAGAGCGGTTCACAGTCAACAGAAACAGCTCCATCCCCTATATCGCTTCCAGAGGGACCAAGCCTAGGTCCACAATCCAATGAGGAACTGATGTCCCCAGCATCAAGGGAACAGTTCCAGACCGAACAGGAAGCAGATGAAAGCCTCCAGAGAGCTTGGACGGCGGCACGGAGCAACCCACCGCCTCTCAGCTCTTCTAATCGATCCAGGTTTGTTGTAGAAAGAGGACTTTTATACAAGGAAACTCTTTCTGGTGGACACCAGGAAGACTGGCATCCTCAGAGACAGTTGGTAGTTCCAACTAAATACCGGGCCAAGCTCTTGAGCTTAGCCCATGATCACCCTAGTGGCCATGCTGGGGTGAACAGGACCAAAGACCGTTTGGGGGGGTCATTCCACTGGGAGGGAATGGGCAAGGATGTTCCTACCTATGTCCAGTCTTGTGAGGTGTGCCAAAGAGTAGGAAAACCCCAAGACCAGGTCAAAGCCCCTCTCCAGCCACTCCCCATCATTGAAGTTCCATTTCAGCGAGTAGCTGTGGATATTCTGGGTCCTTTTCCGAAAAAGACACCCAGAGGAAAGCAGTACATACTGACTTTCATGGATTTTGCCACCCGATGGCCGGAAGCAGTAGCTCTAAGCAACACCAGGGCTAAAAGTGTGTGCCAGGCACTAGCAGACATTTTTGCCAGGGTAGGTTGGCCCTCCGACATCCTCACAGATGCAGGGACTAATTTCCTGGCAGGAACTATGAAAAACCTTTGGGAAGCTCATGGGGTAAATCACTTGGTTGCCACTCCTTACCACCATCAAACAAATGGCATGGTGGAGAAGTTTAATGGAACTTTGGGGGCCATGATACGTAAATTTGTAAATGAGCACTCCAATGATTGGGACCTAGTGTTGCAGCAGTTGCTCTTTGCCTACAGAGCTGTACCACATCCCAGTTTAGGGTTTTCCCCATTTGAACTTGTATATGGCCATGAGGTTAAGGGGCCATTGCAGTTGGTGAAGCAGCAATGGGAGGGATTTACACCTTCTCCAGGAACTAACATTCTGGACTTTGTAACCAACCTACAAAACACCCTCCGAACCTCTTTAGCCCTTGCCAGAGAAAACTTACAGGATGCTCAAAAAGAGCAAAAAGCCTGGTATGATAAACATGCCAGAGAGCGTTCCTTCAAAGTAGGAGACCAGGTCATGGTCTTAAAGGCGCTCCAGGCCCATAAAATGGAAGCATCGTGGGAAGGGCCATTCACGGTCCAGGAGCGCCTGGGAGCTGTTAATTATCTCATAGCATTCCCCACCTCCAACCGGAAGCCTAAGGTGTACCATATTAATTCTCTAAAGCCCTTTTATTCCAGAGAATTAAAGGTTTGTCAGTTTACAGCCCAGGGAGGAGACGATGCTGAGTGGCCTGAAGGTGTCTACTACGAAGGGAAAAGTGCTGGTGGTGTGGAAGAGGTGAACCTCTCCATGACCCTTGGGCGTATGCAGCGACAGCAGATCCAGGAGCTGTGCACTAGCTACGCGCCAACGTTCTCAGCCACCCCAGGACTGACTGAACGGGCATACCACTCCATTGACACAGGTAATGCTCAACCAATTAGGGTCCAACCTTACCGGGTGTCTCCTCAAGCTAAAACTGCTATAGAACGGGAGATCCAGGATATGTTACAGATGGGTGTAATCCGCCCCTCTGAAAGTGCATGGGCATCTCCAGTGGTTCTAGTTCCCAAACCAGATGGGGAAATACGTTTTTGCGTGGACTACCGTAAGCTAAATGCTGTAACTCGCCCAGACAACTATCCAATGCCCCGCACAGATGAACTATTAGAGAAACTGGGATGGGCCCAGTTCATCTCTACCTTGGACTTAACCAAGGGGTACTGGCAGGTACCGCTAGATGAATCTGCCAAGGAAAGGTCAGCCTTCATCACACATCTCGGGCTGTATGAATTTAATGTACTCCTTTTCGGGCTGCGAAATGCACCCGCCACTTTCCAAAGACTTGTAGATGGTCTCCTGGTGGGATTAGGAGAATATGCAGTCGCCTACCTTGACGATGTGGCCATATTTTCGGATTCCTGGGCAGACCACCTGGAACATCTACAAAAAGTCCTTGAGAGCATAAGGGAGGCAGGACTAACTGTTAAGGCTAAGAAGTGTCAAATAGGCCTAAACAGAGTGACTTACCTTGGACACCAGGTGGGTCAAGGAACTATCAGCCCCCTACAGGCCAAAGTGGATGCTATCCAAAAGTGGCCTATCCCAAAGTCAAAGAAACAGGTTCAATCCTTCTTAGGCTTGGCCGGTTATTACAGACGATTTGTACCGCACTACAGCCAAATCGCTGCCCCACTGACAGACCTAACCAAAAAGAAACAGCCAAATGCTGTTCAGTGGACCGAAAAGTGTCAGAAGGTCTTTAACAAGCTTAAAGCGACACTCATGTCTGACCCTGTACTAAGGGCCCCAGACTTTGACAAACCGTTCCTAGTAACCACAGATGCGTCCGAGCGTGGTGTGGGAGCAGTTTTAATGCAGAAAGGACCTGATCAAGAATTCCACCCTGTAGTGTTTCTCAGCAAAAAACTGTCTGAGAGGGAAAGCAACTGGTCAGTCACTGAAAAAGAATGTTACGCCATTGTCTATGCTCTGGAAAAGCTACGCCCATATGTTTGGGGACGGTTTTTCCACCTGCAAACCGACCATGCTGCACTGAAGTGGCTTCACACCGTCAAAGAAACTAACAAAAAACTTCTTCGGTGGAGTTTAGCTCTCCAAGATTTTGATTTCGACATCCAACACATCTCAGGAGCTTCTAACAAAGTGGCTGACGCACTCTCCCATGAAAGTTTCCCAGAATCAACTGGTTAAAATCGTCCTTGAGATGTGGAAAATATTGTTAGTCTTTATGTACTTGGTAGTATATTTAGAGATGCATGTGTCTTATTAACTCTGTTTTTCCTAGAGCTCCAGGAAGAAATCCCAGCCAGTGTTTCACCCTAGCTGAGATTTGGGGGGCGTGTCATAAATATAAAGGGAAGGGTAAACCCCTTTGAAATCCCTCCTGGCCAGGGGAAAGCTCCTCTCACCTGTAAAGGGTTAAGAAGCTAAAGGTAACCTCGCTGGCACCTGACCAAAATGACCAATGAGGAGACAAGATACTTTCAAAAGCTGGGAGGAGGGAGAGAAACAAAGGGTCTGTGTCTGTCTGTATGCTGCTTTTGCCAGAGACAGAACAGGAATGGAGTCTTAGAACTTTTAGTAAGTAATCTAGCTAGGTATGTGTTAGATTATGATTTCTTTAAATGGCTGAGAAAGGAATTGTGCTGAATAGAATAACTATTTCTGTCTGTGTATCTTTTTTGTAACTTAAGGTTTTGCCTAGAGGGGTTCTCTATGTTTTTTAATCTAATTACCCTGTAAGATATCTACCATCCTGATTTTACAGGGGGGATTTCTTTATTTCTATTTACTTCTATTTTCTATTAAAAGTTTTCTTGTAAAAAACTGAATGCTTTTTCATTGTTCTCAGATCCAAGGGTTTGGGTCTGTGGTCACCTATGCAAATTGGTGAGGCTTTTTATCCAACATTTCCCAGGAAAGGGGGGGTGCAAGTGTTGGGAGGATTGTTCATTGTTCTTAAGATCCAAGGGTCTGGGTCTGTAGTCACCTAGGCAAATTGGTGAGGCTTTTTACCAAACCTTGTCCAGGAAGTGGGGTGCAGGGTTTTGGGAAGTATTTTGGGGGGAAAGACGCGTCCAAACAGCTCTTCCCCAGTAACCAGTATTAGTTTGGTGGTGGTAGCGGCCAGTCCAAGGACAACGGGGGGGAATATTTTGTACCTTGGGGAAGTTTTGACCTAAGCTGGTAAAGATAAGCTTAGGAGGTTTTTCATGCAGGTCCCCACATCTGTACCCTAGAGTTCAGAGTGGGGGAGGAACCTTGACACTCTGGCATCACCAATAGTCCTCATTTTATCCTAAACCAGTCAAAGGTACCTTCAAGTCCTTTTGTTAGAAAATCGTATTTATCCAGCTTAGACAATGGCAAGAGATGTTGACAATCTTTCTTCAAAAACTTTCAAAATATTTACTTAATTGACATACATTCTGTGCAGACTTTATCAAAGTTCATTATACTTTAATTCTGAACTTCCTAGAAAATGTGTTTATTACTTTGTTTAGGAAAGAGCTGTATTTACTTGTTTGGGTTATTTTAAATCTGCGTAACATAGAATCATAGTAACGTAGGGCTGGAAGGGATCTCAAGATGTCATCAAGTCCTGCCCCTCCATTTAGCAGGACCAAGTAAACTTACATCATCCCTAACAGGTGTGTAACGCATTTTTCCCCAGTCAGAGAAGAAGTCCTTCTAGCCATATTTTAGATTATACTAGCGCCTAGGTGGGTAAGCATCTCAGGCTGGCTTTTTAGAGATTTTTTTGTAAACATCATCCTGGGAGTTGGTGTGTGACTGTACATGTCTCATTATAAAATAGAGGGTGTGGCTGGCAGGGCATTCTGTAAGGGCTCTGATACTCTGAAACTTGTTCCTCACCCTTGGTCTTAAAATATCCTGAATTTGGTGACTTTCAGAGCATGCTGAAAAAGACACCCATTTGGAGAAGGCTGAGGGCATGCTTTCTAGATGAAGAAGGAGATAGGGTGGCTGGCTGGTCATGTTCCTCTGGAACTGATTTCACTGCTCCTGACGTTTAATTTAGTTGTCTTTATTGTATCATTAATTATATGAAGGCTCCTAGAGCCATGAATTGGAATCTTCACTAATTAAAAAAAAATCTAAACAAACTCAAAGCATAGCCCTTCAGGAACATTGCCACTAGGGAAACCACTGAGGTTGAGTAGACCTTTAAAAGTGATGCAATTGTGACAGCTTCCCCCTTGGCTGACACAAGAGGGGCTGAATTGGGGCTCTCTAGAACTAAAATCTGGAGTTGCTACAGCTTGAGCTTAAGAACCAAGCTGCTACAATAAGGGACTGTAACAACTCATATCCCCTGTGGATTGGCTCAGAAGTAGACTTGTAAAACACACTCAGCAGCAAGTGAATACTTCCTCTGCTTAAAGGAAGCACAACCCAAACCCCTGAGGGCCAGAATGGTTCAAATTCTCAGTAAGCCCTGTCACAAGGCACCTCTGCTGCCACCTACTGTACTGCCTAGCCAGTTTATGTGGTTCACAGTCACAAACACAAATCAGGTGTGTATTATTCTTTCACCAAGGGCTTTATTTATTCTTTATCCTTACAAATCAGCACAGGCTTGTAATAAGGAAATACTTCCTTACAACCTTCATACCAGGCTGTCAAGGTTCCTTCCCCACTCTGAATTCTAGGGTACAGATGTGGGGACCTGCATGAAAGATCCCCTAAGCTTATTCTTACCAGCTCAGGTTAAAAACTTCCCCAAGGTACAAACTTTGACTTGTCCTTGAACCCTATGCTGCCACCACCAAGTGTTTTACACAAAGAACAGGGAAAGAGACCACTTGGAGACGTCTTCCCACAAAATACCCCCCCAAGCCCTACACCCCCTTTCCTGGGGAAGGCTTCATAATAATCCTCACCAATTGGTACAGGTGAGCACAGACCCAAGCCCTTGGATCTTAAGAACAATGAAAAATCAATCAGGTTCTGAAAAGAAGAATTTTAATTAGAGAAAAGGTAAAAGAATCACCTCTGTAAAATTAGGATGGTAAATACCTTACAGGGTAATCACATTCAAAACATAGAGAATCCCTCTAGGCAAAACCTTAAGTTACAAAAAGACACAAAAACAGAAACATTCCCTCCAGCACAGCTTATTTTACAAGCCATTAAACAAAAGAAAATCTAACACATTTTCTAGCTAGATTACTTACTAACTTTACAGGAATTGTAAGGCTTGCATTCCTGACCTGTTCCAGGCAAAAGCATCACACAGACAAAACCCTTTGTCCACCCCCCTCCAGATTTGAAAGTATCTTGTCCCCTCATTGGTCATTTTGGGTCAGGTGCCAGTGAGGTTACCTTAGTTTCTTAACCCTTTACAGGTGAAAGCATTTTGCCTCTGGCCAGGAGGGATTTTATAGTAGAAAGGTGGTTACCCTTCCCTTTATATTTATGACACAGGCTCGTCCTCTAAGTTTTCCTTCTGAACTCCTTTGTTTCTTGTTCCTCCCACTTATATCCTTCCAATTACATTGTTAGCCTAGTGATTATCACCTAAATGCTTATAATCCACCCCACCCCATTTATGTGGCCAAACTGAAGCAGGGACCTCTAAAATTAGGAGTGTAAGATGCTAAAGTTGGGAACTGTAACAACTGATGTATTCTGTGGATTGACACAGAGGGGGACCTGTAACTCATTTCTGAGTGTGGGTTATGCTACTACCTACATAAAATTAGAGGTAAGTGGAATTAGGCTGAGAGCTCCCCACTTCCATCAGAGAATTAAAATTAGAGATCAGATTAAGGTATTTTTCTTTGGAATCCACATGGTCTTGTGCATATATCCAGAACTCTCTTGGTTGACACATAGACAATTACAGTCTCAAGAAAAGACCAAATCTGAATTCCCTGAACCCAACTGGGTATAACCATGACTGTATTACATTTCTCAGAAATTTTTCCAACCGCTTTTACAATTTTAATTCTGTGTCTTCAATCTTCCAGTTCCCCAGTGTCTTGACATTTTTCTAGAATCTACTGGTTCTTCAATTGTGCAGTTCCATAGTGCTCCCTAGCATCAGATGCTGAAAGCTTTATTAACTTCCTTAAGAAAATAAAGGGATGATTGTAGGTGATTCTGTTTGTCTACTAAATCATTCTCTCAAATCCTCTTCCCAGTTCACATTTATTTCACTTTTGGATTGCACAGAAAATGCCCTAGTTCTGTAGTTCTTGAGTTATAGAAACATTTGAAAAGACCAATGAACTAAAACTCAAAATGTTTTGTTGAAATAACAAGTGGCTGTACATCATTGCAAAAGTTTATGCTTTGTCCAAACCAAAGAGAAACTGTTCTGTAGTGCCATCTAATGATGTTAAGAGGGCACATTAGAAACAAGCTTCAAAAGGTTTCATAGAAACTGTTTGTAATAAGATACAGTATCACAGGGCATGAAAATAGCCTTCAGAACAACTTAGTAATTGGGTGATGATTATCTACCAAAGAAATGTTACCTCCTATTAGTTGAATGGCTGCTCTGTCTGTTACTTTGCATACTTGAGAAAATAGGTATGAGATATTTTAAATAGGTCTGTCAATTAATCACAGTCAACTCACGCAATTAATTAAAAATTAATCATGATTAATCACACTGTTAAACAATAGAATAGTAATTGAAATGTATTACATATTTTTCTACGTTTTCAAATATATTGATTTCAATTACCACACAGAATACAAAGTATACAGTGCTCACTTTATATATATTTTTTACAAATATTTGCACTGTAAAAATGACAAAATAAATTGTATTTTTTCAATTCGCCTCATACAAGTGCTGTAGTGCAATCTCTTTATCGTGAAAGTGTAACTTACAAATGTAGAATTTTTTTTGTTACATAACTATACTCAAAAAAAAAAAAAAGGGGGAAACTTTAGCGCTTACAAGTCTACTTAGTCCTACTTCTTGTGCAGCCAATCGCTAATCATTTACGAGAGATAATGCTGCCCGCTTCTTATTTACAATGTCACCTGAAAGAGAGAACAGACGTTTGCATTGCACTTTTTTAGCCAGCACTGCAAGGTATTTTCATGCCAGATATGCTAAACAATCATATGCCCCTTCATGCTTTGACCACCATTCCAGAGGATATGCTTCCATGCTGAAGATGTAAGTTAAAAAAAAATTATGCGTTAATTAAATTTGTGACTGAACTCCTTGGGGGAGAATTGTACATCTCCTGCTCTCTGTTTTACCTGCATCCTGCCGTACATTTCATATTACAGCAGTCTCGGATGATGACCCAGGATGTTGTTCATTTTAAGAAGATTTTCACTGCAGATTTCACAGAACACAAAGAAGGTACCAATGTGAGATTTCTAAAGATAGCTACAGCACTCGACCCATGATTTAAGAATCTGGAGTGCCTTCCAAAATCTGCAAGGGAGGGGGTTTGGAGCATGCTTTCAGAAGTCTTAAAAGAGCAACACTCCAATGTGGAAACTACAGAACCTGAACCATGAATAAAGAAAATGAACCTTCTTCTGATGACATCTAAGTCAGATGATGAAAATGAACATGCATTGGTCTGCACTGCTTTGGATTGTTATCGAGTAGAACCCATCATCAGCATGGATGTATGTCCTCTGGAATGGTGGTTGAAGCATGAAGGGACATATGAATCTTTAGCACATGTGACACATAAATATCTTGCAACGCTGGCTACAACAGTGCCATGTGAATGCCTGTTCTCACTTTCAGGTGACATTGTAAACCAGAAGCAGGCAGCATTATCTCCTGCAAATGTAAACAAACTTGTTTGTCTGAGCGATTGGCTGAATAAGAGGTAGGACTGTGTGGACTTGTAGGTTCTAAAGTTTTACATTGTTTTATTTTTGAATGCAATTATTTTTTGTACATAACTCTATATTTATAAGTTCAAATTTCACAATAAAGAGATTGCACTATAGTACTTGTATTAAGTGAGTTGAAAAATGCTATTTCTTTTATTTTTACAGTGCAAATATTTATAATAAAATATAAAGTGAGCTCTGTACACTTTGTATTCTGTGTTGTAATTGAAATCAATATATTTGAAAATGTGGAAAAATCCAAAATATTTATATAAATGGTATTCTATTATTGTTTAACAGCGTGATTAATTGTGATTAATTTTTAAATTGCGTGATTAGTCGCGATTAATTTTTTAATTGCTTGACAGCCCTAATGTTAAGTTAGTAATTGACTGAGCAACAGCATCCATTTTAATTTTACGTAGTCTAATATCTGATAAGAAATTGTGCAAACAATCTTAGAACCTGATCCTGCTTTTCTCTCTCAGGCAAAACTCTCATTGAAACCACAGGTAGTTTTGCCCAGAACAAAGTGGAAAACTGGAACTATAAGGTACATTAGTATGTCAGACTCCCCTCATTGCGCAAGAACATTGCAACTGCATCACTGCAAATATACATAGTAAAGAGACGTCCCTGGGTATTTACAACAATAGAGCAAAAAAAATCTAGTAAAGTTAGAGGGAGAAAGAGTTCACATGTCTACTGGACTCTTCCTTTTCTCAAAGGCCAAAATACATTGATTATCACATAGATTATACTAGGAGGATGGTGGAGTTTTGTTTGTTCATTTGAGGTGGGTTTTTTTTGTTTTGTTTTATTTTTTTACTTTGGGATTTTTTTTCATTTAAAATATCATTCTTCACAGAACAGACTTTACTATAAGTCTTTCCTAGCATTTATCCCCCAAAACAGGTTTGCTCACAGCTCTAGTCTCCTGTGGATATGTCTAATAATCATCCTTGAACTGCCCCTTCCTAGGACTAACAACGTCAGAGGCACACTGTAGACAGCTGTAGCTCAATTCAAATCTCAAAATTATAGAACTGTAGAAGTAAACAGCTGCTGTAGGTAGCATATTCTGCAACAGTTAAAGAAGTCAACATGTAAGGGAGTCTTAAAAACAATTCCAATGTTTTTTTGCATTACCTAAGGAGCAGCACAGTCACATAACCTCCAGTTCCAGGCACCCCAGAGGACAGCAAGTTTGTCATGCCAGCTAATCAGCCCCCAAAGCTAATTTTGCTGAGGATGGACTAGAGTCTTACCTGGTGTAAATCAGCACAACTCTACTAAATTCAGTGACTGACTACATTTGATTTACACTAGCTGAGAAACGCTTCCAGAAAGTGCAAAGTTACAGTAACTATCTTAACCTTTACCTCCCCTGAATCTCAGTTCCTTACCGTTCTATGGCAATGTATTTACTCAGTTAAAAAAGGGAGAACAGCAAAGTGGTTCAGGTTTCAGAGCAAGTGCAACCACGGGAGAGGAAGCCATGCAGCAGAAGTGCTGCCAGCACAACCACGGTTGCTCCAAAGTGCCTAGTGTCACCAGAACACAACTAGTCCTGAGTGTGCCCCACATATAGTGGAACTGACAAATGATAATGCTGTTGCTTTTTTCCCCTCCGATTCAAGAGGTCTTGTAGTGTTATATTCTGGCTATTGGCATCAAATGGATAGTGAAAAATGTCCTGGAAAGAGGTGCGAGGCATTGGAATTAAAAAAAAAAAACCTATACTAAGGCTGATGGGATGTTCAAAGATCTGGACATTTAAAATCCTGACCTACCAGTTTGTGTGTAGATCACCAGCATTATGATGCATTGCTTTCTAGTGTAGGCAAATCCCATTGCTTCTCTTGCTGCTAATGGTGGTAAAACAGTGGCGCTGATAACGGCGGGATATCTGATGGAGCACCTCCACAAAACCTCCTCATTGATGCTACTGATTATTTGGATTTGCTTGCCCTTCTTTTCTGTTTCTATCTTCCTTCCCTTCCAGTCCCATACTTCAAGATGATCACAAGAAGCCTTCTGAACTGAGCATATACAAAAATAGAGCCTTCATAAGAATACTCACCTCAGCATATGTAAGCCTTCTTTTTTGACTTTCTTATAAATAAATGTTCGGTCCTACAAATCGATGCAGAAAATGAATAAAAAGGGTCAATTTAGAATTCAACTAAAATGTAGTAGGAATTGGCGTTTTCAGTGTAAGCCAAGCTCTGTGAAGAACAAAGTTATGATGTTGGTACCATCTACTTTATGCCCCATCCTGCAAAGACATATGCATGGTCTTAACTTTATGAATTCTGAGTAAAGGTAAGCCAGTGCATATGTCTTTGCAGGATGGTGGGTTTAGTCTGCATATTTTGCCTATAATTAAAATTATTCCTTTGAATAAGAAAAAAAAATCTTCTCCGCCTCTCAGTGTAATAATTATTTTCTACATTGTGATATTTCACTTAGAAAACAACCCGCTTCCTGGCATTCAAAACTCAATTTATTGCTAAACTCTGTCTTGTTTAAAAAAAGCAACCAGACCATTACATTCAGTGTGATGTTAATATTCATTTATCTGCAGGGATCAGTGCCCCTTGGATGTTTCGCTTAATGTTTAGAGCAGCCTGGGCATGATTTTTGTAGAAGCTTCAATACTGGCGACGGACTGAGGTGGGGAAGGAATGTCATATGAATATCAAACCCTTTTTACTCAAATGAGTGAAGCTGCTTGGCTTACTTGGCAATGTTACTGTTTTGTGTCTAGGAGCTCTCTGCTTCAGTCCCTCCTGACTCTTTGCAATGATTTATGTGTGTGTTAATATTAAATCACGTCCAGAAGAGACAGCAAGACTGCCTGTGTTGCACAAGTGGTTGATTACTAGAAAGGCAGTGATTAGCATTTTTAGTTACTTAATAGAAGGTACCTGTGGATTGACAGTATCTATTATATATGAGGAAAGATGAAAGGTGCCCTGAGCTGAATCAGGTTACTGTGCCATATTGATAAACAAAACCTTATTAAAGTAGAAACAGATCAGATAATACCTTCCTCCCTTTTGGTTTGGAAACATAGTGAAAGTCTTCTTATGAAGAGAGGACTACTGAGTTGTGCCTTCCAGAGGTGGCACACAGTAATTAAAATTGACCCTCTGGCTCTAGTGTGCTCGCTGGAACTATTTGAATGAGGCCTAATCAACCCCAGATGCAGGTCAGTAGAAGCCTCTGTTCTTCCTGTGAGAGCAGTCATTGTCCTAACTCACCTGAGCTAGAAAAAGAACTTCTGCAGGCTGTATTCATATTCAAACTGCAGCTCATTGAGGGAATAGAAACTCAACATTTTTTTACACACACAAAGACACGCTTTTGATAAAAATTGTCCAGGAAAAGTCTCTCCCTTTTTTGAAACATTCTAATTAAATACAGGTTCCTGGGTAGAAATTTCACTTCTCTTGTTGACACCCTGACTCTAGATCCACGCAGTGTGTGTTGCCTAAAATTTGCAGATTTGAGATGCAGAAAAGGGGAGATTACAGTAGAAATCATTAGAAAGCCAACGTTTACCAACTCTTACAACATGAATTACCCCACTGTTCATGGTAGCAAATGTCCAGTCTTATTTGTTCACATTCCAGTGACATATCTGTGGTCCATCATTTTCATGTGGTTGTGAGCACTGCCAACATTTCCCACATATCCATACCTGAATCACCACAGTGTTCCCCGCTGTTTTCCGTAGGGGACATATGTGATAATTGTGAGAATTGTCTCGGCAAATATTGACTTTTAACACCATTGCCTGTACTCACTACCTAACATTTTCTTCATCTATCACGTGTTTACACATGTTTAGGCCATGCACAACTGGTAGCAAGTTGTTCAAGCAGTAGTGTTTTCAGCATTGAATCTTTGGACACACTACTCCTAGAGGAATTTTGAGCCACTGCTCATGTGAAGAATTCATGTGAAATGCAGATTTTTTTTTTTCCCCTGCAGAAAATACGTTGAGCCAGAGAGGCCCACAATTACAGCCTTCACTCATCAGGGGCTGCTGAGGAACCAGAAGAGAAGAAGCTGGGTTTGGGCCAGAACACCCAGCTGTGGAGAGGGAGAAGATGCTGACTTCTCACAGATCCTGCCTGTGGGGCCAGTTGAGAAGGCATGGGATATCAAGGGGATGGACAGTATGGCACTTGGGGCTGCTGGGAGTGTCACAGTCTGAGGTTCAGAAGGGCTAGTGGTGGGGGACAGAGTGGGGTAAAGGCACAGGAGGTAGTGGGGTGACAGCATTGAGCTAGGGGCTGAGTGGGGGTGCAGGGCCACAGGGGGTAGAGGCAGGGATTTCCTCCCCTCCCTCCTGAATTTCCCCAACACCCCACCCCCAGTGGTCAACCTCTAGGCTTGGCAGTTGATAGGCCTGGGACCTCTGGGCTTGACATATCAGTTATGAAAGTAACAAACTTTCTTGAGCCCCAGCACCTCTTTCATTACAAATTAAGCACTGGTCACACTCAACTGAACTGTCCTCGCTAAGCAGGGGGGTTGGATGCCAGATCCAGGTGGGGGGAGAGAGGGTGGGGCACAGGTGTGTTGCTTGGTGGTGTGGGCTCTGCCTAAAAGTCACAGGCACTATTTGACCTGCCCCTCTTTCCTGTTTAAAGATAGAGGCTGATTCAACTCCATAAGTAGTCTTTTGGGGTGTTTTTTTAAGTTACCACTACAGCTAAAATCACTGATGATCAAGTAAAAGGGCTTAGACCAGCTGCCTGAGAGAGTTTCTGTGGAAGAGATGGCCCAGCCTGGCTAGCAAAGTGGTTCCCCCGATGAGAGCTGAAATCATGGAGAGTTGGTGGAACCTTGAGAGACTGACTCACAGAGATCATAGTTGCAGGTGACAGCAGAAAGTGACAGTGCAGGGCCATTGGGGACAGAGCGGTGGAGTGAATGATGGCACGATAGACAACAGCAGCCACCAGAGCAAGTGGTGAGTGGCTGGAGAAACAAGCAAGATGGGGGTGGGAAGAGAACTCACATGAAAGCACCTTTGCACTCTGGGTCTCCACTGACCAAGGACAACAACGATGAGTGGGGTGCAGTGGAGGGAGAAGCTGGGGAGGGGCACATTGCCGATCCCTGCTGTAAGTGAAGAGGACAAGAAGTATTTGTTAAGCCAGTTGAAAAAGTATAGAGACTTGATGCTTACAAATCGACAACAGCGACTTCTGGATTCTACTCAACCTCTGTGTAACTTTTACAGATGCCTGTCTCATAAAACTCTGAAAGTTGAGTGCAGTGAGGCACTAACAACAATGGGGTTGCCATGTGATCAGGACAGAATATAAAGAATTTGAACACAGAGTGTAATATCTTGTGATGAATGAATGAAGATTTGACTTCAACTTCTTCTTTATCATCACTAGTGGTTCAACCTAATCTTTGTGCTATGTTTCCTGGGATGAAAGAAGTATGAATTCATCGCTTGCTATCCCAGTCACAACAGTCTTAGAGGAGTTCTTTTCCCTCATTGAATAGAATATTGTGTTCTGAAAGAAGTTGCCTTCTTCCTGACCAGGAGCATATCAAGAAGGACAAGAAGTACCGGACACACAAGAAGCCACCCAAAATGAATACACTGCATTCAAGAAGTTCAGTGAAAGAGTTGTTCAAAATTACAACAAGAAACCAAGAAGGATATAAACATAAGGCTTTATAGTAGGCCTGAGTAGCCAACTTTAATTTCTGTGATGATTTTAAAACATGAGTAAAATCTAATAAAATGATTACGAAACATTTTTCAATTTTTACTATTGTACCATACAGCCTACTTTCATTCTTATGGTGTCACCGCTTGTTGTCACTCACCCCCCTTGTATATTGGAACACCTCCCCTAATTTCATTTCCTGGGAGAAACACTGGGAAGAGGGGTGGCTGAGTGGGAGTACAGGGACACATGGGGATGAGGGAGGGTTTGCAGGGGCACATGGGGAAGGGGAAGATGTGCCTGACTGGATGGGAGAAGCTAGGAGTCAGTCAGGGTCTGCATGGGGAGGCTTCCCAGCTCCCTAACCTCTCCAGCTCCCTATCAACCCCCCACCCCTCCAAAAACCCTAAAAAAAACTATTTCATACTTCTCCCACCCACACCCAACAAGCCTCCAGGTTCATTCTCAGTCTCCTTTCCAGGAATTTCTTCCTTTTCCCTCAGCAACTCCATTACCCTATACTTGTCCAAGCTGTTCAACTGCTTTTCAGGGGTGTGGGAAATGCATTTCCATATCGTAGTTTAAATGAATTAGTACTCAAATTTTTATATTAATATGCCTACTAAGGAATCTATTTGTCAAAAAAAAAAATATCCGGAACCTTTTTTATTGTCTGTATTGTTACAGACATATTTGTTGACCTGTATTTTGAAATAAATTACCAAACTAATTGAAACCAGTGTAATTATATTGTTATTCTGACAAATAAAATATGGAGAATTTTAAAATATTGTGCACATATTTTTAATTTTTGTGTGCAGAATGCTCATTCTGCATGTTATTCTTGTGGGAAGTCTCCAAGTTGGATGCAGCTAGGAAGTGGAGATTTTCCATGTCTAAGCCCCAGTCTACACTGGGGGTGAGGGGGATTGATCTAAGTTATGCAACTTCAGTTCTGTGAATAACGTAGCTGAAGTCAATGTACTTAGCTCGACTTACTGTGGTGTAATAAATACAAAGAGTGTACTAGGCCAAGAATCAGTACTTGTAACAATGTTGAGCAGTATGTGATATAGCTGTAGCTGAGTCAGTCCCATGACATTAGAGAGGCTAGGTGGAAGAGGTAATATCTTTTATTTTACCAAGCGGCAAAGAGTCCTGTGGCACCTTATAGACTAACAGACGTATTGGAGCATGAGCTTTCGTGGGTGAACACCCACTTCATCGGATTAACATGGCTACCCCCTCTGAAGCTTTATTTAACCAATTTCAGTTGGTGACAGAGCCTATTCTTCAGGAGTGTGTGGCATGAAAGCTTGTCTCTCTCACCAACAGAAGTTGGTCCAATAAGAGAGAAGTTTTTGAGCCACACAGAACTGAAGAAGAATCTCTGTCTCCATCAGACGTTGATCCAATAAAAGAAATTATCTCACCCACCTAGTCTTTGTAATATTGAGCAGGTAATTTATGGTCAAATGTAATGCACCTGAAAGAACCCAGCAAGATTTGCTCTTTTGTGACTTGTGATTAGGTTCTTTGCTACATATTTACACACACATAAAACAGGAAGTATCATCTTAAGAGAAGGGCCTTTTTGTTAGACTCTTTGGCAGTGATTTTTTTAAAGTATTCTTGCGGAATGAATAGCATTGTGGAACTATCATGTGTGTGCTATTTCCTTACATAAAAGGAAAGTGAAAGAAACAGCTTAGTATCACTGCGCCAGTTTGTCTCTTTCTCCCACGCAGGAGCCACAAACCTTAATTATTTGGACCTCCCTAAGTGAAAGGGGAATGCTTTCCTCACTTTACTATCCCTACTCACTTCCACCCTGTGGATGCCCCTCCATAGGTGCCCAACAGAGAAGGGATTCCATTGAGTTTTGGTGATGGAGACATGTATAGAAGAAATGGACTGTTCAGATTTCATGGCACTGCACTCTACCAGATCTCTGCATAGAAATTAGAAGTTTACTCTCAATGGTAGTTCTCATATTGATTCCTGGGTTTCACCATCCATACTTTATCCACCTTTATGATTACTTTCCTTAGATATGTTGGCTTGCATTCAGTTTAGATGCATGCCTAAATTAAAACTTCTCCCTCCATGTTGTTCTTCACTAAAAGGAAGCTTTTCACTTCAGGTTCATCCGGATTAAAAATGCTCTTATAACAACCCAGGGAGCTCTTTCAGTAACTCACGTCAGGCCTGACATACTTCTTGCTCTAACTCACTGTGGTCATAATCTGTATCTAAAAGGTGTCATGTAAGGTATCATATATAAGCTGATAGCATGCTGGTCATTTAATATTATTGTCTGAGGTATGTACAGGTGGAGTATACAGAGTTATATATGTCCAGCACTCACCTGTTCTTAAAATGGGTTTGGCAGACAGTGCAAAAGCCCAGCCAGTCCTAGACAAAGAATGTTTCACCTGCTTGACAGTGTCTCCAAGGTAATTGAACAAGACAAGGCCAGAAGCAATGAAAGTTTTTACATATAAGGTAAACTAAACCACCAAACTAGCAAATGTGGGAGATGACCACTTGATCACAATGGGAGATTGAGTTTGTATTTCAAGAAGACTTCTTGACCCTTGAAACAGAGAAAATGGACTTTGAGAAATACAGAAAGAAACAGCCATTTTGGCATCCATCACTTGAGGGACGAAAGAAGCGAAAGCTCTTGAAATCTGAGAGAGTTAGATCCTTCAGCCAAGTGGGCTAAAGTATCTGAGAACTGACTATAAAAGAAGAAACCTGTTTAGACAAAGATTGGAACTTGCTAAATTTAAGTTTTAGTCACTAAAAAGTGTTTGTAAACTTTCAAACCTTTTGCTCTTATTTGAAAACACTGAAACCTATGTTCTTTGTTTAAATTGTTTTGTAATAAAACAAGAATAATGTGCATGTGTATATTGAGATGAAGTGTGAGTCATCAGCTTACCTAACAGGCTGTTGTTTGCTGCCTCCAAAAAGGCAGGACATACCTAATAACTTCTGTGATTTTTTTTTTCTCCAGTGAGAGGGACTGGAAACTGCAGAAAAATGTCTCTGGGAACTCAGGAACTGGGGTTCACTGAAAGGCTAAGTTTGCGTTGGCAGAATCCTGAAAAGTTTGCTGGCAAGGCAGGCAAGCACTTGATACATAGCTTAGAAGCAGCAAAGTTCATTGTTGCTGAGGCAGAGGGGTAATACTGACTCACAGTGCTGGGTGACCTGAGCAAGATGTCACATCCATACTTTTCAGCTAAAGAAAACCTTATTCCCTCAGTCAAAGAGAATAATAGAAATATGTAGTGTCTAGATATCATAAAGAAGGAGCAAATGTTACCTGTTTCCTGGTGTCTTAGAGAAGCAAAAATCTTTCTCTCTAGAGCTCATATCTTTCCAAGGTTATTGATGACAATGGGAATTAGGTCTGAGTGAGGAATAACTAAGGATTTTCAAATTAAGGTTTTTGGCAATAAATAGCATGTTACAAAACATGGTCCTGCAAATTAGAAACATACTCTGAGTTTTATGATGTCATATTTAGTCTTCAAAACTAGTATAGAAGCCTAGATTGCTACTCTAAAATGGATTTACTAGCACAGAGATTTCTATTTTTCTTCTGTCAATAAATGAAGGAGCTACTTGTTTTCAGTCACTTGATATCCATCCAAGATGATCCTTCAGCTGCTAAGAGATTAAAATGCTGTTTGATCTTTCTAGCACTTTCTCCAGCTAGAGAATCCTGTATTTTAAAGTAATAATTGCAAATGTTTCTTAACCTCAGTGGTTTACTAGTACTGTAGTGACCATATACTTTTATCTAATTTTTTAAATCACCTTTTCTGTCAAGCATTTTGGGGTTTATATTATGTCTCTATCTAGGGGTAATAAGAAATTACTAGAAATGGACACCTGACTCCAGATTAGGTTTAAGACAGTGGTTCTCAAACTTTTGTGCTGGTGATCCCTTTCACATAGCAAGCCTCTGAGTGCGACCTCCCTCCCCCCCGATAAATTAAACTTTTTTTAATATATTTAACACCATTATAAATGCTGGAGGCAAAGCGGGGTTTGGGGTGGAGGCTGACAGCTCATGATCCCCTATGTAATATCCTCTCAACCCCCTGAGGGGTCCCGACCCCCAGTTTCAGAACCCCTGGTTTAAGATGAAGTTTGGGTTCATACTTGATACTGAGTTGTTCTTGCAAGATTCTGTCCTTAAATGGTATCTGATAAAATCAGATGATCTGATTGGGTTTACATCATCTTGAAAGATGGAAAATCTCATGAGGCCAACAGCTTTTATGAGCGTTTGGTTTAATCCAATCTTGAAAGGGTCTTTTTGTCTTATTTTAAAGTTGGACAAGACCCAGAACTAAAATAGATAGGACATGTTTAAATGCAGGGGCTTTGAATAACTTTTTTTCTCCACCCCAAAAAACAAGTGTTTGGATTTGACAGGTTCCTGTTTTTGGCCCATATCTAATAAAAACATTGCCAATTCCACCAAATAAATACAGATTTTTTTTTCAGGATCACTATCTTTTTCTTCCCTCCCTGCTTTTGACATGGGACCATTCTCTATCCTTTGTATTCACATCACACATGGCTGGTAGACTATGGCCTGACCTCATCGCAATAGGGACCATGAGTTGGGCTCCTAGATGCTACAGTAATACAATTATATTATAATAATCCTTCAAAAAGCTAAAGGAATCTTCAGGATTCCATCCTAAAACTGAAACCCATCTTCCTGTTCCCAAAAGGTTTTAATGGTTTGAAAATCTGAAAAGTCATTCACACTACATCCTAGTCAAACATGCATCTAGCTAGCGAGCTAGCAAGCTAGCTCGCTAGCTAGTTTAAATAAATACTTTGTTTGATAAAGGTTTCTTGAGATAAGAGGAGACATTTTAAAAGTATTTTATATGTGCCAAATAGTCTTTTCAAGATGCATACTGAGCTATACATTGACTGATTCACTTGAAGTTATTTGTCTTCAAATTGACATTTCTGTATTACTTTAAAATGCTTTTTCAATTTTATTCATTTCTGTAGCATTCTAAGTTACTGACATCAAAAGAGCTATAAGCATAAGTACAGATTGACTGATGTCTGAATGAGGCCAGCATTGTGTAGGTGTAGAGAGTGTGTGTATTTTCTAGGGTGAAAAGTTATAATAGATGGTATTGTGATGGTATTTACTAATTTTAATTCTCTACATTCATATTCTGATTTTTCTAGAATAATTTGAATATATGAACTAATATTCAGTTTTGAGCACTTCTGTCTTCTGAAATGGCTGCTTCCACCTCTAACACAGTTAGCCAAACCTACATGCATACCATGAAAAAGTATCTGAACACTTGTTTGAATAAAAAAGTAGAGAATGCCTGGTCAAGTTCTCTCACAGTGTATGAACTCCCACCCCCTGCCTAAGTTCCATCTGATCAATAACAGGCTGGAGTTCTCAGTGAACAAACTTCACCAAGGACTCATGGGTCATCTTGTCAGGACTCTTTCCTCCAGCCACTGGGTATGGCTCCATAGAAAGACTACATTGTCAAGTGTACTTCAAAAAACAGGTATAAGATGATTTGAAAGTGCAAATCATGTCTTTGCTATTGCATCTGCATTGCATAAGCATTGGCCTGGAGTCTGTAATTAATGTGCTTGGCATGAAGCAGGAGAACTGTTGGCCCTATGAGTGGTTTCTGATCACAGCCCAGGCTCTGCAACATCTGCTAATTATGGATAGGGCTCCTCGTTTGGGGGGTTTATTAATTTCATTTTCAGGATTATTCTTATCAATTTTTGAGTTCTATTTAGGTGTCCAAAAATTGTGGCTGTGGGGAGGGGAGGCTGGAACTTTCTTTGAATATTTTGTAATGTATACATTATACATTACAATATTGACTATTGTAATAAGTAATTTTAATAATTCACTAGGGACCATTACTGTGTACAGCTGTTTCAAACAGCACTATATTAAAGTGTGCTGGGGAACCCTTAATGCACACAGAGTCTACACAGACCAATTAAGGAACAACATGCTAATCTTTAGAAATCACACCCCCAAAATACATATTATGCCACTGTCTAGAAAAGTCCTTAGATACAAGTAACCATTTCTTGTGTTTAGTGGGTAAACATCAATTTCATTTTTTTTTGTATGGGGAGTGTTTTATTGGTGTTTATTGGTTAAAACCTAAAATCAGAAGTCCTGCCTATGGCTTTGGTTTTTGTCCACTGCATTGTTGTGAGATGGGATTTTTTTCCACATTAGCTAAAAAAACATGTCAGTCCCTTGCAGAGTGGGGTAGAGCTCTCCAACTCCTACCATCGCAGAAACTTGTGATGCTGATGGGGACTATTCTTTTGAATAGCTCCAAACAGTGTTTACAGATGATGCATCACACCTGCTGTGGCCTCTGGAATATTCAGGAGGTTAGGCTTGTTCTTTGTTTATTTTCCCAGGTTCTTGTATTTTTGCCCTGTATAGCTGTCTGTGTCTGCAACAGGCTGGCAGGACCTACTTCACATACCTGAGTCCCTACTCACCTTCTTTGCCCTGGCAGACTATAGGGAGTTCCCTGTTTCTGTCTAACATTCTATTTGTGCAACATTTGAGCAAAGAATGGAGGAAGCTGTTTTAATATCACTTGAACAAAGTGACTAATTGCCTTCCTTCCTATCATAGTCTGTTCCGATGGCCTTTTCAATCCATTCAGGTGCTTGTACTGCCCTCCCTCACGAGAATAAATGTTGCAATGAGAAGGCTGAAGTGACAGGAGGAAACAGAGACAAGAGGGAGAGGCTATCACATTTAGAAACAGGGGAAAGTACCTGGAAACCATATCAAAGATCATCAAGACTTAGAAAATCGAGTTCAGCTTGTGCTCAGCCCAAGTGGAGAAATGATACTCCCTGGTAACCCACAACCAAAAATGTCTTCAGAGCACAACTGTTGCTCGAAATTGGCTTTGAAAATTTCCCCTTATTTTTTAAGTGTTGAAAAGTGGACAACCCATTCCACTGCAGAGGACATAACACCTTTTAAAATTTTCCTCTACACAATCTTATTGAGCAACATGTAGAAATCTGTTCACAGTTTACTTGCATTCAGAACATAATTGAATAAATTGAAGTAAATAGTATGCTATGAATAGCTCTCTCAGCTGTACAATTAATACAATTCCTAGACTATATTATACAGCGCTAATTAAATGCAAAATAAAAGTCAAATTACTATCGTATAAGCTTTGATGTGCATCTACAAGTGAATGTAATCCTGTAGCTGAAGGTTTTTTTAGCTTATTGAGAAATAAATGACAGATGTTGAAATACATAAGATGGGGTAGATTGTTTTGCTTGGTGGCAAGGTCTCCATTCATTTGTGTGGTTGTAGCTGGTGACTTTCCTCCCTTGCTTATTGGGTAATGTTACTGGGTAATGAAAGTCCAAAAGAAAAATCCAATGGCTGAAACACATTGTTTATGCAGGGCTCTTGGGGCTGCCGGCTCTTTTCTTGAGAGTTGGTGCTTCCTTCAGCTCCTCTCTTACTGCAGGAGAGGAGAGAAGCTTCCTCTCACCTTCTGTCAGAAACTCCAGCCTTGACTGAGTACTCAGATCCTCCTTTCCAGGCCCCAAGTACGAAGCCCTTTATGCCTCCTTATCCAAGGCCTCCACACTCTCTGGAATCCTCTTGATACACTCTACTTCCCTTTTCAAAAGTTTCATCTTCCAGCATTCTGGATCCTCTCTGAAAGCTATTTCTTCCTTGGCTTCAAGGAAATTAAAAGATGTGGTGTATAGCTCTCGCTCCTTTAACAGCTTACCACTGGTGGTGGAATACTGTTGGAGTACTGGTGGAGTACTGTTTGTTCATTTCCATGCTCATGTGCATTATCATGCTCTCTCTCTTTTTCAAAAGCATTTTCTCCTCCCAGGTCTCCAATGTGTACACTGGAGATACCCACTGTCACCACCTGTTCCTCTAATAGTTCTGGTCAAGACTTTTTGAACAAATGACTTATTTATCAAAGTCCTTTTTAAAAATCAAACACTTTAATGATTTTTTTAAAAAAAATCTCTAATTATGATCAAATTGAAAAAATAGTTTTTTTCTGGTTTGGGTTTTTTCTTTTTTCTATTTTTTTTTGGTTTATCACTTTGCCTTTCTTTGCTGTACCCAAATGTGCACATTTGCTGGACATGATCCAAAGCTTATTGAAGTCACTGAAAATGTTTCCAACAATTTTAATGAATGTTGGATGAAAGTTTTCATCACACTTTGTTCATCATGTATGCTACTTTTGCTGTTTTGGGTTTTTTTCTTTTTTTGGTTTATCACTTTTCCTTTCTTTGCTCTACCCTATTTCCCTTTCATTGTCAAAAGTGAGAGAAAAGGGGAAGGAAAAGTGTAAGAAAAAGAAGAATGGAAAAGGGAATTGAAAAAAAATGGAAAACATTTTGACAATGTTTACTGAAATTTTAATATATTTTGAATACATGGGTCAAAAATGGCTAAGAAATTGCATAATTGTTCACAAATTATTTTTCCATTTTTTTTACCAGCTCTAGCCTATAGAGATAATTTATTATTTGCTCTTTCCTATTACTCATTGTAGGCTACTGCAATTGTATGGTCCCTCTGGGAACCGCCTCAGAATGCCTTGGTTTTGCTGAAACAGGAGGATAGTACTGTAACTCTGGCCTTTCCTTAAAGGGACAGTATTCCCTTTTACATGCCTTAGTAACTAAATTTCTTTTGAGTGGAAGAACTATCTGAAATACTTTCACAGTATTTAGCTTTTCACAGTGCTTTCCCCCCTCCTCTATTCTTTTCCTTTCCAAGATTTTTTTTTGTTGTATGTTAGTCTAATTTGAGAATAATTTTTAGTGTGTTCCTTTTTATCACTTCACCACCTGATGTCATTGCCACAAAAACACATGGAAATAATAATTAATATATGTAATAAATAAATTAAAACTGTAGCTAATTTACATGCCACTGGTATATTAATGGGTTTCCTAATTTTCTACTTTCACAGTAAAAGGTTTTACCTTTCTCTTGCATACAAGAACACTTAACCTGAACAAATAAATTGCTTTGAAAAGCACTGTGTACTTGAAATACAGTGATTTAATTAAAAATCAATTGACTACATAAGAACCAATTACTTTATTCTTTTAAATTATATTTAATAAAAATAAAACAATGCCTCTTTGCTTTGAGCGCATGATTCATATTTCAATAACTTTTAATAAGCAGATGTTTTATTTACTGTTGAAAATTGCAGATAAATATAATATAGGGGCTGAGAAGTGGGATATAAGTTTAAACTATTTAATTGGGACCTGATGCACAGCTCACTGAAGTCATTGAGAATGTTTCCAACAGCTTTAATGAACTTTGGATTAAAGTTTTCATCTCACTCTGTTCATAGTTTATGCTACTTTTACTGTTTTGTACTGTAAAAGGTAAAGAAAAGAGGATGTTACTTAGGTGAGACTCTGTTGATCAGAATGTTACTGACAAATAAACATGATTTATTGAAGCAGGAGTTTATCTTTTCATGTCAGAGCCTTTGCAAAATAAACAAGTGCCTGAGTCTTTCCATTTTTACATTGCAATTCTCAAACCTTTCTGTAAGTCTTCCCATTGGGAATTATGGATTCACCCCACTAATATCTCTGGCCATGGACACCACTTGGTTTTCACTGATTTCAAAGTTTAACTGAGGGAAGGCAGAAAAGATGGCTCCTTCTTATGAGAATTATATGTATTGCTTATCTATCTACATGGGCACCTTATACTATACCAGTGGTTCTCAACCCGTGGGCTGCATTTAGCACACAGCTGTGACCAATTGTTTGCTAAAGGCTGCTGCGTCATACAGCAGGGACCAGGTTCCTGGCTGCCGCCCACCCGGCCCATCACCCAGGGCTCTGCTTCTGGTCCCATTCTGTGAAGGGGGTCTGGGCAGGAGGTGCTGGCATAGGGGTTTATGGGTGGAAGGGGTTGTGCTTCTCAACATGCAGCCCAGGTAACACATTGTGGGCTGCATATGTAGCCCATGATGATAAATAGATTGAGAACCACAGTACTATACTGATAAGATCCTAATTAATTCCAATAAAAATAATATGCAGGCAAGGCACTAGAGGCAGGATTCACCTGGGGGGTTTAGAATGAGGATTGCCCTGTCTAACTCTTAGGTGTCCTACCACCAAGTGGAATCCACAATGTTGAGTTTAGGCACTCAGCTTCCCTTTACAATATATGGGAGAGTTAGGAGCTTTAGAGCGGGATCCATAGAAGCCAACATGCTGAGTGAAGAGCCACTGAAGTAGCCTCTAGGAAATACCATGGGTGGGAGGTTAAACTCCACTCCCTCAAAGTGGAGGGTATGCCAATCATCTCCAGTCAGGACTCACAGCCGTGAACTTCCTCCTGCAGTTAGGCACCTGAAAAAGGGCTGGCCTTGCTTAAAAAAAATAGAGGAGGAGGAGCTGTTGCTTCCTTTCTACCCTATAGCTCAGTGGTTAGAGCACTTACCCTAAAGGTGGTAGGAGACCAAGGTTCAAATCCCGCCTTTGCCTGAGAGGATCAGGTACTTGAATCCAGATTCCCATATGCCATGGGAATGCCCTAATCACTGGATTATCTGGTAAAAGTGGTGGGGACACCACCACCTATGTTTTATCGGGGTGGGGGAAAATCCATTAGATGTGCTGATCATAGATAATGTCTATAAGATTAGGCCCTGATGGAAAAATACCTGCGTGGAATGCCTAGCTTCTAAATCCCATGGGGGCCTCACCGCTGCTCACTGTGGTCAGGACTGAAGCACCTATGCACATGCTCAATGGCAGAAATTTGAGGTGACATTACCAGTGGAAACTTTGGTGCCTATTGGGCTAGGGGGCAGTTGAACATGGAGGCTTTGAGAATCTACATTTTGGACTTAGGCATCTAAAGTCATGTTAGGTGCCTAGGTCCCTTCCGTGAGTCTCATCCTATTCTGCCATGTGAGCTGCAATGTGGCCTAGTCAGTAGCTTCCCTGGACTGGGATACAGGAGACCTCAATTCTGTTCCCGGATCTGGCATGGGCCTGGTGGGCGACATTGTGCACATCACTTTGTCTATCTCTCCTTCAGATTCCCCGTCTGTAAAATGAGGATAATGATACTTGCCTCCTTTGGAAAGTGCTTTAATATCTATGGATGAAACATGCTATATTAGTATTGATGCCAGGGAGGGCTTCACTGTAAGGCTGATTTTTCACATCGTTCCAAACCCCAATTTTAAAGAAATGCAAATGTTGAGACCATTTAAAGGTAAAGTCTCCAGAGACAGGATAATTTCTCCAGAATATCTAGAGGAAACTGAGCAAGTCAATTTTTGAGATTTACAGCCAGGAAATTGTCTCTAGTATTTTTGCAAGTTTTCTGATGTTTGCCTCCTTCTCTGAACCCCTTGAAATTAGATAATACTACATTTTGGAACAACAGCAGCCGTAATAAAATAATTAAGTCCTATTTAAAAACTGTCCTTCGTTCTCACACAATGAAAAAGACTCCTTTCCTTTCCTGGTGATCATTTGACTTTTTCCACTGTGATCATTACATTTCACCTCTCATGACTTGTCCAATATTTTGTGGACAAAAACACAAAGATCTCAGTATCACTCAGAGCAATAAAAGCATAAGTCTTACATACAGTGGGCACTACCTCATGGATTCATCTGATTATATAAGAACCTATGTTTTCATTAAAGCAATGTTTTAAGCATTCACAGCTGTAAAGAATATCTTGAAAAAAAATGGCCAGATTGTAATCAGTGCAGTGATGGCTGTAGACAAGCTGAAATAACAACCTGAAAGGGGGTGAACCCTCCGTGGATTGTGAACTCTAAGACCTGCTGCTCTGGGGGACCTTGGAAATACCACAGCCAGAGAGACCTCTGCTGTGGTCCCATCTCACCTACCCAGGCAGATTAGCTGCTTATGTTGGTACTACATGTCATGATGTGGGGACCCTTCTTCTAAAAAAAATTCTCTCCTTAAACCTGTTTTTTTTCCTCCAACTACCACCCCAATTGTCTCCTCATGTTCTTTTCTAACATCTTGGAATGGGTTGCTTCCATAGGCGGCAGGTGAACACGCTGTTGGGGAAGGCTAGAGGCCCCCTGTCTTCTACTTTCCATTCCCCCTGGAGCCCGGAGCGTGCACACACCCTACTGCTGCCGCCCCCTCCCCTGCACACCCCCAGCACTGGGTGGCGTGGCTGGAGCACCCCCCAGCCCTAGCACTGGGTGGGCGGACAAGCGGCGTGGCTGGAGCACCCCCAGCCCTGGAGTGCTGGGCGGGCAGCAGAAGTCCCAGCGCCAGGAGGTTTGGCGGTATGGAATGGCCCAGCCCAGGGATCCTGTGTACACCGTGGCCCCCAGCCTGCCTACCTCAGCCTCTGGGCCACAAGGGAACAGCAGGCAGGAAAGGGCCTCGGGGGTGGAACATGGGAAGGGCCATGTCAGACTGTTTGGGGAGGCAGATCCTTTCCCTGCCTATAATAACTGCTGCCCATGGCTGCTTCTCCTCAAATTCTTCCTTCCCTGATCCAGCATTCTATTCACACACCTTCCCAATCTTATTTTCACTTATGTCCTTCTACTGAGGCAACTGTTATGGCATTATTAATTATTTGTTTGTGGCTAAATTTAAAGGTTTTACTTCTGTCCTCAACCTTCTTGAACTATCACCTGAATTTCACATTGTGGATCATGCTCTTCTCTTTTAATTCCTTAGCATATGCTGTGTGGTTTCTCTGATTTTGTACTCCCATAGTTTTCTTCCTAATCACAGCCCTGGAATGTTAAAATTCCAACAACCCCACAAAAAGGGAGATTTTTTTTAAAAATAGGAACTAGGTGTTGATTGAATTCATCCTGCAGGGCAGAAAGTCCTTTAAAGGCCTGGAACAATTTTAAGGTGGCATAAAAGTAAATGACTGTTACTTTAGAGTACATGAAAGAATAATATTTCTTTCTCATATTTTCTCTTGCAGCAGACGGTGTTCCCAAGTGCTTTGCTCTGCGTCCCCTACTCTTTTCTCTTTATACTTAACTTCTTGGAGAAATTGTTTCTTTATATGACCGACTGTACCATTTGTTCACTGATGATACTCAATTGCAAACCTCATTAAATTCATTTCCTCCATCTTTACAACTTTGTTTCTTCCTGTCTTCTCTTCAGTTTCTCTTGGATAAAAGCTAATTATTGTAAATTAAATACTGGTGAGATACAAAATTTGTTTTCTTACCCTCTAACTCCTCTTTATTCTCTGATGACTTTAACATCAACAATATTCCGATTAGTTGTTTTGTTATTGGGTTTTTTTTACTGCTAAGAACATCAAGTGAAATTGTGTCCCCTTTGAAGTGTATGCCAAGACTTCCATTGACTTCAGTGGGGCAAGATTTCACCTATGCGTTTAATCTATAAGTAGTAACACTATTTTTGTGCCCATATTTCTGAAGTTGCTAAATCATAGATACTGTCTAAACATCTGAAGTCTCTACAAGTTTCTTAATGTTTAATACAGCACATATCAGGTGCATATATTTCTGATCTCATGTCTCCAGTTCTACAATGGTCTTCTGAAATCCACTCAAAACTCATATAGCACATCCAGTTTTTGTTTTACCTAACTATTTACATGTTTCCTTTCTTTCTTCTTTTTGCCGTCCACCTTTCCAAAATATTCACCTGCCTGGGTCAGAGTAAGAGCTGCGTGGACAGCTGTAGGGAGCCATGGACCCACCACCTGCTGCTAAGAGGTTGGGACATGGGTCAGGGGTTACTCTCAGGCGCCCCCTCCCCTCCCCAGGGGTCCCAAGCCCAGTTCCAGCTTCCAGCTTGGCTGGGAGGCAGGTCTCAGGGGGAAGAGGAGGTGTAGGTCCCCCTAGTCATAGCCCCTCCCCCCACACTTTTAGGTAGAATCCATCACCCCGGCTTCTAGGTCTCTGCAGACCTCACCCTCTCCTGTACGGGCTCATGACATACAAAAACCAACCTCCTCCACCACTGTCCCCCTTATTCGTATCCAGCACCCATCACTGGACACTCACAGAAAAAAACAGGTAAACAGTCTCTGAAGACAGAGAGAGTGTACACACAGCTGAACTGGTACAACACAGGATCAGGTCCTTTATAACAACACAGTGGAATCTACTTATAGTGAAAATAAATGGTTGTTTACTAAGATTACAATATAAGAAAGACATCTTTTCAACATGATTTGCCCTACTCAGTTTTACCTTTCTACTTTTTCTTTTTACTGGGAACCACTTGTTTTTTAAATAATAAACAAACTGTGATATGTCATGTGAGTTTCTGAAGCAATTTTGTGAATACTGACATGCTGAGGCCCCTTTAAGAACAAGAATGAAATCTCTGAACTATGTATCTGAATATTATTGATGCAGGCCCATGAGGGAAGAGAGTTCTGTTGGGACTTGCTACATCTTGTTAACGATGGTCTCCTATATTCTTTCTGCAACTAAAAAGAAAAAGAACAAAACCAGGAGATGAAGGAAATTATGAATAACATAATTTGTTAGTCTCTAAGGTGCCACAAGTCCTCCTTTTCTTTTTATGTTACTGTCAGATACTTTCTTAATCTTATTTGAATTTCTGGTCAAATTGTTTGTCGCATCAAAGACAAATATCACATAGTTACTTGAGATATAAGACTTGGTTCTGTTTATATAACCCACTGGTGCGTGTGTACTTCTTTGCTGACCTACAGAGGATATGGGTTTTTGCAGCCCCACCTACAGAGCCTGGACTCTTTAACTCAAACTATAGCAGTTTATGCGTCAAGTTCTGGAGGTCTGTGGGTTTATCCCCAAAGTGGCAGCCATAACATTTACACAAAGGAATAAAAATGCTCTGCAGAAATTATCAGTACTCGTACAACCTTATATCAAAAACCCAGTCTACAAAGAAATTAGAAACAGAAACTCAGGAACAGAATTAGAAAGGTATCACTACTGAGTTTCAAGGAAACAAAAGTTCAAATATTCAAACTTCTAAAATATCTTCCTTTAATAAACATTCCTCCACAAAAGGTTGAAAGCATCACAAATGGCCTTTGTGTATATTCTTTGGACAAGCTGTTACTGTTCAATATCTGTTAACAATGTTCATGCTAAATGAAGGACTGTTAAGATCATTTATCTTTGCTAAAAAGAATGCAAAAAGAAATGTGTTTTGCATGCATCTCTGCTGCCCCCCAGCAATTGCATTAAGTTGTATAGTTGCATCTGTTGAAATGATATAACTTAAATACAAAACCCCCATTCATGAAACATTAAGGATGCACATTTTAGTGAAAGGAGAACTAGATTATTTTTGTCTAACATGAATAATTCCCCCACATTGGGCTCAATTCTCTACTGCACTGAGTCTTCAGGGGTCACATCTCAGGGGAACTTGTGGGTGATGGGGATGGAGAGGAAGGTGCTCCTTAATCATCTTTCCATTGATTTGATTATATACCACCTGGAGGCCAATGCGGCCTCCTCTAAATGATGCTAGCTTCAGCCACAATGCTGGCCAGGGTTTAGCAGACAACTGTGCACTCCACCCTGCCCCTGACATGCCTCCTATATAGAGATGCTACCAGCTTTGCATTAGCTGAGAATTTCCTATGTCAAAGGTCATCTTCAGTAGCAGGGCAAAGCACACCAAATGGAATGAATGGTTAGGCTACTGTAACTAATGTATTTACTGGGGATAATCCTTACCAAAATACTCCCCAGATTTTGGATTGCTTAAATTTCAACATGCTCACCTGTATTTTATCTCTAACATATTTAATGTGCAAAAGTAGTGCATACAAAAAACTGCATTTAAACAACTTTATTAAGGTTGCAAAGCCAAGCACTCAGAAGTTACAAAATGCCAGAATAAAGGTTGCTTCTGCAACATTAATTCACCCCCCTTGTGCATGTGAATTATGATACAGTCTTTAATTACATGATCACATACTATGTTTTAAAGCAGGATCCCTACCTCATTCAGAGCACAGGCTGGACCTGTTCTGGGAAATGAATCAAGCTTGTCTAGTAATCCCTTCCTGGACTTCTGGCAGCAATATCCCCTCTCCCTGCCTCTTTTGTCCCTTTGTCCCAAGTTTTTTTTTTCTTTCTTTTTTCCCCGCAACTGACCCAGATCTCCCTTCATATCCACAGCTTCTTGTGAAATCTGTCTCTCCTCTTCTTGCCCCTCTTCATCTCCCACGGTTTCCTCATCCCAGTATCCCTGTCCATTCTCCCTCAGTTCCTTATCTGATCTCAGTGCTTTCCCTCCCCAATCAAATAGCTCCCAGTCACCTCCATTTGCCTCACCAGGTCCAAGTCCCAGTTTTGTCCACTTCTAGCTCTCAGTCTCCTTGCCCAAACAGTCCTAGTCTGCACCATACTCTTGTCCCAATCTACTCATTTCCCACCCATAGTCGGACTTCTGTTTCCTCTGCATTCAAATCAGGTGGCTTCCGTCCAGGGGTAGGGGTCATGGAGAGCACAAGAGAGATAAGCTGCCTGCTCTCAGTCACTTTTAAAAGTGCAGACCCATAATTTCATATTCAGTTAGAAGTATATTTTCCCCCTGGTGAGCATTTGTCTCCCATTAGCAATAATTGGGGCTATGCATGTACGTGGAAGGGAAAATACATCACAAAGACCTAATTTTGAGCAACAGGAAGAATCTGGAAATCACTTATTTACTAATCTATTTCTCTTCTTGCATTAGTTTTTCCATTAGATGACACTAGCAGTACTGATTTTGTACAGATTGCAAATCATTAACTGCTTATTTTCTTAATTCTTTTTCTGATTTGGATAATGTCTTTCCTTCTCCTGCTCATCTCCTTTCCACTGAAAGTGCTAATTTCCCTTTAAAATCTGTTTCTTCTGCTGAAGACAGCATAGATCTAAACAAATTGAATTATTCTAAACAATGTGCTTCCAATGTGCTCACAATGGGACCAAAACTTATTTTCCTAAAATGTCAAGTTACTTAATTTTAGGACAATATCTTTTTTTCCTCTCTGTTTTGACTTTTGTGTTTGTGCGTGCCTTGTAGCAGATCTGAATACTGTACTTATTTATTTCTGCTTTTCCAAAAGCCATCAATAAATTCACCTTGCAATGAAGAGAGGAAATATGTGTAGATGCATTTCTTGTTTAGTTAGCAAAAGATTTCCATTCCATTTAATTTCTTACAAATAAGCTGATCTCTAACACCAAAATAAACTGCAAGCAAGCCTCTTCTTAATGTTTCGTGTTAGTGATGGGGCAAATCCTGACCCCCGATCCTAATGCATCTAAATGATATACGGGGTGAAAATTGTTCCGAATACCAGTTAGGGCTCTCTTCCTTTCCATCACTCTTAATGACTCCACCATCCTTGCTCACCCACACTTTCAACATTGGTGTTATGTTCAGTTCTTCCCTTTATTCAACTTTCTGTATATTTCTAACAAGATTCATGGAGTTTAAGTCCAAGACAGACCATTAAATCATCGTCTGATTTTCTGTAGGTCGCAGGCCTGTACATTTCTCCATTACCCCAATTTTGAGTCCAATAATGTGTTTGACTAAAGCATACCCTCCAGAAAGGCTTTGATTTTAAGACATCAAAAGATGGAGAATCCTCCATTTCCCTTGGTAGTTTGATCCAATGGCTGATCACCCTCGCTATTAAAAATGTATCCCTTATTTCCCATTTAAATCTAGGTGACTTCAGCTTCCAGCCACTGGTATTATCCTTGGGTATTATCCTGGTTGCTGCTATATTAAAGAGCCCTTTAATACCCCAATGAAGGTACATATGCAGTGTAATCAGCCCACCTCTTCATGTTTCTGATAAACTAATCAGATTTGAGCTCTTTCAGTTTCTCACTGTAAGGTATTTTGCTCAGCCCTTGAAACATTTTGGTGGCTCTTTTCACCACCTTCTCCAATCTTTCAACATCCTTTAAATAGGTGAGACACTGGAACTGTATGCAATATTCCAGTATCAGTCTCACCAATGCTGTATACAGAGATAAAATTACCACCCTACTAGGGCTGGGCAGGAAATGGTTTCCCTGCCCCAGGAAAAAATTGTGATTACGAAATATTTTCCCATTCTGTGTCAGGATGCAACAGAGGCATTTTGAGATTTTTCATGAAAATGAGAGTGTGATACCAGAACAGCCAGTAGCCCAGAGGTTATGGCACTTATCTGGGATATGGGCATCCCAAGTTCAGGTTCCTACTCAGCCTGATTCATGAGCTGGGGTCTAATCAGTTGTATGTGATAGAGGAGGAAAGAGACCTAGGCATGTTTGTTGATCATCTGATGGCTATGAGCCACCAATGTACTGTAGCTGCAAAAAAGGCAAACGTGATCCTAGGCTGTAGTAGGGAAGGCAATTCCAGCAGAGAGAGGGAGAGGGATGACAAAGCGCTGGCTGGGATGATATAGTTGGGGATTGGTCCTGCTTTGA
Organism: Eretmochelys imbricata; assembly: GCF_965152235.1. Taxonomy (NCBI): domain Eukaryota; kingdom Metazoa; phylum Chordata; order Testudines; family Cheloniidae; genus Eretmochelys; species Eretmochelys imbricata. The sequence continues at coordinate 131,246,571 of NC_135573.1, read as the reverse complement.
GCAGGGGGTTGGACTAGATGTCCTCCTGAGGTCCCTTCCAACCCTGATATTCTATGATTCTATGAGTCTATTAATGCTATTGTACAAGGCATTGGTAAAATTTCTTCTGGAATGCTGTATACAGTTCCAATCACCAAATTCAAGACAGATGAATTCAAATTAAAGCAAATGTGTAGGTATAGAGCTTGCTAGGTATGAGTAAACTTGAATATAGCTTAATTTGAGTGCAAGGTTAAACTGTAAACAAAGGTGTGACAGGCTGTGTACTGAAGGTGGTGTATGGGGGGTAACTGAGATAAGTGGAAACACCCTGAATTGATAAACTTGAAATGTAGATAAGGTGAGGACATAAGCAGTTGGTCCTTATGCAATCTGCAGAATATTTGTCCTTATATGATCTGTAAAATGTCCAAGACAATTAGATTCAAGAAGTATAGATATTAGTAGCTAGGAAAAATGTATGTATACTGTGTAGTGGGTCATATAACTTGGGATAGTGGTATCCACCCTATACCTAAACTCCCTGCATCTGAGCCTGGCTAGCATGGGCATCGATCTGTTACATGCCTAGTAAAGATAGCTGAGAGATGAACTGGAGTCTAACTGAGTTTTTGGATCCCAGAGAAATGGATGACGTGTCTAGGTAAAACCAGTGGAAAAGATCTCAGAGAAAATCCCAAGAAGAGACAGAGTACAGCTACTACAATGATCAGCACAATGGAGAGCCCATCTTACGAGAGGTGACTAAAAGAGCTTGAATTGTTTAGCTTAGCAAAACAAAGGCTGAAAGGGGATATGATTTCTTTCTATAACTATATTGGAATGTAAATACCAGGGAGAGTAAGAGCTGGTTAAGCTAAAGTCCAATGTTGGCCCAAGAACAAATGGGTATAAACTAGCCATGAATAAGTTTAGGCTGAAAATTAGAAGATTTTTTACCACCAGAGGAGTGAAGTTGTGGGATAGCCTCCCAATAGGATTTGGGGGGGCAAATTACCAAATTATTTTTAAGAGCTTGATAAATATGACTGGGATTGTATGAGACTGCTGCCTGTGATGGTGGAGTGCTGGCCAGGGCAGTTCTGGGGGTCCCTTCTTGTTCACGTTTTATGATCCTGAAATCTCATGCTTAAGGATTTCTTCTGGTAACCTATAGGGGTCAGGAAGGCAATTATTTTCCCCCAATGTATTCTGGCATGGTGCTTTTTGTTTTTATTTTTTTCTCCTTCTTCTGAAGCATGGGAGATGGCCACAGCTGGAGATGGGACACTTGATGGGGAAAGCCAGTGCTCTGAGGTGGCACAGAGAATTCTCTTTCTCAGGTGCTTGATTGGGAGGTTTTGCTCACATGTTCAGGGTCTAGTGGATCATGATATTCAGGGTTCACAAGTAATTTCCCCCCAGGTCAAATTGGCAGTGATGTTGGGACTTTTGCCTTCCTCTGCAGTGTTGGGCCTGGGTCACTTGCTAGAATCATCTGGATATATCTCCCTAAATCAATTCCCTGTCATTGTAGGGGTCTTGGGCATTGATGCACCTATGTCCCTCCTATTCTCTGCCTGTGGCACACAGTACTTTAGTCTCCTGAGGGTTGTAATAGTTCCGTCTGATTCTGTACGTTGGCTTGGTTTGTGAGTGCTGGGTGGCACTGAAGGCCTGTGATACACAGGAAGCCAGACTCAAGGATATGATGGTCCCTTCTGGCCTTAAACTTGATGACTCCGATTCCTAGATTCTTTTCAGAGTCACTGCTTTCTGGGAGACAGTCCTCCATTCTCTAGGTATGGCCTGCACGACTTGTTCCTAGACGTATGACTTTGCATTTGTTTTTACTGAAACACATTTTTTGGATGGGCCCAGGTCACCAAGAGATCCAGATTGCTCTGTACTACTGCCCTGTCATTATTTACCATTCCTCAAAACTTTTATGTCAGACACAAATGTTAGCAGCAGTGATTTTATATTTATTTCTAGATAATTGATACTGTTGAAAAGTGTAGGGCCTAGTACTGACATCTTGAGAACCTTACTTGAAGCACCCCTTTCAATGGTGAATTCCATTTGATTACTTTCTTTTTAGTGCTGTTAGCCAGCCATTCTTAATCCACTAAATGTGTGACTTATTGACAGTGTATAGTGATATTTTAAAATCAGAATATCATGTTGTACTAAGTCAAACACCTTACAAAAGTTGAAGTACATCCACACAGCTAGTTTTTGTCAGCCAAACGTGTAAAGTCCTCCAAGAATAAATCGGGTTTCTTTGACAAAACCTATTCTCCATAAAATCATGTTGACTGGTACTAATTATATATCTATGATTTAATTCTTTGTTAATTAACTCTTGAATCAGATTTTCCATTATTTTGTCCAAAATTGATATCAGGATAACTCTGCTTTAGTTACCCAGCTCATCCTGTCTGCTCTTTTTGAATATTGGTACAATAGCAGCATTCTCCCAGTCTCCTGGAATTGTCCTGGTATTCTCAGATTTATTACAAATGAACATGAGAAGGCCAGAGATCTCCTCAGCTAGTTCTTCTAGGACTCTGGGGTACAATTATCTGGGCCTACTGGTTTTTTGTTGTTGTCGTTTTTTAAATGGCCATCATATTACAGTTGAGTTATCATATGAATAATAAAACAAAATTTATGTACCAGCTCATTCTGACAAATACCCTCCCTGGCTTATGCTTCATGACAAAGTGAGAGTGCACTTGTAGTTTATCTCCTGTATAAACTTCTATGAGCTACTCTGCAGCCAACTTTATTGAAGAGAGGCTTGGGCAAAATGCTTTAGACGGTAAGATTCAAACTGTTTTATGTTGGTGGAATTCCACAACCAAAAGCCTTAATCTCAAAAATACAAAGCCCCCGTCTCAGCAAGTTTCAGCCTATGCTGTGTGAGAATGAACAGATCAATCAACAAATGTACATGTAGTCTGAGCCCAGGACAGGGAATACACCTCTACCCTGATGTAATGCGACCCGATATAAGACGAATTTGGATATAACACAATAAAGCAGCACTCTGGGGGGGCGGGGCTGCATGCTCCGGCGGACCAACGTGTCAGCGTGTCTGGCTCTGACACACTGCTCTGAGTGGTGTGTTAAGGGTGCCGGGCCAGGGCCGAGGGGTTGGATAAGGGGCAGAGGGTCTTGGGGGGGGTGGTCAGGGGACAGGGGGGTTGTATGGTTCAGAGGTTCTGGGGGTTAGGGCCGTCAGGGTTATGGGGGCGTTGGATAGGGCGTGGGAGTCCCGGGGGGCCTGTCAGGGTCCTGACAGGGAGCGGGGGGGCGGGTTTGGATGGGTTGGGGGTTCTGAGGAGTCAGTCAGGGGACGGGAAGTGACTATTAATAACGGAAATGCTTGAGGCCAAAGCAAGTTCGATATAACACAGTTTCACCTGTAACACGGTAAGATTTTTTGGCTCCCGAGGACCGCATTATATTGGGGTAGAGGTGTATTTCATACTCACAAATCATGTACATCTTTTTCTGTCTTTATTTGCAGATGGTTTGTGCTTCTCTAATTTTTTCTCTTCATCAGTTATGGGAATACTGTCCACTCTTCAGCCTCTCAGGCTGTATTGAGGGAACTATAGAAGTTCTTCTTCTTGTTCTTGTTGTTATTTTATGGAGTCATTTTAGTGCCCATGACTGAGTTGTATATCAAAGCTCAAATTAGTTATCTTTTGCCAGCAGAAAGCTATTTCATTTGCTATTAATGATACATAAATAATTGCATAATAATGCTCCAATTTATTAATCCTTTTTCTTCTTTATTTATTAATAGCACAGGTTTATTTTTTCAGATATTTTATATATATATATATATATATATATATATATATATATATATTGCTGTAGTCTTTCCTTCTAGTGTGGGTGTTATTTGTATAGTATTGTAGTTTTTCACTGGAATGTTTTATAAAATATCACAAAGTGAATAGTATTCATTAAATCACTGTTATTGTCTTAGTTGAAAACAATATGCAACTGCAGATTATATTTATCCTTATGCTAAAGATGCATTATATATTTGTTGTGAATGGAATTAGACTTTTTTTTTTTGGTAGTATAGCAACATATGCTTGATTCCCTGTAGTCCTCAAAGGCATTATTGCATGTGAAATGTTTCCATCACACTGCAGGATTTTGAAATTTTTAAAGATATCTTTGTCAAAGTTTATTTGTAAAGAAATGCAAATAGTTTCAATCCAGAGCTGATGCTAGCTCGCTGGGAGCCCTAAATAGGAATATTTTGCCCCACCCCATACTAAAACAGGTTAGGTCTTACAATAAAAGTGAATAGGGGACCCCTTGAGCTGCCAGGGCCCTAAGCAATTGCTTAGTCTGCTTATGCTTATCACCAGTTACCAGTTTCAGTAACATCCTTAGATTTTCCAATTTTCCACCTGTAAGAAGAGCATATTTTAATTTCCGAGCCACGTTCATAAAGGATGTTAACATAATAAAATTAACAGGTTTAGGGTCTGGTTTTGCAGCAATGATGTCAATTGTTTTCAGTGAGAAGGATGTGTAAAGAATAACTGGCAAATCACACAGAGAACAAGTGGATCCCTTCTATAGTCACACTCAGGGCTGGCTGGTCTACACTACTGCTTAAGTCGATGTAACTTACATCTCTCAGTGCTGTGAAAAAGACACACCCCGCCCCGAAGCAATGTAAGTTACATAGACTTAAGTGCTGTCCACACTAGTGCTGTGTTGGTGGGAGTCGCTCTCCTGCTGACATAGCGTCCGCCTCTCTTGGAGGTGGAGTAATTATGTTGACGGGAGAGCACTCTCCTGTTGCCATAATGAATCTTCACCTGATGCAATACATGAGCACAGCTGCATCAATGTGTAGACTTGCCCTGTAACAATAGCATTAAAGTAGACTTTTGTTCTATATTTGTTGTGTATAGTGAAACATTTTTATATTTGTGTAGAGCACTGGCCTATCAAGTCTATCTAATTTCTCACATTAGTCTGTGTCTAAGGCAGAGGTGGGCAAACTACGGCCCGTGAGCCACATCCAGCCCGCTGAACCGTTCTGCCCAGCTCCTGAGCTCCTGGCCTGGGAGGCTCACCCCCGGCCGCTCCCCCGCTGTCCTTCCTCCCGTTCAGCCTCAGCTCACTGTGCCACGGATGCAATGCTCTGGGCGGCGGGGCTGCAGAGCCGCAGCCTGACCTGGTGCTCTATGCTGCGCAGTGCGTGGCTGGCTCCAGCCAGGCAGCGTGGCTGCCTGTCCTGGTGGGGCCACACTGCCAGCCACTGGTGCTCCAGGCAGCATGGTAAGGGGGCAGGGAGAAGTGGGGGTTGGATAGAGGGCAGGGAAGTTCGGGGCATGGTCGGGGCCGCAGGTGTGGATAAGGGTTGGGGCGATCAGAGGGCTGGGAACAGGGGGGGTTGAATGGAGGCGGGGTCCCGGGGGGCAGTCAGGAAGGAGGGAGGGTTGGATGGGGTGGTGGGGAGCAGTTGGGGCAGAGGGTCTGGGGGTGGTCAGGGAGAAGAGGTGGCTGGATGGGGCAGGGGTTCTGAGGGGAGCAGTCAGGAAGGAGAGCGGGGGTTGGATGCGGTGGTGGGGGGCAGTTAGGGGCAGGGAGTCCAGGGGAGGTCAGGAGACAGAAAGCAGGGGGGTGGATGGGGCAGAGATCCCAGGGGGGCTGTCAAGGGGGTGAGAAGCAGGGGGGGTCGGATGGGGGCGGGGGCTAGGCCATGCCTGGCTGTTTGGGGAGGCACAGCCTCCCGTAACCAGCCCTCCATACAATTCCTGAAAACCGATGCAGCCCTCAGGCCAAAAAGTTTGCCATCCCCTGGTATAAGGGATTATAGCAAGAGGAAAGTCTGCCTCCCCCAATAGTTCACCCAGACAATGGTGCAAGTCTGTGTACATGGGGAAAAAAAATTATTCTTTGACCCCAGCAGGCAATTATCCTTGCTTTTGTGAAGATACACATTTAATAAATAAGGACGAAATTTTGCTCTGTAATACATATGCACACATTGCATTTAAACAGGACATCTGGATGAAAATGATTGATAAAGGAGCCAACTGGAATAAGGACAAGAAAAAAAGAAAGACAATGGAAATAGGGCAGAGAATTGAAACAACAGGAAAAAAAAAGAGAGAAGGGAATGCAGAGAAGGCTAAAGTTTGTGTCTGGGATTAGACATAGGCCTAAACTGCAGAGCTCAGATTTTGACTGGAACTTCATAAAAGTTCAAACCCATGGAGATTTGGCCACTACAGATATAAGGATGAGAAATAAAGGCTGGATCTGTATTGATATCCAAGCTTTGTCCAATGTCCAGGTGCGTTTGGGCCGTTCTCTTGTTTGTGAGATCATTAAAATGATTTGAACTGGAAAGGCTGCGAACTCCTGCTCGAGACCTTGAACTTCACCACTTTGGTATGGCTTTTTATTGGTTGATTTAAATCTCAAATCAATCAACGGATTAACTACCTTAGAAAATTTTAAAAATACTTTGCAATGGCAACATCTTACATAAACCTTCAGGTCCACTTGTAGTGCTGGGGAAAAATAACTTGCCAGCTATTTCTGCTTTGTTCAGTTATTGCATATTGTATCTAGCAACAAAGACTTTTAGCAGTGAAAGACAAGTTTCAGGCTTTTCTCCTGAACTCACAGAACTGTCAAAACCAATCATATACACAATAAGATTGCACTGCAGTATTTCACAGGCACTCATACTTTTATTCTTCTTTTAACCTGACATTGATTTTTAAGACATTCAGTATTTTATCACTTAAGGAGCTGTAATAATGTGCTAGCAAGAAGTACTGCTATTTTGTAATTTGGAAATAACTGGACTGTGTCCCTGTTCATTTGATTAGCTAAGGACACTGTCATTCTCTAATCTATTTAGGTACTTACAACAGCAATGAAGGCAATATATCTGAGCAACAATTTGAGTTTTTTTGGATTTAGCCTCATAACACCCACAAAGTCAAGAAGTCCTATCAGTGACATTTTCCAAATAAGAAACTGAGGCACAAGCCATTATGGGTCAGATTTTCAATGGTATTTATGCGCCTAAAGATGCAGACAGATGCCTAGTCGGATTTTCAAAAGCATCTAAGCAGGTTAGTCACCTAAACTCCCCCTGAAATAAATGTCTTGCCCAAAGTCACACAGGAAGTCTGTGTCAAAACTGGGAGCAGAAACTAGGATTCCTATAGCCCAATGAAGTACCTTAATCATAAAGTGATCTGTTGGGTGAAAAATGAGATCTAATTCAATTTAGGCTTAAACAGTTTTTTTAGCCTTTATTATGTACATTTTATTTTTTAAGATAATGCTATTATTACACATGAATTACATATTCATGCAAAAACAGAAAAGGCAAGAAAAGTAGTTTGATCAAGAAATCTCTGCTGCGGACAGGGTGACTCTTCAAATCTCTGGTCTCTGATGTGTTTGCCTTGTGTCTTCTCCTCTGTTATTGTTAATCATCTCTCTTTTATCCGCAGTTCCATAACTTTGCACAGACACAGTTTACCAAGTGTGACAAGGTCGGGCCAGCTGGTTACAGGAGAGTGATTTTTTATTTTTTATTTTTTGGATGGAGCAAGTTCCTATTCCATCCCCCGTTCCAAAAATCCATTTAATATAAAGCTCTCAGATAGAGAACATATCAGATATTAAACTGATAAGAACAGATTTAAAAATTTTGTTAAAGTTAATGTTTAAAATCAAATTTACACAAGTTAAGAGGGAAGGTACTGTACATCCGAGGTCGGGCTTGGGTTATGGGGGGTTGCAAGTATCGGTTACAAAGTTCACGAGGTACATACATATCACATAACCAGAATAGATCCAGATTGGGGTGTGGGAGTTTTTAACATGTCAGTGATTAAATGGGCTCAGGGACGCCACCTATGGAATGTATTAAGAGTCCAAGTCAGTACTGGTGTAGAGAATAAGTACATGGCTGGGGTGCGTCCCTCAGTTCATCAGGGAAGGAAATGGATTATTTCCCTGGTCAGTGTTCTCGGTTACTTGACCTGGTACTGTCGGTGTCCTGTGATGTGTTCTGTGTAGATGTCTCTGGACCACCTGATGGTGTCAGGCACCATGAGCTGTCTTATGAGCCGAGTGTAGCGTCGACCGACTCCGCACACTCTCAGTACCGGCTCGTTGTGGGGGTCCCATGCACCCAAGGCTCTCATGACCAGGGTGTGGGTCTGGACCTCATAGTCCTGGGCTCTCAGGGTGTCAGCCAGCAGTGTGTACTTCAACGCCTTCCATGCTCGGGCCTCGTGGAAGGCCTGTGACCTGTTTTCAAATGGCTCCGTGACGTCTACAATAAGGACCTTCTTCTTTTCTGTGTCGGTCATGATGATGTCAGGTTGCAGTCAGCTGTCTGTCCCTGGGATCGCAGAGTCGACAGTGCTCTTTCCCAGGGACGGCGGGATGGCTTTCACCAGCCGGTTCTGGATGGCATTGTGGCGCCAGGCTCCTGAGTGCAGTTTGCATCCACACAGGACATGCAGCAGGGTCTCGTTGGTGTAGCCACACTTCCTGCAGTGCTTGTCCTGGTTGCCGTGGCGGATGGCTCCACTGAAGGGAACGCAGTTGAGTCTGGCCCAGTGGATGAACCGCCAGTCAGCAAACCTGGTGAAGCTGCCCCTGGGGAGGAACTGGTTGCTGCCATCCCACTTGCTGGACACCTCAAACATCTTGCCCTCGACCGGCTTCCGCTTGAGGTTCTTGGCATAGTGGCAGCAGATGGCGTCTTTCAGAGTCCTTTCCAGCATCGTTCTAGTGGTCAGGGTGATGATGGTGTGGTCCCGGGTCTTTATGTGAGGCACCAGTATTCCCAGCTCCCGGCGCACCTCACACATCCCCTTTTCTAGGTGTCTCGAGGTGTTGCGGGAGCAGGACCAGAGAGGACAGGTCTCCCCCCTCTCTCCCAAATTCAGCTTCCAAGGAGCCACTGAGGTAAGTGGCGACGTCCTGCTCTGAGGGGGCCCTGATGATGCATTCCCTGACTACGTCCCATACAGCTTCCTCTGCGATGCTCCTCACCATCGGGTCCGGGTGTGTCAGGAGGCGGAAGGTGTGGGTGATCACCACCACGTCGCACAGGTTGCCCATCCGAGGTATGTTGGTGCCGCCCTGCCTATGGGAGATGTAGATGATGTTGGTGCTGGCCCTCTGGGGAAGGAAAAGCCACTTCCTCACCAGCTGCTTGATGGTGCTCTCAGCCTTGTTCAGGGGTACCTTGGCCACAGCCGATCCCTTGAGGACAAAAGAGATGTGGGGGATCAGGAAGATATTGAGGGCATTCATCTTTTGCCAGGGGGTGAGCAGGGAGGAGTTGATTTGGGCTGCGTCCCGCAGGATCTCTGCAATGGTGTCTTCGGGGTCTGTCAGGCACAGACTTCTGTGGGTGTGCCCAGATGTTGGTATACCTCTCCCTCCCCAAGGGAGGCCATGGGCTCGTCCTGGATCAGGAACCATGTCACCTGGACCAGAGCCCTGGTGCCGCCTTCAACGTGAAGGGAGGTGCACTTTTTGGAGTTGAAGCAGAGGCCTGTCCACTTGGCGGCTCGATGATGTCAAGCATCTGCTGGAGGCTTTCCGAGCTGTCAGCGACCAGGGCCAGATCATCCGCATAGGCCAGGATGCTGATTTTCTTGCCATCCAGGTTGAAGCCAGTCGGGCCGCTGGAGATGTTTCAGATGAGCAGTTTCATGGTCAGGTTGAAGATGATGGGGATGAGGGGGCAGGGAGTTGACCCTCCTTCTGGCTGTAACTTCTGCAGACAGTTCTGCCGTCAGCCTGTCGATTAGGGTGTCGAAGTTCTCAGCCTTTACCAGCTCTTCCATCCAGGCAGATTGCCATGGCGTGGCAACCCTCACTTGCAGCCATCGCTCCTCCTGCTGCATTGTCTCCACAGGTTTAGTCTGTGGCCTTCTTGTCTTTCGGACTGGGGAGCGGTGTTCAGGTGGATCTTGGAGCGGGGGTCCTGGTGAGGTGGGGGGAGCAGCTCTTGATGTCTCAGAGGTAGCTCTGGATCTTCCGGGAGGGAGTGGGGTTCTGGAAGCACCAGTGTTGGACTTTGGGGTGACGCGGTCATGTCTGGAAGCACTGGGGATGGTTCTGGTTCTCCTTCAGGCAGTATCCAGCTGGGGGGTCCTCAGTGGGGCATGGGATTTTTGGCAGTCGGGGTCTCACTGGGCAACCCTGGAGGAGGTGTTAGGTCTCCCAGGGGTGGAGCCTTATTGTGGAGTCTGGGGGGCTGCGGGAGGCTCCTCTGTTGGCTGGATCTGGCCAGGCTGCCTGGGGGGAGGTGCTAGTTGCTCCTATTGCAGGGCAGTATGGTTACCTGTGGGGGAGCGCTGCCCCATCTTCTATCTGTGTTGTGCCGGATGGTTTCTATGAGATCGCCGAGGCATCTGGTGAGGTTGCTGACTTGCGAGATGGCAGTGATCCTCCTCAAGGCAGGTTCCAGTGTGGGGATTCTGGAGATGGGGCTGGTTCTTTTGGTGGCGTTGTCTTGTTGATCAGTCCTCGAGGCAGGGGTCATGCTTCCCTCGGTTGGCAGTTGGTCCCCCCTTATGTGCTGTGGCTCTGGGCATGCTGGCTGGGGCGCTGAAGCCAGAGCGTTGGTGGGGGTCAGGGTTGGAATGCTCAGGGTGTCAGTGGGATTGACCTTTGCCATTGTGAGGGGTCCCTTGTAGGTTGTTTGATGGTAGTTACATTTATTTTGTGTCTTGAAGGGTAGATCGTAGCAGCTACACCGGAAGGTGATCCATTTGCTGTGGGCCTTCCAAACGTGTTTGCTGAGGCCCCCAAGGGTCGGGACTCCACGGACGGTGAAACAGAAGTGGTAGAGGAGGAGGCCTGTAGGGATCGAGTACTGGAGGTAGATGCAGTCGTCTTCTCCTGTCTCACCCTCTGCGCCTCTGTTGTGCCTGCAGACTCACCAGGAGGTTCCTCTCAGTCTGGCAGAGAAGCTTGAGGAGGTGAAGTCGCTCCTGGAGGGGGCTGGACTCACTGGCCACAATATCCCTTTGCCTGGAAGGACAGTGTGTGGCATCGAGATCCTGAGCTGTGGAGAGTGTTCCCCTGGGAGCGGCCTTCCTCCGGGCAGCAGGGTGGTAAGTAGTTTTGGGGTCCCGGGTTGAGGAGGTGGTTCCTTCGGGAGCATCCCTCTCTGGAGCAGCAGGGCAGCGATCAGTATCCTGGTCCTGGGTCATTGTGGGGGCTCCTCTGATAGCAGCCTTCTCTGGAGCAGCAGGGCAGCACTCAGCATCCTTGTCCTGGGCAGTGGGAGAGGTTCTCTGGGGGTCCTCCTCCTGAAGAGCGGATGAGATGTTGTTGCTCCTCGATGTGAGGTCCCGAAGAGACATCCTCATGGCACCAGGTCTCCCTGCAGAGGTATCCCCAGTGGCTTTCTTCAGCCAGGTGCTGATTTTTTCATCCTTGCTGGTGGTCCGTGTCTTCCTTGAGGCGCCAAGGGTCTTCGAGATGGGCTTCCACTGAGCTTTCTGAGGGGTGGAAGATTCAGATGCAGTAGTCAAGGGTACAGCTTGGGATGTCTCAGGAGCAGAGAGAGGATTTTCTTCCAAAGTAGCAGCAGCAGAGTACATCTTCAAAGCAGCATCGATTTTTTCAAAAATGACAGCAGGAGAATCCATCTTCAGAGAAGGTGTCCTAACTGTCTATCAAAAGAGATTAAACAGATAAGAACAGATTTAATAATTTTATTAAGATAATGTTGAAATAAGGAACGGTACAGAGTTCAAGCATAGAAGTTTCTAGTTGTCAGGGGATAAGGTACAGATTATCAAGGGGTGCAAAATTCGATTTAGGAGCCGGTGGAGCAAGGATCACATAATAATCTGCAATCTCCCTGACTGGGGGAAAAGTTTAACCGGTAAGAGTACAGACATCGAGATATGGGGTAAGTTATCCACACAACGGCTATGTTCAGTATGCTGGGTATAGTGAGTGAATACGGGGGTGGGGATGGGTCTACCCTCATTTGGTGGGGTTTAATGTTCAGTGGGTTTATGGTTCCAGTTCATACGGTCCGATGGGGAAGGTCTCTCTGTCTCTTTCCCACAGTCCGTGCACAATGTCGTACCGGCTCACTCCTCTTGGTACTGTCGGTGGCCGGTGATGTGCTTGATGTAGATATCCCTGGACCATCGGATGGTGTCCGAGACCATGAGGCACCGCATGAGCTGTGCGTAGCGTTTACCGATCCCGCAGGTCCGCAGCACACGCTCGTTGCAGGGGTCCCAAGCACCCGGGCTCCGACGATCAGGGCGTCCAGCTGCACCTTGTAGCCCTTCGCTCTCAGGGTGTCGGCCAGAGGGGCGTATTTTTCCAGTTTCTGAGCTCGAGCTTCTCAGAAGGCCGGGGTCCTGTTCTCCAAAGGGATCGTGATGTCGACGAGGATGATCTTTTTCTGGGTTTCGTTGGTGACAACCACGTACGGTTGCAGCGGGTTGTCGGTACCGGAGATGGCGCAGTTCACGGCAACCTCCCCCAGGCTCGGTGAGATGGCTTTCACCAGGCGGTTCTGGAAGGCGTTGTGGCGCAGCTGCCAGGCTCTGGAGTGGGGCTTGCAGCTGCACAGGACGTGGGGCAGGGTCTCGTTGGAGTAGCCGCACTTCCTGCAATGCTTGTCTCGGTTCCCGTGGCGGACGGCTCCGTTGAGCGGGACGCAGTTGAGCTGGGCGCGGTGGATGAACCGCCAGTCGGCAAAGCGGGTGAAGCCGCCCCCGGCGAGGAAGTGGTTGCTGGCATCCCACTTGCTGGTCAGTTCGAAGGCTTTTCCCTGGTCCGGCTTGCGCTTCAGGGCTTCTACGTACAGCAAGTGGGTGGCTGCCTTCAGGGTCCTCTCCAGCAGGCCCCTGGCTCTCGGGGGTGACAATGGTGTTGCCCTCCGACCTGATCTGTGGCACCAGGACTCCCAGCTCCTGGTGCTCCTAGCACAACTCCCAGCGGCAGCCGATGCGCTTCCCCAGGCGGCGCGTGGCATTGCGGGCGCGGGACCACAGCGAAGTGATGTCGCCCCCATCTCGGCTGAATTCGCCATCCAGGGAACCGCTCAGGAAGCTGGTGGTGTCTTGGCTGGAGGGGGCTCTACCGATCCGCTTTTGCGTTGCGTCGTGGAGGGCTTTCGCTGCGATGCTCCTCACCATGGCGTCGGGACACGTCAGCAGGCGGAAGGCGTGGGTGATCACTGCGATGTCACACAGGTCACCCATGCGGGGGACATTGGCACCGCCATGCCTGTGGGTGATATAGACCAGCTCGTTGCTGGCTCTCTGGGGAAGGAATAGCCACTTCTTCACCAGCTGTCGGATGACCTTGTCCACCTTGTTGAGGGGTACCTTTGCCACGGCGGATCCCCTCAGGATGAACGAGATGCAGGGGATCAGGAAGGTGTTCAGGGCGTTTATCTTTTGCCACGGTGCTAGCAGTGAGGTGTCGATCTTGGCGGCATCCTGTAGGATCTCTTGGATGGTGTCCTTGGGTGTCTGTCGGATACGGAAACCCGTCGGTGTGCCGAGGTGTTGGTAGGCCTGCCCCTCTGCCAGGGGGATGACGGGCTCGCCCTGGATATGGAATTCTGTCCCCTGCACGGAGTCCCTTTTGCTGCCATCTATGTGGAGGGATGCGCATTTCTTTGCATTGAAGCGGAGCCCCATCCAATCGGCAACTTGACTGGTGGCATCTATCATACGCTGGAGGTTCTCTGGGTCGTCTGCGGTCAGGACCAGGTCATCCGCGTAAGCCAGGACACTCACCCTCTCACCATGGAGGTTGAAGCCATCTGCGCCCTTGGAGATCGCTCGCAGCAATGGCTCCATGGCGAGGTTAAAGATGATGGGGCTGAGGGGACAGCCCTGCTTAACTCCGCTCCGGATCGGGATCTCGGCGGTCTCCCCTTCGACCGAGCGAATGGTGGTGCTGCATCCCTCGTACATCTCTTGGATCACCCGGCGGAAGTTCTCTGGCATCCCAAACTCCTGGAGTGTGGCAAAGATGTGGTGGTGGGGCATGGACCCAAAGGCGTTGGCCAGGTCCAGCCATGCTATCGTACCCTGCCTCCGCGCTCTTCTGGTCACTTCGATGATGGTTTGGAGGACAAAGTTGTGTTCATAGCAGTCCTCGCAGGACATGAAGCCTTTCTGGGTGGAGCTGATGGCCCCCCCACGCACTGACCACTCCGTGATCCTCGACGCCAGGCAGCTGGCATAGAGCTTGTACATCGTGGAGCAGAGGGAGATGGGCCTCCAGTTGCTGGGGTCATCCCGCTCACCCTTCTTGTACACCAGAACCGTCATGGCCTTCTTCCAGGAGCTGGGAGTCCGGCAGAATCACTTGCACTGGTTGAAGAGTGTGGCGAGGACCAGGCAGCCGGGATCTCGCTTTTTCAGGAGACTGTAGCGGATGCCGTCTTTCCTGGGAGCTGTGTTTTTTGTTTTTGAGAGCCTGGCCAACACTTCCTTGGGCGTGAAGTCAGCTTCCAGGGTGCCCGCTTTGTTGACACGGAGCAGGGGGTGGAGGCACTCAGGGCTCAGCGCGCCATCCTGGGCTGTGTGGTCGAATACATCCTTGAAGTAGCTGTAGAGGCGCTCAGGTGGGATCGTGCAGTAGGGCGGGGGCCCGTCGAGGATCTCTCTCATGGCTTTGGGGCGGTTTGCCCGGTACAGCTTCTGGATCCTTGAAGCCGCTGCTGGATCGTAGCGGCGGATGGCGCCTCTCCTTCTGGTTCCCCTGGTGGTGGTGTTGGGATTTGGAGCAGGCGTTCTGTGGGCAGGCAGGGCGTTCTCCTGTGTGGGACGTCTCCTGGGAGCGGTTTCTGCAGACAGTTCCTGGGTGAATCTGTCTACGAGGAGGTCAAAGTCGTCGAAGGAAGCTGTTGCTCTTAGCTCCGTGGTCCAGGCAGTCTGCCATGGAGTGGCAGCCCTCTCCACCAGCTGCTGGCCCTCATGGTCCTCGGCCTCGTCTGAAGCAGACTCAACACCTGCACAGTTGACCTGCCATCTATCCCTTGAGTCACCGTTCCCTTCGGTTGGGAGCTGGGGTGGGATCTCTGGCGGGATGCTGGCATTACTAGTGGTCGGAGGGACGCAGTCCGGCTCGGGGGTTGCCGGGACATTGCTGGTCCTTCTAGGTGTGGCTGCTGCTTGGGCGGGTGCTGCTGGAACATGAGATCCGCTGCTGGCAGCGTCCCGCAGGATGGACTCGGGGGCCGTGCTGGGCCGTCTGGTGATGAGGGCCCGGTGGTTTTCTGTGGCTGCGGGGTTGGTTTCTTCAGCAATACGTGGAGCTTGCTGAGCGGCCTGTGGCTGGGCACTGGCTCTCTCGGCTGCTGGAGTTTGCAGGGCAGACTGAGGCATGGCTCTGGCTCCTCCAGCAGTTGGGGTTCGCAGGGTGGTCTGAGGTGGGGCTCTGGTTCCTCCGGCAGTTGGAGTTCGTGGGGTGGTCTGAGGGGCGGCGCTGACTCTTCCAGTGACAGGATCTCGAGTCGCTATGCGCAAGGGAGCACTGATCCTTCTGGGGATGGGGACGTGCTGGGCCGGAGGCAAGGTAGTACCGAGCCGTTTCAGTATGGAGATTTGCCTGGCGACGTGGGAAGGTGAGACGGGCCTCCTGCTGGCGAGGACCTGGGTGGCGTTCCCCGCGGCAGCAGGCACCTTCTTGATCGCAGCACCCTGTTGCGCTGGTCTGGTGACGGGGGCAGTCTTCTTGACAGCAGCTTGCACAATCGCTGTTCTTTGTTGAGGCTCAGGAGCGGTGGGCCGGCGCAGAGCAGCAGGGCTGGGAGCCAGGGCAGGAGGCCGTGTGGTTCCCTTGGAGTGCTTCCTGCAGGTGACTTAGTGCGCCTTGCATTGTTTCTGCGTCTCGAAGGGCAGGCTGCAGAGGGCACAGCTGAAGGCGACCCGCTTGCTGTGGCATCTCTTCAGGTGCCTGGTGACGCCACCAAGGAGGTGGAAGCTTCGGGGAGGGAAGCAGATGGGGCAGATGAGCACGTCCGCCGCGAGGGGGTACTGCAGGTAGATGGTGTCTTCATTACCTTGCAGCGGGGGGGTGCCGGCGGCACCAGCGGTATCGCTGGCTGGTTCATCCCGGTGCGGGTGGGTGGGGTCGAGAGGTCCGGCTGAGCGGGCATCTGGCAGGGGCCTGCTGTCTCTTTGGGTGGTTTCGGAGGCTGGGCAGGCATCTGGCAAGGCGCTGGTGACCCTCTGGGTGGTCTCTGGAGAGATGCTGGTCCCATCAGCGGAGATTCCTCTCTTGCTGGTGTGTAGAGCAGTGAGAGCACCCTCCGCGCCAGGGACCTGGGCAGCTGCGGTGGTGGGAGGTGGTCGCCTGGGAGCCTCTTGCAGTGGCGGAGCGGGGGGCTCTCTAGTGGCGGCTGGTGTTGCTGGAGGGTGGGGGGGCTCTTGGTCAGCAGCTGCTGTAAGGCGGGGGGGCTTGCCCTCGGCGGCTGGAGCTGCTGGGGAGCAGCGGGGATGTTCCTTCTGGCGGTGATGTCCCGACAGGCTGGCCTCCGAATGCAGGATCTGTCTGGAACAGCATCTCGGAGGGGGTCCTTCGAGCAGTCACCGGCCTTCCTCTTCATGCTGCTGATCCGTAGCGTCCTGGAGGCACCGAGGGTCTTCTTTTTAGTCGCTGCTTGAGGGGCCTTCTGTGGAGCAACAGCAGCGGTGGTACACGGAGCAGCTGAAGTTTTTGTTTTATTGTGCCCCATGTAGGTTCCAGGACGGCTCAGGAGGCAGTATGTTTTATTCAGCTTCCTGGGTTCATGAGTGATCTCCCTGGACTCCAGAGAGATTACTGATGAACCCAGGAGGCTGAGTAGCAAATACCACCTCATCAGTCGCCCCAGAACCTGCATGGGGCATATCAAAACTTCCTCGGGACAAGATGCTTTTCCTCAGGGTGGCTTCAGGTCTGGGGAGGTCTGGGGAGGGGAGTCACAACACAGCTGCAGATAGCCCAGGGCTCCTCTGGTTGTGGGTGGGAGGGGAAGGAACAGCTCTGGGCTTCGGTTGGCCTGGGGCTCCTCTAGCTGAGGGAGAACAGGGGGTCTTGGAGCTCTGGGTGTGGGCGGGGGTGGAGGGGCATGGAAAGGATGGAACTGGGTGCTAGACTCTCCGAAATGGGGCTCCACCCATCGCCCATGGGGCGCCTAGTGAATTTAAACACTTACAGGGTTAGGCAGCAGCTGTATGGGGATTTTGTAGATTGCAATGGTCCCTAAAATGGGAATTTAGATACCTAAATCTGGGACTTACATGGCTAATTCCTTTTTGTAGCTCTGGACCACTGTAACAAGTCAAGGATACTGCAATCTACAAGGATTAAGAGGTCCCCTGCCTGTCACACAGATGCTTGGGAGGGAGTATAAAAGGCAGGGGAAGCTGGGGCAAAGAGGACTAAGAACAGTGCTTAATTTGTAATGAAAGAGGTGCCCAGGCTCAAGCAATTATGTGTCGGGGTTCAAGCTTTTTTTTTTTATTTTTTTTTTATTATTTAAACATTCATAACCCTGGAAAGCTGTGGCACAAATGAAGCACTGACTAAGAGGAAGAGGTGTTTTTCTCTTCTTTCCTGTCTGGTTAAAGCAGGAACTGCCTAGGGGAATTATTTGCCATTGTTTTTCAATTGATTTGTTTGTCTTGTGATTGTAACTAAAACAAGGCCTGTGGAAAGGACATTAGAAGCTAATGCCTGAAGCCTTATTTCTCTTTTTCTGGCTGGGGAAACTGTCCACTTCTCTCCTCTCTTCACACTTTCAATCCTCTCTGTTCAAGTTTCTACGTGCAATGTGCATGTGGACAGTTAGGATGGCATTGTACGGTTCAAAGGAGGCAACTCTTCTTTAAACCAGAACCGTGATGTGACATGGTGGTGTAATAATATTTGGTCCCATCCTAGGCAATGCTTTACAGGAAAGCAGTTCATCAGGCAAGATGTTAAGGTGGCAAACACCACATCAAAATTCTATAGGTAAATCCAGGTGTAGTCCTGGCTCCTGACAGGCAGAAAAAAAATCCCATAAATCTATGCTATATACTTTCTCTACACTCCAGGTTTTATTTATTGCACAATACATACAATTAAAACAATCTTTATTCATAGGTTACAGGAATGGAATAAATCAGCAAAGCTCCACTGAAGCCAACAGAGATGTATCACTTGATGTCAGCTGAAGAACTGGCGCTACAGATCTACTCATATTTCCTTTGGCTTTGCATTTACCTCAGATACTTTGGCTTGCGTAGTCCCATGACATGCATGAATTCATGCAGAGCAATAGAAAAGAGTGGCTGTTAAACAAGGTGATGGTGATATTCTACACCTCAGACCTGACATATACAATAGCTGTCAAACGAAAGATTATGTGTACCTCACTGTGCATTAGGGGTTGTGCCAATCATTTTCAAACACAGCTACCACATCTAGCAGCCTGCAGCAAGGGATAGAAAGGATGCCTGTGGTACTTTGTTTTTGTTTTTTTTGTCTGTGTCAGATCAGTTGGTATGTACTGTATATTTTTGGATACTTCAGAAAATATGTGAGTTAAAGTACATGGAGGTTGCCAGCTTTGTGTTGGACTCACTAGTAACAACTCATTGTCAGAATGGTCGAATTTTGAAGGCTGGATGTGTGTTCTCATATTCTTTGTTTCACCAGTGCAGTAAGCCTTTGAGGGCAAACTTCCCTGTAGTAGATTGTAACATAGCAAATCTATGGGAAAATGCTGAATAACAGTTGTGAGAATTGCCTCTCATCAGTGATTCAAAACCAGGTGCTATTTGGGGCCTTCTACTACTCTACTGAGGTACTTATTGTTATCTGTATTATCACAGCACCAAGGAGCTCTAGTTGTGGAACAGGAACCCATTGTGCTAGGCACTGTACAAACACAGGATAGACTATAGAGTAATACTACTGTGTTTTTTTTTTAAAAAAAGAGAAATCACAAAAATTCTTTCAATATTTATTCCCCCTGGCTTTCTATCCATTGAAGGTTTTTTTGGCTGAAATTTAAAACTTTGACAAATTCACCAAACTTTTGAAATGTAATGTTTAACTGGCTGTCTAGTTGGTGCATAAATAGGGGGGGAAAAATCCTCAAACATTTTTCTATTTTTTAATCAAATTTCAAAATTTCATTGAAAACATTATTGCAAAATTGAAAATCAGAAATATTTTGTCCAATGCATAACAGTTATGTCAGGACCTGTGTACCATAAATATGTCATATGGCCCATGACCCTGATTCAAGAAAGCATTGAAGTGAATACTTAAAGCTTATTTGCTTCTTTGGGACTAAAGCACGTGCTTGAAATTAAGCTTCCTTCCCGAATATGGACGCCTTCCTGAATCATGATCTGTCTGTCTAATCAAAACAACTTAAGTTTCAAACATTGAATACTCAAAGTGAACTACTCCCAAACGAGCTACTGGCCAAAAATTATTCAGAAAACCTTTTGGTGAATCATTTTGAAAAACAAAAATGTAAGACAATATTCATCCTTTGATGGGCATGTTGTGCACAGAGAGAGGGAGAGAGTCAAGTAACCAAATAAATGTATACCTTCAAGTCAGCAGCACTGCTAGGGGTACCTACATGGCCCCACAGTATGCCAACATTTTTATGGCTGACTTAGAACAACGCTTCCTCAGCTCCCGTCTCCTAACTCCCTTTCTCTACTTATGCTACATTGATCACATCTTCATCTGGACCCATGGGAAAGAGGCCCACGAGGAATTTCACTAGGATTTCAACAATTTCCATCCCACTATCAACCTCAGCCTGGACCAGTCCACACAAGAGATCCACTTCCTGGACATTATAGTGCAAATAAGCAATGGTCACATAAACACCACCCTATACCGGAAACCTACTGACTGGTATACTTACCTACATGACTCCAGCTTTCATCCAGACCACATCACATGATCCATTGTCTACAGCCAAGGTCTAAGATTGTTACACTAATAAAATAATACCAATAGGATCTTATAAGAGGGATAAGGCAAAATGCCACATTTATTGTAAATACAATAGTTAGCATATGCTTTTCAGTCTCTCTCTCTCACACACACACACACACACCATGTACACACTCCTGCCAGTTGATGTTTATAGTTACCAGTCCAGAGTCTGGATCAATCTAGCGGCCAGCCAGATTGGTCGCAGAGGGGAGCAGGGCTCTGTCAGTCACGATCCGATGATCCTGGAGTGTGGCAAGATGAACCCAAAGTCTCATGGCCTGTTCTTATAGACTTTTTTTTTTCTCTGTTGAAGTCTATGGATTTTGCTGTGACAGTTTATGACCGGTTACTTCTTGATTGGTGTTAACATTTCAAAACACCTTTGAGAGGGTCATCCTGTCCTGGTTTCAATTTAATCAATTGTCTTTAGGGGTGCCAGCCTTCCCATCAGAGTCTTCAATCTGCCCTTCCTTCATTACAGATGCGCATTTATGATTTTCTGGAGTTGTTAAGTCTCTTCAGTCCTTCTTTCTTGACCATCTGGCTATAACAATGGCCTTCACACCTTATCTTTTCCTGATGCATGCATTCCTCATTCACACAGTTTCTCACAGAGAAGGCAGAAATTAAACTTCAGTAAATCTTGTGGTCAAAAACAGTTTACATTGTGCTCAGGCCTTCAACATTCCTTTAATCTAATTAACATAGACAGAATACAAAATCCTGTCTCTTATTAACTAAACTTTATAACAGGTCCTAATTGTAATGCATATGGGAAAACAGAATCTCATAGTCCCAGAGGGTCATTCCTTTCTGCTATTCAAACGGGGAGGGCTAGCAGGATGAAATCAAGACATACATTAATTCTTATAGTACAAATATAAAATCCTGCTCCTACAAGATACAAGTGCATTTGCTCCAATCCCTCAGACAGAGACAAACACCTACAGGATCTCTATCAAGCATTCTTAAAACTACAGTACCCACCTGCTGAAGTGAAGAAACAGATTGACAGAGCCAGAAGGGTACCCAGAAGTCACCCAATACAGGACAGGCCCATCAAAAAAAATAATAGAACGCCACTAGCTGTCACCTTCAGCCCCCAACCAAAATCTCTCCAGTGCATCATCAAGGATCTACAGCCTATCCTGAAGGACAATCCCTCACTCTCACAGATCTTGGGAGACAGGCCAGTCCTCGCTTACAGACAGCTCCCCAACTGAAGCAAATACTCACCAGCAATTACACATCAGACAACAAAAACACTAACCCAGGAACCTATCCCTGAAACAAACCCCGTTGCCAGCTTTGTCCACATATCTAGTTAAGGGACACCATCAAAGGACCTACGCACATCAGCCACACTATCAGACGCTCGTTCACCTGCACATCTACCAATGTGATATATGCCATCATGTGCCAACAATGCCCCTCTGCCATGTATACTGGCCAAACCGGACAGTCTCTACATGAAAGAATAAATGGACACAAATCAGACCTCAAGAATTATAACATCCAAAAACCAGTTGGAGAACACTTCAACCTCCTAGGACACTCAATAACAGACCTAAAAGTTGCAGTTATTCAACAAAAAAACTTCAAAAACAGACTCCAACGAGAAACTGCAGAACTGGAATTAATTTGCAAACTGGACACCATCAAATTAGGCCTGAATAAAATCTGGGAGTGGATGGGTCACTACAAGAACTAAAAGCTAATTTCCCAATGCTAATTTCTCCCTACTGTTACTCACAACTTCTTGTCAACTGTTTGAAATGGGACACCCTGATTACCACTACAAAAGTGATTTTTTCCCCCTTTTCTTGCTGATAATAGACCACTTTAATTGAATTATCTCATTAGAATTGGTTAGGAAACGCCCATCTTTTTACGTATTATGTGTGTGTGTGTGTGTATATCTATCTATCTATATCTATCTAATCTTCCTACTGTATTTTCCACTCTGTGCATCTGATGAAGTGGGTCTTAGCACACAAAAACTTATGCCCAAATAAATTTGTTAGTTTCTAAGGTGCCACAAGTACACCTCATTGTTTTTGCTGAATAAATTATTTTATGAATAATATAGTTCTACACTCTAATTAGTCCAGGTGGAGTACCAGTGCTATATGTTCTAAAAACATGAGTCCCTTAACTAGAAATCCCTTAACAGATGTAAAAATGAAAAACAAACAACCAAAGAAAACCAAACCCAACCAACCCTTCCCCCGCACGCCCTCAGACCCCCACCATAAAGCAATAACCTTGCCAAAACAGGAGTCCAAAATATAGATGTCGTCTGAAGGACTTTTTTCACCTTGTCTAGCTTTTGAAAGAAGTCTCACTCAGGAGAAGGAATTTTATGGTTGCACCAAGGAATTCAGTGTTGCTAACAATGTTGAATTGAATTGTCTTCAGTGAGGATCTCGAACTCTTTTGTTATTGAACTCTTCTGAGAACAATATTTTCCTGTTGGTCACAATAATCTATTCATTGGGTGAAGCACCAGAAGCCAAACCCATTGGCTTCACTGGGAAGTGGAAAGACTCGCACTGATGTCAATGGTTATTGGATTGCACCATAAGAATAGAGTGCCAAACTTGACCCATGATGGTATCAAATCTTGTGTATTTCTTGCTAACAGATTGCTAGAGCAAAACATGATGAAGCCAAAGAATTATCCTTGTTACTTTTTCTGATCAGTACTTTAACTTACAACTGCCTGCTTGCACTGTCAGACACAGGTTTGACAGTGGTAGCCGTGTTAGTCTGTATCAGCAGAAAGAACGAGGAGTACTTGTGGCACCTTAGAGACTAACAAATTTATTTGAGCATAAGCTGATGATGTGGGACCATGATGAAGAAAGAGACCAAAATGTTAGTTTTAATTCTTCAGTTGTTATCTTCCCAGTTTCACAGTAGAACACCTTGCAGGACTGGGTCCTCTATACATTCAGTACCATTAATGTGTAGATGGGTTTGGAGAGGGATAGTGCAATGTGGAATTGGTGCACAGGACATTGCCCAAGCATTTTTATTTACTGATCATTCAAAAGTTTTATTCTACTATTTATATGCACAACCTTCAAATAATCTGTTTTTGGAACATTTTATTGTAGCAAATTTATTTTAGAATATAAATCATTGCAGACACGCAAAAGAGTCAAATTTCATAATTCTGTCATTTAAACTTTATTGTATAGAGTCGAGGGTGGATAAAATGGACAAATTCAGTGAAAATTACATAAAATGTTCATTTCTTTAATTTTTTTTTTATTCTTCTTCAAAACATTTTTATTCTTCTTCAAAAAATACTTTCATCAAGGTACATGAAATAATGAAAGCAATAGTAAAGAGTTATGAAATGCTGCTTTATGCCCTATCTAATGTTATGAAAACAAAGTGATACTCATGACTAAAAAGAAGTACATTTTAAAATGAACCAAGGGAAATGCTTTCCTACAGTCACCCTCTTGAACTGACTTCTGCAAGAGATTATCAAGACAAATAGTGTAGCCGGATTTATAAAAGGCAGGATAACTTGGAGTCTATTAAAGTAGCATCTAGAGTATTGTTAACTCTTTCACATCTCCTTACTCTCTACTGCAGTCTTCAAATTATTTATCTCCTGCAAATGTGCTGGTAAGAAAGCAGTTCCCTTCATCTGGATCCCCAAAGAGATGTCTTTATCTTAGAAATTGGTTCTAATCTTTGCAGGGTACAAAATTGCTGTTAGCGCACTATCCTCTGAGAAAGCAGACTTAAGATTGATCCAATATTTCTGAGGCGGGGCGGGGGGGAGGAGAAAAAAAAATACTTGGCATTGTAAGGAGAAAAAACAAATTCCAGAAGAGTATGCATATGTTTCCTGATGTATATGTTTGTGCAGAGCAATTCAAGCCCTGAAGGACCATCTTATCAATAGAACCTTTTCATTTTTATTCCCAGCCTCTTGTGTGTTGAATTGGTTTTGGCTATTGTCTGGAACATGACTGCTGTAGGAACAACCTCCTCCTCAAAGCAGTATACCTCCTAGACAGGAGTTTAGAGCAGAAGTGGGAGAACAAGCTTTGCAGAATTTAGAATGCACGCAGACACTGTAGGTATACATTTAGAATTGGACCTAAAAACAGATCCCTTGTGTGGTAAGGTGTCTATCTGTGGCTTGGAAAAAAAACACACAAAACACCTCCCTGGGGGTGTTCAGTTTGCATGTTCTTAATGGTTCTATTCTGTAAACAAAGCACGTTGCCAATAGTAGCCCAGCAAAGTGACATAAGTTTGACACTGTGCAGTTCAGCAGCATTGAGGTGTAAGATTGTCAAAGTCAAAAAGGCCAAAAAGCAAATATAAAAGTAAAAGCAGAGTCCAGGCCCTATTCTTCCCATGTAGGATACAAAAAAAAATCCCACTAGATATCAATGAGTTACTTGAAATCTCTAGGGGGTGTACCCAGGGTTTTCAGAACCCAAAACAGTGGTAACTTAACTTTTTCTCTCCAGGCCGTGTCAGGAATAAATCAATGGGAACACAACTCATCCATCTGATAAATGATTAATACAAACTATAATGCTTTTGCCTAAAACTACTTTTTTATTAGTTTTCACGCATGCACGTTCACATATCTGTTGTAGCAGTGGGTTCAGAACATTACAAGCATTTAAAGTTACCCCAAAAGTCTGAAATGGTTTTGAGGAATTAATAGCCAGGCTTCTGGGGACCCTCCTTCTGTCTGCCTGCTGGGGAACTTGGGTGTTAAATCCTTGTCCAGAGAAAAGCTTCCTTGGACTGCTCCAAAGCACACTTTCTAACTAAACTTTTTATCCAGACAAAGTACATAACTCATTATAGCCCCTAATAGGCTAACAATTTCCCTAGCAACAGCCAATATAATTTCATTATTTTCCTTAACAGCAAAACATTTCCAGTAATAACAACAATAACATTTACATGTCAGAAGCACCTAAAACCAAGGTCAGTTGTCCAAACATTCCTTCTATTTCCACAGTACATTAACTTCTTGTCCCAACCTTCTATTCTGATTACCAGAGCTGCAAACATACAAGTGCACGATCTGACCTCTCAGGGACGAACATTATTCTTAGCTCTGTGGTGTTTGGTTTTCAGCTGGCAGTGGCTGAACACACAAGATGGCTGACTGCAGTGCTGTCAAATTCTGGGGTACATGCAGTAATGTCAAATTTGGGAGCTATATGGGGAGGGGAGAGTTTATGGGCTAGCTCCTTGGGCTCTCATAAATGGGGAGTGTCCAGGTTCCCTCCCCACTCTGAGCTCTAGGGTACAGATGTGGGGACCTGCATGAAAGACCCTCTAAGCTTATTCTTACCAGCTTAGGTTAAACGCTGCCACCACCAAAGTGTTACACAAAGAACAGGGGAAGTGCTCTAGTGGTGGCAGCAATTGGCGGCAACTGCTTGGGGCTGCAAATTGGTAGATCCGCCCCTGGTTGCTGGGAATAGAATAGCAGTTTATGTGCCCGCTAAACCAATTTATCTCTTGAGGTACAGATTCTTTACATGTAGTGTGTTGAAAAGACCTCTCATATCAGGGGGAAAGAAGTCAGGATTTAGTTTTCTTTATAGATAACACTAGCTGCTTTCAGGATGTTTTCTTCATCCCATATGTTAGTGTAATTATGATCATGTTGGCTAAATTATCCTTGTTACTTAATATAGTATCCAGAACATATAACCAATCAGTAATAAGATAGTCCATTGTCAAGCTGGGGTAAAACTTAAAACATGTATTGGGCAAAGATGGCCAGTTTTTTTCTCAGAATTCACATGACCTATTGTAAATAATGCTTTGTAGTTGGTATGTTCCAAGAAGTATTTTTACATGACATTTAAGAGGAAATCCATTTCTTTTAAATTCCAGCCATGTTGTTTCTTTTCTTACAAAACAGGAACACATTTACTATAATATATCAAATTTAAAACTGTAATTTCAAAATTAAATATGAGAGAGAGTGAAGGTAATACGGAATGGAAAAGTGTATGATTAGTAAGCACATGTATCTTTATTACGACATTGAGAGGAAACTTGAGCTAGTGGTTAAAATAAGACTGCGCCTCAGAAGATCTTGATTCTGTTCCTACCTCTGCCACAGACACCCTGTGTGACCTTGGGAAAGTCATTAAATCCCTCTGTGTCTTCGTTTCCCATCAGTAAAATGGGAATAATAGTACTACCTTTCTCCCACCCATTGCCTTGTCTATTGGCTTATGCCTAATTCCCAGTTACTTAGCAGTTGGTTTATGCCTCAAAGCAAGAGGGATTATGTCCCTTGTACATTTTTACCCTAATTTATCTGACCGTGTATGTTGATATAAAAATATAATGCTTTTTAAAACCTTACTAAACCTCTGGCTGCAATAGTATTGGGTGGCGGTGAGTTCCAGAGGTTGATTATTCATTGTGTGAAAAAGTATTTCCTTTTATTGGTTTTAAATTTATTCTCTTATTTTCATTAGATGTCACCTGTGACACTGGCAGATCACATCATACTAGAGTGTATTCAGGTCAATTCACTTGTGTATTAGCGTGGATGAAAGTGATTGTTAAATCCATAAGAGCATATTTGGTTTTGAAAACTAAAGTGATGTTACATGCATTGTTTTACTTCTCTGTCCTGCTTTAATGTAATAGCAAGCATTTACATTGTAAATACCCCAGTTGCTAAATAACCTATTAGACAAGAAAGAAACCTCATGAAATACACATGAAGAAATTTAACAGAAAAATGCTAATTTCAAAGCAAGTAGCCATTGTGTGAGGTGACCGAAGGTCAAATACTCAAAGTGCATTCCTCACTCACCATCATCAAAGGAAAAGCCTATGTGGGTAAGGACACTGTCAGATTGTTTTTGTCAGAAGAAGCTATAAGTATAAATTCAAGGAAAGATTCTTCATCTCTGGGCTGTTTGGAGTTTTACAGGGAAGTGTATCAAATACAAAGCAGGTATCCCCAGAGACAATGTGGGTACCCTGCAAAGACTTTTGGGAAACTGGCAGTTTATTAAATCACTGCCACCATTTGGAGTTACAAACTGTGATTCACCTGTTAATATATTTTACCTGCTTTAACCTTTCAACAATTCTCGTTTCCCTTTCTTAACTAATAAGCCTTAAATTAGTTTACTATACAATTGGCTACCAGCTTTGGTGCAAGATCTGGAATACCAATTGATCTGGGATAAGTGATCGGTCTCTTGGGACTGGGAGTAACCTGATGTGGAGTGGTTTTTGGTTGAAGTAACCCTTATCACAAAGTTAAGTTTCTCTGGGTGGCAAGATAGACGAGAATATAAGGGGACTGTCTGGGACTCCCTGGTAAAACTGGTATAGCGATCCAGGGGTTGACATTTGTTTCTGGTTTGGTGAAATCTAATTATAGAATATGCCACCAGTTTGGGCTGTCTGCCCTGTTTTCTGACTGTCTGCCCTCTTGCCCGATCTTTAGATTATGTATTAATTATACGGATTAATTAAGAATCCCCCGTTATCACTTTGAGTGTTGACAGGTTCTTGTCCCAGGATCAGCCCCATATTATTCAAAGTATTATATAGTTGGGAACCCTGATGCGCACAGTTGCAACACTCACACTATAGGGGAAAAGAGTCCTGTGGCACGTTATAGACTAACAGACGTATTGGAGCATAAGCTTTCATGGGTAAATACCCACTTTGTCGGATGCAGGTAGTGGAAATTTCCAGAGGCAGGTATAATTATGCAAGCAACAATCAGGCTAGGGATAATGAGGTTAGTTCAATCAGTGAGGTTAAGGCCTTCTTCTAGCAGTTGAGGTGTGAACACCAAGGGAAGAGAAACTGCTTTTGTAGGTGGGTAGCCATTCATAGACTCTTTAATCCTGAGCTGTTTAATCCTCAACCACACCATCACCAGTTCATTCATCTGCATGTCCACCGATGTAATCTATACCATCACGTACCAACAATGCCCCTCTGCTATATACATTGGCCAAACTGGACAGTCCCTACGTAAAAGGATAAATGGACACAAATCAGATATTAGGAATGGCAATATACAAAAACCTGTAGGAGAACACTTCAGCCTCCCTGGACACACACTAGCAGATTTAAAGGTAGCCATCCTGCAGCAAAAAAACTTCAGGACCAGACTTCAAAGAGAAACTGCTGAGCTTCAGTTCATTTGCAAATTTGACACCATCAGCTCAGGATTAAACAAAGACTGTGAATGGCTCGCCAACTACAAAAGCAGTTTCTCCTCCCTTGGTGTTCACACCTCAACTGCTAGAAGAGGGCCTCATCCTCCCTGATTGAACTAACCTTATTATCCCTAGCCTGATTCTTGCTTGCATATTTATAGCTGCCTCTGGAAATTTCCACTACATGCATCCAACAAAGTAGGTATTCACCCATGAAAGCTTATGCTCTAATACATCTGTTAGTCTATAAGTGCCACAGGACTCTTTGCCACTTTTACAGATCCAGACTAACACGGCTACCCCTCTGATATTTCACACTATAGGAACTTTTATATTTATAAATATAATTTGTTAGTACATTTAACATCGTCACAAACACCCCGCCTCAGTAGGTAGATAGTGATAATACAGAATGTACATCTGCACATCCATATACTCACACCATCTCCTGTAAAACAACCTGAAGTGTTAGCCATCATCTTCCTCATTACCATCACCTTCCCCATCATCATCAGTGGCCATCATTCTGGCACCTCCTAAGGACTAGAGATCTCTCTCCCACTGCTCCTAGGTTGGATGCAACTTTTATAATCTGTTACGCTGCCACCATTATGTTAAATGCATATTCAGTAGGGGATTCTTTTCCTTATTTGTATTTCCTCGCCTTAGTCATGTTGGAGTGTCTTTTTCCTATAGGTTAGGATATCAGTGATCTGAACTTATTATCATATATTTCAGTTCATTACCATGGGCCATTTATGGTTGGGTATCAGATTTGTTATTTCTCTCCTAACTGCTTATGTTGGTTCTTTCCAAGTTCCAAGTTGTGGCATACCTTTTAAGTTTAAAAGGGTATGAACTTCAGAAGCCTCCAATACCAGCCTACTTCAACACATCCTCTATGTGAAAGGTCGCAGCCATATATGGACCTTATGCTTTAGCTCATCACCATCTGTCTAGGTGAAAGGTCCCAAAAATATGTATGCTAACTTTTGCCTTAGATCAACATACAGGATGTGGCCTGTAGGTCCCTTGTTTTATGGCCAAAATATACTCTAACACAAACTTATTATAATAAAACAAATAATTAAACCTATAAGAAAAGATATTTAAGCAAGCAGGCTAGCCTTAGATGTATCTTATGTATCTGTTATGTATGCCAGTTCATTGCCAGGACACTTCTGTGGTTCACTCATGTACCTGTGGTCAGAACTTCCCCTTAAACTCTATTTTCAGCTCCCCACATACTTGGGGTTTTCTGTTGGGCCGTTTATCTGTGTAAAGTTTCTGGTCAAAGTTCATAGGCCTCAAGCCTTACGCTAACTTGCTGAAGCTAATGTTTTACAAAATACAGGCCTGTACTTTTTTTGCATTACTGCTGAATATAATGCAAAGCAGTAAATATAATAAAGGCAAGCTAGTGCACTGGGCTATAGCCCGGAGATAGCATTCCAGAAAGCGTGACACCACTTTTTTCTTGTATTATGAGAGGTTAAATATAAATTAATTTCTCTCTTTCTAATGTGTTCCTTCTTATTTTGACACAGTACTAAATTAAACCATCCTAACATTTTCACTCTCTCTCCTCACATGGAATCCTTTCCATAATTCTAATTATTTTCTTAGCCCCTCCTTGGGCCCTCTTTTTCTGCTTCATCTTTTTTGAGATATGGTCGCCTTCTCATGGAATACCATGGGTTTATGTAATAGTCCATGGCATTTTATATAGTCTATCAATTGATGTCTTTTTTTAAAATGCTACTTCACATTGAACAGATGTTTTTGCTGAGCTGTTCACACTGCTGCCCAGGTGTCTTTCCTATCTGGCTAGAGTTAATTTAGAACCCAGTGCTGTGTAGAATAACTGAAAGTATTCCTTCCAACATGGATTATCTTGCATTGGTCAACAACTAATTTAATCATTCTGTGTCTGTTTTGCCTTGAAAATTGGACATTTATTCAGATTCTTGGTTTCGTTTCTCTTAAGTTTCCTATACATGATTGTATTTAAACACTTGTTGCTTGACTACATATTTTCCTTAATAGCCTCTTGTGGTTAAAGGCTTGTTGAAAGTCCAGATCAATTATGTAAACTGATTATCTTTTAAGAAGTATTTCGCCAACATCCTCTAATAGTAAATTGGCAAAGCATGCTTCTCCCACACATAATCCACCTGCCAGAGATGTTCTAGGTATACTTTATACTGCCTCAGTGCAGAGGAAAGGGCTAGATGGCTTCTTGAGGCCCCTTCCAGCCCTATATCTCAGATTCTATGCTGGCTTGCCCTTATCATATGATTTTCATGTAGGGGAGTTATACCTCAGAAATAATTAATTTCATGTTGGGGAGTTATACCTTAGAAATAAGTGATTTTTTTTTTTCCAAACCAGCTTGTCTTGAACAAAAAGTACAGATCTGTAACCTCAGTGTCTTTTTTTTTTAAAGTTACCTACAATGTTTCTTTGCTTTCCACTCTCTATTTGAAGGGTGTGTGTGTGTGTGTTTGTTTTCTCCCCCCAATTTGTGTGGGCCAACTATGACTTCCAAGAGTTAATGCTAGGTTACAGGAATATTTTATAAAATGCATGGAATATCTTTCAAAGGCTTCACCATTCTATTTCCAGCACTTCAGCGGAGTTAGCTATACAATTTTAAATTTCCTTTCCAATTGCCCAAATAAATCCCTGTTTCATGGTTGTCAGAAATCCTAAGGAATGAGAGCAAAACCCATCACACTTAAAATAGACTGTCTTCAGTATCTTCAGTGAGCTTGCCTCTTTCAGTGTAAGCAGACCAGACAAACTCATAGGCTGGAACTTCCAGTGCTGCAGGTGACTGGCACCCAGTGCTATTCATAAAATGCAGATAGATCTGCAACATTCTCCCAAAGCCCTTTGTTAATATGACATTTTTAAACCAATGTTACAGTACTTGCAGTTAGATGGATTATACTTTGAGGCCACGCTCATTAAATTCCTGTTAAATGCTAATTAAAGTCAAACTAACCAAGTTTCTTTTCTACAGCACTTAGGGATTGGACTCCCCCCTCCCCCTCCCCTGACATACTCACACCTTTCTCTCTTATATGAATAATTGCTAAAGCAAATATATTTATACTGCTGGTGTTTGAAGAACAGCCTACTGAATACTAATTCTGGCTCACAACTATCAGCAAAGAGGCTTTCTGAACATCTGTTTTTTCTCCGCAACTAAGAAATAAATTTACTATACCACAAGGAAACTGTGGCTGCCTCATTGGAAGACACTGCACAGGAAATGAAATTGTTGCATAAAAGCTTATTATTTCAAAGATGTTAGTAGCTAATTGTTTTGCAGTTACTTAGACTATTTGCTTTTACCAGCCTAGCTGCAAATTACTCATGATGGACCAAATTCTGTTCTCAGTTATGCCAGTGTAAATCTGGAGCAAACTAAATTGAAGTCACTAGCTGAAAGTGGAGTTTAAACCAGCAACATTAACTTGGTCACTTTTCACATCCTGAATATCTTATGGTAAAATGTAATGAAACAACATGTTAACATAAGCATTTAAGGAGGAAAAAATGTAATTGAAAATTCACCATCTGTTCAACTTACTTATGACTGGCACAGAAATGCATTACGGTAGCATTTAGAGACCCCAACTAAGAGCAGACCCCCACTGTGCTAAGCGCTGCACATTCCCATGTGGTAAGATTTGTAAATCTGCCTTTGGGGCAGAGACACAATCTAAATAGACAAGACGGGGAAAAAAATAGGACAAAGCAGTATTGGCTCCATTACATAGATGGAGACCGGAGGGTCAGAGATTAAAGTCCCAATCCTGAAAGTGATGTGTTGGTGGACCCCTGCACCCATGTGGAATCCCAATAAAGTAATTTGGACTCCATCCATGTACATAACTCTTCTAGATCAGGGACTAAGTGTTTTGTCTAAGATCACACAAGGATTCTGACAGAGGCAGTAACTGAACCCAGGTCTCCTGAGTTCTAGTCTAATGCTTCCTTGAGATCTTAATTTCTGCCTTTCTGTACAGTTTCAGTTTAGTTTGTTTGCCAAATTCCTCTGAAAATCTGGAATATCTTTTTAAATTATTATTAGTGGCCTGGTAGCACTGATAATGTACTGGCTACTGTCAACATACACATGAATACATATTTCCTACTTCAAAGATATTTTTAATTTCAGTTTTGATTTTGTAAACTAAAACCTCTTTAAATCCTTATTAGAAGTCAATTCCACATCTAGCTTCACACCCAAAACAGTGCAGAAAGAAGAGTTCCCTTAAGGCTACCTTATTGTGGTAACACACAATCCTCAGCACTTCTGGAAATTAGCTTGGAGCATGACTTCTGAGAGAAGGAACATACTGCTTTTAAGAGGATGGCCTGTGAGACACCCTGGCACCACAATATTCACCACTGTCATATAATTAGGATATGTTTTGTATAAAGTATGCCTTGTGAGGCATCATTCTAAATGTCTTGATCTGCTCGACAGCAATATCTCATTGGATTGTATGCGCTATTACCGTATGTGAAGTTATGAAGTTTGGCTATGTATGTATGTTGAGGGGGAGGGATAGCTCAGTGGTTTGAGCATTGGCCTGCTAAAGCCAGGGTTGTGAGTTCAATCCTTGAGGCGGCCATTTAGGGATCTGGGGCAAAAATTGGGGATTGGTCCTGCTTTGAGCAGGGGGTTGGACTAGATGACCTCCTGAGGTCCGTTCCAACCCTGATATTCTGTGATTCTATGTGTTACTGAAACACGTGAGGATGAAAATACCCACAAACAGCCTTTCAGGTACAACAGTAAAAAGGCCAAATAATGTTCATAGCTTATTGAGGAAATGTACACAACCCCAAGAACTGTGTACAATAGAAACGTCTCAGAGATAGCACTACAGAATGGGAACTGTTTGACCCAGGTCACAGCAAAAGAGCTTTCCAGAAAGTTGGAAGAAGATATAAAAGAAGATATAATCTGCCAGCCTGTTTATCATTCAGGGTGAGAATTTGTTAATTCATATCCTATCTAGTACATTAAGCCCAGTTTGTGGTTTTGTTTATTTACTAAGTAATCTGCTTTGATCTGTTTGCTATCCCTGATAATCACTTAATCTATCTTTCTGTAGTTAATAAACTTGCTTTGTTTTGTCTAAAACCACTGTGTGGAAATCACAATTTGGAACAGAAAGCTGTGTATATTCTGCTCCACATTGAGGGAGGAGGTGAATTTCATGAGCTTACACTGTACAATTCTCTGTGCAGCGCAACACAGTATAATTTTGGGTTTACTCTCCAGAGGGGGTGCGTGCTTTAGGAACTGGGAGGTGCCTTAGTTGAGCTTTCCCATGCAGAGTTGAACTCAGCATCTGTGTGTATCATAGAATCATAGAATATCAGGGTTGGAAGGGACCTCAGGAGGTCATCTAGTCAAACCCCCTGCTCAAACCAGGACCAATCCCCAACTAAATCATCCCAGCCAGGGCTTTGTTAAGCCTGACCTTAAAAACTTCTAAGGAAGGAGATGCCACCACCTCCCTAGGTAACACATTCCAGTGTTTCACCACCATCCGAGTGAAAAAGATTTTCCTAATATCCAGCCTAAACCTCCTCCACTGCAACTTGAGACTATTACTCCTTGTTCTCTCATCTGCTACCACTGAGAACAGTCTAGATCCATCCTCTTTGGAACTCCCTTTCAGGTAGTTGAAAGCAACTATCAATTCCCCCCTCCTTCTTCTCTTCTGCAGACTAAACAATCCCAGTTCCCTCAGCCTCTCCTCATAAGTCAGGTGTTCCAGTACCCTAACCATTTTTGTTGCCCTCCGCTGGACTCTTTCCAATTTTTCCACATCCTTCTTGTAGTGTGGGGCCCAAAACTGGACACAGTACTCCAGATGAGGCCTCACCAATGTCGAATAGAGGGGAATGATTACGTCCCTCAATCTGCTGGCAATGCCCCTACTTATACATCCCAAAATGCCATTAGCCTTCTTGGCAACAAGGGCACACTGTTGACTCATATCCAGCTTCTCGTCCACTGTAACCATAGGTCCTTTTCTGCAGAACTGCCGCCTAGCCATTCGGTCCCTAGTCTGTAGCAGTGCATGGGATTCTTCCATCCTAAGTGCAGGACTCTGCACTTGTCCTTGTTGAACCTCATCAGATTTCTTTTGGCCCAACCCTCTAATTTGTCTAGGACCCTCTGTATCCTATCCCTACCCTCCAGTGTATCTACCTCTCCTCCCAGTTTAGTGTCATCTGCAAACTTGCTGAGGGTGCAATCCACACCATCCTCCAGATCATTTATGAAGATATTGAACAAAACCAGCCCCAGGACCGACGCTTGGGGCACTCCACTTGATACCGGCTGCCAACTAGACATAGAGCCATTGATCACTACCCGTTGAGCCCAACAATCTAGCCAACTTTCTATCCACCTTATTGTCCATTCATCCAGCCCATGCTTCTTTAACTTGCTGGCAAGAATACTGTGGGAGACCGTGCCAAAAGCTTTGCTAAAGTCAAGGAACAACAGATCCACTACTTTCCCCTCATCCACAGAGCCAGTTATCTCATCATAGAAGGCAATTAGATTAGTCAGGCATGACTTGCCCTTGGTGAATCCATGCTGACTGTTCCTGATCACTTTCCTCTCCTCTAAGTGCTTCAGAATTGATTCCTTGAGGACCTGCTCCATAATTTTTCCAGGGACTGAGGTGAGGCTGACTGGCCTGTAGTCCCCAGGATCCTCCTTCTTCTCTTTTTTAAAGATGGGCACTACATTAGCCTTTTTCCAGTTGTCCGGGACTTCCCCCGATCACCATGAGTTATCAAAGATAATGGCCAATGGCTCTGCAATCACATCCGCCAACTCCTTTAGCACTCTTGGATGCAGCGCATCTGGCCCCATGGACTTGTGATCGTCCAGCTTTTCTAAATAGTCCCGAACCACTTATTTCTCCACAGAGGGCTGGTCACCTCCTCCCCATGCTGTGCTGCCCAGTGCAGCAGTGTGGGAGCTGACCTTGTTCGTGAAGACAGAGGCAAAAAAAGCATTGAGTACATTAGCTTTTTCCACATCCTCTGTCACTAGGTTGCCTCCCTCATTCAGTAAGGGGCTCACACTTTCCTTGACTTTCTTCTTGTTGCTAACAAACCTGAAGAAACACTTCTTGTTACTCTTAACATCTCTTGCTAGCTGCAACTCCAGGTGTGATTTGGGCTTCCTGATTTCACTCCTGCATGCCCAAGCAATATTTTTATACTCTTCCCTGGTCATTTGTCCAATCTTCCACTTCTTGTAAGCTTCTTTTTTGTGTTTAAGATCAGCAAGGATTTCACTGTTAAGCCAAGCTGGTCGCCTGCCATATTTACTATTCTTTCTACACACCGGGATGGTTTGTCCCTGTAACTTCAATAAGGATTCTTTAAAATACAGCCAGTCCTCCTGGACTCCTTCCCCCCCTCATGTTATTCTCCCAGGGGATCCTGTCCATCACTTCCCTAAGGGAGTCAAAGTCTGCTTTTCTGAAGTCCAGGGTCTGTATTCTGCTGCTCTCCTTTTTTTCCTTGTGTCAGGATCCTGAACTTGACCATCTCATGGTCACTGCCTCCCAGGTTCCCATCCACTTTTGCTTCCCCTACTAATTTTTCCCAGTTTGTGAGCAGCACGTCAAGAAGAGCTCTGCCCCTAGTTGGGTCCTCCAGTACTTGCACCAGGAAGTTGTCCCCTACACTTTCCAAAGCTTCCTGGATTGTCTGTGCACCGCTGTATTGCTCTCCCAGCAGATATCAGGGTGATTGAAGTCTCCCATGAGAACCAGGGCCCACAATCTAGTAACTTCCGTGAGTTGCCGGAAGAAAGCCTCATCCACCTCATCCCCCTGGCCCGGTGGTCTATAGCAGAATCCCACCACGACATCACCCTTGTTGCTCACAATTCTAAACTTAATCCAGAGACTCTCAGGTTTTTCTGCAGTTTCATACTTGAGCTCTGAGCAGTCATACTGCTCCCTTACATACAATGCAACTCCCCCACCTTTTCTGCCCTGCCTGTCCTTCCTGAACAGTTTATATCCATCCATGAGAATACTCCAGTCATGTGAGTTATCCCACCAAGTCTCTATTATTCCAGTCACATCATAATTCCTTGACTGTACCAGGACTTCCAGTTCTCCCTGCTTGTTTCCCAGGCTTCTTGCATTTGTGTATAGGCACTTGAGATAACTCGCTGATCGTCCCTCTTTCTCAGTATGAGGCAGGAGCCCTCCCCTCTCGCACCCTCCTGCTTGTGCTTCCTCCCGGTAACTCACTTCCCCACTTACCTCAGGGCTTTGGTCTCCTTCCCCCCGTGAACCTAGTTTAAAGCCCTCCTCACTAGGTTAGCCAGCTTGCTTGCGAAGATGCTCTTCCCTCTCTTTGTTAGGTGGAGCCCGTCTCTGCCTAGCACTTCTCCTTCTTGGAACACCATCCCATGGTGAAAGAATCCAAAGCCTGCGTAGCCATTCGTTGACTTCCACGATTCAACGGTCTCTACCCAGGCCTTCTCCTTCCATGGGGAGGAAGGACGAGAACACCACTTGCACCTCAATCCCCTTTATCCTTCTTCCCAGAGCCACATAATCTGCAGTGATCCACTCAAGGTCATTCTTGGCAGTACCATTGGTGCCCACGTGGAGAAGCAGGAAGCTCCTTCTATTGGGAGCGGTGGTCATGGAACCCCCAACCCTAGGACAGTGCATCTCATGCCTTCCAATCGGCAGAGTCTCCTTCTGTTCCCTTCCCTCAGATGTATCATCTAGTCCACTCTCCGCATTAGTATCTGTGGAGAAAACATGAAAACGGTTACTTACCTGTATCTGCATTGCTGGTGCATGGATGCTCCCCTTTCTTCTTTTGGAGGTCACATGCTGCCAAATTTCCTTACCATCTTCCTGTCCCCGCTGTGCAGTCTGCTCTGAATCTTCAGAACCTTCTGCCCGTAGAAGCACATCCTGACGTCTGTCCAGGAAATCTTCAGTTTCTCTTATGCAACGCAGAGTCGATACCTGTTGCTCCAGACCTTGAACCTTCTCTTCCAATATGGAGACCAGCTTGCACTTTGTTCAGACAAAGTCACTTCTGTCCTGTGGAAGAAAGACAAACATGGCACATGCAGTGCAGGTCACAACAGCTGAACACTCCCCATACATATTACCTTCCTTCTATGAGCTTCCTCAGGAGTTGTAGTAACTACTCAGAGAAGCTGGCAAGATGTAAGCCTCAGTGGGCTCTCCCCAGGCGAACTCCCAGGCAAACTCCCTCTGTTAGCCTCTCTGCTGTTCACTGTAGCTCCAGCTGTGTGTGTCCCTACTTGTATGTGTGCTGGAGGGGGCTTGAGGGCCCCCCACCCCTTCACCGTGAGCCGGCTGCACAAGCTGCAGCTGGTCTGCTTCCAGACAGCGCCAAGGAAACATCTATACACACTCATGCTCCACAACCTTTATGCCCTCACCCTCGTGTTCTGCCCCGATACAAAATGGCGGGACCTCCTGCCACCTTTGGAGGGTGAGGAGCCCCGGTGGGCCGGCCTATATTCCACCTTGGTCCTGAGATCCACCAGGGATATCAGTTGGCGGCTCCTTCACGAAGCCATGAGCACAGGCATGTACTTGGCGCAGTTCACCCCTATCCCAGATAACTGCCCCTTTTACGGTGTGAGGGAAACCCTGGCACACATATATTTGGAGTGTGCCAGGCTACAGCCCCTATTCTGGCTCCTCACAAATATTTTATTACATTTTTGGTTGCACTTTTCCCCTCACCTTCTTATTTATACACTCTCTGTCCATGGCCCCACAAAGTCACGGGATCTCCTGGTCAATCTCCTCCTGGCCCTAGCTAAAATGGCCATCTATAAAGCAAGAGTGAGGAGGTTGGCCAATGGAGTCTCCTGTGACTGTGGGGCCTGTTTCCGATCCTCCGTCCATTCACGTATCCGGGCAGAGTTCCTCTGGGCGGCGTCCACTGACTCCCTTGATGCCTTTGAGAAGCAGTGGGCGCTGTCTGGGGTTCTCTGCTCGGTGTCCCTGTCCGGTTCCCTTCGTTTGACCCTTTGATCACACTCCTGTCCCTGTTATTTCTTTAGTTGTCCCCCATATTTATTTGGTGTCCAGGTCCTGTGGATCCCCCTCTTAGGCTGTGGGGGGATCCTTTAGCAGTGGATCCCAATAGGATCACTCTCCTGTAGCCATCTGGCCTGACCCTGTCACACTATGTACAGGTTTTTCACAGTCAGACTTTGCCAGCAGCAGACTATAGGGCCTCACCCCTCTCTGTGCCTGGCCTTTCCCTTTCCCTTTTCCTTTCTCTCTCTTCCCCCTCCTCCTCCTCCTCTGGCTTCATTTCTGCCAGCCTTTATAGCCCTTGGATGATTAGGCTGGCAGCTGTTTCTCATTGCCATGCCAGCACAGAGCTGTTCAACCAGCCCCAATCCATGCCCCTTGACTGGGGCTGGAGTGGCAGGGGGCTGGTTAAGTCCTTCTTACTCAGCACCCTGTCCCAGTAGCAAACTGTGTTAGAAAAGTCGGCAAACCCATAGAGTGGAGAGAACAGGAGATGTACTACCTATTCCTGGAGATCAATCTGCATTGAGGTTGGGGTGAATCTCATTGTAGCCTGCCTTGGAATGATTGCAGGTTGAACTAACAGCAGTGCTCTGTCCCCCTCACCCTATGCATCTGTTTCAATGCAGCTGTCACTTGGCACCTGAAGGTGGTAATACTGCTGAGGGAGCCAAACTGCAAAGGAAATGGGAAAACCAAGGAGGAGGCCCTTGGACTGCCCCTGATCTTCTTAAGCATCCTACAACTTCTGCAGATCTTTGAACATTTATAGGCTTAAGAGGCCAAACTCAAAGCTATTTTCAGTGGCTATGAGGTGGAAAACTTTGCCTCCTGCAAGGAGAGAATTATTTGTTGGAATCTGCACAACTAGACACTTTGTTGCTTGCCTTGCTATGAAGGAAAATTGCTGAAGGGAGCATATGACCCATGGACACTTTATATATAAATGTCCTAAGAAAGTATTACAATCTTTATTTGCATTCAGTAATAACCCTGTAATAGTAGTTAACATTACCTAATTAAAGATATCTATTTCTGATTAGTAACAGCTAATACTACTCAGAGGGTTGCCATTGTTTTCTTTGTGCACCAGCAAGAGCTCTAGGTGAAACTCTGCCCTTTCTGATCTTTCTGTTTGCACAGCACCTAGCTAGTCCATGACGGGGACTCCCAGAGACTACTGCAATACAAATAATACATAAAAATAATCTTTAAACATCCTCCACAAAATCCAGAAGAATATGCCCTGTAACTCAAACTAGTTGGACATTTCCCAACAGGACATTTTTACATCACAAAATGTTGATTAATCAAACTAAAACATTTTGTGGGGACATGTTAATTTCAACAAAACTTCCAACAGAATCCAGGCAGCTTCCAGTAGACTTGATGTGGGATGAAAAATTTTCCAAAATCTCAAAACTTCTCAAAATCAAATTCAGTTTTTCAACCAGCTTCACTTGTAAACTCAAGCAACCTTCAAAATAACTGGAAGTCCTTAACTTACATGGACAGATTCTCCAATCTGATGAACCTAATTAATGGAGCTGCGCAGTCATGGCTCCACTAATTAAGTGCCTGGACCCTGGAGAAGACACACGTGTAAGGTGAGGTGGCGGCCTTGGGGGGAATATGGGGTAAGTTGGAGGGGGCAGTGTGGTGAGAAGAGGGGGTGGGGGGAATTTGGGATGTGCAGGGTTGCGGTAGCCAGAAGAAGAGGTGACTTTCCCCAGCTCAAGGGCTGAGGCTGCCAGAGAGAGATGGCCCTCCTTCCCAGCCCCAGCTCTGTGGCTGCTGTGGTGGGGGAGAGAGGGAGAGACCTCATTCCTTCCCAGCCCCAGCTCGGGGGCTGCTGCAGCGGGGGAGAGAGGGCACATCCATCGCATTAGAAAGGTAAGATTACTGATATGAAAATAGGAGTTGTGTGCTTTTATTTGTAGAACAAAAAAAGTTAAGGCTTTTTTTTAATATATATATATAGCACTTTTATCCAAAGTGCTTTACAATAGTTAGCGAATGGTATAAACAGCATTTGGAAAGATCATTAAGTGGTCCGCCGAGACCCTCAGCAATTTTCAAGTGGTCCACAAAAAAAATGTTTGAGAACCACTGTGATAAAACCATATGGCTTGGTGCAACCCTAACTTGCACTGGGGATGGGCAGCTCTGAACTGATCAGCTGCAATGAGGTCTGCAACTGCACCCCTCCCCCTTTGTCGAAGCACACCTTGAATGGAGTGGAGCATCAAGCCCA
Source organism: Eretmochelys imbricata (assembly GCF_965152235.1). Lineage (NCBI taxonomy): Eukaryota > Metazoa > Chordata > Testudines > Cheloniidae > Eretmochelys > Eretmochelys imbricata. Next base: position 131,205,985 of record NC_135573.1, on the reverse strand, counting down.
TTAGGACAAGTGTTTTCAGAAGCTCTGCTTTGGAAGTGCCCAATTCTGAAGCCTTTACTCATGTTGAGTAGAATATATTCACGTGAGTAATTTCATACCCTGCAGTGTGAGTGGTACAAAATCTGTCCCTAATTTAGTGCCTCTGTAGCTTCTGCGTATATCAACAGTGCAAAAATCAATTGCATAAGTACAAAATGACTCTAGTTTGCCTGAATATGGTGGGGCTTTTTTTTTTCCCCATCATGATCTTGTAAACATATTCATCATTGCTATGAGCTAGGATATTATGATATATCTGCTAGTAGCTTTTTAAAGAACATTTGCAGCATAGCTAGCCTTGACATCACCAGTGCTTTTTCAGAATGTCACGAGCTTGGGCGCTCATGTTATTTTTGCTCATGCAGTGTCAAATAACATTGATATTTGAGGCAGAACTCAGCTTGATACTCAATATGGAAAACATTCTGACTGGCATACAAATTGTTTTTTTCCCCCCCAAAGACTAGTAATGTACCTAATTCCGTTGCTTTCCTACACTTTTCATTCTTTTTGCAGAGTAAACGCAATCAGAACTAGAGCAGCAGCGAGCTGTTCAGATCCACACTCTGGCAAACAAGGCTCTGTAATCCTTTTTGGAAAAAAAAATAACTTGCAATCTGCAACTTGTTTCACCAGGTACTGAGTGAGGCTTCCTAACTCTTCCAAAATGCTTGGTATTTAACTCCAAGTTAATACTGATATTGACAGAGAAATTATTTGTGGTTTCAGCTCTGTTAGATACGCACCTAAAATCCAGATGCTTCATGAAGCTTATCCAAAAAATCCAGTCCTCATTGGCTTACAAAAGTGGCTGGGAAATTTCATGAGAATTGGGTGCTCTCATGAGTAATCTAGTATTTTTTGATTTTGGTCAAGCCAAAACAACTGAAAGGCCATCCTTTTCAGAGCTGGTTGAAATTTTTCTTCCTGCAATTTTTTGTTCCATCAGAAAAAGCATTTTCACCACCATCATCCTTTTCTGTTGGGGAAAATGATTTTTGAATAAACTTTTCTATTTTCCAAAGTAGCTTTTCTAAACAAATCAAACCACTACATTTGCAAATGCTGACTCAGACCAATTTATTTCAGTTGTCAATTTGACTTAGTCACGTTAAATGTAAATATAAATTAAAAAGGAAAAATGTCATTTCAAATCAGTATTTCATTTCAAAATGTCTCTACTTTTTTATTTTGACATGTCTGAATCAATTTTTTTTACTTTACATTCAGCTAAAATATTCAATAGTTTGTGTATAAAATGTGTTGAAATATCAGAATCTCCTTTGGGATTGAATTTTCATTTTCTGGCAAGCTCTCATCCTCTCTCACACAAATTTAACAATTCAGCATCCAGGCAAAAATCTCATATTCAGGAGTAGGTTTCCATGGAAAATAAAGATTGACCAACGTTACCAAATTCAAAAAGGCATCATTTCAAATTTATTTTAATTTTAGGAGCATGTTCCAGATGGTTTTTAAATTAACTAGCCCTATTTATTTGACCATACTTTCTTTATTATATCATATCATATTCACTTGTCATCACTTTATTGTACTTACTGGGGTTAATTTGAAAAATCCAATCCACCAGTAACAATAAAACCCCAAACGTGAAATAATTATAGACACAAATGTATCATTCCACTTATAGGCACATTTACATTCACCTGCTCAGAGTTCAAAGACCCCATTTAGCCGTCCATCCCTGATCAGCAAAGCATGTACATGGAACACATTCTACCTGCAACAGCCACAGATAGCCAGGGAAGCTGGCTATAGTAGCCAAAACTTGCTTTCCTATTACCGAATACATGAAGAGTATAGAATATACTATTGGTTTAAAATGAAAGATCACATGACAGTGTTATGGCATGGACTCCATTCATCATAAATCTGTATGAAAAAGATTTGGTGACCCACAAAATGTTGAGACCTCAAAAGTGCCAGAGAACAAAAGGAAGCACAAGAGGAAACAGCACCAAAAAAAAAAAAATGCAGAGAAGAAATCTAGAAAATAAGCATTAAACTGCAGACAATGCAGAGTTCTGATGCTCACTGTCTGACCAGAGTGCTTCAAAATACTGTGAGAAGAATTCCTCTGATCAGATGATAGATATATTAATGTAGTTCATCATTTTTTAACTTTTCAGGGGAAAAAATGAGAGATGGCAGGAGAAAAGATTTTAGCCTGACATTTAGAGTTTATAATCTAAATAGTCAATACTGTACTGCATAGAAGCAAGACATAAAGATGCCATGGGTTGTGCATATGACAGAGGAAGAAATTATTTTCTCTTTTAATTATCATAATAGAAAAGAAATAAAAAGATTTCAGGAACAGCAATATGAAAAATAGAGCTGGTTGGGTAATTTTTTGACAATTTTTTTTTCATTTAATGACTATTCATCAAAACCAGAATGTTTTGTAGAAATGTATAGGTTTTGACAAAAGTTTTGTTAGGAAGGTTCCTCAGCCCCAGGCTAGAGGAGGAAACACAATCTAGTGGTCTCCAGCCCCAGTCTAGTGGTTAGCACACTCAGCTGGGATGGGGGAGAGCTAGGTTTAAATAGCTACTCTTCCTGATTTGAAACAGGGACTTGAACTTGGGTCTCCCGCTTTCTAGGTAAGTACCGTAATGACTGGGGAAGAGGGTCTCTGTCGTTTGCTTTTTTGCTTCAATACAGAATTATGAAATCTCAATGTTTTGATGAAATGGAATCCTTGCTTTCCAGCCATCTCCAGTAAGAAACTAGAAAATAGAAGTTAAAGAAATGATCTGGATATTTGTCATATTAATGATAATTGAGAACTAAAACACACATTTCACATTCTTTTTTTGGTTTTGTTGAAATAATGAATGCCAGGATGTTGGAGGTGCAGACTATGAGACTGACAAAGACTATAGGTGGCTACAGGTGAAACCCACTGTGTTAGTATAGCAACTGAAACATGTTGCATTTGAAAATCAGTTTATCTAATTTTTTTCCCCAAAGGCAGGATTTTCTCTTTTTCAGATCTTTTCAGTGTATCTTTCAAACTCCTCTTGATATCAGACTTATGAAAGTAACAAAACATTATCATGAATCTTCTCTCTATTATTTGAGCAAAATCAAAAGCCAAATGTAGGTAGTTACCTCCTAATTTGTTCTTGTCTGTTCTATAGAAGAGCAAATCTGAGGCTAAATAGGCAATTCGAAAGAACATGCGTCCTGCTTGACCTTTGCAAAAACTTACTTACTGGTACTGTGTTGATTTTCTGATAGATTAGATTTGTTCAAATAGAGTTCCACTGATTTTTAGTTCCATGTAATGATGGAAATAAAATGGCTGGCTTCTACAAGTGTCTATTGTATTTAGTACTTTTAAAGTTATGCATAAACTCCCCAAGTAAGATCAAGCGCCTGGTCCTGTACGCGTACTTTGCATAGGATAATAAGAGACTACATTCTAAGGCCCCCATCCTGAAAACACATGTGGTGTGTACCTTTACACACTGAATAATCCGATTGATGTAAATGAGACTACTCATGTGAGTTAAACTATCCTTGTGTATAAGTATTTGCAGGAATCAGGATCTACATGGACAAGACAAAGGGTAGGAAAAAGTAGTAGTTTCCCTATTTGACTGATATGGAAATGAGGCACTGAGAGATTAATGGCCTTGTTCAAGGTTACAAAGGAAGCCCCGAGGAGAGCTGCCATCTGAACCCAATTCACCGGAATCCTAGTCTAGTGCCATAACACAGGCCCATCCTTCCATTTTGTTTTGATGTGTTTTATTACAGTTACTAATGAGTACCAGTAGCAGTTTACAGACAGAAAATGTATTAATCAGAATGAATGTACTCCTTTAATAGACTATGCCATTTTTTTATTAAAAAATATTTCAGTTTCCCTGATCTTATATTTTAAAACCAAGTTTTATAGGTACATCCAGCTTCTGTTAATTATATAGTTAATTTATGTGGGGGAAAACCTATTAATCACAAAACCCATAATTTATAATACATAATAATATAATTATAATATAAAAATAAGGTCTTAATCTTTATCTGATTTGTGAAGTATTTTCGAAAGCTAAGGTCTGCATTTTAACATCCGTGCATTTAATGGCCTGGTCCTGGAAGTCTCTGTGCTCAGATTTCATGTAAACTTCAATAGGATTTGTGAGTGTGGAGCGGCTGCAAGGTTGGACCTCAAATGTCCTGTGTGAAAATGACCTGTAACTACACCCACCCACCCGCACACCCACCCAGCCACTATAGAGTTAAGGTGGAAGAAAGAAGCAGCAGTAGTGTTCTTTCCTATTTATTTATAGAGAGACAAGGTGGGTAATATCTCTTATTGGACCAACTTCTGTTGGTGAGAGAGACAAGCTTTGGAGCTATAATAGAGCTCTTCTTCAGGTCTGGGAAAGGGGCTCCTAGCATCACAGCAAAATGCAAGGTGAAACAGATTGTTTACCAAAAGTAGTTAGCACACATTGTAAGGGACCATTCAAGGTAGAGAGGCCTATTAACATTCCTCCAAGTCATAGGGAGGAAAGGGGATGAGGGGAAGCAGCTGAGGGGGAGGGTTGTTGATAGGTTATAGATTGTTGTAATAAGACATAAATCCAATGTCTCTATTGAGTCCATGATTTTGAGTATGTAGCAGTTATGAATTTAAGCTCTCAGGCTCATATTTTGAAAGTGTTATGCAGGTTTCCTTTGAGGATGAGGACTGAGAGGATAGTTATAGAGTGATTGATTTGTGAAGAGAGTTCATCCACAGGTGATGTGGTGTTTTTGGCTTTTATCAATTTCCTGTTTGAGTCCATTCAAGAGTGTTGTGATTGTCTGATTTGACCCACATCATTGCTACTGGGTTATTTAGCTCACTGGATAAGGTACACCCACATGTTCTGATAGATATGTGTAAGACCCACAGATCTTGAAAGGTGTCTTGTGGAGAATGTTGATCATTGTATCAGTGGAGCTATGTCTACAGTTTTTTTCAGCTGTTTTGGCAGGGTCTGGTGCCACTTTGAGTTGGTGTATCCTCGTCTGTGGAGAGCTTGCTTCTAATGATGAGTTTGGGGAGTTGTTTGAAGACCAGAAGAGGGGGTTCAGAAAATATTTCTTTCAGGATGGGGTCCTCATTCAAAATGGGTTGCAGATGTTTTATGATATCCCTTATGGGTTCCAGTGTGAGGTGGTTCCAGTGAGTGGTGAGGTGACAACTAGGGGTTTGCAGATGGAGGGGGTTTTATTTCTGTATTGAAGCAGGTTCTCTTGGGATATTTGGGTGGCCCATTCCATAATGTGATCTACATCTCTGGTGGAGTGTTCTTGTTTGGTGAAGGTGGCTTTGAGTGTGTCAAGATGTATATCTTGGACTTTCTCTGTGGAGCATATTCTGTGGTATCTGAGTACCTGGCTGTAGATAACAGATTTCCTGGTGTCTTTGAGGTGGTTACTGGATCTATGAAGGTAGGTGTGGTGATCTGTGGGTTTCTTGTCTCTAGAATTCTATTGTTGAAGCAGACTGTCGTGTTCAGGAAGTGGACGCGGGGTGGGAGTGTTCCAGAGAGAGAGTTTAATGGATGAATGGTGGTTGTTAAAGTTATGGCGGAAATCTGAGTGACTGAATAGAGACTCTTGATTTAAGGTGTATTACAACAATCTATAATTCACTATCAACCTGTTTCCCCCCGCCCACACACAAACACCTTCCTCCCTATGACTCCACAGGTGGGGAGGTGGGGGGTATTAATGGAGCACTTCACCTTAAATGGTACCTTTAAAATATGTAAGCTACTTACATTAAACAATCTGTTCCACCTTATATTTAACTGTGACACTGATTAAGGGTATGTCTACAATACAAAATTATGTTGACCTAAGTTACGTTGATGTACAGCCACCATAGTAATTAAATTGCTTTTGTCTGTCCACACTAAGCTCCTTTTGTTGGTGGTGCATGCCCTCACCCAGGAATGCTTCCATCGATTTAACTGTCAGTGTAGGGCATTGTGGGATGGCTTCTGAAAGATAGCAACAGTCAATGTAAGCAATGCAGTGTCTCCACTAATACTGCATCCACCTAATTATGTCAACCCAAGCACTACACTTTTGCAAAGGTGGAGTTATTAAGTCGGCATAGCGGGCGAGTTACATCAGCGATAGCGACATTTTAGTATAGACACTTATAGAGTTAGGTCGATGTAAACTGTCTTGTGTCAACCTAACTCTGTAGTGTGCACCAGGGCTAAGTTTCATGGACCTGAATAAAAGCTCTGTATAAGCTCAAAACTTGTCTGTCTCACCAACAGATGATGGTCCAATAAAAGTCATTACCTCACCCACTCTCTAATATGCTGGGAACAACCCGGCTACAACAACACTACACACTCTACTTATAAAAAGAACAGGAGTATTTGTGGCACCTTAGAGACTAACAAATTTATTGGTGCATAAGCTTTCTTGGGTTACAGCCCACTTCATCGCGCTGTAGCCAACAAAAGTTTATGCTCTAATAAATGTTTGTCTCTAAGGTGCCACAAGTACTCCTGTTCTTTTTGCAGATACAGACTAACGCGGCTGCTATTCTGAAACCTTATTTACTTATGATATTTGAGGGTCTTCAATTTCTTTAATAAATTATGAGGCACTGAATATTTGTGTTTGGTGGATTAGGCTAGGGATTTATAACCAGTTCAGATAAAATGACAAAGGTCCTAAATCTTCACCTATAAAACATACCAGGCCTCAAAAGAATCTTTCTTGAAGTTTAAATAAGTAAAACACAGTTGACTTCTTCCCTCTTTATTTTTCTTTTTGGTGTTCCTCTTCATTCCTCATTCTGGGTGGCATTGACATTGAGGGTGCAGAAATACCATGAAAAAGACTTGTGGAAATGTCACAAAGTAGTTTTAAGAGACCTACCCTACTTTTACAGGCCAGAGAAAGTCAACACTGTCAGAATTCATTAACACAGAAATGCACGCTGTTAGGTGCTAATGCCATTAAAACATCTGCATATGCCATATCATCATAGCTGAGATAATTTCCCATATATATATTCTAGCATATATATAAACTAGAAAATAACTGTGAGGTATCTGTTAGCAAATGCAACACGTTAATGGGGGCTAGCGTCCCTGAAGTGAATGGATGTGTTAATCATTTTCAGATCTGACCAGCCTTGCTCAAACCATGCTTCCCTTCCTTACTTTATTATTTGTATTACTGTAGTGCCTAGAGGCCTCATTATGGATTGAGGACCTATGGTACTAGGCATTGACACACATACACTCACGAACAAGTCCCTGACTCATGGGGTTTGTAGTCTAAGTATATTAAAGAAAACAACAATTGGATACAATAAAGAAATGCAAAAAGAAAAGGAGGACTTGTGGCACCTTAGAGACTAACCAATTTATCTGAGCATAAGCTTTCGTGAGCTACACAAGTACTCCTTTTCTTTTTGCGAATACAGACTAACACAGCTGTTACTCTGAAACCTACCAATAAAGAAATGGGAAGTACAATATAACAGATATATTTACAATTAGCTGTCTCCTGTTTCTTTTTAGCACTCAGTTCTAATTTGAGACTTAGAGCTGTGTATCACCACACAAAGGATTTTAATGATGCATATGATATCATATGCATATGCATAATGATGCAGTGTTTCTATGATTTGAACAGAATCTTTGATTAAATGGGGAAAGAAATAAACAATAAAAAGTGAAGTTTTAGTGACCATCCTGGATGGCCTCTCTTTTGTCCTGCACAGGAGAGAATCAGTCCCAATATTCCTGCTCTGAATATCTTGCAATCTAAATCATAAATGTATATTTGTTCTTGGGAAAATGTCGTGAGCTACTAGTAACTTAGAATTTCTTCAACTTTGGCATAACAGATTTGTTCTCATTTCATAAACTGTGAAACCAATGTCTAGTAAGAACATGCCTTATCTCCAGATTTTATCTTCACTTTCCCCAGCTTATCTCCCATGTTCATTTTGCTCACTTTTTTTTGTTGTGCTCTGCATTTATAGCAGTCTCCTCATTCACATATGCCAAGCCTCCACAAATTTCCTGAAAACCCACCTGCTTTTTGAAACACTGTCAGTAACATATAATGACCATAAATGGTTCTTTGTTTGTTTACTGTACTAGTTCTGCCTTTAGATTTTAAAGTATGGCAAAGCTTTGTATGTGGTTACAAAGTTTGTTTGTATGTGCTATGTAAAAATAAATAAATAAAACACATAGGATAGTACAGCTGCATGATTTTTGAAAGCAGAAATCTGGAGACCAAATGTAAAACTGAATGAAAGACAAATTAAAGGCTAGGGTTGCACTGTTTGGAATAAGAACTGATGGCTCATTCTGCGCCCATCTGCCCAAATCCTTGTAAATTCTGTTGTAAAAAGAAGTTTGTGGAAATGTTGATGGATATGTCTTAGTGCTTTGATTCTTTTTTATATTAATTACAAAGAATAGTCACTGAGATTTGTTAAAACCAGGCATGTGACCAGAGTGGAGGATTGTCAGTAAAATGCTTCAAAAGGTGGAAGTTTGTATTCTTGTTCTTGGAGACATTCTGCATTGGTGGGGGTGGGAGGAAACCAAATAAATGTGTCAATTCAGAAATCAGAACTTGAAGCCATGCTCAAAAATGGCCACACTACAACAATCAACAAACTTTAAAAACAATTAACGTATCAGTCAGAATACTTATCATTTTAAGGAAAAATGTAAGGAATAAATAATCCACTTTTGTTTATTCCCACTCCAGTGACAATGCCATCCATTTCCATCACACCTGGATATCTGAAGACAAATTCATTGCAATTTTGCTGTTTCTCATTGCAGAAAGGCTTTAGGTCCTGATCCAAAGCCCATTTAAATAATTTGAAAGACTCCTATTTACTCCACTGGGCTTTGTATCTGGCTCTTAATTGGGAAAATGTCTCAGTTATCTTGTTGAACCATAAGTGTTTGCCACACCCTCTCTGTCATTGTATTCCATCATGCATCTACATACCACTCCCACTGATGTAGCATCACTGGCTAGTTAACATGCTTACTTTTCCCCAGAAAGTGGAGTCAAATGATAAATGGGTGATTTTGAGCTAGATCTCAATAGCATACACCTTGTAGTCCCCTTTTTGGTCTTTTGTCTGACATCATGCCCAATGTCTTGAGAAGACTGACTAGAAAGCTTTCCACACAATTAGCAGAGATGGGGTGTTCATGGTCAAACTTTATTTGATATTATGCTTGGCTCTGGAAAGATACCTCCATCCTCTCTTAAGAGAATCCAAATGAATGTTTGGTGGATAATGAAGATAACCAGAAGCTGAAGGTGCCATAATAATTTGTATCTATCATGACAATTGAGAGTTGGCTTTTAAGGCCATTTTTTTCAAAAGTTACTCCAAAATTGTTAACTCACTTATCTACATTTTTTTCACATTTTTTTGTTTCATCAGAATTTTTTTTTCTTTTTTTTGGGTGGGTTTTAGACCCTCTCTCTTCCTTTATGCAAAATGGCTGAAATGTGTTTCCTCGTTTTTTTTTTTTCAAAAATATTTCACTTTTAGGTAAAGATAAAGCACAGAAAATTTTCACCTGAAAATGGGAAAGTTCCAGAAAGTTATTAGCAAGGCAGTGTGCTTTTAAATGTTATGATTTCCATCATAAAAACAAACAAACAAAATAAACCCCCCAAAACACAACATGAGTTCTGGGGGTTTTCCTAAAAAGAACCAGGACATGATCCTCAAATGGTGTAAACTGGAATGATTCCACTGAAATAACCTTTGATAGTGTTTTGCTATGTTTATATGTTGTTATACTATTATAGCTTATTTCACCATTTAATAACTTTGGACTAAATCACACTGAAGTCATTGAAAGCTATTTAGCACTTTTTTAAATGGAGGGAAAATATTAACAATCAATTTATCAGGACTTTTAAAAAACTAAAATTATGACTTTCAAAGTTTTGCCATGACAAACAACTAACCCGTGTTATTAGCCATTGTTAAACAGGGGGCTCTACTGTAACTTGAAACAAAGGAGAATGCTATTAGCTCCCACTCATAAATTTCCCAGAATGTTAACTTAGAAACACATTTAGTTTATTTCTGATTAAGTAAACCACCAGACTAAGTTAAAATTATACCAGATCAATGTATTTGTATTTTTAAGTCTAGTAATAGTAGGGTCTCAAATTCAATGAGAGACTGAGTATAATGTGTAAAACGGTTCTACTTTATCTAATATACAGAATGACAAGATAAAAAAAAACTTATCACTTACATCTTTGAGGATAATTTGAGAGTAGAGGGGATTTTTAAATAACATAGTGGATGGCGGAAAGCCCTTGATTTGGTCTTTTTAACAAACAGCCTAGATCATTGCAGCTGAAGTGCCTGGATTCATCTACATTATTTTCTTTTAAAGCAAGGCTACAAAAAGGCACAGTCTGTGCTTTCCCTAGCAGCAGATCTAGGTTTTCTAATTTGGAAGCCTGGGGGCATCTGTCACTGTTGGGAGCCCCATAAAGAATTCAAAGTACATCACCACAGGACTATTTCTTCCTGAATAACTTACCTAACTTTCAACTGCTTGGCTGTTCTCTCTGCCCTGAAATGAAGAATATATCTTTATCTATTTGCATTTGATAGACATTTATATCAGAACAGGAAGTTGCAAACATATGATCTCCATGTGGAGTATAAATCAGGTAAGGAACCACAAAGAGCAGATACCCTTAACAGGCCAGTATGCAGAGGAAAATCACTTGAAATTGATGATGCATATGATGAATGCAGTAAGGCTTATGCCTTTTATAACAACACAATTAGCAGCATTTTAAACATACACTTGTAGAAGTAGAACCCCATGTGTGCTAGAGCAGTTCTCACTGTGCTTACACCTCCTATGAAGACATGACCACTATGTGATACATTTCTTTATTTTTGCAATCATAATAATTGCTAAATTAATAATATAAAATATATACTAGAGTAAATGCTGCAGTTTACAATGTTTTTTGACTCCACAGTAACAAAATAATACAGCCATATTATGGTGTGATAGGATGTAATATAGACTGTAAGAGTTCAGGAAGAATCACTGCCTTTTATTAGGAATATGTATTTATGTAGATCATTTAAAAAACATATTATTGATAAATAGTAAGCATTCTATAGGAACTGTTTTGATCTATTGACTGAATACTCAAAAAGAAAAGGAGTACTTGTGGCACCTTAGAGACTAACCAATTTATTTGAGCATAAGCTTTCATGAGCTACAGCTCACTTCATCGGATGCATACTGTGGAAAATACAGAAGATGTTCTTATACATACAAACCATGAAAAAATGGGTGTTTACCACTACAAAAGGTTTTCTCTCCCCCCACCCCACTCTACTGCTGGTAATAGCTTATCTAAAGTGATCACTCTCCTTACAATGTGTATGATAATCAAGGTGGGCCATTTCCAGCACAAATCCAGGGTTTAACAAGAACGTCTGAGGAACGGGGAAGGGGGAGGGCGGGGGGGAGGATAAAACAAGGGGAAATAGGTTACCTTGCATAATGACTTAGCCACTCCCAGTCTCTATTCAAGCCTAAGTTAATTGTATCCAATTTGCAAATGAATTCCAATTCAACAGTCTCTCGCTGGAGTCTGGTTTTGAAGTTTTTCTGTTGTAATATCACAACTTTCATGTCTGTAATCGTGTGACCAGAAAGATTGAAGTGTTCTCCAACTGGTTTATGAATGTTATAATTCTTGACATCTGATTTGTGTCCATTTATTCTTTTACGTAGAGACTGTCCAGTTTGACCAATGTACATGGCAGAGGGGCATTGCTGGCTCATGATGGCATATATCACATTGGTGGATGTGCAGGTGAACAAGCCTCTGACAGTGTGGCTGATGTTATTAGGCCCTGTGATGGTGTCCCCTGAATAGATATGTACTAACACAGTAGCACCTGTGTTAGTCTGTATTCTGCCTGCCCACTGCGTGGGGCTGGTGTTACCACTAGTGCCCATCTCCCCCCCCCCCACCTGCATGTTCCTCTGCACCCCACTTTTTGGCAAAAGTGGGCATTTGTCCCACTGCTTTTGCCAACTGATCAAGTTGTCACAAGCAAATGAGACAAATGCCCATTTTTGCCAAAAAATTCCGGATGGCTGGGACAGGGCTTAAAAAAGGGACTGTCCCTGCCAAAACGGGACATAAGGTAACTCTAGCCCTGAGTGATGCAGTTATACCGACCTTACTTCCAGAATAGACAGTACTATGTCAACGGGGGTCTTCTCCCAGGGGCATAGCTACTGCTTCTCTGGGAGTGGGAGTACATACGCCAATGGGAATAGTTCTAAGTGGAACAATGCTGATTTTTACAACAGCTGGGGCCAGATTCAGCACCTTGGACCTGCTCCTCTGCCCATTGAGCAAAATTCCAATTGCCTTCAATGAGTGCAGGATTGGACCTTTGAAGAATTAGGTGGTGGAGAAAATTGTTACAAAAGAGACCAAGATCTAATTGGATTTTATGAAGTTACTTCTGTCGGTAGTTGTTCTAAGAAACCCTAGCTTTGGTACCCAAGCACTTAATGAAAATGACATCCTCCTCTGTCCTGGGAGGCAAGACCTACCGGGCTAGTATGGAGCAATGAGAAGTACTCTGAATTTGTTGGCTGTATTTTCCTGTTGATAGTGACAAGGAAGAAAACGGGGGGGGGGGAGAACATCAGAATTGTTCATTTCACAGGATGAAGGTGTCATACAAATATCATGAGCTTTCCTGTCTCTTTCCATGTGTTTTGAAGAAAGTTCGTTACTTTGGGCACACAAAAAGTTCCTCAGAGATGCAAGTCAGCCCTACATAGATGTTATAATCAGAAATATACTCAAACCTAGCTCCCACTTCCCTGTAGAGAGAGTCTTATCTTATTAGCTTGTGAATATAGCTTCCTTTTCATGTTTGATTGTGAATCCTCTCTCTCTCCCTTCCTGCTATATCAGTTGCTTCTGTTCTTAGAAAGCAGCTTTTTATGCACCCTGTAAAACATCCAGTGGATCTCGCGGTAGCATGAATAAACTGAACACTAGAAAGCTGCACTTTCAAATGGTCACTTATTAACACAACCCTCCCACTACTCAAAACAAAACCCCAGAACTAAAATAATCAGGAAAAAGGTCAGCACCTACTACATGGCTTCCCACCAGCTGCACCATTTACACTGTAAATTAAGTATAATTTCTGGGAATTCATAAATCTATCCAAAGAGAAAACCTCTGTTCTAGTCTTTGAACAGACACCAGCTGACTCCTCCTCTACAGTAAACCTTTTTACAATTCCTGTAAGATACACCTGTCCAAAGTACTCTGATATAAACCCTTTTCCTGGACAAAAAATTCCCTCAGGTGTCACAGTCACTTTGCTTTCATGAAGATTACTCCCACTGTACAACCATGTCAGAAGGAAGACAGAAGGTAATGGATGTGGTTTAATTAGGCTGCAAGTTTATTCAGTTAAAATATCTGGGAGTACCTGGCAATATATTGTACAATGAAGATTGTCATCTTTTCCTTAATTCTTTCCACATAATCCCCAACCTGGTCCCAGCTATCCTGTTGCAGCCCCCTCCTTTGCCCCCCACCCACAAGAGGATTAAGGGGACTAGAAAAGGAGTGGGTAGTGTCCCGTGAGTAACAGCCTTAGGAAACCCAAGCCTTCATTCCTCAGCTCTCTTAAGGGATGCTTTACTTTACATCCTTTTCCTATCTGTTTTCTCCAATAACTGTATCCCTTCCACAATGAGTACCTGCACTGGGCATCAGCGACAAGGAAGCTCCACCAATTAGTTTGTCAGTCTTACACACACACACACCCTTCCCAGGTATTCTCTAATTTCTTCCTTAATATCAGACAAAAATATATCTATCCCTCAAATCAGATGTGTATCCTTTCCTCCCTAAATAGCTTGGGTGCCCAATAAGATCTATCTGGATATGGAAATACCAATTACCATTGGTTATGTATGATTTTAGCCACCTCCCTATCTACACGCCTCTGGGTTTCTCCAGGACTTCACAGGGTATAAACACCCCACCTCACCCCCACAATTTCTGGCCAGCTGGATGGGCCCCCTCGACCTGGTCCAGCCGTTTCCTGCTCCTCCCCGCTCCATACAGATAAAACATTTCCACTTCCTCCATCTGTTACCAGTTGATGGAAGAGCCCTTAAAAGCACAATAGCTCTTTTTCAATAGTTCTTGACAGCTGGACAAGCTGCATAAAGCTGCAGTGAGCACATTTCTAGCATAGGTCCCCCTTTCCCAACTACACGAGCAGTCTGACCACACCCAGAGTAACTTCTTTGGATATGGAAGAAGGTTCAGGATAAAAATTGGCTGTTCACCCAGAACAGTATAAGGTAGGAAAAAAGAAGAGACCTGGAACCAGGAGGGTTCTCTTCAGGGTGACCAAATATGCCAGCCCTCAGGTGAATAAAATGAAGGAGTAAGAAGAGAGGGTAGAGAACAGTAGTACCACAGGGCTCCTATCTCACATCTTCACTTGCTCTGAGGGAAAAAAAGGAGGGTGTTAGTCTGCCACACACCCCCTATGATGTTCATACAACAGGCTATAGATGTTCTGTGACCATTTTTTCTTAATATAGACGAAGTTGTTTGGAAAGAGAGTTTTGTTAATTCTCATGCTTCCTTGACTTCTAGATACTTCAGGCTTAATTTGGACTCCCCATGTTTATTGCCAGATTCCCTCATACAAATAGTAGTTAGGCCCCAGTTCTGCCATGAGCTGTGTGCAGGAGTGGGGGTCTGCCCACATAAGGCTAATCCAGGGAAAGGGACATTAGACAGGCTGGCATCTAGCATTATCTTGCTCTCAAGTGAAACTCAGTGAAGTTTTCATGGAGAAACTACTTCTCTCGATAACCCGTATTTTAAAGTTGCTTTTTGTTATTTGTCCATAGAAATGTCAGAACATGGTCTAGACAGCATTGCTGGAAGTTCCACTTCTGAGGAAGAAAGTCCTCGCTTAAGAATGGTAGCTTTTCAAATATAAACATCTGTCTTTGAACTGCCAACAGCTCAAATTCACGTTACCATAAGATATATGGTTTTACATCTTTTTGTTGTATAGCTTTTTCCAAAGATCTTATACATGCTTTTGTGGCTGGGCGACATTAGATCTAGTAGCAGAGTCACGTGCAGAGATCTCCACCATAAACATCTTCTGGCTTATATATAATTTAGGAGAGTCAGACTTTGAAGAAAACTCTTCCATGACACAGAATCTATAAATGAAAGACAAGGTTGATCAGATATCCAACAGGTTTCTCAGCCATCTTGGATATTTTGGTCACTTTGTTTATTTTATTTGCAGAGAGGATTTTAGCCAAAACAGAAGACACAAAGATATTTTCAATACAGTAACAGCTGAAAAGAATATCTTTGAATAAATTTATTTGAGACCCTGATATTCACTTGAAATAAGACTGGGGCTAAATGAAATTCACTTGACAAGTTTCGGGGTGGGGGGGGGGGGAACATGTATACACTTTTTGGATCTCAAGGTTTGGATGAGACCTGACACATACCAGTGATCTCCTCTTATTGAGGAGTAGCTACAATCAGTCTCTTCTTCTTCAGCAGGATTCATAAACTGAGAAAATTTTAACCATGATTCTTCATCTTGAGGGGAATCTTGTGAATGTGGAAGTATTGTCATCTTGTTGATGCAACATAGAAATAACTGTTTCATTCAAGTATACAAGTTTATTAGGCAGTAGGGCATAGTAATGGCTCAGAGGAAACTCTTGGAAACTCTCCCTCGTTGTGCTAGAAGCTATTTTTCACTCTGTTGTGTACAGCCTGTTTTTTTTTCCTGTAGGGAATGGTGGGGTAAAGGGAAGGAAGAAGTCAAATAATCTTTCTGCTTTTGTGTTACCGTAGAAAAGGGGAAGAAAGGAAACTGGTTTTTTGTTTCATGTTTACACTTTCTTTTTCTGAGATGGGAGAAAGGAAAGAAGTCACCTGTTCCCTTTATTTTCTTTTGAGTTGTGCAGCATTTCAGTGAGGTTGGCAGAGGATGATTGAAATATCAGGTAATTCCTCTTGAGATAAATAGTTTCTGTCCTGAGAGAATGGGGGGGGGGGGGAGGAGAGGGGGAAGAATGCTGGCTTCTCTCAGATGCAATCCCTGAACTAACTGAGCACTGACTCTGAAACTCTCCTTTTGAGAGCATTTGATTTGGATCTCTGAGGCAAACAACAGTGCACTGAGAAGCCACAGAAAGTTGGCAGCAAGAACAGTTCTCAGTTTGGCTTCCTGCTGAGCTTTGTTTGAGCACTTTGTGTGATCTATATGATTGTCTTTGCAAGAAATTACACGAGGGGCCTCAATTAGTTTTGGGGAGGACTCTGACAACAAGGCCTTAGAGGAGTAGACTAAACTGTGCTTTCCTCTAAAGCAGGGGTGGACAAATCTGGGCCACATCTGGGTATGGAAATTGCATAGCGGGCCATGAATGCTCATGAAATTGGGGTCAGGGTGTGGGAGGGGATGAGGGCTCTGGGGTGGGGCCAGAAATGAGGAGTTCAGGGTATGGGAGGGGGCTCCGGACTGGCGCAAGGGGTTGGGGTATGTGGGGGAGTGAGGGCTCCAGCTGGGTGTGTGGAGCTGGGGATGAGGGGTTGGGGGTGCAGGAGGGTGCTCTGGGGTGGGGACAGCCTGTGGAGCCCTCTGGCTGCCCCTACACATAGGAGCCAGAGGGGGGACATGCCACTGCTTCCGGGAGCTGCACAGAGTAGTGCTAACAAAGCCAATACAATCAAGGTGGATATTGGCCTCATTAGCACTACAAATGTAATTTTCCCTCTGTTGATATTCACCCGTTCTTGTCAACTGTTGAGAATAGGCCACTTCCACCTTAACTGAATTGACCTCGTTAGCATTGACCCCCCACACACTTGGTAAGGCAACTCCCATTTTTTCGTGTGCTGTAATATTTATACTGATTACTGTATTTTTCACTCCATGCATCTGATGAAGTGGGTTTTAGCCCATGAAAGCGTATGCCCAAATAAATGTGTTAGTCTCTAAGGTGCCACAAGGACTCCTCATCGTTTTTACTACTGTGTTGTGATTTGTAAGATGAGGAAGAGAGATTAGACATGTATTGAGGTGGAAGAATCAACACGGTGAAGCTTTCCTGAAGTGAGAATGAGTAGTGAATGGAGCTAGTGTTGAGGTGGTACATTAAAGGCAACAGAACTTTTCTAGTATTGGAGCCTGATTGGTGCTACAGGGGAGGACCTTCCACTGCGGTGGTAGTGCCAAGTCCCAAAAGCCACTTCACAGTAAAAGAGGCTGCAGCTGAAATAAAATGGTTTCAGGTGAAGCAATAATCCTGTTGTGAAGAAAAAAATATTAATTTCATTTCTGTAGAGGAGAGAGGAGCTGATAAGGGAAGCAGCTCAACTAGGGTTTCTGCTGTATAGTAACTAGGTTACTAAAGCTTCCTGTTAATACAAAATCTGACACATGCCTGTCTCCAAGGAGACCTATTCCGTAATAAGCCCTCCCATTACTCCCATTACATTTGACACTGAAACCAACACCTTTTCTGCAGGTGTGTAATATAAAGACATACCATAAATGTAAGTGTAAATGATGTGCTGTTCCTTCTCTGTCCAAGACAGGAGGAAGCAATGGGTGGATGGTGTGCAGATGCAATATCCTGTTATATTTTTCTAAAGAGACTTGGTCTGTACAGGTTTCAGAGTAGTAGCCGTGTTATGCTCAAATAAATGTGTTAGTCTCCAAGGTGACACAAGTACTCCTTTTCTTTTTAAGTCTATACAAGTTAACTTCTTATTCTATTCCATTCTATGTAGGTCTTTATACCGCACTAATCACTGTAAAATCAAAGCGTCTTTCAGGAGTGCATTAATCAATGTGAATAATATCCGTCAAGTGTGGTTTGTTCTTTATCATTTCACCAGGTTCTTAGGGTCAGATCCTCAATTGGTATACATGGGTGTAGTTTCACTGACTTCAGTAAGCTTGTCTCCTCCAAGACTTGATCTCTAGATTTGCCTACACTTTGTAGCAATACAGTAGACCTGTTTAAAACAAAAACAAAAACATAGAAAAATATTTGGGATCAGATTCTGATCTCACTTGTGCCCATGTAAATCCAATTGAGTTCCACTGACTTCAAAAAAGTTACTCCAGATTTACACCAGAGTTTGGACACCACAAGGGGCAGATCCTCATCTGCTATAAATTGTTGTAGTAGCTCCACAAAGGATCTAAATTTTGATATTTGTTGAAAGATCATATTGTCTCTGAGAACTTGAAAAAATGTGAATAAAAGTACATTAAAATTAGAATGGGGAAGAGTTCTAGAATGCAAACATTAAAAAGAGTAAGATTAATGAAGTCAATGGAACTATGCCAATTTACAGCAGCTAAGGATCAGGTAACCTCCTGTCATTTCTTTATCTGAACTAATCTTTGTCCATGCCTCAAATCAAGGTTTAGGAAAGTATATGATCATACTGTACCAACCTGGAACCACTTTTTGGAAAAGGAAAAAAGCCTATTCAGTTGTGTAACTTCATCAGCCAGGCAACAGCATCTCCTGCTCCAGATAAGTGAGAACCAGTAAACCTGAAAACACTCTCTTTTAGAACAGTATACATTAAAAGTATAAATAAAAAGGGAGTGTATGACCTCATTGCTTTAAAATTCAGTGGTGTTCTGGAGTTTGCCCACAGTTAATGCCCCAGTGTTCAATATAGAATGCTGAGGTCCCGATGAACACAATGAAACACTTTCCTGCAATACTGAGGTGTTACTAGTCCTCATGGGAACAACAGGATGGTTCCCAAAACAACAGACACCCTGAATTTATTGGGAGAAAGGAGGTCATATGAGGGTTAAGCTTGGCTGAAGAAGCTTCCAGAAAGATCATATAAATTTGGGATAAGCACCAGAATTTTTCGCTGATCATTTAAACAGAAGCTTCTGACTTTCAGCCTTCACTCATTTTTGTTTTCATTTTTTCCCAGGAACCAATGTAGTGCTTCCTTGTTGACAGCAAATATGTATGGCGTAATGATGTGTTTGTGAAATGTGCATATAGTTCATTCAGCACAATTTCTTGTGGTGGTTTGCACTACAGTTAGATAACAGAAAATGACACATGTAGCTTTATTTTCCCAAGGTCTTCATGTTTTTCACTTTGAAAGAACAAAATAGTAGCAGCTGCCTTTGGGTTTATGTTGGTGAATGCGTTTTCTATTGACTAACAAAGCTGTTCAAATGTCAAGCGAACAGCACTGCACGTCTGATATGCGGATGCAGATAAATGGGCTGGCAGCTAAACTGAAGCTTTTCATGGCATTTTGCCACCCAGTGATACTAATATTAATTCATGCTTAATAACAACCATTAAAAAATCCTAACTTTTTCCCCCTTGAGTAGTAAGTTAGACTTTGCACGCCAGGGATACTTTCAAGACTGCTGTGGCTAATGCTTTTCTCAGCTAAATCTCCATTAGTAAAACATCAGTAATCTTTAAGATCATAATACAAAATGGAAATTTCAAACGAAAAGCATTGAGTCTTTTCTTTTGTAATTTACAAGTGGCAATGATTCAAGCAGAATTATTTCACTGCTTAAGAGAAGCTTTCTAATTCAAAGTGGCTCTCCTAAAGTTATTTTCAAGTACATTTTAGCCAGTGCTTTGTTAGCTAATGTATAGTGTTTGTATATGAAAGATTCTCTACAGAACAAGGAAACTTGTGTCTAATTCCTGTGCGGAATGGATGACCATGTTTTCTCTCTAACTTCAGTCCCACTTGGACTTCATGGATTTGAAAATTTAACTCCAACTCAGTATTGTCTGGCTTGCATTCTACTTGATACGGAACAGAATGGATTAAGTTGGGAGGAAAATAATGAAATAGGGTGAAAATGGTGTAGATTGCAGGAACACTGAAAAACCTTCAGATAGACATTGTAGAAAAAAGGTGTAGGGAAGAGATTATTTTCTCATTTATGCCTATAAAATCCAATTGTTCAATATAAAAATTTTATATAGGACTCCTACTTCCATCACTTTAACTTCTTCGAGGTACTTCTTCTTCATTTAGGTAGAAAAATAAATCTTGCAGTATAAATCAAGTCACCCTTAGAGATTGATTGGGGTGGGGAAAGAATAAATATGGATTAAATTCAGAGTCCTTTTGTCAGTTCTAATTCACTCCTTTCCCAAGAAAGTTTCCACTGATATTCATGAAGTTTATCTGGCGAGTCACTCAGGACTTTCAGGCTTGCCTAACTTACAAAGGGAAAAATGTTATTCAGCATAGTTTGAGGTTTGCAAAGCACAGCTCTCCATGTTGTTTCTACTCCTTAGTGATAACCAAATATTGGTTCATCTGTAACAAAAACTATGTTTTAAATCTATTAAAGAGCCTGATTCTAACTCAGGCCAAGTTACTATGGGCAGGGCAAATGTTTGCCCAACACTTTCCATTCTAAGACCCTATTTTCAGTTGCTTATAACTTGGTCATATTTTAACTGTTTAGGCTGAATTTTCCATGCTGGGTGTCTGACGCTAAATCATCTTGGAAAAAATCATCCAAAAACAGTTCATCTGTCTGAGAGAACAAGGCTAGGGGAAAACATATTGAAAAACAATGTAAAAAAATAAAATCTGGTAACCTGTTATTGGAAAATTCTAATGCCTCTGTACTTTGGAGCAGGGAACTGAAATTTAGCCTGCTGGTGGCCTTTGAGTCAGGGTTGAGCCTTTTGGCATGCCTGAGAAAATCTAGCCAAACTTGGCCAAGTTATTTGGATTTGGAAAAAAAAAAATCACAGTTCTGACATGCTCAGTAGAATCTTTGAGGATTCCATCCAAACTAAGTATGTTCGAGGCTCTCTGTGCTGACCTGACTGCACAAGCACTATCCCTACAGAGCCATTGAGCATGCTCCAGCTCAGAGCTAAGATGGCTCAGAAAGACTTTCCCTTTCAAATACCGTTTTTTTTTCTTTATCAATTTTACTTATTTTCCTCACCTTTGGAAAATTAATCCTTTTGAAGCCCCAAATTAATATTAATGGTTAGGACTGTTATCTGCTTGCCCACAATGACTACAAATGGTTTTAACAGTCCAGTCATTGAGATAATCCTGCCTGCTTTCAATATTGCCAATTTATTCTTCCCATCAATGAGAAATTTCAATCCTTCTTCCTTATCACCCAAACTCCTAGCATTGCTATATAAGCATTTAAATATCTTTTCTTCATATTCTTTGCCACCTCTAGTCAAGGTGGTCATGACACCTGGTGTTTGAACTACATGTGCCTCTTTAGCACCATTGTGATAATTAGGCTGACAAATTTACCCTAACTGAGCTCAACTGTAAAAAGTATGTAAAAGTTCATAAGATGTCACAGTAAGTCTATAATAACAAATGTTAATGGGAAAAGATACAAAAAGGAGACAAAAACTGATTTAATCAAAATAAAAAGGACTACTGATATAACTTAAGGATTGTGTTGAGATCATCCTTGGTAAACAAAACAATGTGGGTCCAGAAGTCAGTGAACCAGAATTGGTGTATCAGAAACTAGGTCTGACTGGTGGACAGAATAATAAGGGGATGAGCTATTCTACCGATCTTTCCGTTTCTGAGTCCTTACAGAAAGATGGGGGAGGGGAGGTTGGGCATGTGGAAGAGCAGGCAGAGGCTACTGGAGCAAACTTCTCTATCATGGCTACCACCCCCACCATTTGCTGGGACTCTGGGCTTTTGTAACCCTGATTTTGAGAGATGTTCTGGCCAGACTGTGCTAAAGAGAGAGAGGGAGTCGGGTAATAATGGAATAAATGGGCTGTAACAGAGTCCCTGGTGAGTTGGGTGGCCTAGTGGTTAGCAGCCCCCAGTAGTGGGGGCAGTGGTAGGGTAGCCCAGTCCTACCCACTCTGCTGGGCTCTGACCCAGGGCCCTAGGAGAGTCAACAGCATTTGGCCTCTGAAGAGCCCCTCTGAGTTATCCTGCCTGGGTCACTTCCTCTCTCAACTTCTGGTCCCAGATAAGTGAAAAAGAAACCCAACCATCAGCCTCAATCATGCTCACCGTATAGTCCTATTCCCTCAGGGAGGCTTCTCCAGCCGCTCTCCAATGAGCCTTCCAGGTCCTCCTCCCTTCTGCGTGGGGTTTCTCACTTTTCAACCCTGTCTTCATGTGGAGCATGTTCTTCACAGCTAAAGGGGCTGGGTTACTTGGGCTCCATAGTGGCCTCTAACCCCTTCTGCCCCAGTGTGGGGTTTGTATACCACATCACATAGGCCAAAGGTGTTAATGTAACCCAGTCACTGTCCAACATTAAACAGTGTTAAATAAGGTTCGGGGTTTGGAATAAAGGGTCCTCAGTCTGCTTAGTACCATGGCAGATACATCACTAAAAAGTATTTCAACCCTTTATTAAAGATACAGAAAAGAAGGAAAAACACTTAAAGCCTTTCATTTTAACTACATCCCTTGTTCTCTTGCCCTTTACCTGGAGAGAATGTTAGAAGGAAAAAATCAGCCCTTGTTTGAAAGATTCTTAGGGGAAAGAGAAAAAGTCAACTGAGGTGGGCTGAAGCTGATGTTTCTGCTGTTGTTACAATCTGACCCTGTTTTATCCCAGGTGGTGTCTGGGATTCAGCCTGAGCTGGTAGAGCTGGTGGTGTCCTCCAGATCCCTCTCTCTGGCTCGGTCTGATTAAGAATATCTCAGGATCAGGATGGCAAAGGCCTGTAGCCCCAGGAAATGGTGGGGGTGGCAGCCATGATGGAGCAGCTCCCTCCAGTAGCCTCTGTCTGTTCTTCCCTATTTCCTCCTGCCCCCCCACACACATACACACAAAGTCTCTTTAAGGACCCCAAAAGGGAGGGATGGGTGGAATGTCCCATCCCTTCATTCTCTTGGCCACCAGTTAGGCCTAGTTTCTGACACAGCAGTTTTGGTTCACTGATTTCTGGAGCCACATTTTTTTGTTTACCAAGGATGATTTTAACATAATCCTTGAGTTTTATCAATAGAATTTTTTTTTGTCTAGACTTATTTAGTCTCTGTGGCTGGTTTTCTTGCACATGTTTATGAGGTTCATTATTGAAAATAACTTGACCTATTTTTAATAGTTAAATCCCAGTAGGCAAAAGTTTCATAGACCAATTATCACAACCACTTCCTCCTGATCACCAGCTGAGACCAACCAATTCCTCCCTACCCCCAGCCTCATCTCCCTTCTCGCCCCCCAATTCCATCACTGCTCCCTACCAATTAATCACAGAATTTCTCCCATTTTTCCTCCCAGACCTCATCCAGGAATCCCTATTCTCTGCGGCCCTCTCCAGCCCCACTGGTCTGCCAGCAGTGGCCCAGGGAGGCCACTCTTCATTCCATGGATCACTGACTGTAATTATCTCTGTAAGGGCTGCTTTGGATCAATGTGGCTCCAGGCTCTCCCACCCGGTCTTCTGTGCTGTGAAGCAGATCCGATCAGCCTTGTCCTGTAGCCAACAGAAGTGGGGCTGGGGAATAGAGTCTCTTAGCCAGGAACCTCCCCGACCCAACCAAACTAGCCACAGGACTATGGGGGAGGACAGAGAAATATGCCCCCCTTCTAAGTCTCCTCCAACACAGGCACCATCAGAAATTGGGACAGTGTCTGTGGAGGCAGGGGATCCTGGATTGTGTGGTGCAAATGTTCCCATATAGGAGGTCATAGATCATATACGGGTTGTGGATTGTCCAGGACAAACCTCCCTAGAGGGGGTCAGGATGCTACGAGGGGCAGGACACACTCAGTGCCAGCTCAGCAGGGGAATATTTGTACCTTATTTCCACCCTGAGATGCTCCATGATGACTCAGAGAGAAGCTTCCTCCAGGCCAGGACCACCTCCTCCTCATCCACCTGGGTGTCGAGGTGAGGGGGGGGCTGCAACTGAGAAAGGTGGGGAAAAGGTACTCTTGCTCCTGCTGGGGGAAAGAATTGGGTGTAGCGAGGAGAGAAGGTTAATGTGCCCCAAAGATGCCCTGAGACCCATTGGCTTCAGGGACCATGACATAGAGGGCCCCATGTTGTCTCAGCCTATCTAGAAAGTGCCAGATCACTTCCTGCCCTGAGGAGACTGGGAGCTCTTCAGTGGTCAGGTAGGGTGATGCCTCATTCTGCACCTCATAGCTGGGATCTTGGCTCCTGTGCTTCCTGGAGAAGAGACCCCAGAGCTGCCTTGCTCAGCTCCCATTCTGTGCTGGGTCCTTCCTAACCAGCTACATCCTGTACCACCACCATTTTGGCCTAGATGGTGTGTTGGTGCTGCTGTGGGAGCAGGTTTCCTCCTCCAGTTTGACAGGCACGTCCACCTCTGGGCCTGGATCAGAGCTGCTTGCCCCTGCAACAGGGATGGAGGGGATGCTCTTGTCCTGGGAAACTGAAAATTGCCTCCATGAAGCTGCAGGTCCACCTGTGGAGACTTATTCCTCAGTATCCTCTTGAGCCAGTCCATCCTGGAATCGAGAGAGGAGCAGCTGTAAGTCTGGGGTCAATGCAGCCTTTCCTTAATGGAACTGTCTGTCTCCTCCACACCCAGCTGGGGTGATGCCTCCTCACCCTGCAGCCCACTGTGAGTCACATGGACTGGAATCCAAACACACTGGTGGGAGCTGATAGGACAGGCTGCTTCCAAATTTCCCCCATACCACCCCAGGCACTGTGACAGCAGGGGATTATCATCCTTTTACTGCAGGTTTGGTCAGTGTCTTTGAGTTCCTGGCATTGGAATGTCTCTCTCTTCTTAGAGGTCATGTTACTTTTGAAAACAGTCTGTGACACCATTTTTCTTTCTGTCCTTCCACTGGGGATTTTCCAGGCTTTGACTCCCTGTAGGACTGATGTGGCAAAGAGTCATTTGAAGTCAGTGGTTCTGTCAGAGGAACCCTATTATTCCCCCAGGACAGAACTATTCAATATTGATAATCTCTTGATGGTCCTGTTCCAACTTCTGCAACATAATATGTTCATGCTGCAAAATGGAGGTTCTAATCCACACTGAAGTTTATAATCATAACTCTTCATAAAACAAACAAAAAAGAATTAATAAATTGACAGAGTCATTCCTAAATAGTCACATCTGTCTTTACAAAATATGTGCTTTAGCTCAATCAGAAGTTATGGGCTTGATGGAGGTAGAAGTTGTTGGTTCTATGGCTGATATGTTTGGGATCACCAGATGTGGTGGTCTTAATGGTGCCTCTAGCTTCTTAAACATCTGAGTCTTTCTGCTGCTCTCAAGAGAAATCGGACATATTTTCTATTATTCACTTGCAGCTGGAATAATTAAAATACAGTAAAAAGATGTACTCGACCATTGTGTTTTCAGCATCTTTAAAATATTTTCAGTTTCTGACTATTTCAGGCGGAGCTGGCTCTTTAAGGGGGTTGGGCTCAGATGTGACCTGTGCCAGATTTAGCCACATTCCCAAGTGAAAGGAATGAGTATAGAGATCATCTGACAAGGGGGAGCATGGGACTAATAACAAGGCCTACTGAGAGATTGTAAGGGGAGGCTTTGATCAGCAGGAAGCAGTGTAAGAGATGTAAAAATAGTGCTGGAACATACTTCTGGTACTATCACTTATAAGTGATAATTCCCGAAGTAACAGAAGTAACAGGACTCCCTTCCAGAATGCCAGAAGGATATTCTGGAGAATTCTGGCATAACTGACGCCCAGGTAAGGAGAACAAACCAAACAGGGGCTAGACCATGAATGGCCAGGAGCAAATTCAGAAAAAAAGCCAGGCTGAAGACATAGGAAGAGGTCCTGGGAAGGAAATACAAGGTGGTTTGAGTTGTGGAACACATAATCCTATTTGTTTAGGATCCCAAGCACTAGCAGCCACAGGAGAGGATGCTGGTGGGTGCTTATGTTCTCCTTCCCCAGGATATGTCTTACACAATGACTTGACTGTAAAGTCACAGAGTAAGGCTGTAGCCCAATGCATATTCACAAGGGGTCTGAATGAAGGTTGTGGCAACCTTATTTTTTGGAAAAAGAAAAGGAGGATTTGTGGCACTTTAGAGACTAACAAATTTATTTGAGCATAAGCTTTTGTGAGCTACAGCTCACTTCATCGGATGCATTCAGTGGAAAATACAGTGGGGAGATTTATATACACAGAGAACATGAAACAAGGGGTGTTACCATACACACTGCAAGGATAATCTACCTTGATTATCACTACAAAAGGTTCTTTCCCCCACGCTCTCCTGCTGGTAATAGCTCACCTTACCTGCTCACTCCCGTTACACTCCATTCTCCTTCTTTATCTAGTCTTCACTCCCAGACAGTCCACATCTTTCCACGTGGCTCCTTGTCATATCCTGTCTCTCCCCTCCTCCCATTAGCTCCCAGTATTCCTCCCCAGGCTCTTTCTGCAATTTCAATTTCCATCCTGCCTGGCTCCTGCCCCCTTGCACCCTTTGCTCAACATTCCTCAGACTTCTCATCACAGTCTCCTTGCCCAACCAATTCTAGTCCCCCCTTGACACATTCTGTTTTGTCCCATGCCTCACATCCACAGATCTCAGCCTCAACACTCCTCACTGGACTCCTCATCCAATCTCAGTCTCCTCTGCCCCAGCTTTTTTCCCAGTTTCCAGTCCACTAGCAGTTCCAGTTCCCCCCTCCTGTCTCCTCATCCAATCTCTCTCTCTTCCCTACCTATCCTCCAGTCCAAATCTCCATCCATACACTTCTCACTCAGTGTCCTCCCCTTCTCTCTCTCTCTCTCTCTCTCACACACACACACACAGTGTCACAAAGCATGCTCAGTTTAGATGGAATCTTTGGGGAATTTAGTTGCTAAAATCAAAGGAGTCTCTCCTGAACATATGTGACTGTGATTTATAATTTGGCCAAATGTAAGCAATGTTTCTTGGTATTGGGAAAAGTTACATCCCTGACACAGAGGCCAACTCCCTGCCCAATTGCAAATCCCTGCTCCAAAACTGGTGGTTGTTTGAGCTTTTCAAAGACGGGATTCCCAGAATCTTTTAACATGAGAAAACAAAATATTTGTTCCTAGTCCCATTCTCAGGAAGAACAGAACCATTTTGGCTGTAATTTATTTAAAAAAAAAAAAAGATTCAGCTTGAGTCAGACACCCACCATGGAAAATTTTAGCCCAGAAGGTCAAAGTTTGACAACATTATAAAAGCAACTGAAACAGGATCTTACAATGCGACGCCTCAGGCAACGTTATTACAAGACGGTGCTACCAGCCCCGCTTATAATTATACAATACTTATACACTGTATACATATTTGAATTCTTAGATTGGGACCTGATCACTATCTTGGAGGATTGGGCCCTTAACCCATTGATCCACTCAGTCTAGTATCGAGCCTCTGAAACACCTGGCACGTGCATTGTCAGAGAAAGATTTAAAACAGCAAAACGTACTGCAGCAAGGTCACTGCATAATGCTGTGCATGGGAATGTGTCAGCAGGAAACAGCCTTTCTGCACGTAATCTGCAACTCCTGAACATCTTGTGTCCTGAAGCCTGAGATTTTTTAAATTAATTCATTGACATCTAGAGAGCTAAATAATCCTAACATTTTGGGGTTAAAGAATTCCGCTGGACATAAAATATTTCAAGTCAGCTGATTTTTCCAAACTTCAATTTTTTTGACATTGAGGAGAAAGAAATCAAATTCTTTTTTTCTTTTTATTGTTACAGTGACTCAGATTGGATACACCGTATCACAATTTCAATGTAAAGACATTGATTTAATTGCATCATACGGATAGTTCGAATGAATCTCTGCTTACAGCAATTTTTTTTAGTGAAAAAAACTGCTTTAAGAAGGTTCCATTGTATAACAGTTTTTACGCGTTGTCTATTCTCTGTTTATTCTGTCTTGTCTCTGATTGTTAAAGATTTCACAACAATGAAAACAATAATAGTATGTAGTGGGACCACTGGGTGTTATATCAGGTCTTCGTGCATTGTATCCCAATTAACTATTTAGCATACACAGTCTGCTTTGTTTCAGAGTAACAGCCGTGTTAGTCTGTGTCCGCAAAAAGAGCAGGAGTACTTGTGGCGCCTTAGAGACTAACAAATTTATTTGAGCATAAGCTTTTGTGAGCTACAGCTCACTTCATCGGATGCATTCAGTGGAAAATACAGTGGGGAGATTTATTTAACTTCATTATATTTTCTTGACTCTACTTGGTGGGGAGTGGGAGGGTGAGTGCTTTAATAAGTCTGTAACTAAAGAAAGTGCAAATAGGTACCAAGGATGATGACTTGAAAAATATACTTTGACATGTTAGCTTATGGATCTGAGTGGACTGGCACAGTTGTAACCAAAGGCAAAATTACTCCCTAGGGCTCAACTAGACAAGGTGCATGAGGAAAGGAAGAGGGAGTCTCACCAAAATGAGACAATATGGACAAAAACCTAGAACTTAGAATTTAAAAGCTATAAAGATGAGGAAACAAGTGGTAGATGAGAAATAGAATGCAAACTCAGTAGGTGTATGTAATGTATCATATAAATTATTATACATTTATTTATACATTTCCATGATGTGTCTTTTCTTACACCATATATCCCCTCCACTTTGTTACTGCTAAACTAGTGTTGAGATCTCAGAGGAGAACCCAGACTATTTATGGGGTGCCTAGGGAACCCTTCTGCATAAATGTTAAAAAAATGAGACAGAGATGGAAGAATGAATGGAGCAGGAAAATAAAAGCCAACAAGGTGGAACTGAGTGAGTTATCTGTATATCTATTTCAATCCAAATAGTTTATTGAATATGTATCTTGCAAGGGAGATGAACAATATATATATTGGCATTTTAAAAGCTTCTATTTTAAAAGATGCTGTTATTGTTTTTGCATATTTCTATTGTTGTCACAAACTAAAAAAGTAATCAATTTACTTTTAAGACATTCTGAGTAATTTCCCAACAAAACTGATTTTCTGCTTGGACTCATATTGGTAGTCTGCAGTGTGACTGAAACCCAAGTGAAATCAATGGAAATCATTGCCTGGCATGTAAGACTACTTTTGACCTGAACCTGATGTTTTGCAGCATTTTTAGAAGCCCCTTGATTGATAATTTGGGGTGAGAACTCACAGCTCCCCCCAAGCTGCGCCTGGTTCCTGCTGCTCTTGGGTGGCAGGTGCCGGGCCCCAGCCGAGCCCAGCCCCTGGCATCTCCTCCGCAGCTGCACCCCCTGCCCATGTCCTCCCAGAAGGCAGCGGCCAGGGAGCCTGAGAGGAGGAGTGACCTCCAGGCAAGCGGCGGGGACTCTAAGGTGAAGATGCTGCTGGCTCTGGCACGGCCCGAGCGCTGGAAACTGACAGGTACCTGCCCCTAAGCAATAGTGTAAAAAAAAAATTGGGGCATCGCTTTTTGGTGCCTCAAATCTTGGCGCCCTAAGCGGCCGCCTAGTTTGCCTCGTGGTTACACCGGCCCTGACCCTTAGCATAATATTGTGAGCCCTGGGTGCCTGCCTATGGGCTGCAGTGCTATGCAAAATTTCCATAGCCCTGAATGCTGAGGCCCGGCCCTAGCAACATAACCTTCCCAGCCCTAGCTATGTCCTTGGCAAACCCCCTGAGCCACGTCATGTGATGGAGTCATTGGAAAGCAGCCGTATGGCTGTCTTCTTCATTGCCTGGGGAAATTGGTCCCTTTTAGAGTGCCTTTACTTCTTAAGCTTTTGGGGAAATACTTGCAGTAGCTTCAGCTGTGGGGAAGGAGAATCTCCTCCATCTAATATTTTTCAAAACCAGACACCATTTTATGTGAGTTTGCAAAGCTTCTACAATCCAGTTAATGTTCTCCTGTCCCTAATTTAAATCACTATTGAGTAAACAAGAGATGTAGGACCAGATCCTTAGCTAGGGCAAGTCAGTTGAGCCCTCCAGTGCCATCAATGGAGAAATGCTGATTTGTCCCAGCTGAAGATCTGGCACATTGAATTTAAATGCAGTATACTCATAAATTGACTTTTCTAAAGCACATTTTTCCTGTAGTTAAAAACTTTAGAACTTTAAAAGACACCAGCTTACATTGCAAATAAAAGCTATTTTCCCATAGTTTTCCTTATATGGAACTCTATTTGATATAATTTAATGTAAAAATTAAGCATCATATTTAATTGGAGGAAAAGTTGTACATGATTCTACTGACGTATGGATTTATTTCATATTTTCCATTATAAACTAATTAAATGGGATACCTTCCTTTGTGTTTCATCTATTTTGCATTTTTCTTTTTAGAAACAATATTATTCATTATTAAACTTAAAGCCTGTCAAGGGACAGAACATGATTTTTCAGTGCCATTTCCTTTTTTTATATTCAATATGGCTGGATAATTAATATTTGCACATTGCATCATCCTTTCCCATTATATTTCTCCCACGAATTTTCAGGTTTAATTTTTTTCAAATCACACAAGACAGTACCTATTATATCAAGTTAATATTAATTTTTAGTGGCCAGCATGAGGGCACTTCTCAGAAAGCAAGTCCTCCTAAAGTGCCTTTAAACCTGAAAGCTCTGCCATTCCCAAATTAAATGGGATCAGCAATGTTTTTTGTACTCACTGACTGAAATACAATTAACAGTAACCATTTGCTACATCCAGTCTGAGCCTGAATGTTATTAGTCGTTGCTTCACTCCATATGACAGCAGATCTTGGATTGGGCGCCAGTCCTGCAATAAGCACAATGAACAGCCCTTTGCATCACACAGAACATCATTGACTTGAAAGGGCTTTTGTGCAATTGCAGGGGTCCGTGCACGTTGAAATGAATTATATTGAGGACCTGTGTGCAGTAACAATGAGGCTCACCCAGCTTCCTCCTCAGAGGAATCTAAAATCTGTAACTGAATTCCTTCCTGGGCCAAATTCAACAAAGTGCTCAAGAATGCAAAACGATGTGAGTTGATATAACTAAAAAGTGTGTGTGTGTGTAAAGTCTAACTTTAGAGTGTCTTTGACAAGGCAGATAGAAAAGAATAATGACAGAGAAAGAAAGGAATGTGTACTTGTGACTGTGTGATCCCAAAACCAGTAGTCCCTAAATCATGTGGGTCTGGGACAGGTGCTCCTGCCAGAGACGGTGCTAGCCCAATGGGGACCCTTTCCTCCCCCCAACACATAATAAAAAATGAATAGGGGACCCCACTGAGATGCTTATTCTGCTTATGCCTACCACTGGCTCTGGATCCTGCCTTGGGCCAGCCCCTCATGAGAGTACAGATCTGCTTAATACGTATGCACACATTCATAAACCAATTATTCTGGGAAGAGTGAAAACAAAAATAGACTGGGCGAGCAGCTTAATACACAAAACACTGTCGCAAATGAAGGTGTTCTTATGAATATTTACACCATATAAAAACTAACTCTCTCCCCCACACATACCATTTATAGACTCTGTATAACATTAGCTTTTGCAGAAATTATGCAATACTTTATACTTACAGAAAAATATCAAACACTTTTCAACGGAAGGAGCACTATATTAATGTTTGTCTTAAAAAGAAAAATCAATATAAAATAATATACCCCATCCCATTTTCTTCTTCATTCTATAAAAAGTTGTTAGACTTGTTCAAAACCATTCACTTTGCCCTGTAGCAAAGCTTTAAGTCTTTGATGTTTAGCAATATCTCAGCTCTGTTGATTCACGATCCTTCCCATGAGAAGGATTTCCAAAAATGGGCCATAAGGCTCTGACTCTAAATTTGAGTTGTTAGATAAAGGTCATGGTGAGTCGATAACAGTTAGTAAGAGAAGGATATAGACAACAGATTTGTTTACGACGTGACTTTGACTTTTACAGCCTTGTTGTCCTCATGCTTAACCTGATTTTACAGGGGTGTAATACTGCCTTCAGTACAGTGACTCCTGATTTACACTCGTGTAAATGATAGGAGAATCAAGCCAGTAAAGTTTAACAGATTGTGTTCATTTACAGTGTACAAAAATACTTTGGTTCCTCCTTTGAATACACATTACCTCTTATTTTTTGTTTGGTCTTTGTTGGTTTTAAGACATTGTCAAAATCCATGTACATTTTCTGTCAATTTCTGGAATTAAATGGCAGTTGCAATTGGAAGGAATAGAAGAAGAGTTCTGGGCAGAAGAGATGTTTGGGTTCACATTGTTCTGATTTTGGTCATCTGCCTCTTCTCTTCTTTTGTTAACATACAGAACCCTTCATCCTATTATTTATTCCATTCCAAGCTCATCCTCAAATATATATTTCCTACCTCTAACCTGTGTTTGATTTGGTGACTCTGAGGGTATGTCTACATAGAAAAAAAATCCAGCTGGCCCACGCCAGCTGAGTTGGGGCTCACAGAGCTCAGGCTGTGGGGCTGTTTCATTACTGTGTAGACATCTGGGCTTGAGCTGGAGCCCAGGCTCTAGAACCCTGCAGGGTGGGAAAAATCTTTGGTCACAATCCAATCATTTCAATTGAGACATGCTGCTATGGACTGGGCTCCCCAGTTCGACTACATCTCCCATGGTACACCATGGTCTCCCCCTTAGTGACGGGAGTCCCTGCCCATGGTGCATTCTAGAAGATAATGTCTGGCTAGGAAGCCCACCCCAGAAAGGAGAATGGGGAAATGAGGGACCCAAACTACAGCATGTCTGAATTGAAATATTTAGGTTTATAGGTGTTGAGCTTTTTGAAAAAAGTCAAAATCCTCCATAAAAAGCAAACACCTTTGTAAAAAAATTATTTAACCAAATATTCAATTTTCCATCTTATAAAAGGCTTATGGAAAAAATTCAACATACACTAGTTTTACACAGGTGTATTTCCATTGTGGTTGTATTGATGCAATGTAATGGAGAATCAGGCCCTGTATCACTGTATATGTCATTGGTTTCACCATTTTGACCATGAAGGTAGAGTCTGTCCCCTTTCTTAATGACAATACGTTGAATACTCAGCCAGATAACAGTTATCCAGGTTAAAATATTCAGTTCAAGACTGAGAAGTAGAGCAGGTCAGAACAATTCTGTTGAAACTCTTTTTTGTTTGTTTGGGTTTTTTTTGGCTCAATTTCAACTGAGTTATGGCAGAACACAGACTCTCTGATGGAAACCTACCTGGTTTCCTGCCAGTTTGCCCGTTGGGCTCCTTAGCAACCCTCCATCTTCACTGCCTTGGAGTCAGAGACCCCAGGGCTTCCATAGGTCAAGGCTTTGGGGAAGACCTGCCTTAGGGACTGTGTTGGAGTTGGAGTCACCAGGGTTTCCAGGGTCTGTGACTTTTAGACAGCCTGGATGGGCTTTACTGTAAGAATGCTTCCTTCAAAGGAAATTCACCATCAGCTCTATAGACAGAAACAACCACTGGCAGTCTCACATATGCAGTAAACAACTCGTTACAAAAATAAATATCTCTTTTTCATCACATATCATGTTTACTTTCTGATTTGCATAACAGATAGTCCCATTTTGTAGTTGCTAATGATTCTTTGCATTGCATTATATATAATCTTGGCTATCTGTAAATATTTTACTGTTATCAGTACAACCATTTATGTGAAACACAAAATATTACAGCATTTAGAACTATGACATCTTGCTGCATACTCCAGTAAATTGGAGATTCTGAGCACTCTGTCTCCAAACATCTTTGCAACATTCCAGTAACAATGACCAGCAAATAAAGGAGTAGCAATTTTCTTAAGGCAAAATAATGGACTAGATTCAACATTGCATAGATTATGTACAGAGACAAAAACATTAAACAAATAACAGCTTTTGCACAATTATCTCTCTTGCAATGTTTTGAACATCTCATTATGTCAAGTGCAGTGATTTGCTGAACAAATATTTACAATGTCTTTCTCTATCTCTTTGCTAATGACAACCTATTAAGTTCTGATTAGCTATTCCTTATTGTAATGGCTGGGAGACACATTGCATTCTGACGTTTTGCCTGTTTGAATAGAAAATAATCCTTCACACCATGGAAGTTTTTAACAAAATTGAGGATTGCTTAATTAATGTGTCTTTGACTGTATATTTTCCAGCAGGAGAGCTTTAGGAATTTTAAGCAGAGTTTCTGTAACTGATCATTCTAAGTAAGCTTTCAATGCCCTGTCACAAGGCAGAGATTCAAAGCTGAATTACTAAAATGATGACTTGGGACTAAATTCTTCAGCTTCACTATGTCCCTTTGCTGATGTTCTGGTAGCACAGAGGAGCCATATAAGTGGCTTAGACTGTCACACCACACCCTTCCCCCAGCTGGTGTAAGGGGCATTTTGGGGCAGCCCTATTGTTTGATGGCCTCTTTGGGGCCATTGCATGCGGGATATGTGTAGTCTTGGCAGGATTCAATTTAAATCATTAGTTACTAGTAAATGTTGATTTCACCTGATACACAGAAAGAAAGAAACAAACAAAATCAATAGCAGTCAGTGAGCACAGTAGCCCCTGCACCTGGTGCCTGCAAGAATATTGTATCCCAGTCCCACAAATGTTTAGAGAGACTCCTGCAACCCCATTGTGAAATGGTGAAAAATTAAAATGGACAAAAATCAGGAAAAATGGTTAACAATAAACATAGATATTAACCAAAAAATTAACAAAGAAAAAAAAAAGAATTCTGTCAACCCTAGATATGTGTAGTAAAATAGTTGGCATGGGATTAATAGCCTTATCCAGTGCAGTATAGGATGGAGTCATGTTCCACCCCTCTCTTATTTCCTGATTTGTACGTGGAAGTCCCCTACCATGTACACATGGTTATGCAGTTGAATAAATTAGCAAGTTTCTACTGCGAGTAGAGAGTTTGTTTGTGTCACACTGATCAGTGCCTTTACAAGAATATGGTTTACAGCACCTCAAGGATTGAACTGTCCCCCACCTGATCCTGAAAAATGGGCAAAGCAGAGCCTTAAGACTCCAGTGTTTTCATCCAGTTCTTTACATATTTTCCTTCTTTTATTATTTCCTCCAGGTTACAAATTGGGGTATTAGAGGAGTTTTAGAATTCCTCTGAACCACTCAGAGTTGGCCACTGCTAGAAAGAAACATTAAATTAGATGGAGCACTAGTTGGTTCTGGTATGGCAAACCCTATGTGTAAACGCAATGTCTCAAAGATGTAAAGGGATTGAACTCTCTCCTCCCTCGACTGGGGAGAAAGAGAAAAGCCATCTCTGACCAACTTCATTTACATAAATTACAATGTTTACCTGGAAACAAGGTGGGTGAGGTAATATCTTTTATTGTACTCATTTCTTCTTCCTGAAGAGGAGCCCTATGTAAGCTCAAAAGCTTGTCTCTCTCATCAATAGAAGTAGATCCAATAAAAGATGTTACCTCACCTACCTTGTCTCTCTAATATCTTGGGACTGACACGGCTACAGCAACATTGCATACAAAGTTGTATATCCATAATTCTACCTACTTAGTTGTGTAGTTTTAGTGGAATTTGTTTATGTTTTTACATGTTAATGTGATAGTAGGTTACTGTCTTTAGTGCACTTGTGAAAGGATATAGAAACTAGGCAGGATATGACCTGGGTGAGTGATCACCTTGAGTGTACAAGAAATGGACTTGGGTTGGGTAATGAAGTTATGATCAGCAAGAAGTGATGGCAAGAGAGCTTTGTGTTAGAGATGAGTGCTAGTCTACTGGCAGGGCTTCATCCAAGGGTCTTGTTTTGTTCTGGGTTTCCTACTGGGAGATTCTGTGCCAAGTGTGCAGGGCTCCAAAGAAAGGCCTGATTGGAATGTCAGAGCAAAAATTAGTCGGCAGTGAAGCCTGACCAGAATGACAGCAGCAATATTCAGCTGCCTTCAGAGGGCTCAGGCCCTCATAGCTGGTGGAAGCAAATCTGAAATCACTGAACTGGACTTGGTAGTTGTTCGTGTGACTGGGACCTGGTAGAGCAGTTCTACCAGGACTAGAGCAGACCACCAGATGAGCGCCATCCGCTGATGTCACTTGGCTAACTCTAGGATGGACTTGACCCACAAGTGGGGTTTTTGGTGGATGGGGTTGTGGTGAGAATGGGTTCTGGATCTCTATAGCCTGGACATTTAGATTGAGGGGGTGGACCAAGTCCTAATGTGTTAATTTGGGTTGCTCAGTTTCTCATATGAATATATAAATATATAGTCCTGGGGTGGGGAGAAGTGTCATGTTTCCTTTGACTGTGTTCTCCTTCCCCCTCCCCAAATAAAAAAGATTCCTGTGTCCTATGTTCCCAGAGGACTCTTCAGTGCTTGCAACAGGAGGGGGAAAATATCTGCAAAGGGGACAGGAAAGTGTTATTTTTATTTCTCAAAGCAAGAAATAAAAGCACAGCTCTCAGTGGGATGGGGGCCTCAAGCCACAGATTTATTCATTATTCAAAAAGGACCCTAAGCACATTGAATCCTGCCTTTGGTGCTGCTATTGGCACTTGGCAGAAGAGTTACATATGCTTCCATGTGTCCATATGACCATCCCAATAATAAGCTGCCTTGACCAAAGCCTTTTCTGCAGTTGTCCAAGCAGTGGTTGCAGTTAAGTAGACACATTCAAGCTGTGTGACATGGTCACAACAGCACATAAAACCCCAGGAAAGTCATTTGGCTCTTTGTTCAATTACAAGCTCAAAACTCAGACTAGGTTCTCTGCACTGTCCTTTTGAAGTTATGTGCCTTTAGAACAAACCAGGCAGATTAAATGTTCCTTTTGAAAACTAAGTGAAATGAAAAGCATTGCATGGTTTCCTTGTAGAAACTCAGCAATAACAGTTTAGTTTACTAAAGATTTTGTGTTTGGGGTTGTGATGAATGAAGCGGGGGGCGGGGGGACAGGAAAGGGGGTAGTTCCCTTTTATGATACCCAACCAGCCAGTTAGCTGTAAAATCCCTCTTGGTAGCTGTCCTCTGCTTGCTTTACCTTTAAAGGATTAAAAGTTCCCCAGTAAAAGGAAAGGAAGTGGGCACCAAACCAAAAGAACCAATGGGAAGGTAGAACTTTTTAAAATGGGGAAAGAAACTTTCCCTTTGTCTGTTGTTATCTCTGGGCTGCAGGGACATGGAGCAGCAATGCTGTAAGCAGCTTTAAGCCAGGTATGATTATCAATTCATACCTTGAACCTACTTACCAAGCCAAGGTCAGAGAAAAGCTGTAACTTTGGAAGTGTAATACAAGCCTGGAGCAACAAGTATTAATTTTTAAAATCCTTGCGGGCCCCCACCTTCTGCACACAAAGTGCCAGAGTGGGGATTCAGCCTTGACAGGGGTTTTGAAAGCAAAAGTCACAGGTGCTAAACCACAAGGATTTAAATTTCAGATGAACCCATAGATACCAACTGCTCTGTTCCATACAGCTCTAAGTTATGTCCTGATTTTGCTGGCATAATGAGTGGAAGCCTCAAGCCTGCTCCTAAAGGTGGGCACTTTGCAGGAAATATAAAACCAGTTCTTATTTTGCAGTTTGATTATATTACATTTTCATCCCTGTAGGGGGTGTGGCCTCCCTCTGAGGCTGATGGGGAGGAACCTCGTGCCCCTCCCCCCTCTGGTGAGTGGAGCCAGGACACATCCACCCCGCCTGAAGCAGAGGGGTGGGACAGGAAGTATAAAAGGCCGGCCTTGAAGCTCAGTTGGCCTGGAGCTGCTGGAGGAGATAGATGCCTGCCACCTGCTCCTGGAGTTAGAGCCCGAAGAGGATCCCTGCAGTGCTGAGGACTTGCCAGAGCCCCTGGCTGACCAGGGTGCTGAAGGTGCTGCTGGCTATCTACCCTGGGAAGATGGAGGACACCAATGGAACTGAGGTACCAAGGAAGGGTTTGTAGGAAGTATCCCAGGGACACCTAGTTTATAGTCTGGTTGGGTTGTTATTTGA
Source organism: Eretmochelys imbricata (assembly GCF_965152235.1). Classification (NCBI taxonomy): domain Eukaryota; kingdom Metazoa; phylum Chordata; order Testudines; family Cheloniidae; genus Eretmochelys; species Eretmochelys imbricata. The sequence continues at coordinate 131,167,910 of NC_135573.1, read as the reverse complement.
ATCTAGTTCAGCATATTTTGGGCTGGTCCCCAATGACACCGTGGCAGAACACTCTGCCACGTTTGGACCCTTGGCTGGGACCTGGTGGAGTAAGGTACAGGTTCCCCTACCTCCTGCTGCCAATCTCACCCCTGGGGTGGCGGCCTCCCCACCTTAGGCCAGGAGGCCTGCATTTGTTGGCCATCTGCCAGAGCTAGGACATCAGACTATTTGGTGCTCTGCCCTGCTTGAGGGTCTGAGCCCCTAGATTGTTTCTTGCTTTGCCCTGCCTGAGGGCCAGAGTCCCTTTGTTGCTCAACCCTGCTTGGGAGCCTGAGAACAGACTGCTTGTTGCTCTGCCCTGCCTGTGGTCAGGGCCCTGGACTATCTGCTGCTTGGCCCTGCTCAGAGGACCAGGGCCTTAGAGGCTGCTAGCTGCCCCCCCATCCCCCCCAGTCTTTGCCTAGAGAGACCTAAGAACGCAGGGGTGTGGCCTCCCTCTGAGATTGACAGGGAGGCACAGCCGCACACTTCTACAATTCCACAAATATTGTCAGATTTTAAAAGTCCTCTACTACAGTCTACAAAGGGCTATTCTGCTATGCAGGCAGGCCAGGTGATGACTAAGGCAGAAAAAAAAATTGTGGCTATGGGACTGTAGGGATTGGACAATTTTCAGTTGGCATAGGGCAACTAAGATCACTAGTGCAAGTGCTGACCATTACGTTTGAATACTTCCCCTCAGAAGACATGTGAAGAAACACAGCCACGTTACCCCATCTTCAATAAACTGTCCAGAAATGAAATGTTCTGTTCATCTCAGAATCCAATTTTGAACTGCCATTCTTGCTTTCAAAACCTTCATGAACATTGTCTTGTTCATCTCATGAACCTCACTTTTCTTTCTTCCCCTGCAGTCTCCTTCTTCTCCCCTGGCACTGACCTCTCTCTCTCATTTATTTTGTTGTTGTTGACTTTTTCCACCATCTTTACTCTGTTGATGTTACAGCCTTTACCTCCACAATTCTCAGTATATGACATCATGTGTTCTCTCTCCATTACTAAAGACCTGCTCCAAACCCCACAAAAATCCATAGGAGTCTTGACTATGATGGACTCTGAATCTGATCCTAATTCTTTAATGAACTCTCATGTATATCTTCCCCCTCGTTGGTGCCATTCAAGACAGTTGATGGAAAGAAATGTTGTTTAACTTTATAATTGTGGTGTTTTAATTCTGTATGTAGTCTTGGGATGGAGTTTTGAGAGGCTGTACAAAATAAATTTGTATTGTTAAGAAGTTTTCAGACCAGACATCTATGAAACCTCAGGATTAATTTCCCCTTCTAGGCTGCAGTAAATACCAGATGCCCTTCACTAAGGCTGACACCTTGAAACTCATTTACATTAATGCTGATGTGTAAATGAATAGTACAGTCTCTGGCATATGGCGCTGGTTTTGCAAGACATTCCCAAATCACATTCAGTGTTGTTACAGATCTTCCATTAGAAAGTCTGGGTCTGCTCCTGGCATCCATTACGGTGACTCTACACTGTTCTGGTGATAAAAAAGTAGCCTTAATGCTGTTTTAACTCACAATCAGCGATTCCTTAGTATGGGAAAATCCTTGGGTGTTTCAGAGCCAGTATAACCAGCTCTATATCACTTCCCTCAGAGTCCTAGCACTTGAAACTTACCAGAGAAATGTAAAAGAGAGAGACAGCACGTGTAAAATGCTGTCAGCACTGTGAATGAAGATCCCCTCTGTTTCTTTTTCTGTTTTTTTTTCACTTTCCATTTTGATTGTCTGTTTTTCCTTTCTTCCTGTTCTTATTGCAGCTTCTCCTAATCTTTTAGTCATATATGGCTAAGATTTGCTATATATATATATATATATATATATATATATATATATATATGCAAAGTTAGTCTCATGCAGTCATATTTAGACACCTGGACCAAGATTTTCAAAAGTGATTATTCTGTGTGTCCTATCTGACACACCTTAAGATGGTCTGATTGTTCAAAAGTGTTGAGTGCCCAGGAACTCCAATTGATTTGAATGGCAGCCACTGGCTGCTCCGCACTTTTGAAAATCAGACCATTTATTTAGTTGTCTTACTTCAGGATCCTATTTTTCACAATTTTGTCTATATAGTATATTAAATAAATTAGGTTAGATTCTTACCTTTTTTCTCCCCTCTTAAAGGGGTAGGAGTGGCGTAAAGTGGCTCTAAAAGCACTAGATCTGGCTAGATAAGAATTCCCTCAGCAGAGGCACTGAGGAAGACAGCCACAGACTGTCCTCCAAGGAACCCCTAGTAAACATGGTGTAAGGGGTATAGCCAGGATCAAAATGGGTGATGAGTGCAGGGCTATAGTGTATAGTGCTTAGGAGATCCTAGATAGTGCTGCTAAGAAACTGCTGTAACTGACAGTCCCTTTGAGTACCTAGCTTTAACTGGAGGCTGCTGGAGCAGCCCAGAATCAGGAGGGTGCAAAAGTGGATTAAAGACACTGTAATTCCCTCTCCCCGAGCTGTGAGTTGCAGCACAGAATCTCACCCACAGTGTGTGCATATAATATATACGAAGATACCAGGCACGTAAGATAATAATAAATCTTTCCTCTCTGCAAACAGGACAGATGTGTAATGAGTTCAAGGGAGTCTCCGATCCGCTTTGGTTCTGCTAAAGTTTGGGAATTCTTAAATGAAACATAATAGTGCATGTTGTCATTCATGTGCCTGTTATTTCGGTATCTATAAACCTAAGATCAGTCTTGCTCATTGTTGGGCCTTAGGTAGACCTATGGGAAAAAAACCCTAAGATTATCCAAGGGTTTGCTTGGGCCAGGGAAAAAGTAATTTTAAAAAGCTATAGGCAACTTTTTAGAGTAATAAAGAGTTCCTTGTCCCCATATATATATATATTAAATTAAACTTACTGACTACGGTTTCAGTATATGGAAAATTTTAAGTAATTTGATTGTTCTCCAGTTCCTACAATGTTGTTAATGCTTAATAAATTATATTACTGTTTGTCTGAATTCCTTAAATTAATCCCTGTTCAATTCATACTGTAGATAGGAAACCTCTTTCTAATAAGGAATTGTGGCCTCTGAGCTTCATGTTGTCGGTGGCTGGGTTGTATTAAGTTACCTGTGATGGGACATGAAGAGAGAACATTTCTGAATTGCCTATAAACCAATGCCAAGAGCCTGGGCAACAAACAAAAGGAATAGGAATTGTTCATTTATCAACTTAAATTTGATCTAGATAGTGTCACTGAAATGCAGTGGGACAATTCACACTATTGGAATGTTAAAATAAATGGTTATAACTAGGGTCCTACCAAATTCATAGTCCATTTTGATCAATTTCATGACCAGAGGGTTTTTTAATTGTCAAATTTCATGTTTTCAGATATTTATATCTGAAATTTCATGGTGTTGTAACTGTGAGGGTCCCAACCCAAAAGGTACCCCAGAGGTGAGTCTGATCTCCCCACATCCTCTCCCCCTGAGCAGCCATGCAGGGAAAGGACAAGTCCTGTCCCTGCCCAGCCCTGTGGGGACTCACAGCTAGAAGCCTCTGGCTGGGGCACTCCCAGCAGCAGGCGGAGATCGGACCCACCTCTACAAGCCTCCTGCTGCATGAACCTCTGGGGCTGCTGCTCAGGCCCAGAGCTTCCTGTATCAGGGGGAGGCACTCAGAAGTAGATAAACACCCCCTCGAAAGCAGCTGTGCAGGGGATGGACAAGTCCTGTTCCTCCCCCAACTGGCCAGGACTTGCAGGTAGAAGACCCCATCTGGGATGCTACCATCAGCAATGGGAAGATCAGATTTCACAGGGAAGGGCTTAATCCATGGTCCGTGACATGTTTTTCATGGCCATGAAATTGGTAGGGCCCTCTTTATAACCTATTTAGGAAGGATTGAGTGGGCAAAAAAGTAGGGGCAGTGGATCAGTGTCCTAACAGATAAAGCACAAGATGGGGTATGAATTGGTGTCTGCTACAGATCACCAAATCACACTAGGAAAAAGTATGATCACCTTCTTAGGTACTTATCTACAGTGTGTAGGAAAAAATTGCTATGTGATCATGGGGGACTTCAATTTGAGTGACAGATGCTGGAGGGCTTATGCTGCCAGCACTAAAAAAAAAATATATATATATCCTTGGAGTTCCTAAACATTATAGATGTCAGTTTTCTGAGTCCAAAAGTTTTGCAACCAAGATGGGGGAGTTCTCTATTAGACCTTGTCTTACCATATAGATGACCTGAAAACTAACAATTAATGGTAGCTGACGTACAAATGGTCAAGACTTGATCACCTTTATAATGTGCAAGCAGAATGAAGTCCAGACCAGCAATATATAGAGAGCATTCATATATATATATATATATGTATTTGGTGCTTTAAAGGGGCCAGTTTCACAAAGCTGAAAACAATTAGGAGTCAATTGAGCTGTGAGGAAGAATTTAATCTGACAAACGTGAATGATGATTAGGAATCATTTCAGAACACCTTTCTAGATGCCCCCACAGACAAAATTCCACAATGAAGAAGAAGATTGTACTGGTTAAAAAAATAACCTCGTTTACAGGGAAAGTGAAGGCAGCTACAAAAATAAAAACATAATATGTAAGAAAGCGGTAGCTAATAGTAATGACCATAAATCAGAAGTTGGGAATCGTAGAAAATTGATAAGGGAAGCAAATGACACAGGGAGAGTTGAGGACAATAAAAATGAGTTTTCTAAATATATTGAGAACAAATAATCCATTACTAGGTGGAAATGGCAGAACTATAGTGCAGAAAAGTCAGTGTTCAATAAATATTTCTGTTCTGTATTTGAGGGGGAAAGACAGATGATACAGTCGGATCATACAATTATAACTCTTTTCATTTCCCATGTATCTCTGAAGGATGTTAAACAGAAACTACTAAATTTAAACATTTTTAAATCAGCAGGACTGAATAACTTGGATCCTAGAGTTTTGAAAGAGCTGCATGAGGAGCTCACTTCACTGCTAATGTTGATTTTTCAATAAGCATGGGAGCACTGGGGAAGTTTGAGAAGACTAGAAGAAAGGAAATTGTGCTAATTCAGCCTGACATCGATCCCAGACAAGATAATGGAGCAAATGATATGGGACTCAATTAATAAAGAATTAAAGGAGGGTAATGTACTAAATGCAAATCAACATGGGTGTATTGAAAATAGAGCCTGTCAAACTAACTTGATATTTTTTGGAGATTACAAATTTGGTTGAGAAAAGTAATAATGTTGACATAATATGCGTAGTCTTTTCTAAGGCATTTGACTTGATACTGCATAACATTTGGGCTAAAAAACTAGAACAATATAAAATTAACATGGCACATATTAAATGGATTAAAAACTGGCTAAATTGTAGGTCTTAAAATGTAACTATAAACATGGTATCATCATCGAGTGGGTATGATCCACTAGGGTCCCATAGAGATTGGTTCTTAGCTAGTTAACATTTTTATCAATGACCTGGAAGAAAACCTATAATCATCACGGTTGAAGTTTGCAGATGACAAATTGTGGGAGTGGCAGATAATGAAGAGGACAGGTCAACAATACAGAGTGATGTGGATCATTTGATAAACTAGACATAAGCAAACAATATGTGTTTTAATGTCTAAATACAAGTGCATACTTGTATGAGAAAAGAATGTAGACTGTCCTTACAGGATGGAGGACTCTAGCCTGGGAAGCAGTGATTCTGAAAACAGTTTGGAAGTCATGGTGGAGAGCCAGATGCACGTGAGCTCCCAGTGTGATGCTGTCACCAAAAATGCAAAAGCAATCCGGGGGAATCCTGAGTAGGAGTTAGAGATGTTATTTATACCTTAGTATTTGGCACTGGTGTAACTGTTGCTGGATACTGTGTCCAGTTGTGGTGCTCACAGGTGAAGAAGGATGTGATAAATTGGAGAGGGTTAAGACAAAAGCCACAAGAATGATTTAAAATTAAAAAAACATGCCTGATATTGACAGACTCAAACAGCTCAATTTATTTAGCATAACAAAGGAGGTGAAGTGGTGTCTTGATTATTGTGTATAAGTATCTACTCGGGGAACAAATATCTAATAATGGGCTCTCAATTTAGCAGAGAAAGGAATAATATAATATATAGGCTGGAAGTTGAAGCTAGACAAATTCATCATTAAAAAGGTGTATTTATTTCCAGTTTGAGTGTAATTAATTAACAATTTACCAAGGGTCATGGTCGACTCTCCATCATTGCCAATTTTTTAAATCAAGGTTGGATGTTCTTCCCCCCCTCCACCTCTTCTCCCCCCAAAAAAGATATGGCCTAGGAATTATTTTAGGGAAGTTCTCTGACCTGTGTCACACAGGCAGTCAGACTGGATGATCACAATGGTCCCTTTTGGCCTTAGAATTTATGAAATTTATGCACCTATGAATATATAAGAGACTGGATTTGGTGATCTGGGGATCCCTGTGACTTTAGTTATGGGACAAATTATAAATGCAAGCATAGAACCATAGCACTGCTTTTAAACCTAAGGTATACACAATATGTAACCCAATAAGCCAACATAGGATCATCGGATCAGAGTAAAACAGATTACCAAATTTACTCCATATTCTCCACATTCTGTTCTGCCTTTGTATTAGTTATGACTGCCATCCAACTCTTTGCAAGAGATCAATATATTAGCTTGGTTCCTATAACAATAGAGAAAACCATTCAATCTTCTAAAATACACGTACTAGAACTAGTCATAGAGATTTTATGAACCTGCAGCATTTGTTTGATTGTATTAATTTAATTTCTTTGTGAAGCTATTTTTACTCTGTGGATTGATGACCTATAATTTACTGTGAATATTAATCTTTGGTTATTCTGTATTCCAGCTTTGTTAGTTAATTGTGATTGGTCACATAAGTCACATGGTATTGTTTCTGTTCCTGGACTGAATTAATGTTACTGTTTGTATCAAAAGGAGGTCTTAAAGACATTGCTGCTCTGAATCTCTGAGGAAGGTAGTAGATAAGTAGGGTCAGGGAATTTTATCACGTTTAAAATCTTATCTTTTCTGAGCCAAACAAGCTTTATCTAATCCATCCTTTCTGGAAAAAATAGGTTACTGTAACTGTAATTACACTTAATTGTGGGCCATCAAAAAGAACTTTCCCTGGAACCTTTAGAGACAGAAACACTTTTAGAGCCCCTTTAGAATGTAGTGGTAGGCTGCAACAGCTGTTGAAACCAATCACTAGAGGGAGCCATAATTCCATGCACTAGACCAGTGTATTACAGAGTTTGAATAGATGAAGATTTTACACTTGAACATCTCTTAAGCAGCTATTTGTGTAGCTTTGATGTGGTCTTACGTGTGAAGAGGGAAGTCAGAATTTTGTCTTGGTCACTTAACAACCCACTTTGGCAGTGGGTGGTGGAAACACAGTTGCTGGGCTACGTCAATGTCCCATCCCTGGTATACGGGGCTGGCAAGGGTGCAGGACCTAGCTTCAGCAGAGGAGGATGCTACTTTCAGTAGCTCATGGAAAAAGCTGTCCAATAATACCATCCTCAAGGCATTGGAAGCAGACTATTAGAACTGTTTTTCATTTAAGTAATAGTCTGAGCAGAAACTGCTAAGCATTAGTTACATTCTCAGGACACAGTTTTTGGAAAGCTGCCCACAGTGTTTCCAGTGAGTGTCCTAGTCCTCAGCACAAGAGGCTACCTCAACTTTGACGCTAGTTAGTCTGCCACCATACTGTCTCAGCAGCTTAAATAGGTCCTGAGACATGGGAATCTTTACTTTTAACTTCAATAGACACTGGATCAGGGCCCCAGTGACTCTCTGCATTTACTGCATCAGAAAATGATTAAATGAAGTTGCCCTAATTCACTGGATAACAGTGTAGAAACATCTCACCTAAACAAGATGGACTTGTTTTTAGACCTCAGTAGAATGACTAAAACTTAGACCCTCAGGAAAGAAAATCAAAGACTGCAAAGAGTTTGCTTCATACGCAATTGAAGTACATACAAATGGTAGAATGTAAAATGGAATTTAGAAAATGTTTGTAGGGAATTTTCACCAAAATTGCTTAATATGAAGGCTATTATTATTGCACACTAACAAGAAAGTCAGGTGGCTTAAGAGGCAGCGGAGTAACAATGACACTAATTGCAGTCATTACAACAAGGCTAAAAAGATTATTTAAGGCCAAGTTGTGATACCATTACTCAGTCGGTAGAACAGTACTCTGTGAGTTGCTCATGCAGTAAGATATTATTCAGCATGAAGAATGGTGTTGTAAACTGGCCTCTAGACTGACAACTCCTTGGGGACAGGGTCTGTTTCTTGCTATATGTATGTACATAACCTAGCGCAATTGGGGCCCGAATTTCAATTTCGCTATTATAATACTACAATCTGAGTTATTTGGAAAAGAATACTTTTCCAGATGTTCATCAGTTAACATACAGATGATGCCAAATTGATTGATGTGCTCACAAAATTCTCTAGAGCAGAGGAATGCAGGACCGATCATTACCTCAAGCAAAAATGTACATGGCTACTTGAACACTAAATCTCCTTCTTCTCTGATTGGAAGGTAAGAAAATCAAGCTTATGGGGAATTAAATGACTTTGATTAAGCCAGAACATTAGTTTTCAGCACTGTTTAGCAGTCTAAGGCATCTTCACTACAGTATAACTTGGAGCTATTTTAAAATTATGTTCTGTTTCATCTCTATGATCTCATAACTAAAAGTAGCTTCTCTGATAGATCACAACTAGGATTGTAGTTAGATAAGGTCTAGGGTTAGATTTTGACTTGGATTATTCACTCACAGAGGCCTAAAGAGATCTCAGACATACCCAATGTTCTCTTCTTCCTTTCCAACACTGAGTAAGGAGGAAGGGAAGGGAAAAAATGACAGCATCTTCCTTCCCCAATCTCCAGAGCAAGGGAAGAGTAGGGAGAGGATAGCACCTCAATGAGGCATGATTCCTTCTCTGTGCTGCTCCAGGAGTGGCCACTTAAATGCTGCCTAATACACAGGGTTCAGGGTATGGCACAATCTAATGCTAAGTGTTTAAGAACAATTATTGCACATTTCTCCTCACAAAGATTGCAGACTTTTCACCTTTTAAAATGGAATCAAGTGTGTTGATACCTTTTTGACACTTGAAGCTACTACTGACATTCTGTGGATAAATATGGATTTATATAATTCCACAGAAAAAACAAATTAAGAAAATATTTAGGCTCTGTAAGCTAAGTCAGGAAATACAAAAGCCAAGGTTACCTGGGCAACTCTGCCCCCAACAGTGTGTAGATAGTTTACATAGTTTTAAATACACAGTTGCATAGTTTCTCACATACAGTATAATATACCCCTTTATCTTCACAAGAATACTATTTTGTAGTAGTTTGTGCTACTTTTTGTGCCAAATAGAATCCATTAAAGTGGCTCACATGAAGTCCATTCAATAAATGGTACTTGGCCACCAGAGTACAGATGAAATGTAACACAACAGAATCATAATGGAAACTGGTTGACATACATATGCCACTTATGTTTGCACTTGTCATAGAAAAGTTAAGTTCAACGCCATTCAGCAGTACTTTGATAGTGAAATTAGTGCAAGTGCAGAATAATGAAAAAATATTGAAGATGCTACACTTGTATCTAAAGACCCAATCCAAGTCAATGGGACTGCCTATGGATCCATGTTCTGACTGCAGGATCATGCCTGAGGGTTGCAGAAGAACTTGTATGATTGCTTTTTCAAAGGAAAATAGTGTGTGACCATGTAATAAAAGGTTGTAGGATTGACTGGGTGTTGCACTGCCAAAGGAATTCATCCGGGCAGAAATAAATTTAAAATACAATAATACTGTAATAACTTTGTCTTGTCAGCCTTTCAGGATTAAATGGCAAAAGCTTTAGCTACAGTAATTTAGTATGGTAGTTAATGAGCATCATATTATCCAATAGTCAGCTAATCTATATGAAATATAGAGAAACTGCAAACAGCATTAAGTAAATCATCTTCCACTTAACACTTTCTGCCTTCTTATGCAAAAAGAAAAGTTCTATCTATTCTGCTGCAGCTTATAAAATGCTATATCCTATATTAATACAGAGAATTTAAGAGTTTTCTTTCACTACCAGGAATAGAAATTCAATGTGGACAATAGCTAATGATTATATGACATTAAAATATTTGCAGTAGCTAGCAGCTTTAATTACAAGGTTTCTAAAAAGGTCTCGGTATCCCTCTTTGAATCAATATGTACAGACTACAGGGACAGTTTAACTTACCATATAGAGCTTGAGAATTAGATGGAACATACTGTTTAAAGTAGATTTCTCTTCATTATTCTGACAAACTTAATGCACTAGTGATCTCTTTGGGGAAGTTATAATCTTTTGCTTTATTACAAAGCAAAAATTAGCAGCTATTCCTTTGACCAGGAATGGTAGCTACTTTGTGTGGATTATAATAACTTTATGCATTACAGGATTATAGATTTTTTTTTCCCTCACATTTATTTTAAAGGCAAATTACTATATAGCAGCAAACGTTTGTGTGATTTAAGTTATGAAGATTTAATTCCAGGAATAGTAAGGTTGAAAAGTTCACTTTCCCCCAAATTAAGAAATATATGCACTCTTTTTAAAGAAGATATAGAAGATTATACTACTCAGCCAATAACAAAGTCAGAATGAAAACTCTGATAATGAGCCTGATCCAATTAATGCTGAAGTCACTAAGAGTGCTTCCATTAACTTTAAGGGAGATTGGATGAGGCCCTCTATTTCATTTCCTAGGGAGAGATCAATGGCAGTAAACTATTGCCAGATGGAGAAAAACAAATTTGCAGAGATTGCTGCCTGACATCAAAGGCAGAGGGTTAATATTCCATGACTGATGTCCAAGTTTTTATATGGTCACTTCTTATTGTGGTATCTGAATGTGTATGACAACAACTGCAATTGCCCTTCCTTTTATTAAATAACCTCCCTGACCTCCCTCAATTTTCATGTGGTTGTTTTAGGGAGGTTTTTAATCACCTGTTGGTAGGGAGAAGGTCTTTAGGTCCTTCTCTCTGGATGTGTTAAGGTTCCTTCCTAAATCTTACCCCCCTTTTCCTGGGGAAGGTTTGATAAAAATCCTCACCAATTTGCATAGGTGAACACAGACCCAAACCCTTGGATCTTAAGAACAATGAAAAAGTGTTCAGTTTCTTAAAAGAAGAATTTTAATAGAAGAAAAAGTAAAAAGAATCACCTCTGTAAAATCAGGATGGTAAATACCTTACAGGATAATTAGATTCAAAACATAGAGAATCCCTCCAGGCAAAACCTTAAGTTACAAAAAGACACAAAACAGGAATATCCATTCCATTCAGCACAGCTTATTTTCTCAGCCATTTAAAGAAAACAGAATCTAATGCATATCTAGCTAAATTATTTACTTACTAAGTCCACTGAATGCATCCAATGAAGTGAGCTGTAGCTCACAAAAGCCTTATGCTCAAATAAATTTGTTAGTCTCTAAGGTGCCACAAGTACTCCTTTTACTTTTTACTGAGTTCTAAGACTCCATTCCTGTTCTGTCCCCAGCAAAAGCATCACCCAGACAGAGCCAGACCCTTTGTTTCTCCCCGCCCCACTCCAGCTTTGAAAGTATCTTGTCTCCTTATTGGTCATTGTGGTCAGGTGCCAGTGAGGTATCCTAGCTTCTTAACCCTTTACAGGTGAAAGGATTTTTCCTCTGGCCAGGAGGGATTTTAAAGGTGTTTACCCTTCCCTTTATATTTATGGCAGGAGAAATCTTTGGAATGTGAAGGTTTGACTTGATGCATTCTGTGATCCCCAAAAGTAAAAGTCCTCAGGGATGGTGCCAGACTGGGTTGTCTATCATTCCTCTTCATCTCCTTTCCTCTCATCTGAAGCTCATACAGAGGGAGACAACAGGGCTGCCTGGCCAGTTCCTATTGCTGAAGGGATGAGTAAGAGGGAGAGTCCTGCTGTTCCTCTCTATTCTTGGACAGTTCTAGCAGCTTTTTTTGCTTTAAATGGCCCCTTCTGATGCTGACAGTTGGGTATTGGGGCTCTAAGAGACGTGCAGCTGTTTTTGAACTGGCTGCTTCTTGTTGCTGCCACTCTGGCCTCACAAGTGTCATGGTTAGATGTCCTCTACACATCACCACTCTTGAGTCCAACTGAAGAGATCAGTGTTGATTGTTTTACCTCCTCTGTAGACTTTGTGCATCAGATTGAAGGTCTTTGTAAATTTGGATAAGTTTGGATGCACATCTGAGCGCTGAACCTCTCAAGGTCTTCCTTTCTCTAATTGATTTATAACTATACATGCATTTAAAACAACATTTCAGTGCACAGAAATAATCTGATTTCATTGTGTGCAGTAAATGGAAGTTCACTAGATCCAGTTTCACCAGAAGTGAGTTCCATTGTCAACAGCCAGACTGTATTAGAATATTTATATGTAGATTATTCTTCCAAACATAGCCCTTTTGTGCTTTAAATTATTTTGTGTGTTTTGAGCATCTGAATGGTGTTTTAAGCATACTCTAGCAATTTTCATCAGCAACCGTTTGGTGTGCCATCTTTGATACGTTGTGTCAGTGATGTATTTACAACAGCCAAAAAAAGAAAATGTTTAGTTTTGTTAACCACTGTGGTGGTCATGGATTGTACCCTTATTTCTTGATTGCAGTTACTGTGAGTTTTGGTCATTTTGAGAGAGCTTTTCAACATGAATCCAAGATTCATACAGCCAGAAATTATTCAGGTCTTGACTCTGCAAAGCCTTGAGCATGTGAATAACTTAATGAACATACGGGATCCCATTAAAGTCAACAGGACCACTTGCCTGCAGAGAGTCACAGTCTTCTCAGGATCAGGGCCTAAGGCCATCAATGATGTTCTTCTTCTAGTGTTCAAGAAGTTCTGTAAGACAACAAATGGCAACTACCTCAAATAATTTTGTTCACCTCTAGTATAGGTACATTCTGTCTAGCTCTATATTTTGAGACTACAGGTTAAACATTTCTTGAGACTTCTGAAAGGGATTAACTAACTTCCTTTTATTTGGGTTAAATTTGTAAACATATGGTTTAAAATAAACTCATAAACTAATTAATCTGTGGAACAAAATTGCCAAGCTTTAAAGGAGGATTGAATTCCACCCCATTTTTAACATACCTTATTTCATTTCTAGCTGGAAACTAGCAGTGAAACAGTGGCCCTATTGAAGCCAGTGGAAGGTTTGCCATTGATTTCAGCTGGGTTCGGATTTCATCCTGGAAGGGCAGATTGATGAAACTCCATGAGAAAAGGTATGCTCTGAGGATCTTTTAAGCCATTCTAGGAGCTTCTATCGGTTTGATTAGTTCAAATAAGTCTCCAGTATTTTGGATGCCTATTTAACTGAACCCAAATGTTGCAACTATTGAGAGTCACACATTGTAGACTAACTATTTGAAGAATGCACTTTTTAATAAATAATTAATAATTAATTAATTAATGGAAGGGGGAGACATGCTTATATCTTGGCCCTTCACTTGCTCAACCTTTGTTTCCCAGTCGTGAACCTCACTGGCTGCCTCAATATTTTGCTAAGGGGAAAGAAATAATTATGTAGAGGGGGATAGTCCTGCATATCTGTTTTCCCTCTGCACAGACCTTGTGCCAGGATGGTAAAAATCAATGCTTTAAAATAAATAATAAACACATATTTTTATTATTAAATCAGATCCCTCCCACTTAAATCAGATTTGTTTTATTCAAATTGATTTTAAAAAAAGAAATACAGGTTTATATTTTAGAAATAAACCTATTTAAAATTTAATTTTAAATAGACAACCTATGTTAAGGCCTAAACTACTTATCTTTAAAAAATATATATTAATTTTAAGCAGTAAATGTTTGCTGCCAAGTTTTAAAGAAAGTCAAGTCACTGAACTGCTGGAAGTCACTGGCTGAGCACATGGGAGCAGAGTATGTTGAAATGCTAAATCAGCTTTTGACAGCAGCGGCCTCTTCTGCAGATTGAGAGAGAATATTTTCTTAATTTTAGGTTATTCAAATAGTTCAGTTCAATGACTAGTTCATTCAAAGTGAAGAAACCAATATGGAATTTTGGAAAGCAGGAAAGATGGTATTTCTCTTCCAATGTATGAATAGAAACTAGATGTGAGAGAATAAGATCTACTAGTTGTAAAATCTTGAAGGACATGGTGACCAGTTTGTGTCACCAGAATTGTCCAGTTCAATTCATTAAGTACAGATAATACTTCCTTTGTTTAATGGTTCAAAATGTTTTGTGAAACTATTTTATAAACTTTTTTCGTATGTGTTCAGAACATTTAACGTAATTGTATTCAATTTAATTTTTTTTTCTCATCTTGCATTTTAACTGATTTTGAATTTCCATCCAAATGGAGCTTGACACAAATCATAAGTTAAAAATTAATCTAGTAAATAAATGAAACATCATCATTTTTAACATAATAAAAATGTAAAAATTAGGAATCTGAATAAATGTTAACTAAGCTTATATAATTGCTTAAATAAATATGTATAGATATATTGTATATGCCTCGTAAGCGAAAAGAAGCACCACATTTAGTGCAAAGCCTATATTTACTTAAAAATCAACATGTTTTAATAATTACCAACAAATGAGAATCAACCATTCTTTAGGAAAATAACTAAAAAGTACAAATGCAAACATGATTAAAAACTGTGATTTAAATCATGATTAAAATTGGTAATTTAAATGGCTTTGATTTAAATCAATCCACCCTCCCCTATGCTCTATCTTTTCCCATGAGAGTGCCAAGGCTAAGCTCTTTCCTGCAGTACACATTCATTGACCTTATGGTTTTTCAATATAGTTCATGTAACCCTTTCAGACTGAGTAAACCAACTTTTTGAGAGAATATCAAAAGCTTTGCTTCATCAAACAGGGTTATTTCAGGGTTGCTGGGGTCAGAAAACATACAGAATGTATGCATTGTTTTGAAAAACAAATGGGCGTGATTTAAGTGCACTGTATCTGTCACCTGGGGAAACTATTCTCTCATTATTCTGCAAACCACCAAGCTCCCCTGGAAGGCAAAACTGCCTGAGTGAGTGAAATAATTAGAGACATGGCAAAAACCAAATCAAATCCCCAAAGACTTCAAACATTTTTTATTAGCTTTCTTATTAACATTTTGTATTCTCATCTCCTAAAAGTTTGTACTAACAGCCTCCTCTTCAACAGTAGAGAGAATGAGTGATTAAAAAAATGTAAATTTCTCTTCCATGAATCTATTTTGTGCCATATCCAGTATATAATTACAAAAGAAAAGACAAAGTGTTTTGAGTATCACTAGGCAACATTCTACCCTCAGTTATGCCCATGCATCTCTTGAAAGCATACATTCTCTCAGTACAAGGCTGTATTTGATTTCACACTTCGATATACCTAAACTCTTCTTTTTCCAGTATGGCTTCTTGGCATGTGAAATGTTTAGATCAGATGTGAACATACTGTTGATTGGTAATAATTTGCCAATACTTCGGACATCAGCCATTAATTGCTAAACTCAAGTCTCTTAAATTTTAAAAAAATAACACGTAGAAGTATCCAAGAGATCATGAAGGAAGAGGAATGAGTAAATTACTTCTATATGGAAGGAGGTCAGGATGGAGTGAGTTGACTTCAAATTGTAGACTCAGGGTATGTCTAACTTGGAGCTGGGAGTGTGATTCCTAGGTTGCATACACATACCCCCTCCTGCTCTCATTGATCTAGCATCAGTATAAATAGTAGTGTGGCTGTGGAAGCAAGGGCAGAAGTGAGCAGCAGCATGGACTCAATGTGTCAAGTACAAACCTGCCTGAACCCTGTGAAAGTAGAATGAATTATATTGAAATTATAATTCATTAAAGAAATGCTACTTGAAGGGTTTGTTGAAATATAGTTGTCAGGAAGAGAAACATTAAGGAGTGTGGGACAATGGGTCCTCAAACTAATTAACTTAGAGCTCCTCCTGAGCTAGGAGATTGGTAAACGTTAGTATGCAAATAAGATATGTATGTATACTTGTCAGTTTCTTCTTCCTTTTGTCTCTTATGTTAAATTGGCTTTGGCTTAGCTGTATAAATAAGTTAGCTTGAGCCTCAGAGAGGGGCTCACATATCTGGGCGCATTGGCAAAGCGCTTTGCTAATAAACAGAGTGCTCTGACAAATTATGTGAGTCCTGAATCTGACTTTGACAACCCCATGGGTATGTACTCAGCACGGCTTTGCCTTTGCTGCTGCTCACCGCAGCCCATGCTACTGTGGCTACAGTACTCTTTTTAGCACTCTAGCTTGATGAGAGCTGGTATGTGCATGGGAGCTGGGAATCACACTCTCTTAGTTCCAAATGTAGATGAAGCCTCATCTAGAGTCAGACTTTGCTCTGAATTACACATGTAAGTCCAAATACCTGAGTCCTACCAAGCTATGCTTGGTTGTGGGAGTGGAAAACTGTTGCTAAATGTCTTTAAAAAAACAAACAAACAAATAAAAAAAACACCCTCCCTAGATCATTGGGCCAGATCTGTCTCTGATGTAAATTCAAGGAGCCTCTGGTCTGCTCTAAGTTTTATCACCCCTGTGGGAGCCATTCCACAATCCAAGCATTGCAAAAAAGCAAAATGTCATACCCCACAAAGTCCCCTGTGCTATGATAGGTCCAAGAGAGGGAGGTGTAGAGCTGGCTATGCAAAAAGAATCCTCAGTTGCCTATTAAGGCAATTTATGGAGCAGTGAAAACAGATGTGCCAAGGTAACAACCTTGCCCATATAAAGTACTTATGTTGCATTAGGAATCACTAGTGTGGAGCCTTGTGCATTTCCGCTTAAGTTGATGGGAGCCTGTACTAGAGTAGTGGTCTGAACAAGCAGTTCCCATTGCAGGAGCTGGCCCTAGGTAAAGTCATTGGGTCTGCACAAATTTAACTAAGAGCTAAATTTGGCCTACAGCATTCCAGAGATGCAAAAAGATCTGTTAAGTTCATTCCTGTCCAATGCAAGATACCTGCTTCAGTTCTTTCCCTACAAAATTGAAGGGGAACAAGGCTACACAGACCAGGAAGACGTTAAAATTCAAAGTGAGTTGAACGGTGTTAGAACACCTAGAAAAAAATCATAGACTTTGGTGTAAAGAAATTGGCTGGGGCCAAAACAAGCAAACAAAAATACAACCACCACCAACAACTAAGGGGACTAGATTTCAAATAGTCAGATGAGACAAAGTTTGAATAAGAAATAGCTGGGGGAATTCTAATGGACAAAACTATAAATCCATGGGCAGAGAAATGTGTCATAAAGAAAGCCAGCACAATTCTGAGCTACATCACTATAGGTTTTGAATATGTCTAATGAAATTATTCTAGCACCACATAAAGAAGTAATGAAAGTATTTTAGAATAATATGTTCAGGCCTTGTCGTTTTCTTATATTAAATATATTTATAAAAATAGAGAGGGCAAGATGATGAGGGATTCAGAGAGAGCTTTTCAAAAGGCCAGAAAAAAACTTAGCCTGGATTATTGTGAAGAGCAGATTAAGGTCTGACTGGAGTACTCACCAGTTCTGAAGGAGAACCGGAGTGGACTAGTGTGGAACATTCTGAGCATCCCTGAATGAGAAGAAATCTGCCCATATTTTAATTAACTGAGACCACTTTTTGACCATACCAGTTTAAAGACTTGTAACATATCTTCTTCTTAGTAAGTTATAACTGTTCAGTGGGCTAATTTTTGCTCTCATCTGCATGAGTTCAACTCTCATTCATAGCTAAGGGGTAAATGCGAGCTGAGCGTCTTAGATCCTCTTCACCTTTGTCAGTCTGGGTTGGATCCTCAATATGGTACAGAGATGGCATGTGTGTGTCTGCTATTTGTCATTATAGTTCACAGTCTAACAATCTGGCAATGTTGCTGTCAGGTCTATTTATTATAAGATGTATAAATGGGCAAAACGGAGATTGCAACCATTTCTTTTGGAAGGGGACCTCACCTCCATTCTTCACGTCACTGACATATTAAGATTAGATACTGGAATGTGTTATTCAATAGGAAAGATGCCAGTGGATGGCACTTAAGAATATGTAGTGTATGCCTTGGTTACCACTAAACTTTATTGTTGTGCACTGCAAACAGCTTACTTTGGTAGCTCTTTATATATCTTTTTGACAAGCATCTACATGAGATCTCAAGTCCATTTGAAAAAATAAGCTGGTGCTGACTGCCTCTTGTCTTACTGGGAACGTGGGCTGGAACACCAGCTACCTGCTGGTATCTGGGTGCAGTTGAAAAGCTTTATTTTTGATCTATAAAGCTAGGAAATGTATGAACTGCCTACTATGGAGAACACCTCTCTCTCCACACCATGTTGCCTTAGTGGCAATCAGTAAAGGCTCTTGAGCTGGAACACCCTCAGTTGATGGTACTGCTGGAAAGGCACTTTCCTGAGAGCCACTTAGCTTTCTCAGTCACTTTGCCTTTCATTTGCAATAGCCTGAATCTGCTGAACATCAGGGCAGGCTGCAGAACTCATCTGTATGAACTAGCTTTTGATAAGGAGGAAGCACAATAATGGTCAGTAAAGATCGTGGGTTCAAAGGGTGAGGGTTGGTGTTACATTTTGATTGGATGTTTTTTTAGATACATGGTGGTTGTGGTGGGAACAAGCTGCTGCATCTATATTTGTTATTGGCTACCAAAAGTGCCTAGAACAGAAGATAAGTTGCCCTTTCACTTTGTTTTCAATGGTATAAATCCAAAGTAAATATGAAGCTTTCAGTAAGGAAAGACATAAATTTATTCTCTGTAGGCCACAATCTGCAGATATTGTAATGCCCCTGAGTCACTTTGAGGCCTAGATGAGCTCTGAGGGTGTTCTAGATTTTTAAAGGTGTGTTTTATCTCCTCTTTTGTAACTGTCTTCTGTCACATTCCCAGTGCATTTTCTGTGTAACAACTTTATTTCATAAGGCTTCTTTTCATTATGTGACCCTATATAAAGCCTATGGAGCCAATATTTCAAACCAGTGTTTGAAGCTAAGCACCTAACTCTGTACTGAGGTACCTAAAATAAAAATGTTCTGCTAAGGTGAAAGGGAACTTTGTGATCACTTCATCTCTGATAATCTGACCATTTTTACTTAGGTGCCTGGATATGGATTTAGGTGCCTGACTTTAGTCCCCTAAAATTGGAATACTGGGCATATATGTCCGTTTCTTTGCTCCTTTGAACCTTATGCAGACATTCACCTCTGTGTAAACAGCTAGCAGTTCTGAATGGTAGCACTTTGTTCTGATTTGTCACTGACTCTACATAGGGGTTAATACCTTTGAAAGGTGCAAGTTTGTAGGGAACCACACATTTGATCTATGATACACTCTTGCTGCAATTTTTAAAGGAATTACTCAGAGATCTTTCTGAATAGCTGTTACCCAATTGTATCCAATAGGGGTGGATATGTCTGTCAATAATCAAGGCAAAGGGAGTATTTGAGTCACTGTCTCAGGCTATGTCTGCACTGCAGTTAAACAGCCCTGGCTGGCCTGTTTAGCTGACTTGGGCTCACGCGGCTTAGGCTACAGGAGCTATAAAATTATGGTTTAGATGTTTGGGGTCAGGGTGGAGCCTGAGTTCTGGGATCCTGCAATGGGAAGGGTCCAAGAGCACAAGCTCCAGGCTGATCCCGATCATCTACATGACAATTGTATAGCCCTGTGGGCCCAAGCCCCATGAGCCAGCCACAGGTGTTTAATTTCAGTGTAGACAAACCCTTTCAGGTCTGACAAGCCAGGGAGTGTACACCATATTTTGTTCACTCATTAAAGGTGTCCAAGCTGTCTCTTAAGAGTAACTATGGAATGGACCTTAGATGGGAAATCTGGGAAAGAGGCTTGAGACCAATTCAATGGGAGTCTTATTTGCATAAGGAGTATGAGATTGCGCCAAATATGAATTTTACCAAAAACAAGACCATATAAATTTAAAGCAACTACTGCTGAAATGAAGGTAGATGAGGAGAGGCTTTTATAAGTTGTATAAATTCACCACCGAAGCTGCTTTTACATGATTTAATTGTGAAAGAAAAATGATTAGCAGGCACATACAGCATTAAATATTTGACTGCATTAATTGACCACGTTTTCTGCAGACAGGAGTACCAGGTAATTAAAAGATTAATTACAACATTGAAAGGTGTAATGTATTCATAAGACTTATAATGAGAGACCTTCACAGCTATGTAAAATTCTTTGAAAACAAATTCCTAAGAGTACGAAGAAAGTTAGAGTGGAAAGTGAGCTTTGCTGACCTTGTTAAGATTGTCAAATGTTATATATATTAGAATCCCTATTACAACATTAAAAGGAAAGAGAGTCAGCATGAGTTAGTCTGACTTCATAAAAGTATTTTTAAAGAGTATTTTAGTATGTCTCTGCTTCACACAATGTACTCCTTCTTAATGTGGACTTATGAGCCATACCTTTTTTATTAGCTATAGTTTAGTAATTCAGCTTAATGTACCATATTAAAAAAATATTCAGCAACTGGGGAAAATCATGAGTTTTTATCACTGCTGTTAGAAGTTCAGCTCTTGGATTATATTGGCCATCTCCCTGTGTTTCAGATATTTTCCTTTCGAGATTTTTTTTTAACTTGCTTTGAGGTGTAACTGTAACTCTTCGTTTTTTCTCGGATACACATATATTCATGTAAATCCTTCCAACAGTGTTGTATTGACATTAAATTCCACACCAATGAATTGCTATTAAAATGATTCACATTTGCTTAGTAGTATCCTGAGGTGGGTTCGCTAAAAAAAATACATATTTTTTAAATAGTTGTTGGAACTCAAGTTGCTGTCAGTTATTTCCACATATCCTCATGCACATAGCTGTAGGCTAAAGTAACTAATTACAGTAAACCTTGATTGTAACAAGTTTCTTTATATGTGATTGATTATCAGAGATTGCTCCATTATTTTTCAGACTAAAACGTAACACATTTGTTTTCTTTACAACCATATAATTCTTGTTCCATTTAGGAATGTTGATATCATGGCAGCTGTACCTAATATGTTCCCAGCCTTGATGTTGCCACCTCTCCATTATTTACCACATACTGTAGAATTTTCTCTAGTACGCTGGTCCCAAAACTTCAAAAACGGAGGCCTCTACCACTTGGCAGAAGGCAAATTTCTCCCGGTATTAGACTCATGCTCTGTCTTGGCTGCAACCAGCCAATGGCAGTTAATGTGCTCACAGATATTCCCAGTGAAATCTGTGGAGTTTGTATCAGGTCCATAATGACCATTGGATCAAGACTGGACCTCAAGCTATCAACAAAAATCATTAATAACTTTGCATAATTGCAACTTTCTTTCTTACTGTCACTGTGGCATGAGTTATCATATAGATAGACAGTTTGAAGGGATAACACCAGCTATTTTTGAGGAACCAGAAGGCAAATCTGAGACAAGTTAATTTCAAATCAGGGTAATTTTTTCTTTATTGCTCAATCAATTTTCCAACCAAAAGCTATAAGAGGGAAAAATAGGGTTTTATAGTGGGAGTTGCAGACACCATAACTCTATTATTCATAATTAGGGCCCTGTGTAAATCTCTCTTTTTTTCCTTTAGAAAATTAATGACCGTGTAAATGCCAAAGTACCAAATTTCAGTGTATTTACAGTGAATGAATTTTTAAGGTAGAAGTAGTTAATTTCAAGGATGGAATGAGTTTTACAGGTAACTGAAAGATATGGCAATGGTCTGCATATTCTTGAGACATTACTGAATTAAGTTTAGACATCTTTGAGGTCTACTGTATTAAATGCAAATGTATGTATTATCATGGGCTGAGATTGTATAACCTCTCCAGGAGGGGGAGATTTGATTATGAGGTGTGTAAGTTCAAAAGTCTATACAAAAAATGTGCCAGACAAGACTGTACTTTTGGGACAATAAATGTGAAGTGGATTTGCTGGGAAATATAACTAGGGAGAGTATAATGCACATTCGTAGAAATCGATGGCTGGAAGGGATCGCTGGTTATACAAAGAACGAGTCTTTGGAGCAATGCCCTGAGGTCATTGTTGATTACCTCTTCCCAGAGACTGGAGATCATAGGCTCAAGCTGTATTAAAAAAAAAAAATGCTGAACTGCCCAGTCAGAGTTTTGATTCTGAATCTGAGACAATCCATGAACTTGTAACCTCAGGGAAAGCCAAGTTGTGGGTTTTGAAAGAATGACACTTACCAGAACACAAATTAGGATTTGGGGGAGGGGGTGACCTCTGGTAAGCTTTTTAGCATTCATGTAGATTCTGATTGTTTTTAATATGTGTTTTTCTGTAATGTTTTCACCATAAGAATAAATGAGCTTGCATAGAAAGAGCTGGGTGGTAACATAACTCTAAACCATATAAAAAACAAAAACATCCTATTACTCCTCAGCAAACACTTTTCACAAAATGATCACTCCAGTCCAGATCCACAAAGAACCTGCACAACACCTTCCAAATATGAGTTTGGGCATTTAAATTTATAACTTTGCTAAATACTAAAAATCATTGTCATAAGAATTGTCCCAGTATCCTCTCTTCCAACAGTGGTCAATAATAGATGCTTCAGAGGGAATGAAAAGAAAAGGGTAATTATCAAATGATCCATCCCTTATTGTCCAGTCACAGCATCCGGCAGTCAGAAGTTTAGGGATGCCCAGAACATGGGGTTGCATCCCTGACCATCTTGGCCAATAGCCACTGATGGACCTACTCACCACAAGCTTACATAATTCTTTTTTAAACCCAGCTAGAGTTTGGCCTTCACAAACTGCCTTGTGTTCCACAAGTTGACTCTGCATTGTGTGAAGAAGGACTTCCTCTTTTTTATTTTTTTTAATCTTGCTGCCTATTAATTTTATTAGGTGACCCCAGGTTCTTGTGTTATGAGAAGAGGTCAATAACACTTCCTTATTCATTTTTCTCCACACCATTCATGATTTTATAGACCTCTATAATATCTCCCCTTGGTCATCCCTTTTCCAAGCTGAACTGTCCCACTCTTTTTAATCTCTCCTCATGTGGAATCTGTTCCACAGCCCTAATCATTTTATTGCCCTTCTCTCTACCTTTTCCATTTCTAATATATCTCTTTTGAGATGGGGTGATGAGAACTGCATATAGTATTCAAGATGTGGGTGTACCATGGATTTATATAGTGGCACTGTGAAATTTTCTATCTTATTATCTATCCCTTTCCTAATTGTTCCTAACCTTTTGTTAGCTTTTTTAACTGCTGCTGCACATTGAGCAGATGTTTTCAGAGAACTATCCACAATGACTCCAAAATTTTTATTGTGTTATAACAGCTAATTTAGACCCCATCATTTTGTGTATATATAGTTGGGATCATGTTTTCCAGTATGCATTACTTTGCATTTACCAAAATTGAATTTCATCTGCCATTTTGCTGCCTAGTCACCCAGTTTTATGAGATCCTTTGTAACTCTTCACAGTCTGCTTGGGACTTAAATATCTTGAACAATTCTGTACATCTGCAAATTTTGCCACCTTGCTATTCACCCCAGTTTTCCAGATCATTTATGAATATGTTGAACAACACTGGTCCCAGTACAGATCTTTGGTGGTCCCTGCTATTTACCTCTCTCCACTCTGAAAACTGACATTTATTCCTACCCTTTGTTTCCTGTCTTTTATCCAGTTACTGATCCATGAGAGGACCTTCTCTTTTTTTTGCATGACTGATTAGTTTACTTAAGAGCCTTTGGTGAAGGACCCTGTTAAAGGCATTCTGAAAGTCCAGTTACATTATCCACATTATATTGTCCACTTATCTGTATCCACATGTTTGTTGACCACCTAAAATAATTCTAATAGATTAGTGAGTCATGATTTCCCTTTACAAAAGTAGTGTTGACTCTTCCCCAACAAACTGTGTTCATCTTTGTTTCTGATAATTCTGATCTTTCCTATAATTTCTACCAATTAGCTTGGTACTGTAGTTAGGCTTACTAGCCTGTAACTGCCAGGATCTCCTCAAGATCCTTTTAAAGAAAAAAACAGTGTCACATTACCTATCCTCCAGTCATTGGGCACAGAAGCTGATTTACGTGATAGGCTACATACCACAGTTAATAGTTCTGCAATTTCATATTTTAGTTCAGTCAGAACTCCTTGGTGAATACCGTCTGGTCCTGGTGATTAAATACAATGGATTTATGGTTTATTACAACAATCTGTAACCCACTAGCCTCCCCCTTTTTTGTCCTGTGATTGGTCACTTCATCTTGAATGGTCTCTTACAATATTAGTTAACTACTTATACTGAACAATCTGTTCCTCCTTGTATTTAGCTGTGCCATTCACAGTATATTTCACAGACCTGAAGAAGAGTTTTGTGTAGCTCAAAGGCTTGTCTCTTTCACCAACAGAAGTTGGTCCAATTACAAATATTACCACACCTACCTTGTCTGTCCATTATGTGGTAGAAAACCTAACAGGAAAGGAATGGGAATCAGAGGACAGGAATCAGCCCAAGCAAAAATCTTACATCTGTGGGGAAGGAAGCCATCACTGAAAATCCCTGACATGAGTGGGAAAATTCAGAATCTTATCTGTGAGAATCTGGGTAACTTTGCTCAGGATTGGCTACTCCTCCCACTGAGGCCCTGCAGAGTGCTGAAAAGGCCAGCTCAAACTCCACCTCACAGAGTTTATTGTGTGACTGAATTTCTGGAGGGAGAGACTCACACAACCAGTCTGCTGGTGGCATATAATTTGTATGCTGAGCAATCCGCACCCCAAATCACCACCCACATGCCATGTTACACCTTTCTCAGGGCAGATCTATCCAATCACAAGTGAGAATGGAAGGTGGTAATCAATGGAGAGACATTCATTGGATGAAGAGATACTGGGCTGCTAAATTCGTAATTAAGCCTCGCTGAACACTCCAAGGGTGTGAAATATGGGTTAACTTCCTGGTGTAAAATCCTTTGCTCTGCCTACAACACAGATTTCTATACAGATCCAGAAAGGGTTAGGGATATTGGTTACAGATGTATTGTCAGATAGTCCATTTTCTTCACTTTGGGGGAATGATATTATGACTTTAAAAGCAGAAGGGGTAAATCAGACCCCCTCAGTTAGCTCCAGACTGGCAAGAGACTGTGTTAGCCAAAATGCAAATGGAGTAGCTGACATGGAGGAAGGTGCAGTGGGGGTGGATCCCCCTGCCAGTATCCAAGAAGAATCGAGTTACCTTCCCAGAGTATGCAGGCATATACTTGACGGGGGAGGTGGGGTAAGACAGTCTTTTATGCTTCAGGGGAGTGACACAAGACCTAGTGACTTGAAGGGAAATTCTCTGGGTCCAGAATCCCAGGCCAGGGAAATAGGGTCTCTGCCTTCTCTTACAATGGAACAAGGGACAGTACAGAGCATGGTGATGGCTGGGTCTGGGGCCAAAGATAGGAACACTGCAGCAGCTGCAGATTACTGCCATCTCTACAACATCAGAGAAATGCCCTACTAAAGTTTATGACAGAAAAGAGAGGGATCTGCTTCCCGTAGTCTCTTACTACCTAATAGTTTGTAAAAATGTAAAGCAACCTAAGCCTGGTGGGCAAAGAACTGCTGTGCACCTTGACTCAGTATGTGGGGATCAAAGGCTGTCCCAGTGGGGTTGGGGATCAATACTTCTCTCCCTCCCCCGCCCAGAGAATCTGATGTTAGGTGACCAGAGTCCCGAGGCCCTGACCTCTGATGAGGTGGGGCAGAGAAAGAAATTTGGTCATAAGAGAGGTTTAAAGAATTTCCCTTGATCAACCATTTCTAATTTTAAAAACAGTGCCTGGTTGAAGGCCACTTCACAAGGAGGCAGCTCTGCCTTATTTCTTCCTTTTGTCCAAACAGTTGCTTCCTAGAATACTCCTGGGAGGTGGGGAGTCTCAAGCCACTGCTGAGGGAGCTAAGCCCTTGAGCGACAAAGGGACACTACAGACACTTCCTAGACACTGAATTTGAGGTGAGAATGGGAGGACCGGGTCTCAAGTTCACTTCCAAAGGTTTAGTGGTAACAGAGGTAAGATGGAGCGTAAAAGAGCTCCTACAAATATGTCCCACAGGTTATAATGGGAGAAATGATTCAGGATGGTTGTTAAACAACTTGGTATACATTTTGGAAGGATGTATGGTGGCTTGCTAGCAGAATGTTGCATATGCATAGTTAAAATATGAAATTATGAAAGGCAATGGCTGAAATGCCATCAAGGGAATAAACCTGTGTGTTCCCCTAGGATGCAGGTCAAGCACCGTAGTTTCACCCATATATGTAACAGGTATGGTAATTTCTTCCATATCCCTGGGAAACACATTATTGAATTCAGTTTAAGTATTTTTGGGGTCCATTGTATTAAATGCAAAGTTTATATATTATTGTGGGCCAGGATTGTTTTTAACCTCTCTTGGGGGCAGATGAGATGTGACGCTTGGGAATTCAAGAGACTATATTGAAAACGTGACAGACAAGAATGGAATTATGGGACAAAAAGCATAAAGTGGATTTGCTGGGAAATATCTCTCACCTCTGGCTATACAAAACCCCAGCCTTTTGAAGCTATTCCCTTAGGAGTGGGTCATTGTCTGCTGATTACGTGTTCCTAGACAGTGGCAATCAAAAGCCCAAACTCTATAAAGAAATGGCTGAACTGCTCAGCAGGGGTTCTAGTTCAGAATCTGAGAGAGTCATGAATTTGTAATCACAGGGAAAACCCATCTGTGAGTTTTGAAGGACTAATACCTATTAGAGCCCCAATTTGGAGTTGGAGGTGACCTCTGGTAAGCTTTTTAGCGTGCATAAAGTTTCTTCCATTGTTTTTAATATGTTTTCTCTATAATCCTTTCACCTTAAGAATAAATGTGCTTGCTCAGAAAGAGCCATGTGTTAACTGTGAGCAATACATTGGCCCCAGCCTCTGCAGAGAAAGTAAAGTGCAGACTCTAGCCTTTTAGGCAATCTGGCTTGCTGGGGATAACATGATGTAGTCAGGGAATCATGCAGCCTTAAATATTTCCTGGTCAAGAGAAGATGTGATTGCTGAGAGCCGGAGACCTTTAATGCGTGCTCTTGGTAGGGGGGGGAAACAGGTGACTTTACCCTGTAACTCTGACAGTTTTGACTAATTTTGACTAATGTTACTTGCAAAATTCATTCCTCCCTTGAAATTGACTACTTAAGATTTTATTATTATTATTATTAAAGACTTTGTTGCAGACATTTCCTTTTAAAAAACGTGGTTTGTGGACATGGTTTGGGGTTTCATGATTTCCATGCCCTCATGAAATTGTGATCTAAACAGGGCCCTATCTATAACTTAGGTTTTAAGTGCATAACTATTAAGACAAGGGTAAAAACAGAAAAACCTAAAAATAAATAAGAAATTTTGTTTTAATTCTGTATTTTTTTATCGACATTGTAATGCAATGTATCCCATTTCAAAGACCATCATAAAGAAAGTCAATATATCAGTGAAGAACAAGCTCATTGTTGAAAGCAACATAAAGCTGATGGAAGGTAAGAGATAAAACTTCACTCCTTTTACTATATACATTTCTCAGCATTATCCCTAACAATATACCCTAGTATTATCCTTGGTGGTGATGACCAAGGAAAGAAATACTTAAATGGTAACAAACTATTCTGAAACCCCACAGTAACCAAACTTTTTCCTTTGTACCTACATAATTAAATAGGGTGCACACGATGGGGAGAAAGAGGAAATGCCATCACTTAGGAAGGCATAAGTGACATGTGCCCTTTTTGTTATGATCTAGTGTAATATAAATTTAATGTATGCTGCTTTCAGTCAGAGAATAATATTCTGTGCTGGCAGGGAAATGCCTGACATGCAATAGAAATATTTTGCCTTTTCATCATCTTTTTATTTTGGTGATCTATTTTGGTGCTCTTCCTGTTTCTTCCCTCCCCCTCCCCTTGTTTTTTGTCCACTTTTACCGGTTTAGACATGAATGAATGGTGGCTGGACCACAACATTTACCATTATATCTTGGTTCTGAAATTCTCAAATGTTAATATCCATAATAATTGAAGGTGCTCAGATAATGACCTACCGGTCGGTAGGGGGGCTAGGGAAGGAAAAAAAAATCCCAAGTTCTTAAATGTATTTTTTAATTAAAAATAAAATGTATAAAATAAAATATCTCCACTTTGATTTATGCTACTACACTCCAGAAAAAGAAACAGATGCTAAGCATCCTACATGATTTGAAGGACTAGAATAAAATCTGCAAAACTGACAAATTAACCTCAAATGTTAATTTTTCCAGCTTTAGTCTATTTTATTAGGAGAACACAAAGCTGATCAGTGAAGGTATTTATAGTTCACAGTACCTAGTATTGGCCAAATGCTTTGGTTTGGCATTATGAAGCATTTTTATTCCAGTCTTACACTCAGCTAAGTAACTTCTCTATGTCATGTTATACGAATTCATAGTCCTTAAACAGGAAACATTTCTTTGTGTGTGTAATTGTAGGGTTTTTTGGTAACAGTCAGTCTTCCACAGAGCTCAGTTTCGAGTTTTGTCTGCATTATTTACCAGGAAGTATACTCTGTCTAGACTCCATACAGTCCACACAAACACCTTATGATTGAATAATATAAGTGCAAATATGCATATTACATTCTGTATGATAATTAAATGTGTATTAAAATAGTTTTGTCCATTTTTTTATTTTATTTATTATTTCCAATAGTAGCCAAAAGCCCTGATCAGAATTGGAGCCCAGTTGTGTGAGGGACGGTACAAACAAATTTCAGTGGATAAAATGCATCCATTGTGCCTTCTAGATGCCTCTCATCAAAATGCAAAAGCTCTTGCACTATGTTAAGAGTAATGTGACAGTTGGTTTTAAATTTCAGTTCAATTAACACACGCAAATGATTATCCAAGGTAGAGGCACTGTTCTTACACTGTCGTCTATTAGCCTCTATGCAGGGGTGCTCAGAGCTACAAATAACATTACTGGCAAATAAATTTTGGCCTGACTGAGGTCTGAACTTGCTTTCAGTTGGCCTCCTCATCCCTGGCTTTCCCCTTTCTGTGATGCCCACATTTAAGAAAGATTTACTGTTGGATGCAGCAGCTTCAGGTTAATCTCTGCGATGAACCTGGCTAGATGATCTTCTCAAATCGCATGTACTTCTACATACAGTAAGCCATCTATTGGGAAATCCTAAAGGATCACGGAGCTTGTTCCTAAAAGAACAAAATACACTTACACTAGGCCTGAAACTAGTCCTCTTGGTCCTTTAAAAGTAAAATATTTGTAAAGTGCTTCTAATGTTCCCTTTCAAGCTAAAATATAATGATACTGCTATTGATATCTGAGTAAAATGGTTTGGCCAAACTCCCACTGTGTTCCTGAAATTGCAATCAGCAAAAGAAAACTCAGCAAGATATTTAGGCAGAAGCAGGAAATTGGGTAAGAACAGGCTTCAAATAGACTTCTATTTATAGTATTTATGTTTTTTTTGTTTTGTTTTGTTTCCTAATAATTAATAATGGATGATAAGAAGAAGTACCAGCTTTCATGCCCAGCCAGGCAGTAAAAGTGTGAATGTTTAAAATAACAAGAGATGGGACCAAACTGTAAAGTTCAGAGACCACATTATGTGTTGCACTATTTGAACGGCACAACCTTTCGGCAGGAGACACCAACTTTTACACTCACCAGTCTGGGGAGCTGTGGAGGTCAAAGTGGCTGCAGGCATAGGTCTTAGCAATAATGAAGATCTACAATGAGGAGCAGTAACCAAGCCTGTAGGTAACCTATGATGGATTCTTGGAGGAGTACCACCACTTTTTTTATTTTCTCCTAATCTGTCTCTGAAAAATTTCTTCTGCTAGATCTAGTTCCTATAATTACCAGGAACCTGTTATTTTTAATAGTTGTATTTACTCAGAACTGCAAAGGTTTAGCTTATATGTATAGTGTGTGTGTGTGTGTGTGTGTGTGTGTGTGTTATTCAATGAAAAGGGGGTAAGACTGGTGTTTAAATATAATTAACACTGTATTTTAAGAGAGGTTTAGATAATTCTACTTACCTGAAACCTTGAAAATTTTGAGCTTCAAGACTACCTGGTTTCTCAGCCAGGGGTACAGTTGTAATTTTATTTTCTGTTATGGCCAACTGTTCCTCCAACTCAGGATTCCCACCGAGTTCACTCTCTTCCCCTCTGTTATCCTACAGCTATGGGAAGCCAGTGGGAGAGCTGGTGAGACAACATAGTTCGAAGTATCAGCAGTAGGCAGACACCATACAGCTTTGTATTTCCTGCAGACCAAGCATATACAGGACCACGTTCCAGCTTTCCTAGTGTCTATCTTTAATCAGCATCTGGATGAAGTATAACAGGCTAAAGCTGAACCCAGGTGACACTGAGGTAATGCAAGTAGAAAGAGGGAAACACTCAGAATAAAATGCTTTCTCTATAACATCTCTACTGTCCATGACCTCTTCTCTCAGATTGTTCTTGATCTGCAACCTTTTCAGGCTCTGGACTGTTCAGTGCTATTGGATGCCCAAGTAGCATAGATGGCAAAACACAGCCACTTTCTGCAGCAAATGGACAGAATGCACCTCATCCTATTAGACTTTGTAAACCACATACTCCATTTTACCTCGTGAAAACTCCAACTGGTACAAAACTTCAGCATACAGCCTAAGTGATCTGTGCTCTGCAATGGCTCCCTGTTGAACCTAGTTCAAGTGTTCTGATTTGATATTCAAAGTCCTCTTTAGAAATGCCCCTTGCTATTTCAGACACCTGACTGACCTTTCCTTTTCATAAGGTATCCCTTGATTATCTGAGGACAAATAACCAAAGGGATGAATATTACATAAAAATGGTACTGAGATGAATGTAAATTTTGGCTTCACATCTCTGGTGAAATACAGCACTTTCCATTTTACAATATAGACGTCATGAAGAGTAAATTAATTTTGCACTTTCAGGAAATTAACACACATTTTACCAGTTTGGTTTAAAGTTTCTGAAGTTTTGCATTGCATGATTAGTACACAGTACACCATGTTCTTGTCACGGATCATATTAAGAAGAAGAAAACGTGTCAAGAAATGTGGACTCAAAGCGCATTCCTGATTTGACTTCTTATTGCTGTTTGATATGGTGCTGTATTGTCCCTCGGACATATTCAAAAATCCAGCATACTGTATCTCTAATGTGATATCAGCTGCAGTAGAAAGTAACAGGAAGGAGTCAGCTATATTTCCCAAGGCTTCTCATGTATTAGATTTTCTCCTCAGTAACCTTTCCAAATTCACAGGTGGTCTTATTCTAGATCACACTGGCACCTGACCTTTGTAAACTTGGACACTAGAGAAAATAAAAAGCAATGTATAAAAAGAGATACAATCTTCCATTTCAAAATGCTGCTTTATCTGAAAGCAGCAAGGATTTCATGACATATAAAGTTCAAAGTTGTGTTGATTTTTCCCTTCAACTACAGTATCTTTTAGCCTTGATCATTTCTCATTCCTGGTAAATTTCTTTCCAGCTTTTTAATGTCTAGCACTTCTTTCAAGCTTAAATGTTGCATTCATTTTAAAACAAGCACAAAAATAAGCATACATGTAAATTTGACAGGAAAAACCCAATCCCCCTTCATGGACAGAGAATACAGTAATGTTAGTTATGGATATAATACAGGTCCTGGAGCAGATCCTTAGTTGTTATAATATAGCATGGCCCTGGGGCCTGAGCATCTATACTCATCTCTAGCTCCAGCTTAGGAGTTGTTGAATCTGATTCCTACCTTGGGACCTCAGCAGCTACACTGCATTGTTGAATCCAACAACCCATAGCCCAGATTTCCTAGAGCACTCCCCAAATGTGGCCATTCTAGGCCTTTGTTTGTGGTGTAGTATGGGAAAGCTACTCCTGAGATGAGTCTACACTGCTTGAACCCTGGATCCCAGTTTAACTCAGACTTTACCCCCTTAGGGTCCTGGGATCCTGGTTCCAAGCCCTGAGTTAGCATGATTTGTGTGCAGAAAGAATAGGGTTTAGAACCCTCCTGGACTGGCCAGGAATCTCCTGGAATTGGCCTCAATCTCCCAGTTACTATTGAAAGCAATCCAGGAGATTTTAATAGGCCACAAGTTTGGTCAGTGATGCAGTGGGGCTAAGGCAGCCTCCCTACCTGCCCTGGCTCCGTGCAGCTCCTGGAAACGGCTGGCATATCCAGCTCCTAAGCACAGAGGCAGCTGGGGTGGGGGGGGGGTTGCATGCTGCCCACACCCTGAGCATCGACTCCACAGCTCCTATTGGCCAGGAACAGCTGCCAAAGGAAGCTGCGGGGGTGGTGTCTGCAGACAGGCCAATTATCAAAATGATGCAGCTTCAAATTTACGAAGATATCACAATGATAACTTGCCTATCCCTCTTGTACATGTGTAAGAGATTTCTTTTAACTTTGCTCTGAGACTACTCCATACCCAAAGAGGGTTAAATGATAAGGACTAATGCCAGCATTATTAGAAGATATATTAATGGAATCAGTTTGCCTCATATCTTCTCATGGCCACTGTCTAAGGTATAGTTAAAGGGCTGTAAAATAAGGACCGTGTGATCTCCAAACTATCTCTGACAGAGATATCCACTTAAGATAGATTAACTGATTATTTGATTTACATTAGATCTGGTTGGACACTGTCAACTAAGTTTGGAGATCATTCATTTGATTTCAGAATAGCTGTTTGAGTCAGGTGAACTTATTCCTCTTTTTAGTTGCTATTGGAGAACATCCCCATGAACCACTTTTTTGTTTGCACAAATGTTTGAGGAATGACTTCTGAAGAATTCTCCTATTTTCATGTAAACATCCAAGGGTATTTGTAGATGAACAAGAGTAGTTTCTAGTCATTATTTGTTCTATCTATTTATTCTCCAGTTTAAAAAAAAAGTTTCAACATAAATTGTTATTGCAGTTAGTCAAAAGTATTAGTGTCGGCCAACCTTCTCCATTTCCACAGCTTACATGTTGATCATTTAATTTAAAGGGTATCTTCTCTAGAGCAATAAGGTCACTGAAATAGTCAAGTCTAAAACATTTGTACCTGGGTCAACCATTTTGATCAATACAAATTCAGTGTTGGTACTATAAAATAGGCTTTTTCTGTTTAAGAGCAGTTAGAACACTGTCTTTTGTGGAGAGTTTGCTTACTTGAGACTTCATCATGGAGACACCCTGAATGTTATAATTTAAATAAAACATGCCCATGTCATGACTATCTTTCCCTCCTCCCTCTTCAAGTCACGCACAGAGTTAGAATTCATCTGGGAATTTGCCAGGCCAAAATAATATAAGTTCCAACCAAAACATTTTGTTTCTATACTTTCCGGATGCGTTCAGCTTGCTTCCTGCTTTACCAATTTTTTCATTAAAGAAATTCCATAAGCAATATGACTGCATTGTCTGCAACTAAAATTCTGGGCCAGATCCGCTTTGTGTTGCTTTGGTGGTGTAAAGGAATTTTAGCTGTTGTATAGCAAGTCTCCCCTCCTAGTCCACAGGGAAGGGAATATGTCAAAGGTATAACAGGAGTGTGTTGCACTGTGGCAATTCCTGCCAGCATAACAGCCCCTATGAGGTACAACTAGGCATTCTACCCACTTTTGCAGTGATGTAAATGATCGCAAATGATATTTTCAAAGAGATGAGTGAAAACACATCAAACTAAGACAGAGCTCAGATATGTGTGAATGCTTGTTCTCCACCCCAAAAGTATTGCTGTGTCTGCAATATTCAAAGTTTTATTCTGTGCCATTTACCCAGATGGGAGACTTAGCAATGCAGATCAGAGTGCAGCTGCGCTTGAGGGAAAAGGTGTACTTCTTACTGTAGCTCACAGTATCCGGGGCTCTGTTTAAAAGGTAAGGTGCAAAACTGCATATGCTAGACTTCCCATGGCACATAGTTGCCATGACATTAGATACAAATTGGATATGTGTGTATGCTAATTATGAATATTTGCATATGGAATGACCTGATCTGTATATGCAAGTGAAGAAACAGAGGGTGCAAATTGGTTCAGTGATAGAGTTCACAACTTTGTAAAATTACGCTTTGTATATCTTTGGCCAAACTGCGTATATTACAAACACCTCAGGAATGGAGGTTGTTTGTAAACTCTGAAATGTCCATAACTCTGAACAAAACATTATCATTGTTCTTTCAACAGTTTACAACTGAGCATCGACTTAATGGAGCTTTGAAACTGTACTATGCAGAAAAAAATGCTGCTTTCCCTTTATTTTTTTAGTAGTTTACATTTAACACAGTACTGTACAGTGTTTGCTTTTTTTTCCTCTGTCTGCTGCTGCCTGATTGTGTACTACTTCTGGTTCCGAATGAGGTGTGTCGTTGACTGGTCAGTTTGTAACTCTGGTGTTCATAACTCTGAGGTTCTACTGTATGAATGTTAAGAGCAGAAGCATATTCATAGCATATTGTACCTAGAGCTGTTGAATCTGATAATGCTTTCACTGGAGCCAATAACAAAACTCCTACTGACTTTGGGCATAAGTCTGCCACTCTTATCTCCTATGAGTTTAGCATGATAACACTGTAAAACATTTCAACAGTGGAAAGGTGACTGCAACCCCTTTAGTGTGGGATACAATAATCAAACATAGATCTCTTGGGCCCTGAAGGTTCTGTCTGGCTTGTCACAAGCAGCCTTCTGTATTTATCCAGATTAGATGATTAATGATCAAGCCTCACAGTGAGAGATACAGACTACATTAGGTCTGTTAGCAATAGAAAATATTTCTGCTAGTGTTCTTTTTCCTTATGCTACAATTCACTCAGCCAGAGTTAGGCCTAAAGTCACAGCACCAGTTGCTATAGCACAAGCCATTCTTATAATGAATTACAAAACAAATAGACATTTTGAATGAAATTCACCTGGGGAGAGCCTGTGCAAAGCATATGCACCATTTAAATAGTCATTAGGGTAGGGGAAAGGAGAAGGACTGCCAGATTCAAAAGACAGTACCTTTTGAATACCTGCAATAAAGGGTTCATAGAGGCTGCTACAACTGATTTTCACTCTTCATGGCCCTGATAACTTGGAACAGCATGAGTTGGGAGAATATTAGTGTCATGGACAGACTACAGATTAGGGAGGGATTCTGTATGCTCCAACTTTAGAGTTCTTCATACAAAGTCTGAAGTGTAGTTAGTACATTCTCTCTCCTGCAAACCATTGACCTAATCCTACATCTGCTTCCTGGGTGAAAATCCAGGAAGCTGGATTTCAGTTATTTTAATGAAAAAATAGAGCCAGATACTGATCCCAGTTGCACCATTGTAAATGTGTGGTGACTCCACTGAGGTCGATGGTGTTACCTGACTGTAACTAAACAGAATCTGACCCACGTCCATTAGAGGCCTGACCCTCCTCTCACTGAAGTTTATGGCAAAACTCCTTTTTAAAAATTATGTATATTGTAGTAGCACCCAAAATGCACTGGGTACTTTCCAAACACAGGGGAAAACTCAATAGGAGATCAATTTCTATACGAAACCCTAGACATTTATACTAAGGCAGCAACATAACTAGTAGAATAGAATGTTACCACAGCCAGGAGAGAAAATTATCTGTCCCACAGAAATCCTTGTGGTTCACTGCTTCTGTCAAGCAACATAATGTGCTTGTAAATGTAACCTGACAAAAAACACAGCAGAACATCAGCAGCTTGATAAAATGACCAAAATCCAAACAGTGGCTAAGTGACTACATTGACAGGTTTCAGAGTAGCAGCCGTGTTAGTCTGTATTCGCGGAAAGAACAGGAGTTCTTGTGGCACCTTAGAGACTAACACATTTATTTGAGCATAAGCTTTTGTGAGCTACAGCTCACTTCATTGGATGCATACAGTGGAAAATACAGTGGCGAGATTGTATATACACAGAGACCATGAAACAATGGGTGTTACCATACACACTGTAAGGAGAGTGATCACTTAAGATGAGCTAATACCAGCAGGAGAGCGGGGGAGGGGAGGGGCGCGGGGAACCTCTTGTAGTGATAATCAAGGTGGGCCATTTCCAGCAGTTGACAATAACATCTGAGGAACGGGGCGGGGGGGGGGCAAGGGGGGATAAACATGGGGAAATAGTTTTACTTTGTGTAATGACCCATCCACTCCCAGTCTCTAGTCAAGCCTAAGTTAATTGTATCCAGTTTGCAAATTAATTCCAATTTAGCAGTTTCTCGTTGGAGTCTGTTTTTGAAGTTTTTTTTTGTTGAAGAATTGTCACTTTTAGGTCTCTAATCGAGTGACCAGAGAGATTGAAGTGTTCTCCGACTGATTTCCCCTGCCCCCCCCCCCCCCCGTTTCTCAGACATTCTTGTCGACCACTGGAAATGGCCCACCTCAATTATCACTACAAAAGTTTCCCCCCCCGCTTCCCCGCTCTCCTGCTGGTAATAGCTCATCTTAAGTGATCGCTCTCCTTACAGTGTGTATGATAACACCCATTGTTTCATGTTCTCTGTGTATATAAATCTCCCCACTATATTTTGCACTTTATGCATCTGATGAAGTGAGCTGTAGCTCACGAAAGCTTATGCTCAAATAAATGTGTTAGTATCTAAGGTGCCACAAGTCCTCCTGTTCTTTAAGTGACTACAAAATCCTTCCAACACTCTTCACAACACAGCAGCAGAAAGAGTTCATGCAATGCAAGAAAAAAAATCCCACAATGACAGGAAAACAATGACTTGCTAAAGCAACTTCCCATTGGCTGTGCCTATCCCAGCTAAAAAGAGAATATTCCAGCCACAATTAGTGTGATCAAAGTGGTTAAAAAAATAAACAAGATCCTTTAGAAGTGGTCTGCGACAGGCAGTGGTTTGTGTACGCTTTTCTGTGACATCTTGAGCAGTTCATTTGAAGCTAGTTTTTAACAAATATAGCAATCCAGCCAAAGCAGATTGTTCAACTAAAATATTTCTCTTCAGAGGTGGGTTTTTTTAAATTAATTTAATTAATTAATAGTAGGGAAGTGCAATAAAAATACAATGAATTTGATTCCACCCTTGAAAAAAATAGGTTCTCTTTCATGGAATCACAAGTCCATAGTGTATCATCCCCCTTCTGTTTACAAAAGGTTGGCACAAGGAAAACTATTCCCTAAATCTCCATGTTTTTCTTTTTTAATCTTTCAGCAGCTCTACCACATCTCCTTAGAGAAGAAGGGTGAATATTATTGTAAAGTGTGCAGGTGATATGGCCTTCAAGACTCACGTTGGACTGAATTCCATGGGTAAATGCATGCCAACCTCCATATATACTCCAGTGTAGAGATCCCTTGTACGTCCACTTCTCCTATAGGTTTCCCTCCCAGCACTGACATCATGGCCATCTCCCTAGCCATACTGCCATCAGCTGCCTAATTTCCCTTCTATTGGGGAGGTTCACCAAGAAAGTAGTGGAAGTTGAATGCTGCTTTAAAACCATGAAGTTTTGATTTACCTTGTGTTGTTTGCAGCAAAGAACATGTTGTGCAGGGCAGCTGTTCCCGCAGCACCGTCCTTCACCAGGACTAATTCTGCTAAGTTCCCCTTGTGAGTTAGAAGTGGCTATGTGATAGAAGAAGATGCTACCACAGAGACTCCTTTCCTCTCTGTGTTACCCACTCTGTGGGTTCTCCTTGGTTTTATTTTCCTTCTTTACTATATAGCAGAAGACTGCATATGGGCTACAGATATTAGAGATAGGAAAGAGCTACCGTAGTAGATCATCAAACTGTGACAGGGTCAGTCCAGATGGCTACAGGAGGAGAGTGTTTTTAAAGCAGATATGCTAGTCCCAGATTAAGCAGGTCCATTTTCCCTAGGTAAGGTAACAGGGGCAGTTTTTTGAAACAGAAGGAACTTGCTGGAACAAATTCAGACAGGCAGGCTAATTAGGACACCTGGAGCCAATTAAGAAGCTGCTAGAATCAATTAGGGCATGCTGGCTAATCAGGGCACCTGAGTTTAAAAAGGACCTCACTTCAGTTTGTGGTGTGAGTGCGAGGATCTGGGAGCAAGAGGTACTAGGAGCTGAGAGTGAGAAGGTATACTGCTGGAGGACTGAGGAGTACAAGCATTATCAGACACCAGGAGGAAGATCCTGTGGTGAGGATACAGAAGGTATGGGGAGGAGGCCATGGGAAAGTAACCCAGGGAGTTGTAGCTGTCATGCAGCTGTTCCAGGAGGCACTCTAGAGGACTGTAGTCCACAGGGATTTGGGCTGGAACCCAGAGTAGAGGGTGGGCCCAGGTTCCTCCCAACTCCTGATCATACACAGGAGGAGTTGACCTGGACTGTGGGTTCCACCAGAGGGGAAGGTCTCTGGGCTGTTCCCCGATCCACATGGTGGGTCATCAGAGACTGTGGGGATTGTTCTCCTTCCTTTTTCCCATGCTGGCCAGTGATGAGGTTAGCTGAATGAATGGCAGGTTTGAGCCACTAGCAAAAGTGGCCAAGCTGAGGGCTGCCGTGAATCTCTGAGGCAAGCAAATCTGCCAATAAGCGCAGGACCCACCAAGGTAGAGGAGGAACTTTGTCACCATACCCATACCTGTGCAAAGCTTTTTCCTTTAGAACTCATTTACAGTATGTTCTAGAATCCCAATAGCAAGTGGTAAATGATGTATGAAATGAAACATTCCTGCCCATCCAGTGCATAGAGACTTCAGAAAAAATGTTATTGTCATTCTGAGACATATTATCTTATTTGCCATAATTTCTGATAGTAAGACAAACTGTCAAAAGAACTCAACAGGCTTAGAAGATTTAAACCAACCAATCAAATAAGTAAGAAATAAAATAAAAATGGGGGCAGGGAGATTTTGAAAGGCAAATGGTCTGTTCTGCGAAGAAGGAAAACAAAATCACTATTGTTATAGTATAGCCCATGTGCTAGACATCATCTCAATACTGCATGCAAAGAGAAGTAGAGCACCGTCTCTGAAGATGGATGTTATTGCTTTGGAGATGGAGCAATGTAAGGTGAATGTGATGATTCCAAGTATTAAAAAAAATATATTTTTGGATAAAAGTTGGATCCTTTATTATGTGAAAGGTAAAGAGTAGGGTCTATTCTGAAAAGTATTCAAAGCTGGGAATAGAGAAGAAACAAACTTGAAATTTGGTACATATTTTCAAAAAGTATGATTGTATCCTTTACTTTTTTTACGGAATAATTCAGGTGTGGTAGGACATCTACCTATCATGTGGTAGGTGAATAAAGGTAAATACATTTGACTGAGTCCAGATCTTCTGGTGTAATCCATTCATTTGTGCCAATTAGATTTGCTTCCATCCCTAAAACTCATGTTGCTTAGTACAGTGGTTCTCAAACTAGGGCAGCCGCTTGTTCAGGAAAAGCCCCTGGCCGGCCGGGCCGGTTTGTTTACCTGCTGCGTCTGCAGGTTCGGCTGATCGCAGCTCCAGGCCAACGGGGGCCACAGGAAGCAGCGTGAGCCGAGGTACATGCTGGCCGCCCTTCCTGCAGTCCCCATTGGCCTAGAGCAGCGAACCGCGGCCAGTGGGAGCTGCAATTGGCCGAACCTGCAGATGCGGCAGGTAAACAAACCGGCCTGGCCGGCCAGGGGCTTTTCCTGAACAAGCGGCGGCCCTAGTTTGAGAACCACTGGCTTAGTATACAGTACTGTAGCTGCTATGACCTTTAACACTCTGGGCCTAATCCTATTCTCTGTTACCGCAGTTTAAATCTGAACACTTTACACTCTTGGCATGGAAAACCCATTGTTTCCATGCACAAGTAAAAACGAAGACTGAGTGTTCTTGAAGCTTCCAAGAAGAACATCATAAACTTTCAGCTGTCAAAATCAAAAACTAGAAAAGGAAATAAAACAAAATGTTTTCCAGTGCAATGTTTCACTTCAAAAGATCAGATCTCTTGAAAGATGTTAGTGGTCAAGGTTTTGTTGACTGATCAGCAGCAATCGGCAAAAATGGTTTTGCAGATTAAAAATAGGTCTGGGAATTCAGAGACCTGGGTTCTCTTTCTAACTCTTGCACAGACTTCCTGCGTGACTTTGGGCAAAGTCTAACTTAACTAATCAGTGACTCAGTTCCTCTATCTGTAAAATAGTAATAATAATATTTACTATGTTTCGCAGTGGCATTGAGTCGGGCTGATAGACATTTTTCCATCAAAACTGTTTTGAGGTGGAAAATTGGGGTTTTGATTAAAGATTTTGTGTGTGACATGTCTGATTTCTGTATAAGATTGACTGTCTGGGTTTTTTTGTTTATAACAAAAGACCTGAAAAATGTAGGCCAAAGCCTGATTTATTTATCTATTTTTTAATACGGCAATTCTATCACTGTTCCTCATGCCCCCGTCCTTTTCTATGAGTCAAGCTGCACCACAGAATTTCAGCAAGAGGTGGGAGACTATGGTGTATCATGGGATATGTAGTTCAGCCAGACAGGAAATGCTATTTTTTTCATTTTTTCCCCAAAAGGCAAAAGTTTATGCAGAACTCACCCCACCCCCAAGCCCTCTTTTGATCAGCTCTAATTGTGAGGCTTAATATACAAATGTTCATAAAACTGTTTTGAGAAACTCAGCTTGAGGGCCAAATTCTGCACTCAGAAAAATGACTTGGATTTCCACGACTGTAAATGAGAGCAAAATTTGACCCAAATCTCTAACTCTATGTCTAACTGTAGTTAACATATCTTTCTGGAAACCTGCACAGACTAATTTCATGCAGACAAATAACAACATGTAATGTAAGTTTTTATCAGTTTTTTCCATTACAGAGTGATCAAATGGCTACGGCTGAAAACATACATTTTCATCTTAGTAACTGAACTAAGCATACAATAAATACAGTTCTTGTATTTATTTACTCTTGTTCTGTGCTTTTTCTAAATTGAAAATATGGTGCTCCTGTACTAATATTGATTCTCCGCCTAGTAGGATCTGATCCTGTATCCTGATAAAAGTCAGTCTCATTAAATAGTAGTGCTGGGTACAGCCACAGTAGTCCTCAACAAGGCTAATTGGAAGCACAGTCTGCAAATCGAAAATCAATTAACATTCTGGCTTGCAATAATTACCCACAGTATGGGAGGCTTTTCCAAGATGTAGCTTCCACTGTGCCTAATAATAGGATTCTCTAAACACTGATAAATATTTTCATGGACACACCAGCGCTCTCATTTCAACTGTCACTTATCTCAGAGAGGGGAAATGAACATCCCTCATACATTTTTTTTTTTTTCCCCATAAAGTAAAGTACACTGCTGTTCTGACAAGTTGTAATGTCACCTTGGATCATGTTTTAATCAGCTGGAACAAGGCAACATCTCATTTATTTCTGCAGTTTCCTTGCTCTGCAATGCACTGATTGCCAAGACATAGAAATCCAAACTGAACTCTGATTAAAATGGAATGAGGATGCACATGTTGCAGTTGGTTTTCAGGGATGTTTTGTCCCGTACTAGGAAAGGTCAAGGTGACTCAAGTTCTAATTATAAAAGAAAGATTTGAAATAGGTCTAGGATATGCTGCTCTCATAATGGCTTATATTGTGACAATCCAAAAATATTTTGTTGGGTAACTTACACAAACAAGGATAATTTTAGTTTCCTTTATTGGTATTAGAAATGTTTGCAAGACTGAATAATCAATATATTTAACATACTGTCTCATTGCCTGATGCTGAGTCAATAAGAGTTTTACTCTTGGCTTCAGTGGGAGCTTATCTTCCAAGTGCAGACAGGAACAATGATCACAGATCTCAGTTTCCAGCGAGATATGTTGTACTGAAGGTTCATTAACGTCTTGGGAGATAAATGGTTTCTTCATACATTTTCACATTTTGGAACAAATATAGCTCAGACAAAAGGGGGCATAACTCCAGTTGCAATCCGAGAGAGTTGTGCCCACTTTTGTTAGAGCTGAATTGTATGTGTTACAATAACAATAATTAATAGTAATTGATAAATTAATAATTAACATTATTTGTGTTACTGGAAGAGGAGAGTTGAGCCACCCATGTGTGTGTCAGTGGAACTGGAGTCAGAGGGCCATAGACTAGAAGGGGCTGTTATTGGCTTGACAATAAAGACCATGGGCAAAGTGCATAGTAAAGTTAACCTGCTTTCAGCCTCACTCTTTGCTAATGAAACAGTGAAAAAATATTAATTTTAAGGTGCATTTCTTTTAATTATTCCAATTTCCCAGCAGAAGTCAGTTCAATGGTGGGGTATTTTTGTCTCCCTCCTTTCCCTCCATGCTTTCCAATAAACTGACTCAGTTATGTGGGGAGCATGAGCTGGCTTCAAGGACTGGAGTTTCCAGCTGAGCCAATTTTGGAGAGAAGTGATGAAAGTTCTTCTTTTTGTTCACTTAGCTGGTTCTGGGAAAGGGGAGGAGAAGAAGAGAGATTGGGTATGTCCTCTCCTGCCATATGCCAAGTGGTTTTCCTGGGGATGGAGATGGCTCAGGGATGAGGATGTCCCACTGTCTGCAGAGCCAAATGGGACCCACCAGAGTGTAAACAATTTCCACCAGCAATGGGGAGCCTCAATTAAGTCCACCCCTGAAATGGATCTCAAAGTAATTCTTCTTCCTGACATTAGAGCAGTGAACATGCCAGTGACTTTGAGAATCATACAGAATGCATAGGAAGCACTTTCCACTCAACATTGTAATTAAAACTCAAAAAGCAGAAGTGAAAAATTTTGTGCATAAGGTATTTTAAAAGGACAATCTATTGAATGTTGTTAAGGTGTTGAAGCAAAAAAACCTCATGTTTCCCCATGAGTGAAATATTTTTCATTTTTGCCTTCAATGGTTTGTGAGAAGAGGCTATATTTTTTTTGTGTGTTCAGTAGTGAATTATCATTTTACCCTAAAAAGGTTTTGTTCTTTTTGTTTTATTCCCTGCAAGAATAGTGGGAATTTATATGCAGAAAATGCTGAAATGCCTCCTTGAATATATTTTGACTCTTGCTTAGGTGTTGTATTTTATCACATTTGCTACAAACAGCCTTAAGGCTTGTCTATGCTTGAAATGCTACAGCAATACAGCTACACTGCTGCAGCACTTCAGTATAGACACCACCTACGCTGACAGAAAGGGTTCTCCCATTGGCATAGGTAATCTACCTCCCTGAGAGGTGGTAGCTAGAAGAGTTCTTCTGTCAACCTAGCACTGTCTACTCTTGGGGTTAGATCAGCCTAACTACACTACTCAGGGGCATGGATATTTCACACCCCTGGGCGATGTAATTAAGCTGACTTAATTTTCTAGTGTAAACCAGGCCTTCTATTCTTTTGGTAGAAATAGTCAAATTTTGCTTTCAGTAAGACATCAACTATCACTTCTCATAAGGAAACAACAATATTTTTGCAAATCTATGTATTTGCTTGTAATAGCTCTCTGAACCACAGTCTGTCACCGTGGGTATGTCTATACTGCAGTGTAAGCCCAGGCTTAAACTCAGGTTCAGGCATAACCCCCCTTCAATATACACTCAAATTGTGCTAACCGAGCACTCAGACCCAGGATCTCATGACCCTGCAGGGCTGCAGTCGGAGGATGAGTCAAGCCAAGACTCAGGGTTTGAGCCCTATTGCTTTGCAGTGCAGGTGCATCCCTGTTTGACTCATGTCCTGGCAGACTCCCAGGACATATCTCACAATTCCATGGGCCGACTTCCTTAGTCTTCTCTATCCCAACGATCTCCAATTAACTCAATTGAAAGTGGAAGCCACCCTCCTTTTGCATACAGCA
Organism: Eretmochelys imbricata; assembly: GCF_965152235.1. Taxonomy (NCBI): domain Eukaryota; kingdom Metazoa; phylum Chordata; order Testudines; family Cheloniidae; genus Eretmochelys; species Eretmochelys imbricata. The sequence goes on along the minus strand of NC_135573.1, from coordinate 131,123,904 downwards.
GCAGCTCAGGGAGTGAACGTTAACCCATTGTCTTCTGATCACCGAGCTGCAATCACACCATTGAACAGCCTCCTGGATTTGCAACAGAGACCGAACTGAATAAGCCTTTGGCAAAGTGAGCTGCTTCCTGGTCTTCAGAGCACAGACAAATTTTGGTGAATCTCTGATGCGAGGCCAGTAAAACTCTGGACTTCAGCAAAAGCAGCAGGAATGACCACGTGTACCAGAAGATAGCTAAAAAGCTAGCAGTGTTGCACATTTTCCAGACAGGTTATCAGTGCAGGGAGCATATTAAGAGGCTGATGAGCGAGTATTTCAAGACAAGGGATAAGAACCACACTTTGGGCAACATGTCAATGTCATTCCTATTTTATGAGGAGTTTGACTGGGTGCTGGGCACTGTGCCCAGGATGGAGCCAACTGTGCTTCACGAAGACCTGGTGAGTCAGAATGGTGCCCTGCTGGCTTCTGAATCCAGCATAGTGACTCATGGCAGCCAGGAGAAGGCTCCAAGTGAGGAGCATAAATTGACTCTGCAATGAAACCAGTCCCACAGCAGGCTGTGGATCAGGTACAACAACTAATTATAGGTTGCCACTCAGAAGAGCTGTTTACCCCTCCCGTCCTGCCCCCCAGGAACATGCTGCTGCCAAGCCTGCAGCAAACCCAGTCCAAATAGAAGCTGCCCCACAGCCCAGCAAGTTTCTGACTCTAATTTGCAGTTTATTACAGTGGTGTGAGGGATTTCTGCTCTAAGAAGCAATGCAAAAGTTAGGAAAAGCCCGAGCTACCAGCATGTGTCGGCAAAGGGTGGACTGTATCACAACACTTTGCTGTTCCCCTACCGCTACACCATGGGGAGTTCAAAATGATGCCTGGGAATTTCAAACGTTAAAAACAGCTTTAAAGAATATTTTCTCTGTTTAATGCACAGATGTTTGCTAGAGTCATTTATGTTTTCCTTTCAGTCTAACAGGCTTGAAATTTGCTGCTCTGTAAACGCTCTACAGTCGACAGAGCTGTCTGGAAACAGTGAACTCACTCAGTTATAGACCTAAAAGTTGCAATTCTTCAACCAAAAAACCTTAAAAAACAGATTCCAAGAAGAAACTGCAGAACTGGAATTAATTTTTAAACTGGACACCATTAAATTAGGCTTGAATAAAGACTGGGAGTGGATGGGTCATTACACAAAGTAAAACTATTTCCCCACGCTATTTTTCCCCTACTGTTACTCACACCTTCTTGTCAACTGTTTGAAATGGGCCATCCTGATTATCAATACAAGTTTTTTTCTTCAGCTGATAATAGCCCACCTTAATTGCTTGATCTCATTAGAGTTGGTATGGCAATACCCTTTTTTTCATGTTCTGTGTGTGTGTGTGTGTGTGTGTGTGTGTGTGTATATATATATATATATCTTTCTACTGTATTTTCCACTGCATGTATCTGATGAAGTGGATTTTAGCTCATGGAAGCTTATGCCCAAATAAATTTGTTTGTCTATAAGCCCTGGTCTACACTACAGCATTAGGTCAAATTTAGCCACATTAGGTCAATTTTAGAATGAATGCATCTACACAATCAATCCCATTCCGTCGACCTAAAGGGCTCTTAAAATCAACTTCTGTACTCCTCCCCAGCGAGGGGAGTAGTGCTAAAATCGACCTCGCTGGGCTGAATTTGGGGTAGTGCGGACACAATTCGATGGTATTGGCCTCTGGGAACTATCCCAGAATGCTCCAATGTGACCGCTCTTGACAGCACTTTCAACTCCAATGCATTAGTCAGGTACACAGTAAAAGCCCTGGGAAATTTTGAATTTCGTTTCCTGTTTGGTCAGCGTGGCTAGCTCAGCAGCACAGGTGACCATACAGTCCCCACAGAATTGCAAAGGATCTCTAGCGTGGACCGAAAGGGAGACATTGGATCTGATTGCTGTATGGGGAGAAGAATCTGTGCAGACCAAACTCCGATCAAAAAGAAGAAATGCTAATATATATGCCAAAATCGCACAGTGCAGGGTGGAGAGAGGCTACAACAGGGACACACAGCAGTGCCACATGACAGTTAAGGAACTCAGGCAAGCCTACCAAAAGACAAAGGAGGCAAACAGTCGCTCGGGTCAGAGCTCCATACATGCTGCTTCTATGATCAGCTGCATGGCATTCTAAGGGGGACCCTACCATTACCCCACCACTGTCCGTGGACACCTGCAAGGGGGGAGTCCCTCGCAACAGGGAGGAGGATTTTGTGGAAGAGGCGGAGTAGAATGCACAGCAGACAAGCAGTGAATCCGTTCTCCCCGGCAGCCAGGACCTTTTCATCACCCTGGAGCCAATACCCTCCCAAAGCGGGATCCCTGACCCTGAAGCCAGAGAAGACAGCTCTGGTGAGTGCACATTTGTAACTACAGAACAGGGTTTAAAAGCAATAGTGTTTAATGTTGGATTTGCCCTGAAGAATTGGGATGCATTCGCGGCCAGTACAGCTACTGGAAAAGTCTGTTAATGTGTCTGGGGATGGAGCGGGAATCCTACAGGGATGAAGCTCTCCTGGAGGGACTCTGAAAGCCTTTGCAGAAGGTTTCTGGGGAGGGCTGCTTCACATCCACTCGAAAACCGCAGCCCCTCCTTTTAAATGTGAAACCCAACCGGTATTGCTTGCTATGGGAAAGGATGGCGCTGCAGTTTGAAACCATTCCCACATCTTATGAAGGCAGAAGAAGCCAACCCCGCATACCAAAAGGTTTACCATGGCTGCCTGGAAACTGAATTCTGCTGCCCAGCCATGTGTGATGTGTCACCATACCAGCAGGCACTCATGCACTGGGAGTTTAACCCAGAATTCCAATGGGCAGCGGAGACTGCAGGAACTACCCACAGTGCACTGCTCCATAAGTCGATGCTAGCCACGGTATTGAGGATACACTCTGCTGACCTTATGTGCTTAGTGGGGACATACACAATCGACTTTTAGAAACTGATTTTATACAGTCAACTTCTATAAAATCTACCTAATGTCATACTGTAGACGTAACCTAAGGTGCCACAAGTACTCCTCGTTCTTTTTGCTGATACAGACTAACATGGCTACCACTCTGAAACCTGTGTGTGTCTGGGAAACAATCTATTTCCAAATGAGTCCCTTTCAGTTAGAGGTAATCCATGCAGTCTGTGGGTCACAAAATCATGTCTCCTAAGTATGAGTGGAATTTCTGTTTTTGTCCAAAACTGTGCCAGGAGCGGGGAGGAGGAAAACTTTAGATTTCTACATGTTTACATGCAACAATAACCAGGTAAGACATGTGTGAGCTAATGCAGCATCCTGTTAATTCCCTCATGGATTCTGATCCAATCCCAGTTACTGATAACTGCAAATATTTCCTGAAGAAGGAACTCCACGGAGTTAGTCACATTAATGGAAAGGGCATATTTTCCAGGCCCTCCTTAATAGCTGACTAACCCACTCCATTCACAGATGGTCTGTTCAGTCACTATGTGTTTGAATAATTTTTCTGCATGCACTGGAGGTTTGAAATAACATCTCCCTTTTCCAAGAGGGCATCACAAGAACAGTTATGTCTTCCAAAATGTGAAAGGTCTGAAATGGTAGAAAAAGCCATATGCAATTCTTCTAAAATAGAAAAAAGTTTGCATTTTTAAACTTACTATTGTTTCTGCACTTCTGTAGCTCACTAACCAGGCTGAGTCCAGAGAGATTATGTGGACTGAAACATCCCCTTCACATTATATGTTTCAGTTTAGAAATGTAACATTTTATGTCCTTGACATTGCACAAGAATTAATTCTGGGCTCCTCCATTGAGCTCCTTTAGACAATAACCCTCGTTTCTTGCCCTATTATAGTCCCCTCATTCTCTACTGCCAGCTTCCCTGGCCCAATGTACCTTCATGGACCATTCCAAAAGGAAGTATTTCCATGATGAAGATATGCTCAATGTGCTTGGGAGGGCAGAACAGCAGGTCCTGTACCAGAAGCAGAGGGACACAAGACTGGAGCAATGGTATGCTGACAGGCAGGAGGAAAGGCTCAGGCTCACTGTGCAGGTGGACAAAATGGATTCAGCAAGGGAGCATCTTCCAGTGCGAGTCTGCTTTGGCAGGGTATTCCTCCTCCTACTACTACATTACTGTGACGTCTCTCCAGTATCTTTGGTAGGACAGAAAACACTGCTGACATGTTCACCAGTGCCTTATGGATACTCTGCCAGTTTGCTGACACAGGTGTGAAAGCACAAGTAAGAAAAGTTATTCAAAGGCACCTCCTCCATATTACTGCTCTGGGAGCACACAGACCAAAATGATTGCTTGGCAGATTGTGTTGGTGGGCTGTTCAAACTTTCAGTAACATGTAGTGCAGGCAGTAAAGTTTTCTCACAGTGCGTAAGGGTCGTAGTGCTAGAGAGAGAACATTTTGGGAAGGCACTAGGGACTCTGGGATATGATTGGTTTGACTTGGGTCTGTGCCCTGCAGTGTGGACACTAAGACCCCCTTGGTCAAGCCTGGGTTAGAAAAATCTTAACATAGGGTTAAGAAACAGTATAGATGCTGAAGCCCAGAGTTCCCTAACATGGGTCAGTTGGCTCAAGTCCCACTAACCCTGGGCTTACATGTAAATGTAGACATACTTTAAGAGGCATGGAGAGATTGTTTGGTTAGAAGTAATCTTATCCTCTCACAAGCTGACCTTTGCACCACTATGGCCCTGCAATCTCTGGAGCTGGCAATCATGAGCTTTTCAATAGTTTTTAATAAAACCTGTCATGTTGATTAGTACTCAAATTTAAAACAGATTAAAGAAGAATTTGGATATCAAGATACTGAATATCTCACATTGGCCATGTTGTAAGTGGCTTTTGATGTGCAACACACTGACTGTATGGATGGTCAGAGCTATAGGAGAATTGCGCTTTATCTACATATTATTTAGCTGGTGCAAATTGGTTGATAAATTGTATAAGTCAATTGCTTGATCACACTTTGGTTCATTATGAAATGTACTGAAGAGATTAAATAACTGATATTAGTCAGGTTTATTGCTAAAAGCCAATAATAATAATATAGTACAGGAAGAACGTCTCCATGCAATACCAATTTCTGGGACGCCGTCCCTTGTAGCATTGCTAAATTAATCTCACACAAGTGTGCTCCCAAAGTTACACATTTAAAGTTCTTTTTATAGTCAATATGTTTACAAGTAAAAAGGTACTCTGTGTGTCCTCTGAAATGAGATTTAACCAATCAGCTTTCTATCTTGTTTTTTCTGGGACCATGGGGTGTACCGCTTATCTCTTGGTACATGCATTCAGGTACCAAGTGGTTTGAATGGACCTCCTAGGTTTGTATGAAGGTAGAATATATGATCTATCTATCCTGTGAAAGTAACTCACTATGTTGCTATGGTAAAACACATCTATCTCCTGATCCTAACAGTTTTTCTGTACACTTAGCCCAAAGCTTCAGTCAATGCACAATGTTATGGAATATTTGACACGGGAGAACAGAATTGTGGGGAGAGTATAATATATCCAGTTACATTAATACTATGCCTAATGTACATGAATTAGTTAACAAAAGTGGGGAAGGGGATTTACTAACAAATTTGAAAATATGGGGCCAAATTCTACACCATTGTATGGCCTCCTAACATTGTCCCACCTGTGTAAAGGAATGCTGAATCCAGAGAATCTGAGCAGGTAAGGGGAATTCCCAGTTGACATGGAGCTTCTGGCAGAGGAGGCATGACTTAAATTTCATTTTTTCCAGTCATTGATGGAAATAAAATTAGATTGCTCAAGGGTATGCAGAAACCTAACACGAAGTCAAGAACAAGGATGAAGTTGATCCATTTGTAAACTGGAGTGAATATCTCTGGTATTTTTCACAAAAAAAAATATTTTTGTTGTATTCACCAGACCTAATACCTATTAATGATAGCTGGGATTGTACAGGTCCTGTCACCCAAGATCTGGCTCACATGCTAGTGGATAGAGAAACAGCTATTTTCCCCATCTGCCTGTGAACAGGTTTCAAACTCCTTGAAGGCAGAGTTAAAGCTGGTCTCGATCTGTCTGGGAGTCCTGTGATTTGATGGCTTAAGGGGTATTCTAGCCATGAATAAGTCATTCAGGAAAAATACAAATTCCATTTCCTATAAAAAATCTTTGTATTATAGTGTTGGGCATGCAAGGCTGAGGGCTCATGTTACTTTGGCCAAACAGAGAAGACCTCCTGAAGGAGTTTTCTACATGGATTTTTTTCAGATTCTGACCTTAAAAAATATCTCCCGCAATCTGAAATTAATACAAATATTAACACCCTGCAAAGCCTATTGTGCATATTTCTTATCTCGTAGGGACTAGGTGCCCAGATTCCCGCACTACTAACCTTCTTGAAGATCTCCATGACCAGGTGCATTTAAAAGAAAGACAGGTTTATTCTATATAAAATGTCCTGTATTTTATTAAAGTGCTGAGAAAATGACTGTCTAGAATTTTGCTTGTATTTCTCGTAATTGAAAAGTCTGAGCAATCAGCTTTAATGTTTGTTGTACTAGCAATTAGTGTCAAGCTTTTACACAGATGGCACATTGTTCTTTTGCTAAAAAAAGGACCTGTCTTTGAAGAATTAAAAACAACATTGATTGCTTATATACTGAATATTCACAATCCCAAATTATTTAAGCACATTGATATGAAAACACATTTATATAGTAAATTAGCCCTTATCCTGCCATACTACACTTATCACTGATTTCTGAAGAAAGCAGTGTTGCAGCCTTTTAAATAAAAGTTCAGAATACTGAATGGGGGAGGATGGTCTTGTGATAAAGGTTTGCACTGTGTCTCAAAATATTTGAGGTCATTTCCCTGCTCTACCTCAGACTTCCTGTGTGACCTTGGTAGATCCCTGAATCTCTCTGTGCCTCAGTTCCACATCTGTAAAATAGGAAAGATAATGATGCATGTTTTCCATCTTTTGTCTGTTTCATCTGTTCAGATTGCAAGGTGTGAAAAATTTAAAGGGAAGGGTAAACCCCTTTAAAATCCCTCCTGGCCAGAGGAAAAATCCTTTCACCTGTAAAGGGTTAAGAAGCTAAAGGTAACCTCGCTGGCACCTGACCAAAATGACCAATGAGGAGACAAGATACTTTCAAAAGCTGGGAGGAGGGAGAGAAACAAAAGGTTTGTGTCTGTCTGCCTATGCTGCTTTTGCCAGGGACAGAACAGGAATGGAGTCTTAGAACTTTTAGTAAGTAATCTAGCTAGGTATGTGTTAGATTATGATTTCTTTAAATGGCTAAGAAAAGAATTGTGCTGAATAGAATGACTATCCCTGTCTGTGTGTCTTTTTTGTAACTTAAGGTTTTGCCTAGAGAGATTCTCTATGTTTTGAATCTAATTACCTTGTAAGGTATCTACCATCCTGATTTTACAGAGGTGATTCCTTTACTTCTATTAAAAGTCTTCTTGTAAGAAAACTGAATGCTTTTTCATTGTTCTAAGATCCAAGGGTTTGGGTCTATGGTCACCTATGCAAATTGGTGAGGATTTTTACCAAACCTTCCCCAGGAGGTGGGGTGCAAGGGTTGGGAGGAAAGACGTGTCCAAACTACGTTTCCCAGTAAACCCAGTTAAAGTTTGGTGGTGGCAGTGGAAATCCAGGGGTAAAGGATAAAATTAATTTTGTACCTTGGGGAAGTTTTAACCTAAGCTGGTGAAAGTAAGCTTAGGAGGTTTTCATGCAGGTCCCCACATCTGTACCCTAGAGTTCAGAGTGGAGGAGGAACCTTGACACAAGGACTTCAGGACAGGAACTGTGTTTGCACAGGCCCAAGCACATAGGGGCCCTGATCTCATCTGAGGCCTTTAGGGGCTTCCATAATTAGGTGGGGAGTGGATGCATACCATTGCAAAATAAGCCATTTGCACACAGTGATGTCTGAAATATTCCAGTCATTTCCTTTCCCAAGCATAGGGGTGTGATGCTGCTGGCAAATGTGACCTCTGTTCTTGTATCACTGTTTTGCCACTGGGCTAATATCAAGGCTGAGCAATTGGCTCCTGGTACAGGAGATTCCATCAGCTAGGGCTGCAGAATTTCACTTTGGATGAGATTGAAACAAGGCAAATCTCAGTTTGATACTCCACTGAAGCAGTGATGACCATAGCAAATAATTGTTGCAAATCTCTTGTACAATGATAGATACATGTATTAAATTCTAGGGGTATATTAAAGGCTGCAGGAGCAACAATAATTAACTTCTTGTTTTTAAAAGTAATTAAGGAACCAACAAAGTCTAGGATAATAATAATGGCAAAATACTGGCACAATAATAATGATGATGATGATTAATCATGGGTTTTCTAAATATTAACTGGTTGAATTTCATATTATGGCATAATTCAGAGAAGGGATTTATGGATTCAAAAATATTGCTTCTTAGAATATATTATGTTCTTGCCTACAAGAATGGAGATGATTCTCAACACAGCCTTAAGTAATAGAGAGTGAATACTAGAAATGAATGTAGTTATCTCCCCTTGGAGTAACATACAGATGATGAATTTCACAGGGTAGATTTTAGAGCTATGAAAAATGATAACAGGGGGCCGAAGGGTAAAACACTTGGAACCCATGTGTAGCCCACACAGGCCCTGAATGGGTTAATGTGGACCTGAGAGGTCAGTTATGTTAGCTGGATGCACCTGGAGGGAGAGGCAGACTAATTGATCATGAAGCCCAGCTGGGCAGAAGTGGGCTGGTTATTATAAAGAGAGGATGTCTGTAGCAAAAAAGGGTTGTAGGTAGAGGCTCTGTAGTTACTCTTTCTGGAAACAGAAGGCGGGGGAGGAAGAGAAACCTAGGGAGAAGATAAAACCTGGGATTATAGCAGTGAAAGATAGGTCAACCCTAAGATGCTGTAGGGCAGCAAGCCTGAGAGAGGCTGTGTAGGAAGAAACGCCAGAGAAAGCAGCAAGGGATAGGACTGTTAAAATCTTGTCTGCTGGTTATAGGGTCCCTAGGCTAGAACTCAGTGTAGAGGGAAGGCCTGGATTCCTCTACCAGCTACTGGAAAAGTAGCATAAGTCATGATTCTGCAGACAAAGACCTGTCACCAGGTCTTGAAATTTGTGACGATTGTGATAGGCTGGAGATCCAAGTCACAGAAGGGACTCCATTGCTGCAGGGGAATGAATGACTGTTTGCAGGGAGCATCAGAGCATAAGACAGCTGTATATGCCATGCCTGACCAGGAGGAGGCACTCCTACCATGAGTGAATCCCTTTCTACTATGGAATCAGAATCATATGTTAGAAGCACAGATGTTTTGTCCACTAATAAGGAAAGATAGGATGAAAAATTTACTGGGATAAACTAATTACAGGAAATTACTAAGGGATGAAGAAATATCCTGTGAAAGGGAGAGGGAAGGGAGTTCTCTTCTAATAACACAAGTTATTCCTTCTTTGAAAATTGGAAGATAGAACTGGTCAGGGTTTTTTTTTTTGGTTGTTGTTGTTGAAATTTTCCATAGACAATTCTTTGTTGAAATTTCAACAACAACAAAGCAGCTGAAAATCTAAATTTCTCTTTTGAATGGAATTTTTCAGGTTTTTCCATGAAACATTGCATTTTTTTCTGTGGAAAGTCATGCAATGTGGCTTCTACCATGAAAAGCTGTTGGAGAAAAATGTTTGTTCAAAAACCCAATTTTCTGTCAAAACAGTTTCAAGAAGGGAAAAAATTTGTCAGCCTTAGACAAACCTATCTTAAACATAGTGCCTCTTTAACATGGTAAGGTTCTTCCAAAAAGTTAATAAATAGTTATATAAGGTTATTGGGCCATAATGTGATATTTTTCAAGAGCTCAGTGTTGACCTAACTTTACCCTTATAGAAGCCAACAGGAAACTCCTATTAACTTCAAATGGGAGCAGAATTAAGCTAATATTATGGCTTTATTTTTGAAAATCAAACTGAAAGTTCCAAGAATAATTATCAAGTCCTTTATAAAAATAGGTATTAATACTTAGCTCTTAGGAAGTACTCCTATGCAATAGACCTGTAAATGCTTTGCACAGGGTTGTGAGTGTCTTTATTCCCATTTCTCAGCTGGGAAAACTGAGGCACATAGGATGAAGTGATGTGGCCAGGGTCACACAATAGGTCATTGGCATAACTTGAAATAGAACCTAGATTTCCTGATTCCCAATCCAATGCTTTGCCAGTGCTGCTTCTCATGTCCATTCATGGTGCATAGGTGTAAATTGACTACACAAGATGCAAGACATTGGAGAATCAGGTTCAAACACTTGTAATCAATAGCTCTTTCTCAGAGTAAAGGAGACAAAGAGGAGCTGGTCATTTGTTTGACTAAAGGAACTGTATTGAGGCTAGTATTTTTAACACTGTGATGGGTGTATATAAACACCAAACCAACTGGGAAAGGTTCAACTGCACCTGAGACATCTGAGCCCAACCTTGTTACACCTCGAGGGTATGCCAGTCTCAGGAAAGAGTTACAAAAAAAGGAGTTAAATGCAGGAGGTACAGAGGAGTTGTGGTCTACTGTTCTTGCTCTCTGGGAAGTGCCCCACAGAAGTCAGGCTGAGGGAGAACTGTGGGAAAGTTACAAGGGTGGAATTAACTCCTATGGTGCACCTTGAAACAAGGGCAGGACTCCAAGGTGGCAGCCTTTTGGCTGAAGTTCCTTAAAAGAGTGGATCATGGGGGAGAGCCTGAGATGGACTGAAAGATCAAGCCAGTGACGGAGGGAAGTTATATTTTTTTTGTCCCTTGGGTTTTGCTAAGGGACTGCAGAGGACAGCCCTGTGAGCTTCTGCTTCTCTGGAGAAGAGAAGAGGAGCCCAGGAGGGGTGGAAAATACTATGTTCATTACCACTGTTTTCTTGGGCCTGGACAGTATTTTTCTGGGACACAGGAAGGCATTGAACTGCTGTGTGATGTAGTCTGAGGGCCCACCAGAGCATTGAAGTGCTGAGGAGGAGAGTGAGGTATTTGCTGAAATGTTGTGTCATCCTGAGGTGGAGCTCCAGACTATAACTGTCACAAGTATTAAAGACTTGGAGAAAGAAATGGAAAGTGAGTTTGTAAATGTACTGATGGTGACACCAGCTTCTGTTTTTTACTATTATCATTCAGGTGGCTGTAAATACACTAGGGGATTATGCAGCATAATAGCTGACGTTCAGCTAAAGTCCGTGTTCCTTTGCAAAAATACATTACACTTCTCGGGTATGCTGATGGAGTCTTTGAAGAGGTAAAGAAGTTAGAAGTCATTGGATATTTCAGTGAAGTGTCCAGTGTACAATAGTAGCCAACAATTTTTAATAAGATGCTGCCATGCACTTGGGAAGTGACATAAAATGATACAGAAAGAATGATGGTTTACCTTGTATTGAACAATATATCTTCTGGGGTTATCTAATTTAGTCACCATTTTTAAAAAGGGTCATTTTGAAAATTTTAAATGATTCAGGGAAGGGAGATAGTTGGAGGACTTCTATATGATGAGAGCTAGCAAAAACTAAGTTCATTTAGATTTGATAAAAAGAAGAGATTTAGGGAAGTTAATCTGAGATGTAAAAAGTCATTAAAATATATTGGACACTTATTGGTACCACCTCTATTCTTTCCCATGAATGAAGAATAACTAAACTAACATGCAGTAATTTTAGCAAAAATAAAAAAGAAATTAGCCTTTGGACCAGCAGAATTCATTGCTGTAAGAGGTCATTGAGTCAGATAAACTGGGTCTGATGACATTTACAGTTGTGCAAATTAAAGAATAAACAAACCTCATGTTTCAGGATATAAAATGATCGTGTTCTTGGGACCAGGAAGAAATTTCTTCTTCATGTACAGCATGGCACAATTTAGCCAGCTGCATTATAGGAATGAACTTATTCACAAATTATTCTTCAAACAAAATATTCTGTTTGTCATCATGCCCTTTAAGTAGACTAAAGAACTTGCATTCTTGTACAGAGTAAGAAAATGTACTGGGAGAGATCGGTTCCATGTTTCCATCATTCTCTGTGATATGAGTATTTCTGGGAAAGAAAGATGCAGTGTTGTAGCTGCATGCAATTAGGTGAACTCTGAAATCTTTTCTCCCTCATATTAAGGAATGTATAGTAATAGATGCTATACACACAATACCCTTGCCAAGTGTTACATAAATGAGCAAAAGGAAATTTACATTTTCTGTATCATGAGGCAACATTGTTTATATATAAAACATCAGATTTCTTCAGTGGCTTTTCATCTACACAGGCAGGACAGTGGTCTAGTAGATCGCTTGATGCGCACATCAAGCGATCAATGTCAACACAAGTGGGACATAAAGGATCCATAAATTCTACCCCTACATATGGATATATAGATCTGTTTGGTTAATGGGGCAACTCAATATGGCCCCACTTCTGCTCAAAGGGTGGGGAAATATCTTGGCTATCTGAATGCTTCTGATAATTTAGGGTTATAGGGACTCTCACCAATATATTACATATTTTTTCCACATGTAAGATACAGTTCAACATTTCAGATATTAAGATCTTCGGAACCTGCCATGGGAGCCTCTACTAGCTCTACCTGAGCTTTTGGATCTTCTCTAAGGAACAAGGCCAAATTTCCCATCCAAACCCATCATTGACTTGCAATACTGGTTTCTTGCCTAATACTTACAGCCTGTACCAACTTAGAGCATTATCTTTAATCACAATCACAGCAGGTACCTAGTAGGAAACCTTGTGCTTAAGCGTTACCAAAATATACATTAATTCTAATGTAGAGCAATCAGCATCCTCTTTCAGAGACAAGAAATATAATGAAGCATGGAAGGACAGCAAATATCAGGACATACTAACAGCTGCTGCAAATCAATTTACAACTTTATTATCAAAATTACTGCCTGGAACATATTTGAATTTTAGACATTTTTGGTACTATCATGTTAAAGATAACATATCAAATCCCTGTTCAGCTTTTTTGTTCTAAAATATAGAAAACCGTCATTAGCTTGACTTGGTCCATGCACATCTGGCCCTCTTAAGAGAAAGTAGATTCCTCTGCTTCCCCGTACATTTCTTTTAGAGATTTACTGTTTTGGCTTCTGAATGGAGACTACACTATATGGACAGATTAGTGTGATAGCAACCTACCACAGCCTGTGAGTGCTGCACACTGTAATGAGAACTCTGATCAGAAATATATTTGACTAATAATGAATCTTTTGTGGCATTGAAACATCTCACTGTGATATCTTATAAAATAATGTCTTTGAACCTTTAGAAACAAGACTAAGTCTTTAATATATAAAGATGTGTAAATTAGCCAGGTGAGGTTATATGTGTCATGTATTCATCCTTGGTAACAAATGTAATACAAAATGTAAACCTGTATTTCAAAACTATTTTCAAAAATTCTTATTAGGCATTTCCTTTAATGTATTTTTTTTCACTCAGTGTTTTTGAATGACTTAAAATATTTGAAATTAGAAAAGCCATGAATAGGTTCTTCTTTTTAATAGCAGTCTTCCCAGAAACTGTCTTATCTCAATACACATGCAGTGGTGTTTGTTAAAATGCTTTAGGTCACATTTTTTTTTATTGTCTTGTTTTTTATCCATTGCATACGTCAAACTCCCCCCTAATATTTTGTTTCTCTAAATAGGTGCCATTTTCCATCCTTGGTTATGTTATTCCGTTAAATTGTCATAACCTGGGAACATTTTTAAACTACATCCAAGCAGTGATATGGGAATTCAGCCTGACTTTCCAAAAGTAACCTTTCATGGAAGAAAATGAGCTCTTAAACCTAAGCACTACATCAAAATTGTTTTGGTCCCCAAACAATTATGTATATTGTTGCTGTATGTTTAATGAGTCAGTCGAGAAATGCATGTCCACTGTTGTGAATAGCCACATTTCCTATGTCCTATCATGGTGCAATTTTTACTTGATAACTTTGCCTCATGAAGCCCATTTTAAGAGTGAGAATAAATGGTCATCAGGTTATCAGCAGGAAACAAGGAAACTTCCATACATCATTTGATAGCTCATGCTGTGTGTGAATTAACCTCCCATCAGAAATACTTCTGTCTGTGCTAAATTCCAGGAAAAAAGCATGAAAACTGGCAAATAAACAATATAAAAAGTTAGTATTCCTTCTGTGTGCTCCAGTAGCTCACTGTCTCAATTTGCTTGCTTGTATTTTCTGGATCCTTGTCTTTATAGTTAAATGCTTACAGCATAATGCATTTTCTTTAGGGGGGAGGTTTTATTTGGTTTGGTTTTATTTCTTGTAAATCTTAAGACACCATAGCTCTTCAAACCAAATTAGGAAAACAGCATTATTACTTTCTACTGTATAAAAGACAGCTTGGTGTGGGATTTGTGCTCAATATAAAGCATTTGAACTTTATTTTTGTAGCGATCCATGCTTCATCATATAAAGACAGATTTTAATGAATGTCTTAACTATGGAAAATGCTCCATAGCTTGTGAAAATATCTATTGGGATGGTCCAGCACTTCATTACTCATATCCTATGTCAAAGTAACATTAAAAATATTCATGAGCCACAGATGTTAACCAAAGACTATCTGCCTTCTCATTAAGGTAGTCTCAGGGAATGGGGTTTGGGCAGTCAGACTGGAAGAGGCTGAGCCAGAGTTAATAGCCATGAACTGGGAGCAGTGTGAGGAACAAGGCAAAGAAGTAGGGAGCTGGGACTAGGAGCAAGGCAGTCTCCACAGCCGGTCAGAGATCTGTCTTGTTGCACAGAGAATTTCCTTCCTCTGTCTGGGCCAATTAGAGGTCACAGGATAATCTGCCAGTCATCTCTAACATGCACAGCACTTCCTACAATGATTGGTCTCTCAAGAAGTATGGTGCATTCACCATCATAGCAGTAAAGAAGCAGTGCTTCCCGTGAAGTCTGCAGACCTGGATTCAAGTCCCGGAAATCTTTACGGATAGTATGCTAATATTCTTTTTTTTTTTTTTTAAAAAAGCGGACAATGAGGAAAGAATTCATCATCAGTAGCTACATTTTCAACACTTACATGTGAATTAGCTCTTTAATCCATGCATAGGAAGCCCAATCAAGTAATCAATTAAGTGAGTAGAAAGAATCTACTGACCGCAGGAAACTGAACTGGTTTGGGACCAAAATTCCTAAACTCCCTTCATAGGGGAAGAGTACAACAATAATTCAAGCATGATGTAAGGATTGTGCCTGGAAGATTAAATATCTCTAAGGCTATACCTGTACTATGGACCTTACTGTGGCACAGCTGTACCATTGCAGCCGCACTGCTGTAAGGACTCCTGCGTAGTCGCTTTATGCTGGCAGGGGAGAGCTCTCTCACCAGCATAATTAAACTACTCCCAAAGAGAGACGGGCGCTACGTTGGCAGGAGACACTCTCCGACCAACAGTGCTGTCCACACCGGCTCTTTTGTCATTGACACTTTTTTGTCGGTAATGTTTTTTTTTTTTTTTTCATACCCCCAAGTTTTGCTGACAAAAGTGCTAGTTTAGACAAAGCCTTACTGTGCTTGATCCTTTGTCCCTTATATTAATCTAGAATAACTGCTTGTTGCATCTTGCTTGCATGATATTTCACTTTTGCAAGTATAGAAATGAGAATCATGCAGGAAGAAGGGGGAAACCATGCCCTTTAGATATGCAGCACTTTTCCCTTAATTACCAACAATATTTAAAAAAAAAATGAACTCCCTGCAGTAGAGCTTTCTTTGCATTGCTTTAGAAGTGATGGCAAAAAGATGCTATTGGACCTAAACCAGAAAGTCACTAGCAGTCGTGGCTGATCCTGACTTGTCCTTCCCTTTCCATACTATACAGCACTCATTCTTTCCCACTGAGCCACATTGTCCAACAATTCTGGGGCTCATCTGTCCCCCAACACTGTCACAATTCATTGCTGTGAAACCAAACAGTTTGTAGTTAACTATGATTTGAGCAATGAAGGTGCAGATCACTTGTTGCCCAGCTGAGAACTTGTTACAACAGGAGTTTGAAGTAGTTATGAGGAAGAGGTAAAATGCCAGCCCTTAAAAAGAAAAGGTACACATGGTCCTGCCCCTTAAATTTTGCAAACACAGTCCTTGTTGTCAGAAGTCGGTTAAGTGACCACTGGCTAGATGGTCAATAGATATTATTTTTACTGTTGAAAAATTGATCAACAGTTCAAAAATGTATTTTGTTATGACTCTGTAGTGGCCATTTGGACTGTCTGAGAAGCTACAGTTTCTGTAAATAAAAATGTTTAAGAGCTTACAGGTTAACCATGAATAGCTTTCAGAGTGTAAACCATGAACAATTTCTCCCAAATATCCTAAGTACAAGAAATTTCTCTCCAAAAATAAGAGTATAGATCTACCTATATATTGTCACAAGTCACCACTGGTTTCCTAGTGCAAATTCCTAGTGAAAGGTTTTTCTCCCAATTCTAGTCAACTAGTCTTTGGAAAAGGACAACCAATATTAGACTGTTCATTTGGGCCATAGCTCATCCAAACTGAAGTCAACAGACCAGAAACCAGTGTAGACCAGTTGAAGAATTTTAATTGCTATTATCTTCTCCAAGCAATGATTCAGTCACATACTTAGTATAAATATATTTTTTAAAAGAGCACTTTTAAATTCTGCTTCTGAGAAAGAAGAAGAATTCATAAGCGAGGTATTTAAATGTCTATACATTTATTTCTAATAAGTGTGGGTCTATCCTGTCACTGTATTGGTTCATGAGGGTCATGACTAGGGCTGGTCAAAACTCAGTTTGATTTTGATTTAATGTCCTGCAAAAAATATAATGAAAATAAAAAATTCAATTTAGTTGGAACAGCTTTTTCTGATAGCCTGTTTTTTGGGAAAAATATAAATTTCCAACCGGCTTTAGTTATGACCAGACAACTGCAGAAAGACACAGGCAGGGTGAGCAGCAGACACAGAGCTGTGTATATCAAGGACAGGGAAGGTACCTTTAAAAGGAAGAACCGAAACCAACAGAATAATATATTGCACTTCCTCATCAGGATGGGAGGATAACTGATGTTTGTGAAAGCTACATCAGTGGCAGCTAGAGGGGAAGCAGAAAAAAGTAGTTGGCCAAAATTTCCTTTTCAATTTGGACTATTAGCAGTAGGTCTGTTTTGAAAGCTTTTTCTGGTAAACTTTTCTACCACTGAGCCTGGGAAGGAGGGAGAAAGGGCAAGGGACTTTATGTATGTCATAAAATGATTCTTCACCCTCATAAGCCAAAAGTGGTTGACCAGGTTTTGTTAAAACTTTCCAAGGGAGTAAAAATGTCTTTGAGTTGATACCAGCCATGTGATCTCTTCCACTCCTGTTCTACCAAAAATCAAGGCCCTGACCCTGAACAGTTAAAGTAAAATGGGAGTTTTTCCAGGTCTTCAATAGAAGCAGGATTGAGTCCCAAATGAGAGTACATTTCTAGATTCTTATTCCGATTTAGTTTCATAGGCAGCAATTTGATTCTTAGCTTCCTGGTAAAGCACTATAAGACTGACTCTTATATAGCACATGCATGTACAAGCTCATTTCTTTTCTTGCACAGACTGTTTGTTTGTTTTTTACTGATATTTTCAACTTGGCTGAATAGAAGGAAAATGTTTGGTCTAAACAGATGGTACAAACTGAGTGATAACTACATCCAGGAATAGCAAAATACTAAACACAAACTGAGTGAGACATATATTCCTGTATTTTCATTACCAGAAGAAAATTAGATTGAGACACTTCTATCAGAAATATTTGTCTCTCAAGATTATGTACAGAATATAATTGTCTGCAAAGTGCAGTGGTTAAACAATAAGGCCATCCCAAACTCATGCCAATAATATCTTGTTATTACTCTGTCTTATTACTGTTATGCCTAAAGCATTCAACAAATATGTTTAGGCATTGTGGCTGTAAATAGTAAGAGATTTGCCTGTAGTAAGAACTTACAATCTAAATAGACAAAATATGATAAGGAAACTGACACAAAGGTGAAATGACTTGCTTAAGATCAGCCAGCAGGCCAGTGCTAGGAACAGAAATGAGGTCTCTTAGATCACAGTGAGGGACCCAACTGCTGGACCATATTGCCTCTGATAGATTGGCTTTGTGCTGCACTTACGGTTGACACAGAAGCTCCACTCTTTCCAATGGCATCCCTATTTACATAAAGCTCTGTATTCCTAACTTGAATAAAATGCTGTGCCAGAAGTATGAAATCAAGCAGTGGTGACTAATACACTTTAAAGGGTTAAAAGTACCATAGGACTTCTGAAAAAGCACAAAAGTGCATATTTGGGGCACTGTTTCCTTGGCACTCTTTTGGAAAAAACCTTACATCTTTTGCGTTTTTGTGTATCTATTTTAAGTTGTGATGGCAAAGCTTATACAACAGGTGTTAAAAGTGAGAACTGGAAATATAAGTGTTAATTAAAACTGAAAATTTGTTCCAAGCTAAGCATATAATTGCTTTAAATGTTTGTGTGTAAATGTCATTATCTTCAGAGGAAATTGTAATGCAAAAGATCAGAAACCCAGGAATTTCAGTAGTACTTTGCTTTGAGTCGTTAGTTTTCTTTGGACCTTCAGCTTGGAGACTAATGTGAAGAAAGCAAAATGCAAGATAATTCCATAAACTCTTGTAAAGCAAAACCAATAAATTCTTGCACAGATCTCCATTGAGGCTTGTTCTGAAATGCTAATTTTAATATAAATTGAATTGTCTAAGTTGCTAAATGCCTTATGTTATAAAAATGGGAGAAATCCCATTTTTTCCCCAACTTTCTGTGATAGGTAATTACTCTGCAGTGCTGACAGTTACAATGCTGTCTAGATGTCAGGAAGCATTTCATTAAAATGATTTTCAGTGTGTGTGAGAGAGTGCTTAAGTGTATGTCTAAAATATTTTTATCCCAGAACAAACTCAATGAGTATACACTGACAGTTCACTATTTCAAACTCTGATCCAGATAAAATCTAATGGAGAAACCAATAATTCAAAGTTAGGAAGCCTTGCTGTAGTTTTGCTTAAACTGACAAAGTAAAACTAAGGTAAATTCAGATTCAGGCTTGCTTATTTAAAAAAAAAAAAGAAAAAGGTGGTCCTAGTTAATTTTGACTCTGAAACCATATAATGGCTCCACCCCACAGCACAGTACTAATAGGTTTTTCTCTTGCACTTAGAATTGACAAGTTGTCAGTGTTTAGTTCTATGTATGCTATGAAATCAGCTTTATTAAGCACAATCAGAGCAAAAGAAAAAATTGACCCCTGTACTCAGAAAGCTTAAGTTCTAACAAATTTCTTTATCACCATGGAAAACATTAAAATTACTGGAAAGATACCATATTATGAAGCGAAAGTCTACTCAGTCTGAATTAAACCATGTACAAAAACTCATTAAGCCAATTGGATTTATCTAATCAGTGTTAAAGCTTATTAAATGAACACAAAATCAGCAAGGAGGTACTTATCAGTTCAATTTGACCCTAACTTACACTTGAGTATCTTAATGATTATATCAGCAACTTGAGGCTTGGGATAATGGTGAATTTTGACCTTGCTTGTTAATGCTTGTCATTAGGCAGTATATTTTTAGTGCAATGCACAGTGTCTTGCGATTCCCAGGAATATTAGCGTGAGCTGCTCTGCTTAACTAGAACTGCGTCAAACTTTCACAGCAAAACTGAAAATCCAGTTAAACTTGTCAGATTTTGGGTTTCATTATAAATTCAAAACTTCAGTCCCATCTACACATTTCCGAGAAAATTTGTGCAGAAGTTCAAGAAAATCTGAGTTCAGGTTCCAATCTGAAACTAGGAAATTTAGGTGGACTCAAATGAGATTGTCTGTAGTTTTTAGCTCAGAGAATTTACACTTCTAGAATTTTTGGCTTTGATTTTGATTAAGGAGGAACAAATAAATGTAAAATCCTCCATCCATATAAAATACTTCCCTTGTCAATAAGCCTGTCTTCTTCTTTATAATGTAATTGCATTGTTCACATCTGCATATAAGAGATTAGCATTACTACAACAGGGATGGTCTGAAAATGACATGGATACCTATATACAAATAGTTATTAGATAAGGTGCCCTATATCGCACTTAAGAATGTGGCCTGTGTTTTGGGTTTTGTCGGATTAACAAAACTTCCCATGCCCTGCGAATATTCCTCTATACAACTCTTCACACGGTGCTCTTACCAATACATCATTCTGGAGCACTTAACTTCTGGTTAGAAATCTCAGAGAAGCAACTTTGTTTTAGAATGATTTGTGCTTTTGAACTGTATTTTTGATTGCTACAATTGAGCCAGAGATTTTTTTTTTTCAAAGCTTCCTACCTGACTTGGATACCTGATTCCTGTTAGTATTAATGGGAAATGCCAATCTAAAGCTTATTGGCAGCAGAGAACACCTCATACTTTTAATATTAGACATGCTTGTATTCTCCTCCCACACCCACATGAAAGAGCAAATACTAGGGGACACAGTCTTGCCAAGCAGATCACAGCCATGACTAGTATGCTAGCTTCAGGATTTGTCTATGGAGGAGGTGATTAATCCATATTAATATGAGTTAGTCTGATGTGAATATGCCTGTAGGCACATGATTCAATTCATTACAGCTCGCTAACTCTGAATCTATTGTGAACTCTGGAATTCCCTTTCAAAGTACTAAGTTCAGTGCAAACAGAGTGAGTTTGATCTCTCATTTTGTGTACATGCAATGCTGCTGTGTGCTCCTCTAGCAGTCCTCCAATTGCTATCACCCACTGTTGGCAGGTGGCTGTTACTGACTTTTGTGTCTTCCACTGCTCTGAGGGAAGTTGACAATGTCCCCTTCTTTGTCTAAAATTCTGTATGCCCTGTAACATGCCTTCATTCAGCACAAGATATTTACCTTAAGGATAGGAAAGCCTTACAGCTCTAAAGAGATTTTTCAAAGGTTTAGCTAGAAAGGGACTAGGACCATATGACATTCCCTTGGTGTTATCTGGTTTGGTGATCTGCTAGGTCATTCCAATCCTTGACTCTGGGAGCCAGCCTTACCCTGCTCTGCTGTGAGAACCCCCACGTCTGGGCTGTTCATGCACAGCCTCTGGCATGTAAGCTGCTTGGATTGTGCAACTGAATGACACTAGCCAATATCTCCAGACCCAGACACAATCCTAGGAACCTCTGTCTTGCAGTGTCCAGTTATGCCCTCTGGACACAGCAAGCTTATATGAGTTTGTCAAATTAACAAAGAAATTGATATGTACCACACTTGTTATTCCAAGGGGAGTCTCTGACATGCTTCAAACCAAATGCACTGCTTCAGGTAGAATAAACAAACAAATGTATTAACTACAAAAGATAGATTTTAAGTGATAAGTCAAAGCACAAGTCATATTTGGTCAAATGAAATAAAAGCAAAACACATTCTAAGCTGATCTTAACACTTTCAGTGTCCTTACAAACTTAGATGCTTTTCACCACAGGCTGGCTGGTTGCCCTTCAGCCAGCCCACCCTGGATCAGCACTTCAGTCACTTGGTGGTGATCGCTGTAGATGGAGGTGGAAGAGAGGAAAAGCTTGGCAAACATCTCTCCCTTTTATCATGTTCTTTCTTCCCTCTTGGCTTTGCCCCACCTGCCACACCCTTCAGGGTCAGGTGAGCATTACCTCAGCGTAGTCCCTGACTAACCAAGGGAAGCAGGGGTGACTCACTTGAGAGTCCAACAGATCTTTGGTTGCTGCCTAGGCCAGTGTCCTTTGTTTCTATGAGGCTGGGCTGGGTTTGTCCCTTACCTGCCCTGATGAGGTGTGAACTGCCCCTCCGTTCCTGGAAAGTTTTGCCGGGGCTTGTTTTAAGCCATGAGGACACATTTTCAGTCTCAAGCTGTATACATGAAATTACAACCTATAACATTACCATAACAATGCTCAGCACATCATGAGCCTTCCGAAGACACCCAACATGACAAACTTTGCATTGGATACCAAATAATCATATTATAAGGATGAACATGGGGGTGCAGTGTGTTGCCCTGAGATACAGAGTATCACAGACCAGTTAAGGCTTAAAACAATCAGTGCAGAATTCTATATATTCTCTCCATTTTCAGTATGTCTGCAGGGGCAAATAAAGCAGAATCTGAGACTGAGAATTGCTTATTTTTCATCCAGACATTATGGAGAACAACCTCATGGGCACTTCCCCACACATACCACGTGCACTTCCTTTCCACTCCTGCAGCACTTCTGGTGGGACCATCTTACTGGTCTGCCTTTTCCCTTTTTGAAGAAGGCCATTTTCTGCCTCCTAGTCAGCCAGAGTCAAGACATGCACAAGGGAATGTAAAGGGATTACTATCGAACTTGCCCCCAGACGCTCCACCTCTGACCCTATATGGGTACTTTCTAGGCATGGGAAAACCACAAGGCTGACCTGGAAACATAATTGCCAAGTCTCCAAGCCACAACAACAAACCCGAACTGCATATTCTCCACAACCAAAAATCCCAGTCTAGTCCCCCTCATGCACACACCACTTACTGTCTCTGACATTTCCCCTCTCCCCTGCTCCCAGAATTCTGAGAATAATCGCAGTGCAGGAAATTAGCAATAGGCTCTTTGGAATATGAAAAATAATTGCTTGGGTTGTTTTGTTCTTCCCACCCATGGCACTTGCAGTGGCCAGACCCTCAAGGACATGGCCATTATCAACAGCTGGCTAACCTGAGGGGGATGAAACAGAAGACTCTGAATGAAATGTTTCAGAGTAACAGCCGTGTTAGTCTGTATTCGCAAAAAGAAAAGGAGTACTTGTGGCACCTTAGAGACTAACCAATTTATTTGAGCATGAGCTTTCGTGAGCTACAGCTCACTTCATTGGATGCATACCGTGGAAACTGCAGCACATGCCACTGCCATTCTGCAGCTACTGAGGTGGTAGTTACATAGTTCCTCCTTCTATCCAAGTGGATTCAATTATCAAGGGAAGCAGAAGATATGCTGGATCTCCAAGGATAAATAGTATACCTAGTGATCCTGGGGGAAAACTGTCCTTTATGAATAACTTTTAATAGAGCTGAGTTCTGAAAAATCCTAGCATCATGGGCCATTCCAGACCACTCTGCTTTTACATTTGCAAACCTGCCACAGTGGTTAACTGGCCGTGGGAGCCCCATGGAGAAATCTTTCTGTTGATCAAATGATTCCTAGTAGGGGGACGGGGTGGCAAATGATAGGTACATGTATAGTTTGGAAACCCCATGTCCGCAAAGCTATCCATCTCCTGAGCATTACCAAGCTTTATAGTCTGAAGCAACAGTACTCTATGCATGTCATCATATGCCTTCATGATACTGGCCCAGCTGATCTCCCCACACTGAATTAGTTGACTGTGAACTGGTAGCATTCAGGGGTAACTAGCTTCCTCTCCACAGGCAGGAGGCACCACTTGTTGGTACACTGCAGCGCTGGATTTTTTTATTTTTTTAGCACATCTCAAAAGAGGTTGTGTTTGCCATCTTGAAATTCTCTCACCACCCTTGATCATCCCAGGTCTGCAGAACAATCCTTTCCTATTAGTCTACGCTGGCTTTTCAAGCCCAGATACAGCCCGGCATTGTGTGGAACAGCTCCTTTAGCAGCAGTTTCTCTGTGTCTTCCTTTTTGTCCTCGTCCTCCTTTTTCCACCACTGCTGAAGCTGCTGCTGCAGCCACATCATCTGCTCAGTGTAGTGGTGGGTGAAGTACAAAACTAAAGCCATCCAGCTTCGAGAACTGAATTGTAGCCCAAACACTCTGCATATTTGCAGTTGCCAGTGTCGTGGCACAGAAAATTTTTGGGTCCAAGCTAGCCACCAGCAATTTGAAATGGGCACTAGGCCACCCAAAGCATGTGACAGAGAGCAGAATAATGGGATGGGGGGGGGAGAGAATGATCCCAAGTCCCAGAATTTCACTAGCTTCTGCCTAACTCTACTATACATCCCATAATGCACCATGAGAAAAAAATGCAGAATTCACACTACTCAGGAGTGAAGCAAAGAACCATGGGATACACTCCAAGAATGCCACATGCTTAGAACACAGCAAGCCCCTGCCCTGTGTACACAGTGCTGTGAGTTTACAAAGCACACAGCTGTCCCATGTGAACACTATTAGTATGGCTTGTATATTGTGCACTAATATGTCAGCTAACTGCAAACTAACCCTCTTATGTTTATTTTTATAGTGCTTTTATTCAGTAGATTTCAACATGTTTCTTACAAGCTTTAAAGATTAAACAGGGGACTAATGTGTGCTTGGTCAAAGCACAGGTCTAAAATTTGAACATCTGACTTCTTTTCCTGGTTTAACCAAGAATGTTCTATATAATTGATATCTTTCCCTACATTTTCCCCGTCTGTAAGAGGGATGTTATGCACACTTCATAGGCATGATGAGAAATACATTCATATTTAAAATGCTTTAAGTCATTTGGATAGAAAGTATTGTAAAAGTGTAAATTATTACTACTGAAAGCTAGGCTTACTGAAAGATAGGATGATCAACTGGCATAGTAAGAAAGAAAACACATAGTGTGGCCACTTCTCTGGATATGCTTGGGTTCCTTATGATATGGATAACCAGTTCAGTAAAAACTATTGCAAAACTAGTCATTAATCCCCAGTGCTCTAATCCTATATCTCTATCCTTGTCATGTTGATAGACACATAGGCCCGTAAGCAGTACTTAAAGGTACTTAAGCACCCATTCACATTTATTTCAAAGGGAGTTGGGCCCCTAAATACCTTAGTGGATCTAAGGTATTTAGGTATTAATTTTTCACCTGTTCTCTGAATGGTTGATCATAACTCTTTAAAATCAGGTTTCTAGTTACAAACACTCATGCATATTACTCCTGCGGCAATTCTGTGCCACTGTTCCCCGCATATTTCTTTGCTTCCCCACTTTCTGACAGGGAAGCAAAGGGAAGCTGCAAGAGCAGTCACGCACCACTCCCTAGCTGCTCAGGTACATTGTTTCAGGCACCCACAGCAGCTGGCAGAGAGGTAAATCACCTCAGGGCTGGGGACACCCCAACCAGTGGTTCCTAGCCTGAGCCAGGATCTGCTGCTAGTCCCAGCTAGACTGGAGGCGACAAGACTTCCTCTTCCCCTTCCTCTTCCCCAGCCCCAGCCACTCTGTCAGACCCACCCCCAGAAACCTCCCCCAGCGCAGCATCCTCCTCTGCTTCCTGCCCCTATTGCTCCTCAGCTGCGGTCGGAGGGGTCAATGTACGGGGACCTCCTCCCCTTCTGCCCAACCCCCTGCATCCAGTCCTTCCATATTCAGACACCCCCACCAACCTGCACCACATACACCCAGAACCCTCCTCGCCCTCCATATCCGAACCACACCCCACTAAAGCTCAACCCCTGCATCTGGAGACCCCTGTACCCAGATCCCCTGCCTCCGGACCCCCACCCTGCATCCTGATCAACCCCTAAGGAGCTCCCTGCACTCAAACCCCCACCCTGATGAGCCCCACCCCTGCGCCACCCTGAGCCCCCCACATTCAGACCCCCATGCCATTGACCCCCAATTAGCTGCACCCAGACCCCCATGCCACCAAGCCCCACTCCCCCAGCACACAGACCCCCACACCCAGACCCCTCCTCTGAGCCCCAACCACTTTCATCTGGAAGCCCCTACAGAGTCTCATTGCCCCTACACCTGGACCCCCCCCACGAGCCTCTGTGCATCCAGATCCCCCCACACCTAGACACCCCCCCCCGAGCTGTCTGAACCCAGATTTTCCCACACAGAATCCTCTCACCCCACACTGAGCCCCTCCACACTTGAATCCTGCCTGGTTGAGTCTGCCTGCCCCACACCTGGTGCACCTGGCACAGAAGGGCAGGGCCCCAGGGTGTTTCTGGGGCAGGTCCAGGTCTTGTGGTGTGTCAGGGTCGGGTAAAGCCTGACCGTTGAGCCTGTGTCCCAGGGGTGGGAAATGGAGAGGCTGCAGGGTGATCTCCCACCTTCATGCAGCCAGTGGCCTGTGCTCCCCGCTGCCATGCTGGAGCCTCTGCATTTATTTATTGACAAATAAAACTTGCAGAATTTTGCAGCATTTTAAAATATTGTATGCAGAATTTTTATTTTTTTGGCACAGAATATCCTCAGGAGTAGCATATGAATTCATATGCTCCCGCAAATATTCTCGTGGGTAAAAGTCACCCCTTCAGAAAAAGCCAGTATGAGGCTTGTACATCACTCAAGTCCCATCTGCTGTTTTGAGGGGATAAGTAAGACTTAATGGGGCTCAGAACTTGTGCTGGCCCTCTCTAAAAAGAGAACTTCTCATTTACATATTTAAAATCCAGCATTTACACAAACATTTCTACCAGTAAATTCATATAGACTAATGAGATGTGAACACAGTTGAAGCAAATTCAAGTTTCTATTCAAACGCTCACATAAGATCCATTCACCCACCTCTAATTTTTATGTACAAAGTTATATATTGCAGCCAAATTCTGCTCTCGCATCAGTGTAAATGTGGAGCGCTCGAAGTTCAATGGCATAACTCCAGGTTGTTGTAATTGAGAGAATGATTAGGCCCAAGTTGTATACTCCCTTTTATCTGGCAATATTTAAAATTCATATAATTACAAATGAAATGTCATCTGAGTGATTAAACATGTAATGAATTAAGAGTAATATGGAATTTAAGCAGATATAGTCAATCTTTTTTTTTTGCCTCTGTGTCTGGATGTATATTGTAAAATTATAAGGAAGAGGTTGTACCGGCTTATTGGAACACAGTGCCTGATTCTGCCATTCCTTAGTAATGTATTTAGTTTGAGCGACAGCAATGGGACTACTTGACTTTGAATGGGCTACTCATCAGTGTTTCCAGGATCATGCCCTTTGTGAATTACACCTTCATGGAAAAAAAAAAAATTCAATGTCAATCCAAATACTTCACCCCTGAAAACAGAGTTTAAATCCTTGCTTTGTCATCTCTTTTCTTCTATATTAGAATGTGTGCATCATTATTATTATATGACAGTATATTTCAAGAGGTAATTGCTGATTTCCATCCAGTAAATAGTGAAATGTTAAAATCAAAGCAGATTTAACGTCATTCAGCATTTAACTGACAGAAATAATTGAGCAGATTCTTCCTTTTCAAATTCTTCCTCCTCAGATATTTTACTCTAATCAGGCTGTCTGGTTTTTGACAGTCTAAAAGAGGAATCAGAGTAGCAGCCATGTTAGTCTGTATCCACAAAAAGAAAAGGAGTACTTGTGGCACCTTAGAGACTAACACATTTATTTGAGCATACGCTTTTGTATAATCATAAGCATAAGCTCACGAAAGCTTATGCTCAAATAAATGTGTTAGTCTCTAAGGTGCCACAAGTACTCCTTGTTCTTTTTTCTAAAAGAGGAATATAATACAACCCAAACTAGCCCGTAAGCTTGCACTGCCATGTGAAATACAAAGATTTAGAATAATTATAGGAAAAACTAGTAACAGTATATTTTATGTTGTAGAATGTTAATTTCCAGGTTGGCGATGAGACTTTTTTTTTTAATTTCATTTTTGGGATAAGCAAATGCAGTAAACTCCAACTGGAGACCAGAGACTGAAAACTTTCTTCACTCTTAGACAAAACAAAACAAAACAAAAAAACCTTAGTCTGAATTGGAAGAAGCTCCATTTAGCGTCATCCTGCCTTTTCTGGGCTGGGATTTCCCATTACCCAAGAAGGAATAATGTGATCTAAAGTTTATCCATAGCTGAGACATCAAAAATGCTTTACCAATATGGAAAATAAAGGGATCAATTCTGTTCCCATTGAAGGGGTCGGCAGAGGATGAATTGCATTTAATAGGAACAAGATTAGGAACAGAATTGTTGAAGTATATGCACATGAATGGTCATTATATAAGAATATCTGCACAGTCAAATCAAGGGCTCAGTGCATGTGTTTGGTAGGGGCAAATATTAAAAAATTGACACCTTTGACCCTCAAGCTTGTGTCTCATCTGTGCACTCTGGGCTGACAACGGTCAGGATTCCAACAGCATCATAGGACCCATCATCCTGGACTTTGACAGAATACTCAAGTGTGACTAAGATTCTGTTCCGTCTTCATTCATTCTTCTCAGTATGAAACCCTTACAGCTAGTTTACAAGTCTGGGATTTGGAAGGGATAGAGGCCACAGCACTTGAGCTACCCTTACCCATTTGCACAGTTCCTGTCACTCAGGCATCAGGTTCAGGAGTGACCAGCGTTGGTAATAAAATGCTCCATGGGGAGGAAGGGAAGCCTCCACCTGCTTTTCATTCCACCACCTAAAATTCCAGATGTCTGTCACTGTCTCATTGGCCCCTTGCCATTCACAAAACAAAATTAGAAAGATGAAAGAAGAAATAAAGATCAAATTAACTCTGAATAAATGTTATGAAAATCCCAACC
This sequence comes from Eretmochelys imbricata, assembly GCF_965152235.1. NCBI lineage: Eukaryota > Metazoa > Chordata > Testudines > Cheloniidae > Eretmochelys > Eretmochelys imbricata. The sequence continues at coordinate 131,095,340 of NC_135573.1, read as the reverse complement.
TAGGGTAACATATACCCAGGGTACAATCCAGACTGAGTAGCTGTGTCATCCCTGCCCTCTAACCTGGGGTGCACTTTACACCGATTTACTGCTGTAGCCTCCAGTCATGACTGCTCACAAACAGCCTCCAGCATTTAAGTCACTCCCAGCTATGTCCATATGTGTGCTGTAACCAGCCAGCCACACCGTGGCTATATTGCAGGTTGATGCCAACACACCCTCAGTCCTAGATTTTTCTCCCAGAAATGTATATCTTGTACTGCCTATCCCTCTCCTGGACAATACAAATTCTTATAAAGTCTGTCATTTTATTAACAGAAATGATATGCACACATTACCCCAAATGGTGTTTCCCAAACATTTCAATTCAAACACGCTGGATTAGATAAAACAAGTGTATTAACTACAAAGAGAGAGGTTTGAAGTGAGTACGGGTAATGAGGCATAAAAGTCAGAAATGGTTAGAAGAAAAATAAAGATAAAACGCTACTGGTGCCTAACTTAACAAACTATGTTAAATTCAAAGCAAAGTTTTTCTCATCACTTGCTTTCAACAGTTTTATTGGCCAAAGTTTTTAGGCCAGGATCCTTTCTTCTGTTTAATGGCTGCTTCCTTTGCCTCTTCTCATGCAGTGAATTAATGGGCAGAGATAGCGAGAGGAGTGATGCCTTGGGGTATCTGCCCCTTCTTTTTATAGTCCTGTCCCCACTTTGAGAAGCATTTCCAGCTGGCAGCAAGGTGACAAGCAGTCTGTGTGGAAGGGAGTGCCATGCTATTTCTTTGCTAAGATTTAGATTTTTTTGCCCTTGCCCCGCTTCCTGCCAAAGAACGGCCACTTAGAAAAGAATAGCCCATCAGCCTTATTTACACGAGGCTGAGGCATCAGCTTGCCCTTTGTCTCTGAGGAACTAGGCTGGCCACTCCTCAGATTTATCTGGAAAATGTACTTTTAGTCGTGATCTCAATTTATGTTTATAACTTCACCTATAACACTGCTACATGCATTTTGGCATGATATTATTGATCAATAGAGGGTTTTTTAAAGTGATATCTCCTAAGGAATATTGTGTACAAAGTTTACTACGATAGTGTGTAGGGTGTGGATGCAGGCTACATTCTGTGCACCTAGGTCTAAGTCTTCCCAGCCTCTTTCAGGATTTCAGATCTCTTTAAGTGACAAAAGAGAGATGAAGAAATAAGTTATTCTCATTTCTAGATTTGTGCCTGTCACTTTCTCTCCCGGGACACAGTTATTCCCCATTCTGTGAAAGGGGCCATCTCTGGTTAGCTTGCAATCTTAGAGTCCTTTTGCTCTGGAGGCCATCAGCAAATAGAATAATGAAATTAACAATTATTAATATATCTTAGTGTGCATTGGTGGAGGGATGAAGCAGTTGCCGCAGGGATTCTTGTGATGAGGTGGTTTAATTGGTCTAGTTATAAGCAATGTCTGTGAGATGCGGTAGGGTAGATTGGCTGCTGTTGGAATTATTTATACTGAAGCTCCCTTAGTATAGTGGTTTTGAACGTATGTTAAGGGCTCCGAGAGGTAATAATGGGCATTTTTTGATGTGGAGTTGTATTTAGGGTGGAAATAAAAATAAATCCTAACATTACCCCATGGTTAATTTGAGTCGCTAGGTATCAATTTGCTTATTACTATAATGGCAGAGAGATAGCCTTTGTATTTACATCTTGACAATTTAACTATTTATTTGTATACACCTCAGTTAGAATAAAGTTTGTTTGTTTGAAAATTGAAGGGATCTTTCATCAGTGGCAGTCGATTCTTTCCCTGAAGGGTCAGCCACCTTTTCAGTTCCAGTTTTAATCAGAATTAGGCCCAATCACTTTAATCTCTCTTACACAGGCTTTTACACCAGAATAACTCTTTCTGACTTCTGTGGAGTTATTACTTACTCAAATATGAGAGGAGAATCATGTAAGTGAGAGGGGAATGATGCCCACTGTATTTTTCCACCATTGCCCATTTATAACTCATAGCAATTTGTATCAGATTAGGAGTTGTAGGCTGACAAATACATAGAACTACATAAACAATTATTTCTAAATCAGCCAAGCACAATGAGTGTGCAAAAAATCAAAGTAATCCTCAGTCAAACCTTTGCCTGGACAATAGTGAGGCATATGGTGTTTTCATGAATGGTACCATGCCCTTTTTGCCGCTATTGTTGTTTTTCTGGTTTTCCCCAGAAACTATCCAATAGTGTATGTAGTCATCTACCATAAACCATTTTTTCTAACTTTCTGGCTGACACATTCTGTGTGCCTTTGTGAACATGACAGATTGTGCCGGTCTTATTAGTTCATGCTGGCACACTGGAAAAGGCAATTTAAAACACAAAACAAAAAGCTACTCATTGGTACAACTCTGTTAAAAAATAATTCTTTATCAATTTGTAAGTAGAGCTCTTTGAGGGAGAGAGAGGGGTGAAGAGAGAGATCAGGAACAAGTAAATCCTACCGGAAGTGGTTTTATGTTATGTAAGGCCTTTGCGGGACTCTCCCCACCTGTCAGGTAGGGAGATCACGCCCCCTCTCTGGGGTGCTCCTAGAGTAACTCCATTCAAGGGGAATTATCCGACAGTTAATAGTTAATCAGCTGGCTCTGGTAGCCCCGACACTCAGCCAGAGTGGGGAAGCACACATTTAATGGGTCTGGCCTGCAATTGGGCTGGGTGGTGGCAAGACTATAGCCTGGAGTCTTCAATCAGGATGGGGCTGTACTCAGTTAAAGGCTCTAGCTTGCAGACAGGCCATGCAGTAGTAAGTCCATCTGCTCAGGGCCCTCAATCAGGGCTGGGGAGCAATTAGGTAAGGGAGCAGTCCCTCTAGGTCTCTGGTATTGTAGCAGCCTCCGTCAGGTCCAGGCTCCAGCCATAGGGTGGAGGGAGATGCCCTATTCCTCTGACAGCTCTGCCTCTACTGAGTTAGAGGGCCAACCTTTTATAGTTCCAGTTCCTGCCCCGCCCCTCCGCTTCAGGAGAGGTGGCTGCAGGTATCCTGGTTCTGCCCACCAGGGGGTGGTCGCGGTTCTCTCCTCATCTGTCAGGGAAGGAGACCATGCCCCCTCACTACAGCTATAATACACTTTGAGAAAGAGTAACCTGATCTAATCCAGGTTATACTGTAACCTGACCGTACATAAATTCCTTTGTTATTAGGGCTAGATAATGTATTTAATTTTACATTGTACTTACAAACAATTGTACTTACAAACTAAGAAGTACATTTCCATTCATTAGCAGCTTCAGATTCTGTACTATATTTTTACTAATATGATTATTATAGGCCAAATTTTTCATACAAAGGTTTTTGTTTGTTTGTTTGTTTTTTTGTTTGTTTGTTTATGGTGAAAAATGCAGATCTGGCAACACCAGATCACTTTTTGAAAAACTGACATGAATTTGACCAAGTGTTTTTTTTTTGGGGGGGGAACCCCCCAAAAAAGTCATCTTTGACATTTTCAAAATAAAATGTTTTGAGTTTTCTGTTCTAAACAAAAGTTAACACTTTTAATAATTTATTTGAATTACTTTAAAATGCTCAAAATCTAACCAAAACATTTTATTTCAGGTCAAATAAAATATTTAGTTTGACCCAAAACTATTTTTTTTCCATTTCCAGCTAACTGAAAAATCCATTATTCACACAGAGCTACTTTATAGTATACACACTTGAGTTTTGTTTATTTTAAATGTGAGGGTCAAATCCTGAAAAGTGAGAAGTACTGCAACTTTCACTGAAGTCAATAGGTTCTCTGAGTATACCCCAGTATATCTCAGGAATTAGCAAATAATAAATGTGACCATTACAAAATATCTGGTTATAAGAAGTAGAATTTAATAAAACAAGTTTTTCAGTAGGCTTCAGTCTCTTCTTGCTTACCACAGCTTTACACTGGAGTTACTCCATATTTCAATATTGGTGCCCTTGATTTATGTTGGTGGGAGAAGAGAATGAAACCCAAAGATGTTAAATCATTAACACTTAAACAGTTGTAATATTTTTGAGTTAGGTGTACCATTTGCTATAAATGTACACAACTACTGTACTTCACTACAGTCTTAGGGCAGATAATTATTAGGACAGTAGCTTTAAAATTAAGCTGCTCAATATTTGGGGATATGCAAAGTTATTACTAAATTGTGCCATGTTATTATATTTTACAAGTGGTTATAACTCTTATTTAATCATAATATTTTATTTGTGTTGGGCAGTCTGGGTGCAGTTACTCCAACAAAACTAATGATACTTGCAAACTGTATCATGGATATTTGATGACCAAATGTGCTCAGGAACTTGGAATTATGTTACATCCTATATGTAGCCTGTCCAGCAGCCCAGTGCCACATAACAGCTATGGTAGGACATTTATTTTTATATTTATGTCCTGACCCTACAAATACTTATACCCTAGATCATGTGAGTTAATCTAGGTAAGGTGACTAGTTCCTGTATCTAAAATATTGATACCCTCCTGCTTAATGTAAAACAGTGCATAAATGATTAAAAGATTGGCATGTTAGGTGGAAAAGTGTTGGTTACTGAATCACTATCACCACCATTGGCTATGTACTGAGTTTCCCTTGGAGGTCTCCCATCCAGGTACTGACTGGGCTTCTCTCCTGTTCAGCATAAGAGATCCGATAAGACCATAGCCTGATGTACAGCTGCAAAAAATAACTTTACAAAATCTAAAAAATAAATATTGTAACTATGAAACATTAGCTGCACCCTTATTGAGATCTCTGAGTTGATTCCAGTTTCCTGCTAAGAGATGATTTGAAACTTTCAGTAGCACACAGTGCTAAGAGCACAGGAGCCAGCACAGTGAACATAAGAAGGGCCATACTGGGTCAAGCCAAAGGTCCATCTAGTCCAGTATCCTGTCTTCCAACAGTGGCCAATGCCAGGTGCCCCAGAGGAAATGAACAGAACAGGTAATTATCAAGTGATCCATTCCCTGTCCCTCCTTCCCAGCTTCTGGCAAACAGAGGCTAGGGACACCATCCCTGCCCATCCTGGCTAATAGCCATTGATGGACCTACCCTCCATACATTTATCTAGTTCTTTTTGAACCCTGTTATAGTCTTAGCCTTCACAAAATACTCTTGCAAAGAGTTCCACTGGGTGACTGTGCAAAGAAATATTTCCTTTTGTTTGTTTTCAATCTGCTGCCTATTAATTTCGTTTGGTGACACCTAGTTCTTGTGTTATGAGAAGTAGTAAATAATTACTTCCTAATTTAGTTTCTCCACACCAATCATGATTTTATAGACCTCAATCATATCCTCCCTTAGTTGTCTCTTTTCCAAACAAAAAATCCCAGTCTTATTAATCTTTCCTCTTATGGAAGCTGTTCCATACCCCAATCATTTTTGTTGCCTTTTTCTGAACCTTTTCCAATTCCAATATATGTGAGTGCAATGTGAGCAGAAGAACAATTTTATTTACAGAAAGGGGTTATTACATCTTGTATGCTGTAAATAGATAGAGAGAGATAGCCATGGTAGACTACACACATGCCCTCACTGCAGAAGAAAACATTCTAGCAATCAGCATTACAGCTCATTATTGCTAGTCTCTGACCCTTTACATCGGCTAACACATGTTGACTTGGATTTCCATACAATGCCCTAAACATTTTTTTTGTTTAAAAATATCTAAATTCCTTTGCATCACCTATACATTTCCCCCTTTCTTCATTCAGGTAGATTAAGAAAATGTTTCTTTGTTTAATCTTTTCACAGACAATAGCGGATAATGTATGCCAATAGCTAGCCTCAGACTCACTCTCTAACTTCTATTCTCCTACAACTCAGTATGACTCCAAATTACTATTATTTTCTTGGACAAAAAACTGGATATGGTACATTGATGCTTTAGCTATATAGAGAAGTTGCCATCATCTCTGTCCACTGCAGAGTCCAAGCTGTTGGTTCTCCATCCTCAGTACCTGGATACCTTTCCCTTTTAGTAAACTAAGTTATGTCAGGGGCTTCCCCTCCCCTATTATTTTTAGATTATTTAGATTATTCCAGTCTTTGACCTTCCTCAGGCTTTAACTTGTACCACTCCTTCCAGTTGCACTTTACAACTGCTTATGGGCAAACAGCTTTCCAGCCCAGCTGAATGCTGTAAGTAAATAAATGGAGAGAGGGATATTATGGGTGTTGTTTTATGAAATCTCTACATCTGATTCCTTTATGGAAGCTGCCTCTTGTCTTTCTCAAGTAATTAAACAAACTAAATAAAAACATTGCTTCCTGAAGTCTTTGAGCAGGAACATGTAATTTTTAGATCAGGCCCTGGTCAGAAAGTCAACAGTTGGTGAAGAGGAAAATCTGATTGACTTCTCCCAGAGTGAAACACTAATGCAATTTACCTGAGGAAGCTGACCTTGCTCAAATATTAGGCAATATGCTGGAAAACAGAAAAGGGGAATTGGATCTCCTCCAGTTTTCACTAAATGCTATACACAATTCTTTTCCCTCAACATGGTATACCTTTTAATTAGTCTTAAGCCATGTAAACTAAGGAACAAGTTTGCAAAACATATTTTTTTAAAGAAAAAAAAAGACTCACAGCTCCATAAATAAATGGCCAGTAAGCCAAAAGAGTAAAAATGAGATCAGAAGCAAGTAAACAGAGTAAAAATGAGATCAGAAGCAAGTAAACCTAAGTGATTAAAAAACAAACAAACAAAAGCTGAACATCTAAGCAGTTTTCACAGACAGTCAACTCTCTGCCCTTTAAATCTTCTATTCCTGTTTTGGTATTATACTAACCATGCCTCAGTGGACCTTTATAAAATTAAGGCTGATAATTTCCAACTCACCTTGGGGATTTGGATGCCCAAATTTTCTGGGAAGCTTGGAAAATCTCAGCCTAAGACTGCAGTTGCAAAAGTTGCAGCCATGGTGATTTTCTCCTTAGTTGAAGAGAATAGTTAAATCGACAGCCTCGTAAATACATGGAGGGCTCATCACATCACCCTATGAATTTTCATAGGACCAATAAAATCCCCCTCCCACTTCTGAGTGAGTTCCTCCATGATTAATACAATTCTTCCTGAATTTTCCCCCCCGCCCTTAAAAGCTTGCCTTCATCCTAGCCTTTTCTGCTTGCAAAGAATGGATGTAATGCCTGCTTAAACCCAGGTTTCAGAGTAACAGCCGTGTTAGTCTGTATTCGCAAAAAGAAAAGGAGTACTTGTGGCACCTTAGAGACTAACCAATTTATTTGAGCATGAGCTTTCGTGAGCTACAGCTCACTTCATCGGATGCATAAACTTAAACCCAGTAACACTGTTCACTTGGAGGGACTCACAGAAGTCCCTTCAAATGAGAAATGCATGGTTGTAGTCTTGCAGGAGATTATGGGGTATTACAGATTAAGGGGAGAGAAGGAGGGGAGGCATCAAGGAGCTGCTACAAGAGGTAGAATTGTTCCCTTGGCAAACCTTCATAGTGCCTTATATAGTAGGGAAGTTCTATGGCCTGTGTTATACAGGAGGTCAGACTAGATGATCACACTAGACCCTTCTTGCCTTATAGTTTAAGAAGCTAATACAAATTCTATAGGCATTGATGCCTTTGGTTGCATCAGCAATCCTGCTTCATAGTATTTTCTCCTTTTGGAGTGAGGAGGAGCTGAAGGCAGTATTGCTGTGGAGTGAGGGTATAGAGGGATAAATGCCACACAGATTCCCTAAAATCCATAGGTCTTAGAACAGGATTGTGAGAGTATCCCAAGAATTTGCAAAGGCAGTGTCCCTTTTTCCACCATCCCCTCCCTTTGCAACCCTGCAAATTTCTGCCCCTGATGGCATAACAGATTAAAAACTCCATGTGATTCATCTATAATTGTTCAAGGATGATATTTGTTTCTTGGTGTGGAGGGTGGACGTTTCTTCAAAGAATGGGATGAGTTAGCCTTTAAACTTTTGCATTGTTATGGGCAGCCCTTACATTATACAATACATACTTTTGCTCCCACAGCAATAACCCACAACCCCAACTATAAAAGCATATGCTGTATATAGAAATGTTTTCCCTATCACATTGTGAGACTGTTGAACATGAGCAATACTGACTGTTATCCATACTGTCTTAGTTAGCTATTACAGAAAAGTGAAAAATCATCTCTAATGTAAACTCAGTAAAGGAAAAATGTGGTTTTTTTCCACACCACCCAAAGCCTCTAAAATATGCATCCCCCCACCCCCCGATAAACCACATTAAAGACTGCAGTCAAGTTGTGAACATAAAATGTTTTCCTTTAAAGCCTTTCTCAAAGCTCACTAAACTCAACATAGAGGAGTGTTGTCAGGTTCTACAAACACACACATAATTGATTTATTTCAACATCAGCTCTAATCTGCATTAAAAAGGAACCCTCAAAACTAAAATAACAGCAAAAAGGAAAATACCACTGACCCAAAAAGTCCACAGGAAGAATTTATTATACGTAGTCCTTACATAGCATTTTTTATCAGTAGATCTCAAAATACTTTACAAGAGAGATCAGTATCATTGTCCTCATTTTCCAGGAATGGAAACCAAAGCACAGTGAGGCAAAGGCAAATTTCTATATTAGAGCTCAAGTGATATTAGCAGGAACCATGTTTAAAAATATTTCACAAGAACTGTATTATTAGTGTAGACTGATCACAGGCCTGGACTGGAACATGGGTTTGTAAAACCAGACTTTGTAATATGGTTTATTTCTGTCTATTTGGAAATCATGTTATCAACCTGCTAGTTAATGCCATGTTTGAGCTCTAGTGTGGACAGAGCATTAATTGTTATCTTCATTTATTTCTTCAAATAACACTAAAAAAGAACACAACCTTCTCTATACCATGAAGTAGAACATAAATGATGATTTTTTCAATTAAGAGTTTCATACAGAAAGATGCAATTAAGAGCAACAGGCAGCAGTCCCAGTCAGTGAACCACAGCACTGTTGGGGCAATCATTGTCCTGAATGGAAAACACCATCGAACAAGGCTACCAAAAGGTTTGACTGCCATAGTTATCCAATATCCTGACACCCAGTCCTGTGGTGCAGCTGCAAGATTTCCCAGGCTAAGTGAGGCTCACTTCATTCCAGACCTGTCCTGTGCAATGATCAGGAATTGTGCAGAATGATGGAGGACCTGGCCTTACCCTGCCATATAGTGAGTTTTAGAGACATGAAAATGTCTAGAGTATCAAGTGATTAGTTTTTTCTCTGTCTTCTCCCCACACCTTTGGGAGCATTTTTTATCTAACTGTAATAGTACCAGGGTGAAATCCTTATCCCCATTTTATTTTTATGTAAAAGGGCCTAACAGCTCTGCATGCAGCTTAGGAAGGATTGCCTTGGTTCAGGCACTGTAGAAGACAGCCATAAGGCTGTCTCCCAATGACCTTTTTGAAACCCTGGCATAGGGGTGTGCCACAGGCCGGACTGGGGGACAGAAGGGATATGTTGGGGTAGGGCTGCAGCCCGCATCTCTCTAGAGATTCCAGGAAGCACCACAGTCCATATGACAGCCCCGGGAGGCTGCTGTAATATAGATAGGCCCCCAGGACCATTTAAGTTACACCAGTAGCCTCAATAGTGGCCTCTGTTACCAACAGTACAGCCAAAGAGTGGGAAGATGGAGAGTTAGTTTAAAGCCACAAAAGCACCTTTTCCCTGGACCGCAACTTCTGTCCTGTATCTCTAAGATCCACAGCACAGTATCTCATTGAAATCCTATTAAAGTCAATGGAGTTGTGCTGTTTTACATCATCTAAGGATCTGTCCCTTACAGCTCAGTTTTAGTAAAAATTCAGCTATACTTGAAATTTGGGTAGGTGAAAATTCAAATAAACAAATATCCAAGTGAAATGAAAAACAGTAAGACTTTGTAATGCTTTTGAAGAAATAATTTGTCTCCTTGCCCACCTCAATTATATTTGAATTCATAGTTGTGGCTAAAATGCTTCCAGGAATAGGACTAAAATGATCATAAGGCAATATCTCATGCAGTGAGAGGACACCATATCTCATTCTGTTTTGGACACCAGTGAAACAAAGTCAGGAAAAAGAAATGTAAAAGCAAAACAATTTGGTTCTGTGTAGGATGGCTTTACAAGAGAAACACACAAAGGAAATACATTTTACCTGTAATGCTAAACATTATATAACCCATGATCCTTTTAGCAAAAGGCTTATTTCCAATAACAGTAGTTTCAAAATAATAATTTAAGAAGAGCTAATAATTGTATTTGTTTTCATTTGGATATAAAGTGGCAATAACAAAACATCCATGAATTTTAATAAGATCAGCTAATTTCTATTGGTTGTAGGAACATCAGATCATTTCACCCATATAAATCTGTGCCTTATCCTCTGAATGAAAAAGCATTTAATAAACAAAGGTAATTTATTCCTTAAGAATAAACAGTGTGAAATTTAAAATATTACTGTTTTCATGATATACGGTAACTCCAAGAATCTATCAGGCAAAAAGAACTTAATTAGGAGGGATTTGAAATATACAGACTGAAAACAAATTACACACACACACACACACACACACACACACACACACACAGAGGATGGGTTTTTCAAAAGCTCTGATTTGTTTTACCATTGACTTTAACAGGAGAAGTGTCAGAGCTAGATCCGCAAAGAGATTTAGATACCCAACTGCCATTCTAGGCACTGACCTCTAACATATAGAGCCTCACAACCTCCCCCACCCTCCCCCCACCTCAGTTGCATTTAACCCTGAAATCACCTAAAGTCCCTACGTTTCTGCTAGCAAAGTCCCCTACGTGCCTAAAATTCTGCCACCGTACATATGCACAGCTGTCTAAGTGCTCACAACTGATGCCTAGCTTGCACCTAAGCCTGAGCAAGATCCTCAGATTTGGCATTCCCTCATCTATCTTGCTTGCAGAGCCTGTTCCAGTCAGTGTGTTCAGAGGCTGCCTTCAAACACACCTCCTGGCTCGGGCCCTGCATAAAACATAGGTGGTAGCCCTTCACATCTCCATTTTACCCCGTAGCCCAGTGGATAGAAAACTCTCCCAGTATGTGGGCAATGTAGGTTCAAATCCCCACTATATGTGAGAGGAGCAGGCACTCAAAACCAGGCCTACTACTTTATGAGTAAGTGTCCTACCAAAAGGATTACTGGGTATAAGGGATGAAGCGACCACCTTCTACTATGCCTCGTTCGGTTGGTGTGTGTTCATTTTTTTGTTTTCCTTTTTTGTAAGGAAAGGCTGACCTGGCCTAGGTGCTTCACTACAAGAGAGGGTTCACACTTATGAATTCCAATTGGACATAGAGGCTTCCCTTTGACCGAGAGTTATGTGCCTAAGTCCTTGAGAGAGGCAGGACTTAGGACACACCCCTCTCCCCCTCATTTCCTCTTGGGTAGCTTAAGCAGTTCCTTGCTCATCTTTTTGTGGATCCCATACTTAGGCACCTAACTCTCCCCATGCATTGTACAGGGAGTCTGGGCACCTAACTCAGGGGTGTGGATTCCACTGGGTAGAAGGGCACTAATGTTAGGTGTTACAATGCTGAGCCTTAGTCTCTTTTATGGATCTAGCCCTTAGTGTAATCCTGAGTGTGGCGTTGTTGACATGAACTGTGACTGTATAAATCACTGTTGCACCCAAGGTCCTATTGTTGCACCAAATCTTGTACAAAGGAGGTCAAGTAAGGTGCCTATGGAAAGGTTGCAATTTGCTGGTGATGATTATGCTGTCTGTATGTGTGTATCATTTTTGTATTTGAAGTTATGAATATTGGCTATGTACTTGTATCTAAGTAGCATCAGTGAAGCATTTGGTCAGCTTCTTGAGAAAGGACTATTCTGAGTAAGTGCCCAATCAAGAAACACTTAACTGGCAATGGACTTTGGGAGATGCCAAACCACATCTGAACTTTCCTAGGAACGTTCAAATTAACATGTAAACAATGGTGTCAGCCTACAAAAAGCTGAATCATTCATGGACATGTGACCTGCCCCGGTGGCTACAAACTCTATCTTGTTGCTCTGATTTTGCACAGAAGAACAAAGGGGTTTCTGTCCACAAGAAAGAGAATATAAAAGGCCCTGGAAGCCCCTGCATTTTGTCTTCAGCTGGCTCAATGATGGCCTCTCCACCCCAAAGAGATGCCTGAAAGAAACAGGGACAAAGGACTGTAACTAGGGGGGTGTGAGTGATTGCTGGACCCAGTCCATAAGCCACAACATTGTTCTGAAATGGATTGGCCCCAGACTAGAAAGGAGTCTGGTCTGTGAAAGAAGCTTACTGGAACATCTCTGAGAGTGAGATTTACCTGTATTCAGATTCCTACTTTATTAGTCTTAGACTTGCATGTTTTGTTTTATTTTGCTTGGTAACTTACTTTGTTTTGTCTGTTATTACTTGGCACCACTTAAATTCTACTTTTTATACTTAATAAGATCACTTTTGCTTATTATCGTATCCAGAGTTAGTGACTAATATCTGGGGGAGCAAATGGCTGTGCATATCTCTCTATCAGTGTTATAGAGGGTGGACAATTTATGAGTTTACCCTGTATAAGCTTTATACAGAGTAAAACAGATTTATTTGTGGTTAGGCTCCCAGAAAGGCTGAATACTGGGTGCTGGGAAAGTCCCTGTTAACTGAGAAACCCCTGGGCTAAATTAATCTTAGTTTCTGTCAACTACAGGGGGGCATGGCCCAACCTCTTGGTCTGTGCTGCAGCTGATGGAAATGTCTAGCTCAGAAAGATGGGAGTGGAGGGAAGCCTTCTCTGGCAAGGGGAGTTTGTTCTCAGTGGTATCCCAGCACATCTAGTGACAGTCCCCAGGGAGTTTCTGTGATCGAACCCGTCATACTGAGATCTTCTGAAAATCCCACTTTAAAGCTTTCAAATACACTTTAAACATCCACACTGCTTTTTTTGTTAATGGAATTCTTTTGTTCTGCAGTTTACAATCTAACTGCAAGAAATATACAACTAAAATGTGTATTAAAAATCACAAGACAGCAGGTATGCTATAAATCATTAAGTGACTGCAGGGATATACAAATCATGTAGTATGGGCAGATATCTTATAACTCATTAGATAAGCGCTACAACCTTCATAAAATAATTGGCTTATTCATAAGTATAAAGGTACATATTTATTACACATAATAGGAGATGAGCAAGCGTTTTAGGTGAACAATTCAGTAGAACTTTGCATTGCAAATTTGTGAATAGACATATGTTTGTACATGTCCTCATTTTTTAATAATTTGATTAAATGCTTCATTGAACATGTTTAACCTATGTATCACTGGGAAACTTTTCTCACCACAAACACTTGCTATTTGTTATTAATCCTCTGACATGTGATTGGTCACTTTAGTCATTGCCAATCCCTCACTGGATCAGTGTAACTGTCCCCCACTTCACTACAATGTGATAAGTTATTAGGGGGCAGATTATCTGCTGGTGTAAATTGTCATTTACTCCTGTTGAAAATCTGTTCCTGGCCCTGGGATTCTCTTAAGGACAGGTTGGGAACAGTCTGCTAAGCAAGAAGGCTAGGCTGGCTAGATTAGGGGTGTTAGAGGATATTCAAAAACTTTTTTTCTTTCCAGATCTCTTCAGTCAGATTTTGCCTGAAACATCAATGCTCGAAAAAAATCTTTTGTAATGTTTTACACTTTTCTCTTATTACTTTCAAACAAAACGATTGCGTGTATATGCATACTCTTACCTGCAACTGTGCTATTTACTAATTAATTAGTAATTGCATTGTGCAATTATGATTGATATAAGGTGGGAAACTGAATCATGAATTCACCCAATTCAGCCTTAATACTTTTACATTTATAATTTTTTCAGATCAAATTATTGCCACTTATAGATTCTGAACATATATTTAAATAGACAATAAACAAATAAGATGGAACAAGTAGGAGCCCAAGTTACTGACTTCCTGGGTACTGTAAAGCTCTCCTGCACTTCATGATGGTCATCAGTTTCAGTTCTGGTCTTTCAGTCTCATTCCTTCAGTTTTCAGTTTGCTATTTCTCTAACTTGGGTCCTTTCGTTCACTGGTTTTTATGGCTTTCCACATTACTTATTCATTGGCTTTCCTCCAATCAACATTAAGCAATTGTGGCTTATATAACCCTTACAATATACATGCACATACTTTTTTGCTATTTACACTATTTTCATTTAATCATGTCTTCAAGTCACCTTTCTCCTGTTTTTCCCCAAACATAGGGACTTTTAGCATTATGTTTTATGCATTATGTTTTATTACTGTAATTAAGCAGCAAAGAGTCCTCTTGCACCTTATGGACTCTTTGCCACTTTTACAGATCCAGACTAACACGGCTACCCCTCTAATACTCTAATTAACTTACACTTATCTCACTCTTCTAACACAATAACAAAACATCACCTTTGTCCTTTCAGCTGTGAGCATTAGCTAAGCAAATTGATGAAAATGAGACTGACAAGACAACACTTATGCCAGGCAAGAACAAGTCAAAGCCTGGTATAAAAGTATTACCCTGTCCAAACTCATTCACTATCCATAATTATAAACTATTAGATTAATCCAACGAAGCCTTTATTTTTACCATTCAATAATTCTTCATCTTTATATATAAATGTAATTCAGTATATGTGAATCATCCTAAATTATGAATTAACCTTTTTTTTTTACTTGAGTAGGAGAGTTATGGGGGGTGACATGACCTTTAATGTCAGCATTTCTTTATTTCCAAACACAGGTTTTCAGGGGATTTTTTGCTCAACGTCTAGCATCATGCTTATAAATTATTAAAAAAACCTTGTCAGTAATTTTGCCCATTGCATTTTGAGGCACTTCTTTAGGGTCTTGGTATTCAATAGTTCCCCTCCAAATTGGTATAGTGATATACCCTTCTCTGTCTCATTTATTGCGCTGTTGGTAAGCACTTTACAGTGATATTCTTTATAACTCCTAAATCTATTTATTGTATTTTCTGATCTCCAGTGGTCTGTCATGTATCAGCATTCATATCAGTCATTGTGACAAAAGACCATGTGTACATGGTCATGTAAATTTCTGAGGTAAGATCCCTGTAAAAAGGTCCATGTCATGATTTTGGCCAGGAGAAAGATGAATATTTCAACAAATGAGTCCCCCTTTTGTATTAATTAAGCATTGTTTTCTTTGTTACAATGTGGTCATCAGCACACAGTGAATGAGAAAGAACAGAGAATGGAAAAAAGGGTCTGCAAAAATGATGCATTTATTGTTCATATGGATCTCAGGGGACTCTGCTAACATGGGTGCTGTTGCCATATAGGGTCTGAGCTCCCAATATCCCTCATTGTTCTATCAAGAGGAACAAAAAAGCATATTGAACTTATGTAAAACATGTCCTTAAAAGGAATGGAAATATATCAAGGGCATGACCCATTTTTGCAGTTGAACAGGGTGGTTTAATCTAATAATCAAGTACTGTAATATAGTTGTAGAAACTGAATTAGATACCAAACCACAGAACATAAGAGGGGGCTGAATGTGATGAACAAATGTAACTCTGGCAGTGATATTCTTTATAACTCCTAAATCTATTTATTGTATTTTCTGATCTCCAGTGGTCTGTCATGTATCAGCATTCATATCAGTCATTGTGACAAAAGACCATGTGTACATGGTCATGTAAATTTCTGAGGTAAGATCCCTGTAAAAAGGTCCATGTCATGATTTTGGCCAGGAGAAAGATGAATATTTCAACAAATGAGTCCCCCTTTTGTATTAATTAAGCATTGTTTTCTTTGTTACAATGTGGTCATCAGCACACAGTGAATGAGAAAGAACAGAGAATGGAAAAAAGGGTCTGCAAAAATGATGCATTCATTGTTCATATGGATCTCAGGGGACTCTGCTAACATGGGTGCTGTTGCCATATAGGGTCTGAGCTCCCAATATCCCTCATTGTTCTATCAAGAGGAACAAAAAAGCATATTGAACTTATGTAAAACATGTCCTTAAAAGGAATGGAAATATATCAAGGGCATGACCCATTTTTGCAGTTGAACAGGTTGGTTTAATCTAATAATCAAGTACTGTAATATAGTTGTAGAAACTGAATTAGATACCAAACCACAGAACATAAGAGGGGGCTGAATGTGATGAACAAATGTAACTCTGGCAGGACTATTCTTCAGATTGGTAATGGTTGTGCTGACATCAGTAAATCCTGATTGTTTGAGCTGAGTTATCTGGACTCTCAAACTCTCATGATCACAAATTATGAATCCTAACAACACTGTCAGAATAACTTTATCATCACAACCTGGTACTTCTGCTAGTGGCAGACCATGGCCATCTGTTGCCCAAATTAAAAAGAAAAAATATTGATTATTATTTGGAAAAATAGTTTGTGCGGAAAAGCAGGAAATCTACTTTTATATTTGAACATAATGAATATTGACTTTTCCCCCCACAAATTTTACTCAGTCACACCAAGATTTTTAGCTGTGGGCCTAGAGTTAGTTTTCCACAAACATTTGTAAAAACACAAGTTTGTTTGAATTAACATTCACAAAAAGTGCAATACAAGCCCCAAAGGAGTGCTGTCATGGGGTGTGTATACCCCATGCTTGCCCCACAACCAAGGGGTACTGCTGGCCAATGCTGACTGGCAGACTCAAAGCAACTGTTTGGGACAATAAAAAGAGCTTGGAAGCAGAGTGGTGGGTTGGCTGCCAGAGGAATGAGCAGACTGGAAAAGGGAACTCCTGCCCGCAAGCTGTTGAAAAGCTGCTCACAGACAACGTCTAAGAAGGGATGAGTGGAACTACAGTCTGAAGAGCCTATAGAAACCAGGAGAAATTAGAAGGAGCTCAGGGTATGACCAGAGTTGCTGACTCCTGATTCTGCCTGTCTAGCTTCAGGGCCCTGAGCAGGTACCCAGTGGAATGGGAAGGCCTGGCTTCCCCTAACAAGCTCTGAGACACATAAGACTAGAGGGGGGGTTTGCAGCCTCCCCCAGGCACCAGGAACTGGCTGACATTCCTACCAGGCTGCCATGCGCAACACACCAGCTCACAGATGCAAAAAAGAATAATCTAATTCCACAACGTGTTCATGGATAACTTTCCTGCAATATTCACTAATTTCTACACCAATGGCCAGGCATGGTGACTTACCCAGCAATATTTTCAAATTCAATTACATCTATATTGTGGGGGAAATTATATGAGCTAGTGCTTACAGAATGGGATAGGCCTTGTGAATCCCAAGACCTGGCTCTGCCACATACTTGGGCTCTGATTCAGAAAAGCAGCACAATTCAGGAAGGAAGATTAAATGCTATCCTGAATTGTGCCTTAGTCTGGGGTGCAGGACAAGTCCTTTTGCTTTTCCGCTTCATTTTCAATATATGTAAAATAATATTGATTTAATAACAATAATACCCCCCAAAAGACTTAATGTTTGTAAAACACCTGAAAAGCCAAATATATTTTCTTAACTTTTGCAGGCTATAATTTGGTTTTAAACCTAGATTTTATAACTACAACATAATCAGATGAAGTTAAGCAAGATTTTGAATTAATATCAGGAAAATGTCCTACGAATGAGATCTATTAGGCTCTGAAGTGTTTTCCTAAGCCATATGGTAGAATCTATATTACTTGAGACATTTTAAAAAAGATAGGATTGATGACATTTTCCATCTCTGACTTCTGTGATTCAAATCTAGATTTCCAGTGGCTTCACAAAGCTCTTATCTTTGATATTTTCATACTGGGCAATGTGTTAGCTCCTGCTTCTTAGTAGGAGAAAATAAAATATATATAAAAAGTGAACTTAGTTTGCATAAGGACATGAAGATAAGTTATTATGTTTAACAATATAATTTGAATCACTGTGTATGTTAGTTGGAGGCATAATATATTTAATGCTTGTACCATGGCTCAAAGAGATTAGACAGCAAATTGAAAGAAAGAATAACTTTAATTTAATGATTAAAAAAGAAGTCTTGCATATTATGTTAAT
Organism: Eretmochelys imbricata; assembly: GCF_965152235.1. Taxonomy (NCBI): domain Eukaryota; kingdom Metazoa; phylum Chordata; order Testudines; family Cheloniidae; genus Eretmochelys; species Eretmochelys imbricata. The sequence continues at coordinate 131,077,272 of NC_135573.1, read as the reverse complement.
TTTGCACATTTTTTTAAACAGCATACTGCATTTATTTTTATTTATGGTACCTTTAAAACTCCAGTAGTAGTTCCATAGTGTTTAATTGCCTGCAGCTGCATGCTTTATCACAGAGAGTAACTAACTCATTGAGAAAGTGCAAGGCAGGAAGAAAGTATATATTGCAGGATGGAGTCGAAAAAAGACAGGTTTCAGAGTAGTTTTTTGTAACAGCATGCATACGTCTTTCTGCTCTTAGCTGGGTTCAGATAGATATAGAAGATTATGAAATAGCCACATTCGCAACATGTTGTGAAATGTTCCATATGTGCTGCAACCTTTTACAAATTGGTTAGAAATGGACATCGAAGGGTACACTTGAACACTACTTTCATAGGGTCAGATGTTGGTATGTAAAAGCTGACATAATGTCTTGAAAGCATAGCGAACTTTGCAAACTCTTCAGATCCTCATATAAAGAAAAAAAATAAAGTTAATGTTCGGAAGCAGACATCAAAAACCAGGAGGAAGAATAAAACAACAGAAGCACCACCAAAAGCAGAACGCTCTCATATGCGGTTGTAATCTCCCCCATCACCTGTACTAGGGAAGATCCACTTAATTAACTCCATGTTTCAGTAACAGATGCCTCCAAGGATATAGGTCTCAAACTTGCGATTAAACATAGGTGAAGGTTAATACAAGAGTAAATTAACTTAATCAGCAAACAAGAGTGGCTGTCAACAAGAGAGTAAAGTATGGGCAGAGAATGTCTGGATTCAAGTTGAATGCAAAGGCATCTCAAGCATATGCGAGGAGGATAGGTGGTTGCAAAATGTTAAGGTTAGCAAATTTTTTAAAGACTGTTGTCATTTGTAAGTAACTCCAAAGGAGAGAGAGAGAGAGAGAGAGAGAGAGAGAGAGAGAGAGAGAGAGAGATTTTCCATCTTGCCTAGTGCAGCAAAATACTTCAATTTGGCTCTTGCTGCAAACACTTCAATAAAAAAGAAAAGCAGGAAACCCTCCATTATATTTGGTTATACAAAATGGAAGTTATCTATTCTGAAAATGTAATTGTAAGGCTACAGGTATGTGACTAGGCAAACCAAACTCTAGCTGCAAATCAGGCCAACTAAGTATTAAAATAACCCTCCCATTGTTCCTAAGGTGTGAGCTTTGGTTTCTTTTAATGTAGAGAGCAATAATATTTGCAGTGCCAGAGGTACACATTGAAGGGGGGAAAGGACAAAATTCTAAGTAAAATTGGCACAGAAACTGCATCTTTTGACCCATACTTATCAGACCAGTGAAGGCAAAGAAGGCAAGAGAGCTACCAGATTTGTCAGATTCCAGCCACATCCTTAAGGAGATTTTATTCAGACAGGAGGATCATTGTACAGGGTTGGAAGAACACAAATGCCTTTGGGTGGGAACTCTGTTTTCATTGGTTGCACAAAGTGTTCCACTTTGGATTTTGTGACTGTAAAATAACTGAGCCTGCCTTAGAGAGGCTGCAGGGGGCACTGTCTCCCTGCTTCTTTCTTTCTTCTGTCTCTGTACCAGCTCCACCCTGCCACCTCATGGAAGGAGAGAGAAAGGTTGGAGCCCAGTTCTCAACCCCCAACAAGCCTGTAGGGGGAAAAGAAAGGTGCTGAACTGTCTTGTTTGGGACTAGAGTTGCCAACCCTCTAGGATTGACCTGGAGGGTCCAGGAATTAAAGATTAATCGTTAATTAAAGATTATGTCATGTGATGAAATCTCCAGGAATACATCCAACCAAAATTGGCAACCCTATCTGGGACCCAGAGACCCATTAGCACAGGGTGGCTTTCTTCCCCACACAGCCACCTAGAATAGCCATAAGGAGGAACTGGGAGCTGCTGGAAGCTTCAAAAGAAGCCTGCAGATCCGTAGGAAAGTGGGTGGAGGGCAGAGACTAACCTTTCTGGGATGGAAAGCTGCTGGTGTGTGTGTAGAGAGATAATTAACTAGCTTGGAGAATTGCATGTTGCAGAATAGAAGGGCTAATTGCTTCCCCAGCATCTCCAGTCTCCACAGGAACACAGAGCTGAGGACTAAAGGAGCAATCTCATGTGTAAAGAGAGCAAACCATTCTTCTGTCAGCCATGCTGAACTCCCCATTTTGTCCATATGCCTCAGAGGTGAAGGAGAGAGAGAAATGGAGTGGCTGAGCAGCACCCAAAGGCCTGAGTAGGTAGTTGGGAAGCTTGGGGTATGGGAAGGCCAGCTAGTGTTTCGAGATTACAGGAGACTAGCAATGGAGCAGGAGGAAACTCCCTGTCATGGAGTGCTCTTGCTTCAAGCAGGAGCTTTGGTAGGCTTGCCTCAGATAACCCACTTTTGAAAGTTGTAGGCTGTGACTGTGGGGAATCCAGCCACCTACCATGGGGAAGGGATGTGAAGCAGCCCTGGGTACTTCTACTTGCTACAAGCCCGTCAAACTACAGTGAAGATACACCTCTATCCCTGTCAAGGTTCCTTCCCCACTCTGAACTCTAGGGTACAGATGTAGGGACCTGCATGAAAACCTCCTAAGCTTACTTTTACCAGCTTAGGTTAAAACTTCCCCAAGGTACAAACTATTTTACCCTTTGCCCTTGGACTTCCATTGCCACCACCAAACATTTATCTGGGTTTATTTTTATTAGGAAAGCGTTGTTTGGAAATGTCTTTCCCCTCCAAATCCTCCCAACCCTTGCACCCCACTTCTTGGGGAAGATTTGGTAAAAATCCTCACCAATTTGCAAAGGTGACCACAGACCCAAACCCTTGGATCTTAAGAACAGTGAAAAAGCATTCCGTTTCTGAAAAGAAGGATTTTAATAGAAGTAAAAAGAATCACCTCTGTAAAATCAGGATGGTGAATACCTTACAGGGTAATTAGATTCAAAACATAGAGAATCCCTCTAGGCAAAACCTTAAGTTACAAAAAGACACACAGACAGGAATATTCATTCTATTCAGCACACCTTATTTTCTCAGCCATTTAAAGAAATCATAATCTAATGCATCTCTAGCTAGATTACTTATTAAGTTCTAAGACTCCATTCCTGTTCTGTCCCCAGCAAAAGCATCACACAGACAGACACAGACCTTTTGTTTTTCTCCCGTCCTCCCCAGCTTTTGAAATTATCTTGTCTCCTCATTGGTCATTTTGGTCAGGTGCCAGCGAGGTTATCCTAGCTTCTTAACCCTTTACAGGTGAAAGGATTTTTCCTCTGGCCAGGAGGGATTTTAAAGGTGTTTACCCTTCCCTTTATATTTATGACAACCCCGATATAACATGACCCGATATAACACGAATTCGGATATAACGCAGTAAATCAGTGCTCCAGGAGGTGTGGGGGGGCTGCGCGCTCTGGTGAATCAAGGCAAGTTCGATATAATGCGGTTTCACCTATAACGCGGTAAGATTTTTTTGGCTCCCGAGGACAGCATTATATCGGGGTAGAGGTATACTTCATTAATATTTGTAAAGTGCTTTGAGAACTTTGGCTGGAAAGTGCAGACTTACTACTACTGGGGTCAATTTCTCAAGCGTGCAGTTTTGTGCACTCAGAATTTGTGATCCACTGGGGGAAATGAAAATATTGCATTTCAATATCTGGCTCATCGCTGTTAAAAATAATTGTAGGAGCTATTTGTTATACTGAGAAATGTACTATCGGCCAGGAGGTCCCAGTAACGTCTGTTCAGTCCTGCCCTTCTGAAAGTAGCAACAAATTTTTGCACCCATATTTTGCAAACATAACAGCAGATCTTCAATGGGGGTAAATCAACAAAACTGTGAAGTTTGTGGAGCTGTGCCAATTTACATCAGCTGGATGTCTGGCCCATGAAGTGAAGTTGGAATTATATTTGATTTAAACAAACTGAGTATGAAGTACCTTTACTCTTATATTTTCTTCTGTGCAGCTTTTTATAATCCTGGTGAGCTGCTGGGACTGCAGATTGACAAAATGTATCTGATCTACCCTGATGCTTTAGCTGAGATTTACATGAAGGTTCAGTAACAATTTACTATAAATACCATGTGAGACAGATATTGCCTGGTGATTTTATTCACTGGTTAATTCTCTAAGGGGAGGCTACCCGAATTACCATCAATGATTACTAGATATATGGTTATATTCAGTGATGAGGTGCCAGAATCTTAACCGGTTCCCTATAAAAAGTTCTGATTTAAGGGATGTGCCACAGTATGTATTTTTTGTACCAGTAGGTTACCATATGTCCGTATTTTCCTGGGAGGAATTTTTAAAATTTAAAATTTAGAAATTCCTCCCGGATGGCGATTTAAGAACCAAAAAGCATGACATGTCCGGGAAAATACGGATGTATGTTAACCCTGCCTAAAGTTCTTTTTTTAAAAAAGATGGGCCTGAACCAGAAATGAGCTCTGTTTCACATGTGTGGGTCCCCACCACTCCCTGGGGGTGTGCTAGGGTGACCAGATATCCTGATTTTATAGGGACAGTCCCGATTTTGGGGACTTTTTCTCTTATTACCCCCCACCCCCTCCTGATTTTTCACACTTGCTGTCTGGTCACCCTAGGGTGTGCACATGTGTGGGTCCCAGCTGCTCCCTGCCCTACTCATTGAAGCAGGTGTGCAGGGTTACTGCCCTGGGAACTGCAGGGCACCAGTGGACGAGGGGGCTAGCTGCAGACAGGGGCATGGGGCTGGGCTAGCTGAAGGCAGGGGATGTGGGGCTGACTGCGGGCAGGGCAGGGGGTGCGGGGTTGGCTGGAGACAGGAGGGTGCGGGGTTGGCTGGAGGCAAGGGGGTGTGGGGCTGGCTGGAGGCAGGGCAGGGGCTGACTGGAGGTAGGGGCTGGCTGCAGGCAGGGCAAGGGGGTGCAGAGCTGGCTGAGACAGTGGGTGTGCGGCTGGCTAGCTTTGGGCAGGGGGGTGCGGCAGGGGTTGGCTGGAGACAGGGCAGGGGGTGCGGTAGGGGGTGCGGTAGGGGCTGGTTGAGGGCAGGGGGTGGAGGCTGGCTGCAGGCAGAGCAGGAGGTGCGGTGGGGGTTGGCTGCAGGCAGGGGCTGGCTATGGGCAGGGCAGGGGGTTCGGGGGTGGCTGGAGACAGGGGCTGGCTGCGGGCAGGGTGGTGGGTACTCACGGGGAGAGCAGCAGGACACAGCCCAGGCCCAGCAGAGCAGCCGGGGACCCACCAGGCAGCAGCAGGAGCCCCAGGGCCAGGGGAGCAGCAGCAGCAACAGGGCTCGTGCCCAGAGCCAGGCGGCAGCCCACATGGCTCCCGCAGCGCCCCCGGCGGCCGGAGCCCATCAAAGCCTCAGCGCCCCCTGCAGGGAAGCGGGTTAACAACTGGTTCTGAAACTGCTTCAAAATTTAACAACCGGTTCGTGTGAACTGGTGCGAACCGGCTCCAGCTCACCACTGGTTATATTCATCCCTGGCATACCTCCATTGAAGCAAATGGAATTATACCAGGGATGCACCTAATCCACAATTTCTGCTAGAGTTTTATGATTATTATTTATTTATTTATTTATTGCATGCTGTACCTCACCAAGAACAGTGAAGAACATACATCTTCTAAATTCAGTCTTCAGATGTTCTGGAGGTTTTTCACTGGCACAGGCATGGCCTTCACATTCACTCTTCCATCATTGCTGTTCATAAGCTTCATATAGTCCTGTTCCCTTAAACAGTGAAAATGGGTTATGGTACTGTTTAACGGTTGAACAACCTTCAGTTGTCCCAAGGGTATCACCCATCCTCTGTTATGCTTTTCTGAAACATAATCAAATCTTTTCAAACTTAAAAAAAAAAAAAGCACAAGGACTATCAACAAATGGAGAGAATCCAGTAGGGTAGCTAGGATTTTATATCTCATGTGAGATTCTGCAACAAACAAACAAACAAACAAACACACAAACAAACTAACAAAAACTCTGTACTTTTTAAAAGTTTTGTATCCCTGCTGGAAAATGTAGAGCGATTGGCAGTGTTCCACAGAAACCATGAAATCCTCATTGCCATTTTGGATTTCTTCCTCAAAAGCCATGAGTCCCTGTAGCAGTTCTGAAGCTTCAAAGGCTTTGTTTTCAGTTGGGATGACAGATTTGAGCTTTATTGCTTATGTTCAAATATGCCTTTGTAAATGAAGGAAAAAGATCCTTTAAAAGTGGTCATGGGGATTCATTCCTTCTGAGGGATGAATAAAAAATGGCAGCCACAAGCAAGTCACTGTAGAATCTTTTTCATTTCAAATGCCAATTTATAGTTAAACTTTGCATACTTAAAATCTAAATATACACTCCTAAACAGCCATTTATTCTATTTTATAACTAAGCAGTTAGTTCAGTAGATTACCCAAGTTGCACATGCTTCTGAAGAAGAGGGACATTTGATATGAAGTATCTGGTTAAGAATGTCATTCAATAACAGCCTGCAAATTGTACCAGGTGAGTTTTAAAAATAAAGTGCTTGGAGTTTAAAACTGTCATGAAAGTCAGAATTTGATATTATTACATCATTCATGAGCTTAACACTCTTTGGGACACTTTTACGAAGAATGTCTTCTATTTTGTAGGCAAAACTTGTACCTTTAAAATTAGTGCCTATGATTTTGCAGGTGCACAATTACAGGCAGGTTTCTTTTTTACCTGTAACTGGGGTATTTTTACCTGCAACTCTCTAAATAAAGGCGGAAATAAGTTAATAATTGTTCTATTTATTTGTCTTGCAGTACAGTTTAGTGACCTCAATTATTGTCATTACCTCATTGTGTTAGGTGGCTTATAATCACTAAGAAATGTCTTGTCCCCAACCTCTTTACCAGCTAAATTAAGAAAGCAGACAAAGATTAGGAAAGAAAATAGAGACACAAAGAAATGAAGTAAGGTGTCTGAGGCCACACATCAAGTCAGTGGCAAAGCCCAGGATAAAATCTAGATCTCCTGAGTCCCAGGCTAATGCCCTTTCTATTTGGTGTTAAAAATGCAAATAAACAGTTTTGCTGCCACACTTAATTTTGTGGATATAGAATGATAGGCACAAATTGTTCCCAGAGAATAGGGTGCTGGTCCTCAGACTGGTTGAAAATTTAGGCCTTATAGTCTACCAGCCTGCAGCATTACCAAAAACATTGTATTTTACTTTATGCAGAGCTGGTTGATAGATTGTGTCAGACCAGTTTATATGATGATGGTGCTGGTCAAACTCTCAATTGTCTGGAAACTTAGCTCATTTACTATATGAGTGCCCCTGAACAACAATTTCTGGGAGCAGGTGTGGTCTTTTGTCAAGTCTGCCATAAGCATTGATATTGATTTACCCATGTCTCTGGGTATATTAAAAGCCATGATCAATCCCGATAATATGGAAATTGACTTGAAAAGATGGGTGGATATTTTATTAGCACTAGTGTGAAAAATTATACTGAGTAACTGGCACAATCTTGTTCAAATGGACAGTCAAATGTAGTTAAACCCTGAATGTTCAATCTTTGGGCGTGAAAGGCGTCTACTAAGAATAATAAGCATCCCAATGGCTTTCTTGATAAATGGTCATGTCTGAAGTGATACTTAATTATATTAAGCAACTTAACATGACATATCAAGCTAAGAAGAACATGTTCGTATTTGGACACAAGTCTGTTCTTTAACCTTTTTTTGCTGGTCATGTATTGCACCTGCTGTTCTGCTGTTACCTATTGACAGCCCAGTGAATTAAGGGGAAAGTTGTGATGTTTCATGTATTGTTAGCAGTACAGTGTGGGGCTCTATGATAGGCTTAAGTTTTAGGATGCAGAAGCCTAACCAATTTGTGCACAAAAATCTTCATTAAGGCCAAGCTAAGCCTGCGGATACATAACAGTGTTTTAGGTGTATGTTACCTTGACAGATTGTCAGAGCAAACAAACAAACAAACAAACCTAAACCAATCTCCACACACATTAAGAACTCAGGAGTTAAAGATGAAGTTCAGCAATAACATGGAGTCACCAGGGGTGCTGGAAATAGGGGTGGTGGAGGTGCAGCAGCACTCCTGAGCTTGAAGAGGTTTCTATCATATACAGGGGGTAAAGATTTGTTCAGTGGCTTTCAGCACCCCCCACTATAAAAATTGTTCCAGTGCTACTGGTAGTCACATTCAAGCTTAACTTCTCCCCAGCAAAGTTGTGCCAAGATAGTAATATAAGACTGATTTTAAAAGTACTGTATAATGTTGTGGTTTTTTTTTTCTGTTTGTCTTATGAAAGTCTGCATGTTGAGTTGCCGGTCTCTGGATGAAGCACATTAGGAACAAAAGTCCAACTCTTGTACAATAACATTTAGAGTACAAAGTGATTTTCAGTTGTTCTGGGGGAGTAAATATCAACATAATGCCCACCGGCAACTGTGGGCATCTGTACTTTTAAAAGATTGTACTAGGTAGAAGAATAGAAATGGGTCCCGGTGCCGTCCTGGTGTATGACTTAGTCACACATGAATTATGAAAAGCTTGTGATTTTAAAATGGCTTCAATAACAGGGCATCTTAAGAAAATATATCATGGCAATTTTATAATCAGTTGTAATTTAAAAGAATGGTTCAGCCTGTCAGTGCTACTCTTTGACCAGTGCAAGCTAAGTGTTGCTCTGCCCACACTGGGAGAGGCTGCCATTTCTGCTGAAAAGTTTAGTCTCATAATGATGCTTGCAGAACTAGCAGCAACACAGCCATGCAAGTTCTGTCTCCAGCATCGAGCTTTCCTTTGTAAAATGACTAAACGAAGAAGGACAGGAGTCAACTGTAAATCTGACTCACGTTCAGTCCAAAGTAATGAAGAAAAAACAGAAAGGGGTTGTGGGATCGTGGCCAAGTCTATACAAGCACATTGTACCAGTTTAACTTAAATCTATTTTTAAACCAATTTAATTAAACCGATGGAAATCCCTGTGCAGACACTGTCTTTGTTGTGGGTTCCTTTTTTATTTATTTGTTTAGCTTAAAATGTTTCCTAACTGATTTAAGCTAAACTGAAATAACTGTTCATACTTGTCACACTCTCTGGGGTAGCTCACAACTGTGAGTGCCAATCTCAGGGCAGATTTCAGAAAACAAGGTAGCCACCCCAAACTGGTGGTATATTCTATAATTAGATTTCACCAAGCCAGTAACAAATGTGAACTCCTGGGTCACTATACCAGTCTTACCATGGAGTCAGTCACAGTAGGATCTCCAGCCCATTTTTCTACCCAGACAAACTGGACTTTGTGGCAATGGCCCCTTATGCCAAATATCACATTACATTAGATTACTCCCAATCCCAAAGGGTCAGTCAGTTACCCCAGGTCAATGAACACACTCAGTCTACACCAAAGACAATGCTGGCAGCCAATTTCTCTAGTAAACTAACTGAAGATGTATTACCTAAGAAAAGGAATGAGAGTTTTTAAGAGGTTACAGCAGGTAAAATACATTAACAGGTGAGTCAAAATTTGTAAGTCTAAAATGTTAGCAGAGATAAGTTTTCCGTAAGTCTTCCAGGGTTGCCCAAAATAACTTTTGGGATCTCTGTTTAGCATCTGGAATTCTCCCCTCTCAGTGTCCAAACAATTCAGAGATGCAATTCAGAGATTCCCTTAAACCAGTATTTATAGATCCTGCTCACAGAAGACAATATGAACAGTGTCTTCACCCACATATATTCTTCCATTGACAAACAATACGCAATGCAGACAGTCTATGAATTCCCATCGTTGCTTAAGGGCCAGTCCTTTGAAGTTAGCACTCCTCTTGGATGAGCAGTTTAGAGAATAG